>NW_027206157.1:5240000-5840000 GCF_024711535.1 Dipodomys merriami
GACCTGTTGCAACAATGAGAAGTAGAAGTTGTCATGTCGAAAACGAGCTTTACAACGTTGTTGTGTGGAGGGGGGAGGATTGGGTGGGGGAGAGGGTAGGAAGGGATGTGAAGGGTAAACAAAGGAGGAGTCTGCAATGCTTGATAAGAAATATACACATTATCCTGCCCATGTAATTGTAACCCCTCTGTACAGTATGTTCACAAAAAAAAAATATTTTTGTTTTAATGGGCAAATTTCCTGAAGGCAGCAGAAAGAAGGATCATGCTTTTTAATTCAGTTAGACAGTCTATTTCATTTAATTGGAGAGTTAAGTCTGTTAATATTAAGAAATAGGACAGAGAGGTATTTGGGAGTTCCTGCCATTTTGTCCACTTTCTTGGAGGCTGTGGCAACTGGGTTCTCCCTATGGTTCTTGGATTCTCAGTTTGGGTGCAGTTTCTTGGCTTCTATTGTGGTCTTGTTGGTTTTCTATGTGTAGGACATCTTTAAGAATCTTTTGTAGGGCTGGTTTGGTGCAGATGTGTTGTTTCAATTTTACTTTGCTATTGAAGTTTTTTATTTGGCCTTCAGTTATGAAGGAGAGTTAAGCTGGGTACAGTATTCTTTGTTGATATTTGTTTGTTTTTAGGGCACGGCACCCATCATTCCAGGCTCTTCTTGCTTTGAGTATTCTCAAGCTGCTCATGCAAATCCTGTATCAATTTTTGAGTAGCTTCCTCACACTCATGATTTTCCTGTATAAACCTTTGGATTGCCTCCTTTCTCTCCCTGTCACGCTCATACAGAGTCCTTTGTACGTTTTCAATGTTTTCCTATATAAACTTTGGATTGTATTATCTCTCTCCCTATCACGCTCATACAGAGTCCTTTGTAGGTTTTCAATCTTTTCATTTATCTTGTTTGCCAGCAGTGTTTGTAGAGCCATTTGGGAATTCTCCTCTGGATTATCCATTATCTGTTCTGTCCCCTGCTTATCATGTCTGGGAGTTGAGATACCCAGACTTGCCATTTTTCTTGTGTTTTCGGGCTTACTCTGCCCATTTGGGGTGTAAATAAAACCAGTTTTGTGCTAGAGAACTAACTTAAGGCAAGCATCAACCAAAGTCTGTATTTGCACAGACCATGGTCTGCAGATACAATCTAGTTCAACAGATACATCTATTCAACATCAAACAACTACATATTGATGGGCTACGAAACGCAAAGAATAATTTGGAAAACCAGAAATTATTAGGGTTAGGGAGAGATGTGGGTAAAAAATAGGAATAGAGTGATGTGGGAAGGGACAGAGAGAGTTAACTAAGTCCTAATCTCAAAGCAGGAGATAGGTTGGATAGGATGAACGTAGAGACAGAGATAAAAAGAAGAATGAGAAAGGGGAAAAAAGAGACCACAAAAAATAGAAAAGTAAAAATTACACATATTATGCAGATCCAAAAACAAACTATTCAGAAAAGAACGTGAATATAATGAGAGAAGGGGAGGGATATAAAGGAGATGTGAAAATCTTAGAAATAAAAATACTTAAAACATTATACAGATATAAAGAGGTAGTACTGCTATTAAGGAATTTAAGTCTCAGAGGTTTTGAATTGAGTAATAAATTTGTGGATTAAGTGTGTACACAATGGGGGACAGGGTCTAATAGTCAACTACAGGTTTATCTGAGGATGTGCAGAACAACAATTAAGTCACATAAAGAAGAACAAAAGAGAAGAAAAGGTGAAAAGGATAGGAGAGAAAGAGAAAAGATCAGAAGTTCAGTAAAGCTAAACAAAAAACATTTTTTTTTAAAAAAGAAAGAAAGAAAAATGCACACACATGTACTCCTAAAATAAAAATTATAAGAGGACAAAAAAGTTACTAGAAAAGAATTTTTTTCAAAAAAGGTAAAAATTAAAAATTAAAAAATGTTTTGGAAAAGAAAAATAAATTTTTTATAAAAGATACAAAAATTAGAAGAGAAAAACAAGTTCTTTTATTTATTTTGGAAGGGTTGGGAAAAATCCTGTATCTCCCTTGTGTCCGTAACTAGCCTCTTGTCTGCTTGTGGTCCTGTGGCTTGATTGGTTTCTTAAGTCATTGTTTGAACAGGCAAAAAAATGCTCTGCTTTACCCAGGATTTTGTGAACTTCCTCCCAGGTTAGTTCAATGGGAGGGAGATCTGCTTTGTGTATCACAAAAGAGGGAGATGGCTTTTTCCTCAAATTTGGAGAAGCTGTGATGAGGCTAGGTTCTGGGTAGAGTTAAGGACTTTCAGCAAACTGTAGCTTTTCCCGGGGGCTAGTTTGTGAGAAACTCACAGAGCCCAGCCTTGAGACATTCTCAGGGTTTATGTTTACTGAATTTCAATTGATTGTCAAGGCTGCTAAAGGGAGGAACAGCCTCTGGCTCTGATTACCCAGTGATAAAGCCACTCCTAGGGCTGTACCAGAGCTGGGTGATTTTTCCCTGGGTGGAGCTGAGTCTGGCAAGTCTGTTTAGGTTCTTTTGACCTGCTAAATGACTGTAGTTTTCTTCCAAGGCCTGAGTTGGCGCTAGCAGCTCCACTGAGCTTTGTCGGTATCCAAGATTAAGATCTCCAGTACTGGGGGGCGGGAGGGGTGGCCTTCCCTCCTCTGATCCCTGAGAAGGAGTGAGGACGTCAGGCTTCTACTCACATCGAGTCTTGGTTCCTGGGTTGTCTCTGGTCTGCGAACGTCAGGGTGAAGATGTCCGCTCCTTTTCTGTTCTTGCTGGTGTTGAGTAGAATCCGCTTCCCGAAGGGTATGGCTCCTTCGTCGTGGATTCTCTGTGATTCAGGAATGGCGGGGTAGGCCACCACTGCCACCGCTGCTGCTGCAGTGGCGGCGGCTGCTGGCAAGGGCTCAGATCTGTCTCCTTGTCTGGATTTTCCCTCTCTGGCCTAACTCTCTGTCCTGTGATGGCACACTTGGTGTGATTCTCTGGCTTAAGACTATTCACTGGACCTCTAAAACTGCTTTCTATGAGATAGCTGGTTTTGCCTCCAGATCGTCCTACGTCATCTTCCCAGAACTCTCTCCTTTTTTCTTTTAAAATAAACTTTTTTGTTTAGCTCTAGTGACCATTTGATCCTTTTTTTCTTTCCTTCTCGTTCGTTTCATGTTTTCTTCTCTTTCATTCTTTGCATGACTTATTTGCTGTGCTCATCCTCAGATATACCCGTAGTTGATTATTTGACTTTAGGCCCATTGTGTACACACTTAATCCAGGTATTTATTATTCAGTTTAAAACTGCTTAGACTTAACTTCCTTAATAGCAGTACTACTTCTTAATACCTATATAATATTTTTAGCATTCTTATTTTTAAGTTTTCCACATCTCCATTCTATCCCACCTGTTCTCTTATTCTATCCACGTTCTTCTCTGAATATTATGTCTTCAATTTGCATAATTTTTAAATGTTGCACTTCTTAATTTTTAATGTTTGTTTTCTGTTTTTTCTTGTCTTTTTTCTATCTCTTTCTTCTTTTTTTTCTCTCTCTACTATCATTCTATCCAACCTATTTCCTGCTTTGAGATTAGGACTTAGTTAACTCTCCTTCTGCCTTTCCACATCCCTCTATTCCTATTTTTACCCACGTCTCTCCCTAAACCTAATAATTTCTGTTTGTCAACTTCTTTGCTGTCCGTAGCCCATTAATACTTAGTTGTTTGCTGTTGAATAGATATATCTATTGAATTATATTGTATCTGCAGACTTTTGACTCTGCAACTACAGACTTTGGTTGATGCTTGCCATAAATAATGTGCTAGCACAAACCTGGTTTATTTTCATCCCAAATGGGCAGAGCAATCTGGAAAAACACAATAAAAATGGCAAGTCCAGGTATCTCAACTCCCACTCATAATAATCAGGGGACAAAAAAGATAACGAATAATCCATACAGGAGTTCCAAAAAGCTCCACAAATACTACTGGTAAACATGGTAAATGAAAACATTGAAAACCTGCAAAGGACTCTGTATTAGCGTGATAGGGAGAGAGAGGTGGCAAAACAAAGAATATCATGAGTGTGAGGAAGCTACTCAAAGATTGATACATGAATTGTGAGAGTAGCTTCAGAACACTTAAAGAGTAATAAAGGAATTGCGTGAGCAGGCTGGGATCAGTCAAAGAGAAAGTCATGAATGGCGTGAGCAGGCTGAAAACACTCAAAGAGAACTACAGGAACTGCGTGAATATGAAGAAGCTAGTACAAGAGTAATAGAAGAATTGAAAGAGGGGCTGAGAATACAGAAAGATCACTAAAGGCATTCAAGGAATCCATAAACAGAGAGCTCAAACAAGTCAGGAAGGCCACAAAATGGAATTCTGAACATAACCCAACAGAAGGAATGGGAGTCCAAGGAAACCATAACTAATCAACTAAATGATTTGAGGATAAATACTGCCACCAAATTAAGGAATTAAAGAAGTCCATACAAGATCTAAAACAAAGCTCCAAAAAAGAATCTGAAGCCATCAAAGCCGACCAACTAGAAGGAAAAGAAATAAAAAACAAAGTAGAAAGACTTGATCATAGGTTAGTCCATGCTGAAGATCGAATTTCAGGGATTGAAGTAAGCCTAGTTATTATAGAGAAAGAACATACAACCATCCAAGACAAGTCCAAGAAATATGATAGAGCTATTCAACACTTGGAAGACAACATCAAAAGGCCTTATCTGAGGTTAATGGTTGTAGAGACAGAAGTTAATGGTCTAGGAAATTTGTTTAACCGGATCCTAGCAGAGATCTTCCCAAACATGCAAAAAGATGGGTCTATTCAGATACAAGAAGCTTTTAGAACACCAAATAGACCAGACCAGGATAGGACATGCCACTGTCACATTATAATTTATACACGATCAATTCAGACCAAAGAAAAGTTCCTTATAGCTGTCAAGGAGAAAAGCTCAATCACCGATAAAGGGAAACCAATTAGAATCACCTCAGATTCCTCAGCAGAAACAATTAATGCCAGAAGAGCCTAGAATGATGTATGCCATGCCCTAAAGACAAACAACTATCAACCAAGAATACTGTACCCAGATAAACTCTCCTTCATAACCAACTAGATCACAATAAAAGTCAAGGAACCACACCCAAACTGAGAATCCACGAACCATAGGAAGAAACAAGTTGCTGCAGCCCCCAAGAAGGTGGATAAAATGGCAGCAACTCCCAAATACCTCAGTCCTATCTCTCAACATTAACGGACTTAAGTTTCCAATTAAATGACATAGACTCTCTACTTGGATTAAAAAGCAACATCCTTCTATCTGCTTCTTTCAGGAGCCACATCTTGCCCGTAAAAACAAAAACATTTTCAAAGTGAAAGGTTGAAACAAAATCTACCAAGCAAATGGCCCCTATAACCAGGCGGGAGTTACAATCCTAATATCAGATAAAATAGACTTCAAATTAAAATTAGTGAGAAAAGATAATGAAGGTCACCACATACTCATTAAGTGATCTCTCATTCAGGAAGATATTACAATTCTAAATATCTATTCGCCAAAAAATGGAGCACCCAAATTTATCCAAGAAACACTACTTACCCTCAAATCCCACATAGATCCAAAGACAGGCCGAAATTTTCTTAATAGATACCCACAAGCACAATAAATCTAAGAAGGGTTGACCAAAGGACATAGATAGCAAGACTATAGAAAGCACATGGATTGGGAGAAGGTCTTCACTAGCCATACAACAGACAAGGGTCTCATATCTAAAATATACCTGCAACTCAAAAAATTAAACCCTCCAACAACAAACCTTCAAAGAAAAAACTGCCCAATAAATAAGTGAGCTAAAGACTTAAAGAGAAATTTCTCTAAAGAAGAAAGAAGGATGGCCAATAGACACATGAAGAAATGCTAAACCTCTCTAGCCATAAAAGAAATGCAAATCAAATCAACATTGAGATACCACTTCACCCCAGATAGAATGGCTAGAATCAAGAACTCTAATAAAAAAAGATGCTGGAGAGCATGTGGCCAGAAGGGAATCTTAATGCATTGTTGGTAGGAGTTTAAACTTCTACAACCACTTTGGAAAGTAGTATGGAGTTTCCTCAAAAGACTCCACATAGAGCTCCCCTATGACCCAGCAATCCCACTTTGGGGCATTTAACCAAATGTTCACAAACAAAACTACAAGAATGTTACCAGCACAACTATGTTTATTGCAGCATTATTTACCATAGCTATGATATGGAACCAACCCAGATGCCCCTCAGTAGATGAATGGATCAAGAAAATGTGATATATATACACAATGGAATCATAACCCTTCATCAGAAAGAATGACATTGCTCCATTTGTTAGGAAATGGAAAGCCTTGGAAAAAATTATATTAAGTGAAGTGAGCCAAGCCCACAGAAACATAGGTCCCATGGTTTCCCTTATTTGCAATATCTAGTACATGTATGAATCAAGCAGAAAAGGTCAGATAAGTGAAGTTAGGAAAATGAACCCTAAGAAATGTATTTAAAAGTTTTTTTTTTCTTTCATGCATTTGTTTCTAATGCATTTATAAGATTATCTCTTTGTTGCTTTGTATGTCCCTCCCTCACAGTATAACCCCTGCTTCACTGTATTTGATGTCAGTATAATTTGCGGAGGGGCAGGGGAAAAACAATTATTTAAATAAGGATACAAGTGGACCCGTTGCAACAATGAGAAGTACAAGTTGTCAAGTCGAAAACGAACTTTACAACTTTGGTGGGGGGGGGAGGATTGGGTGGGTGGTCAGGGGGAGGCGGGGAAGTGATGGGAAAGGTAAACAAAGGAGGAGGCTACAATGCTTGATAAGAAATGTACTTACAATCTTGCCCATGTAATTGTAATCCTTCTGTACAGTATTTTCACAATTAAAAAAAAGAAAATTTCAAGGCATGGTTTTATGAGTTGTCATTGAATTACTGAAACAGAGTATATAATTTTATGTATTTGTAAGTCTTTGTCCATCTCTCTTGAGCCTTTGTCATATTTCTATGCGTTTGCAGCTTGGAAGTGAAATAATGTTAAATTAAGTTTAGTCAGAGACTATAGTTCAGAAGGCTCATTTTAGACCCTTTTGGAGGTAATGCTAAGTTTCCATCTGATGTTCTACAGATGGCCATCTTGGTACCAGGACTGAGCAGAGTGTTATAAGAGGCTGATTTAAACTGATTTCCTCTGTGGTAATGGAGTGTGATCCTACTGCATATGTGTCTTTTTGCTACACTCAAGGGCCCAGGCCTTCTTTGAAAATCTAAGGCCATGGGGGTAAGAGAGACTAAAACTCAGAACCCTTCTTTCCACATCCCTAGGATTACAGGCCTGAGTCTCATGGACTCAACTCATAGCTGCTTTTTTATACATAGTGTAGTCAGTTTCATAATATTCACTCCATATACAGATGTATACAAATATATGTATATGTTTATTCTTCTATTTATAATTAGTGTTAGATCTAGAAACACACAAATATATATTCATATAATTATGATCAGATTATAGCACTACTTTCCCCAATAACATTTTACACTAATGTTTTGTGTAATAAATACTCAAGACTAAAAATATAAATGTCTTTGCCGTTTGAAAAATCATATTCAATCTCTTATATTATATATTATACCATATATAACCTAAAAATATAACATGTATTTACATATAACTGATTTAACTGTGTTATTTTTCTTCCTGATTTTGTGTTTGTTCATGTATGTAAGCTTTCTTTCTTTTATTGATGATGGCTTTTACTTTCCAGTATACATATTTCCTATATATTTTGTCAAATATTTTCAGCCCTAAGTAGATTTTTTTATATTATTGGAGCCAAATTTTTCTTCCATATTTACCCAAAGCACAATAAATATGCATACAGATTTGAACTAACTGTTGGAAGAGTGTCCCACATACTACTATAAGAATTGTGGCATTTGTCCCAATTGAAAGAATAGCTTTCTAGGACATCTTATCTGCTGTCCTAGACCTTTTCTAGCCACCTTATCACCCCATGCAGGCATGGCCTGGCTTTTTTTCAGTTCCCTGTACATTTAACAGTTCCCTTTATATGCAGTAGGCTCTCTAGTACAGCCCTGTTTCACTCTGTGTTTTCCCCCAACAGAACACATATGCACGATGCTCCAGATTGTAGGCTTAAAAAGAAATATATTTAGGATTCATGAATCTAGAATAAATAAAAAACATTGACATTTTAATAAAGTTAGAAAAATAAATAGAATGAACATTTTACAAAAATCAGAACAAAAAGAAAAATAAAGGTTTTCCCAGGAAGGGGGAAACGAATCTCTAAATCAAGATTGGCCTCTAAGTTGCCTGCAGGCAGAGATTCTGCCTCAGAGTCCTCAAAGGGATTGACTTCCTCATTACAGTCAGGCTTTTCATCCTGAGTCCAGGGAGGAACAGATTCTAATTTCTCAATTGGAAATTAGATCTCCTACAGGAGTACAGATGGGTCTGGGTATTTTGTGAGGAAAGATTCCCTTTCCTCAACTGAATCTGGATTTTAAACCTTACTTACTGCTTTTCCTGAACATAGACTGGGGTCATTTTCCATTAGCACACATTTACCCTGCACACCAAGACGTGTCTTTTTGACTGGTTTGGAGCCGACATAGGTGGATTTTGAGTGTGAATGGAAGATATTCTGGATCTTCTTCTTTGGTGGTATATGGAGGTGAATCTGCATCACATGTCATGTGGGGTTCAGAACCAGTGGGATCTCCACAGGATTCAAAACCTGTTTGGACATTTTCAATGTTAAAGGCTGGAACAAAATCTACCAAGCAAACGGCCACCATAAACAGGCGGGAGTTGCAATCCTAATATCAGATAAAATAGACTTCAAAGTAAAATTCGTGAGAAGAGATAGAGAAGGTCGCTACATACTAATTAATGGATCTCCCCTTCAGGAGGATATTACAATTCTAAATATATATTCGCCAAACAATGGAGCACCAAATTTATCAAAGAAACACTACTTTCCCTCAAATCCCATATAGATCCAAAGACATTAATTGTTGGGGATTTTAACACACCACTCTCCCCAATAGATAGATCAACTCGGCAAAAACTCAACAGAGAAACCACAGATCTAAACAGCTGCATAGATCAACTAGACTTAACAGACATCTACCGAACATTTCACCCAGCAGCATCATAATAGACGTTTTTCTCAGCAACACATGGAACGTTTTCTAAAATAGACCACATTTTAGGCCACAAAACAAACTTGTCTAAATTCAGAAACATTGAAGTTATACCTTGCATTCTCTCTGACCACAAGGGAATAAAATTAGAACTCAACAACAAAAGCTGGGGAATACTAAGGGCTCTTGACCAATCAGGCCCATCCCTAGGGACCCAGGTTCCATCCCTACTCACCAGCTCTGAGGCATCTAAACAAGGACTTCTTCCCCTTTTTCTTGGTCTCATAGGTCATGCATTCCTCCAGCTGGTACAGAAGAATATGTAAGCAGAAGAGCAAGTCTGAAAGGGGCATCTTGAGCTTGACATACTGTGTAAGTTCTTTCAGGGTGTCATAGTTTTTGTGCTCATAGAAATCATCAGGGTAGAAGTCCATCCACCTAGGGAAGATGGAACAAACCATGCTGTGGGCAGATTGGTGACAAGGAAAATGTGAGCCTGCCCTTCCTATCCTGAACCTTATACTATGAGCGTTTTTCTGGCGGGACGTGCATGTGCGGAAATGGGAAGACTCCTGTAAGCAGGATGCTCCTCACAACCCACTTCTAGGAATTTCTCAAATGCAATCCTCTAAAGTTCCACATGTGATAGGAGGAGAATGTTGTTTCCCCACTGGATCTGACTTGTTATACACAGCCCTCCTTTTCATCCATGTGAGTTCAAAACTACAACCAAATCCACAACTGTGTAATCTGCTATCCACTAAAGTGTCAAGCCTCAATCCCGTGGTGAACATCTTAACTTGTGTGCAAAGAAGGAAGTTGATTTTGATTCAGAAACCTCCAAGATACCCAGTTGCAAGGACAGAAGTTCTCTTTTTACCAACATCCACTTCTTCATCTTGTTCATCTTCTTCTCAGTTACTGTAGAACAATCTGTACCAATGGGAGGAGAGAAAGAGGCTAACTGTATGAATCTCCTTTCCTGAACACGACACACATGTTAGTAGCTAAGTCCCACATGGTAATGTAAAAATGACAGCCAAAAACTGGTGATATATCTACACAATTTTATGGAAATTCTAGTTGGTAAAATTCTAAAGACACATCTTCAATTAACCAGCCAAAGGCCATACCTGGGGCTCAAATGGTAGAGTACTCAGGCCCCAAATTCAAGTTCAACTTTCACCCTTTTTTCTGTCTATATTCTTTCAAAGCCCTCCAAATAGTGATTTCCTAGGTGAGGGTGGGTGTTGGGTGCCACTGGCTCATTCCTTTAATCCTAGTTTCTCAGCAAGCAAATTGCTAAGTCTCCACTACCTTCTGAGTCAAATGAAATCTTCTGGCAGCCCAGTCCTAAGGAATTAGTCTGACATTGCACCTCTTTGTTTCAAGCTAAGCTCCTGTGATAAGACCCCAGTGAAACAGTCTCAGAGAGGTACCAAATATTTCAATAATCTGCCAGCTGTGTCTCATCAGCCCTGGGTTTGAATGAGGAACACACTTTTTAAACAGAATTTCTGGCAGCTTCTCCATTGTCCCTCACTCTCTTTAGTGGTGGAGGAAGTTTCCAACATAAAAGAGATCAACTTTCTGGTAGGCAGGACCAGGTCCATTACCAGCATTTCCAACAATCCTGAGTCCAAGCTCCATATATTATAAGGCATATTTAGGGTTTGAGCAGACTCTTTGTCACACAGAGATGGTAAAAAGAATGGATCTTTGAAACATGGAAATCGGAGTATACTTCAAAATGAGTAATAGAGTTGATTGAAATGTACACAGTAAATATTTTCTCAATATACACATATAAAAGGACACAAGAGAAGGTTGTACTGTGGACTAGGATGAGATTAAATAAGTTTCCTGTCATAGTTATACCCGGCCTGAGTTGCCTTGTGATTCCTTTAAAAGGGCCTGAGACTGGATTCCTGGTTTGGCACTGATCCAATGTCTGAGTGAGGCACTCACACCTCTCATGCCTGAAATCTGAGTCTCTTGAACTTAAATGTTTTTTTTCTTTCATGCATTTGTTTCTCACGCATTTATACGATTATTTCTTTGTTGCTTTGAATGTCCCTCCCCCACAGTATAACCCGTGCTTTCACTGTATTTAATGTCGGTATAATTTGTGGAGAGGAAGGGGAAAAACAAGTCGTTTAAATTAGGATACAGGTGGACCCATTGCAACAATGAGAAGTACAAGTTGTCATGTCAAAAACGAACTTCACAGCTTTGGTGGGGGGAGGAAATGGGGGGGCAGGGGGAGGCTGGGAAGGGATGTGAAGTGTAAACAAAGGAGGAGGTTATAGTGCTTGATAAGAAATGTACTCACTGTCTTGCCCATGTAATTTTAACCCCTCTGTACAGTAGGTTCACAATAAACAAATAAAAAAAGAAAATAATACAGGAACATCTTTCTTGTTCCTGAACCACAGGCCACGTGAGCTGGCTTGATTTGAATGTCAGTTACATTTGCCTGGCCCTCAGAGTTTCATATTCTATTTTATTTTGAGGGAAGTAGTGTGATCTCTCAGATCTCAATGATCTAAACGGATTGCTCACATAAGACCATCACAAAGACAAACTGGAGGCTGAAATATCCCCTCCCACATCACTCTAAACACATGTGGACATTGTCAAATCACAACATCCTCAACTAGGTCTAGGAAACAGCATGGTCTCAGTCTCAAGGAACACTTCCTAGGTGAGATCCATGTCTTATTTGTCACTATTCCTCTCATCCTGCCCAAATCATTTTGCTCTCAGGGCCCTCTCAGCCTGCCATGTGCTTCTTGCATCTATTTTTGACATCTACTTCCTAGGACATTGTTAGGTTTTTGTTTCCTAATCTTCTGTTGCTCTTAAAGCCCCTGTGTGCAGTCATGTGGAAAAAAAGCAAGTACTTGTACATCTCATTGTGGCAATGGGTCCACCTGTATCCCTAGTTAAATGATTTTTTACCTTTCCCTCCACAAATTATACACACATCAAATACAGTGAAAGCAGGGTTAAACAGTGCGGGAGGGACATACAAAGCAAAATAGAAATTATAATATAAATGTTAGAAACAATTGCATGAAAGAAAAAAAACATCAACTTATATGACCTTTTCTGCTTATACTAGTTATTGCAAATAAGGGACACCATGGGACCTAAGTTTTTTTTGGCCTGGCTTCCTTTACTTAATATATTTTTTTCCAAGTCTTTCCATTTCCTAACAAATGGGGCAATGTGATGCTTTCTGATGGAGGCGTAGAATTCCATAGTGTATATATACCCGAACTTTACCACTTTGTTGTGTGTGGGTGGAGAGGATCGAGTGGGGAGAGGTGGGGGGAGTATGGGTACGGATGGGAAGGGAAAACAAAGAGGAGGCAACAATTCTTGATAAGAACTGTACTCGTTATCTTGCCTATGTAATTGTCATTCCTCTGTATGGTATTCTCACAATAAAAAGAAAAAGAAAGAAAGAAAGAAAGAAAGAAAGAAAGAAAGAAAGAAAGAAAGAAAGAAGGAAAGAAAGAAAGAAAGAAAGAAAGAAAGAAAGAAAGAAAGAAAGAAAGAGAAAGAAAAAAGAAATAAAGAAAGAAGAAAGAAAGAAAGAAAGAAAGAAAGAAAGAAAGAAAGAAAGCCAGAAAGAAAGAAAGAGAAAGAAAGAAGAAAGAAAGAAAGAAAGAAAGAAAGTCAGAAAGAAAGAAAGAAAGAAGAAAGAAAGAAAGAAAGAAAGAAAGAAAGAAAGAGAAAGAAAAAAGAAAGAAAGAAAGAAGAAAGAAAGAAAGAAAGAAAGAAAGAAAAAATACAGCTCACTTTTTACCTACCTAAAAAAAAAAAAAAAACGCAAGTACTTAGAGGTGGGAAAATCATACAAGTATTGAAAAACAAACCTTAAACATATAGCCAGACATTTTTACAGGTGTACATTCTTGTAAAAGGTTATTTTTGATACGTTTGTCACATTTTATGACAGAGGGGAAGTGGAGAAGGGAAAAGGTGCTGCATTGTCCTCTCATAATTCAATGATTATTATTTAAAAATACTATAGTTGAAGAAATGTTAGATTTAAAGATAAAAACTGTGCTTCTGTTCTTTTTATAAGCTAGTCATTTATGAAATTTTCCTCACTAAAGTCTTGTCAACTGTGTCCCATAAACTATAGTCATCCTTCAAAATAATCAAGAAAAACTTTTACAAATAAGTGGGCTGCTGTCCAATCTCTGGATAAGAATTTAAGATACAACCTTGCCTGCGATTCTGTGTGTGCTCATGTGTGGGGAGTGTGTGTGTATGTGTGTGAATGTGTGTCTGTGCATATGTGTGTTTTAGGACTTGAACTCAGGGGCTCTATGACAATCCTGAGGTATCTTTCCCTTGACTGTAATGCTCTACCAATTGTACCACAGTTCCACTTCAAGTTTTTTGTAGTGAACTAGAGAGGCTCATAAAATTTCCTGGTCAGGTTATCTGAACTATACCTCAGGTCTCAACCTCCTGATTAGCTAGAGTTATAATTATGAGCCTCCAGAACCTGATGATAAAGCATTGTTACTGGAGGCTGTGAGGTTGCAAGTTTCATTCCAGCTTCACAACACTCTATATCATAAAACAGCAACAGCAACGTCCTATATCAAAATACAATAATAAGATGTAATTAGAATACAATTTAGTGATATAGTCTGCTAGCATAGGTTTCAGGAAACCTTGGTGTTAATGATTTGGCATCACAAAATCAAACCAAAAGATAATTTTAGTAGACTCTACAATTTTTTTAATTCCATCTTATAATAATTTCAAAACATTATAAGAAACAGGAAAATATTTATACTTATAAAGAGAATGTAAAAAAAGATAAAAGATGGCAGATTATGAAATGGAAAATTCTACACTGCAGGAAAATTATTGCCATAGTGAATATATGGAGGTATTGCTATGGTGAATATATGATAATGTTCTTCAGAGCAGAAATAGATGAATATATATTTAGTACACATAGTCTAACTTGTCTCTCTCTATCAACTTCCAATCTTCTAGTGCATATTATCAATGTATTCAGGTTTATGGTATGCTCCAAAATAACTAGCAGAGTCAGGAGGTTACCAAAATACATTAGTTTAATTGTTTTAGGAGATAAACGTGCTAATTATATTGACTATTCTATATATTAAACATGTAGTGTGTTCTCACTGTACTCTGTAAGTATGTACATACACTACTTCAAAGTGAAATGGAATACAACAAGATTTTACCTGTAAAGCTAGATATTTGGGACATCAGTTCCAAACCAGTGAAGTTTTACCTGCAATGCTCCCCAACCCTAGCTATGCATGATAGAATACGTATATCATCCCAGGTCCATGGGGAGCTGAGAGCAGGAGAATTTCATTTCCATGCCATTCTAGGCAAGAATTTCCACATGGCTCCATCTCAACACTGGCTAGCACCTATCACCCCTACCTAGGTTAAAATAAAAATAAGAGCATTGTAGTATAACAAATAATATTGAAACATGCCAATAAAAACCATCATGAACAACACACTCGTGTTTGTTCCTCATACCTGTAATCTTAACTGTTTCTATGATTATATATGTGATCCAAAGGCACCAAGCAGTTCATTATTTTAAAAATGACTATTTGATGCCAGGTGCCAGGGTCTCATGCCTGTAATCCCACCTACTTATGAGGCTGAGGTCTGAGGATCACAGTTCAAAGTCAACCAAGGAAGAACAGACCCCATAAGACTCTTATGTACAATTAACTCAAAAGAACAGAACTGGTTCTGTGGCTCAATAGGTAGAGTGTTAAGTAACTTGAGCACAAGTCTCAGGGATTGTGCTCAGGCCCTGAGTTCAAGCCTCAAAACTGACAAAAAAATAAACATTTTAATGTCTGAATTTCTTGTGAATTAAAATGACAGCTGTGGTATACAATTCTACAGACTATTACAGATTTAATTATATTTGTAGTCAGCAAAAGTAGCAGCACTTGAATAAAGTACATTTTTTCATAAACTGGGGCAGCCTGGTCTCTAATTAGAGGAAATTGCTGGACTCATATGTAGTATTTTTTTATGTTGTGAAGTATTTTATTTATTTATTTAGTTAGTTAGTTAGTTTATTTTTTTAATTTTAATTTTATTTTTTTGTGAACATACTGTACAGAGGGGTTACAATTACATGGGAAAGATAATGAGTACATTTCTTATCAAGGATTGCAGCCTCCTCCTTTGTTTACCATTCACATCCCTTCCCAGCCTCCCCCAACCCAATCTCCCCCCCGCAACAAAGTTGTAAAGTTCGTTTTTGACATGACGACTTGTACTTCTCATAGTTGCATCGGTTCAACCTGTATCCTTAAACGACTTGTTTTCGCCATCTCCTCCACAAATTATACCGACATCAAATATAGTGAAAGGAGGAGTTATACTGTGGGGGAGGAACATACAAAGCTACAAAGAAATAATCTTATAAATGAGTTAGAAACAAATGCATGAAAGAAAAAAACATTTAAATACATATCTTAGGGTTCATTTTCCTAACATCATATTAGCTGACCTTTCCTGCTTGACTCATACATATACTAGATATTGCAATTAAGGGACACCATGGGACATATGTTTCTTTGGGCTTGGCTTACATCACTTAATATAATTTTTCCCAAGTCTTTCCATTTCCTAACAAATGGGGAAATGTCATTATTTCTGATTGAGGCATAGAATTCCATTGTGTATATATACCACATTTTCTTGATCCATTCATCCACTGAGGGGCATCTGGGTTCCTTCCATATCTTAGCTATGCTAAATAATGCTGTAATAAACATAGTTGTGCTGGTAGCTTTAGTGTGGTCTTCTTTGTAAACATTTGGGTAAATGCCCAAAAGTGTGATTGCTGGGTCATAGGGGAGCTCTATGTGAAGTTTTTGAGGAACCTCCATACTGTTTTCCAAAGTGGTTGAATAAGTTTATACTCCCACCAAATATTAGAATGGAAGAAAGACAGCCTCTTCAGTAAGTGGTGCTGGCAAAATTGGTTAACTACTTGTAGAAAACTAAAACTAGATCCTTATATATCACCCTGCACCAGAATCAACTCCAAATGGATCAAGACCTCGGAGTCAAAGCAGACACACTGAAAACATTACCGGATGGAATAGGAGAATCCCTAGGCCTCCTTGAAGCATGCCAAAATTGTCTTAATAGGGAACCGGAAACACAACAAATCAAAAAAAGGTTGGACAAATGGGATTGCAGGAAGTTGCAGAGCTTCTGCATGGCAAAGGACATAGCTAGCAAGGTCAATAGAAAGCCCACAGATTGGGAGAAGATCTTCACTAGCCATACAACAGACAAGGGTCTCATATCCAAAATATACTTGGAACTAAAAAAATTAAATCCCCCAACAACAAATCCTCAAATAACTGCCCAATAAATAAGTGGGCTAAAGACTTGAAGAGAAACTTCTCTGAAGAAGAAAGGATGGCCAATAGACACATGAAGAAATGCTCAACCTCCCTAGCCATAAAAGAAATGCAAATCAAAACAACATTGAGATACCACCTTACCCCAGTTAGAATGGCTATAATCAAGAAATCTAACAACAACAGATGCTGGAGGGGATGTGGACAGAAGGGAACCTTAGTGTTGGTGGGAGTGTAAACTTGTTCATACGTAGTATTTTTTGGTTGATTTTGTTTTGTTTTAGGATGAGAAACCTTATTTCTGCCAATGGCCATTTGGATATGTCTAACATCATTCAAAGGCCATGGAGAATTAACAGTAAAGACAGGACACAGTCAAATGGCAATAAACTTACTTGTCTTTATGCCATGTTCCAAGTGAATTGTTTAGCTTATATATCCCTATGGTCTATAGTTTCCTATTCCTACCTTCCTGAAAATACAAGCATATTCCACCAATTCAGATTTGAGCCAGGCAATATGTAGTATTAGTGCCAAGAGTCGAGGAAAATTATAACACAACTAGGGAAGCATGAAACCAACACTTTAGTAGCTGGACAATGGGGACTCAGACCTATAATCCTAGCTACTCTGGAGGCTGATGATCACATTACAATACCATCTGGAGTGAGAAAATCTGTAATACTCTTCTCTCCAATTAGCCACACAAAAGCCATAAAGGAAGCTGAGACTCTAGAGGTAGAGTAGCCTTGATTACAAAATCTCAGGGGCACCACCCAATCCTGAGTTCAAGCTGAAGTTCAGGCACAAAAACAAAAACAATCAACAACAAAAAAGAGAAACTGGGAGAAAGCTCAGGAAAGAATGGCATTGTCTACAAGAAAAATGTGTATGTTACATGAATTGTAAAATGGTAACCTCACTTTACACACCTTAGTGACAATTACATTGAAAAAGGAATCTGAGAAATCCCAAAGGCATGGGGCCTTATGATGTGCATCTGCTTTCCAGAATTTCAAAGTCCAATCATCTGAGCTGGTAACACACAGGTTGTAGCCAAGGGTGATTAGAAAATATGAAGGCAAACATCTTTTCAGCTTGTCCCACTAAATCTTTGATTAAGCAAAAAACAAAACAATGCAAAGTAAAAACAATAGACTTTAAGGTTAATTAGGCTGCTATTAAAGATTCAGATGGTATACTTTGTGGAGGGGAAGGGAAAAAACATATTGTATAAGTAGGTATACAGATGGGCCCATTGCAACATGAGATGTACAACACATTATGTCAAAAAACGAACTTTACAACTTTGGCGGGGGAGGTGGGAGATGGGAAGGGATAGGAAGGGGAAATAAAGGAGGAGGCAACAATATTTCATAATAAATGTACTCATTACCTTGCTCATGTAATTTTAACTTCTCTGTACGTTATTTTCACAATTAAAAAATTGAAAAAAAAGATTCCAGGCAGAATTATTCTGTTATATGATGAGCTAGTACATATGTTTTGTATATACTGAACTCACATATATCAGAAAAATATCCATGGATTCATAACTAGAAAATCTGAAATGTAAGGTATATTAATTAGATAAGTTTCATTAGGTAGCCAATGAAGAAAACAACACATGGTATTGTCAGGTTTATTAACTGAACTGCTGCCCATGACATACATGGTGAAGAGGCATGTAAAAAAATGGGGTGACCCAACCTAGGCCCAGGATGTATCTAGGCCAAGGACTGGATGAGGTATGGCCAGGTGGGGGAAATGTCTGGCCACACTGGATCTGGATGTGACCTCTGTGCCTGGGACTCTCTTATGGTCAGATAGAAAGTGTGACCAGTGGCTGACCAGGTTGTGACTTAGCAGGAGGGGGAGGTGGCTGCCTCCAGGTGTGCCAGATACCTAGGTAACACATAAAGGGTGGAAACTTAGCTAAGAAGAGGAGGGTGTCTGCATAGGGTCGGCATGGCTGGGGCAGACCTAATACCAAATACAAGTAGTAACTCTGCGTTGTGACTCCTAACTCCAAAACATTCATTCTCAGTCATTTTCTTTCCTTCCATCCTTCCTTCCTTCCTTCTTTCTTTCTTTCTTTCTTTCTTTCTTTCTTTCTTTCTTTCTTTCTTTCTTTCTTTCTTTCTTTCTTTCTTTCTTTCTTTCTTTCTTTCCTTCCTTCCTTCTTTCCTTCCTTCTTCCTTCTTTTCTTTTCTCTCTCCCGCTCTCCCTCTCTCTATCAATCTCTCCTCTCATTCACTCTCCCTCTCTCTATCCCCTACCTCAGTATTCTCAACTCTCAAATAATGAACACTTGGTGAGTTGAACTCAGAAGCTGGGAAGAGCAGCTCACTTGGCCATTGTGACATTTAATTTCATGTTTCATTACACCTCTTCCACTGGTCACTGGAATCAAATAAGGAACACAGCAGCATGGCATCTTAAGCCATTTGGAGGAAGAAAGCAAGCACGTTCACTGCATTCTGTCAGGTCCACCCTGGGAAGGTGAGGCAGACTCCTCCCTCCTCTTGGCGAAATCTCAGCCCAGTTTCTGCATCAGGAGAGGTGACTGCTTCCAAGTGAACCAGTTACCTACGTGACACAGGTATTGAGCAGAGACTTATCCTCTTGTCGTGCTGAGATTAATGGCATGATTCAAAATGATCCACTAGTTTGTTGAGATTGGGACTTCCTAAATTTTTGGTTAGGCTATGTTCAAATTGTGATCTATTTATTTCTGACTACTAACCATGATTATAGATGTGAGCCAATGTGAAACAGCACATCAGACCATTCAAAGTTCTTTATCACACATGGAAAACACGCAGTTTCCCAAGTTACATACAAGTTGACAGACAGCAAAATAAGTCCTTAATTCTGGTCGAGACGTGTTTTCAATGTAAAACAAAATTACTTAGCAAAATATCTGACTAATGTGATTATACTTTCAAACTTACCCTACATTTTAATAACAAATCACCTATATTAGACAATGATTAACCCAAATTACCTGTAATCATTTATTTTTAGCATATCTTCTAGAGGTAGGCAGAACTGGAGCACACACTATTAACTAAGGTGGTAGAATTTGAGAGGATCATAATTCTGAATCAGTCTCAGAAGGAAAGTATCACCCATATCATCCTACTAGGTAGGGATATTGGAATGTAATCATGATCCTTGCTTTTTCGGCTTGGTGCAAAAGTTGCTACTCTATGAGTAATGTAACTTAAACAAGAAAGGATTGGTGGAAGGACTCCAGTGGTGGAGTATCTGTCTGGCAAACACAACATCAAAACTCAAATCAACTTCCAAAAGATAAAATAAGAAAAGGAAAGAAAGAACAACTCACACTGAGCATGTGTTCAATGTAAAAATTTACACTAAATCATTGTAGTTATAATATCATCATATAATTCTAGGAGCAAATACATTTTGTGTCAAGGCTAAATGAGAAAATAACATACTATATACAAAGCTTTGGTAAAGCATAGGTCTGGCTTACAATGGTGAATTCTTAAGTTTGCATGTGCAGTGCTGTGCTGGGTGGTTAAGGTTTATGGAAGTCCATCATTTTGATGAGCTTGGCATGATGAAATTACCTAACCATACAGTTCACTGAACAGATACTACTGACATATATATATATATATATATATATATATATATATATATATATATATATATATATATATATATACAATACACTAAATATACACATGTATGTATTTATATATTAAGTTGCATGTAAATCAAATAAAATTTAAAATGAATAAATTTAGTGAGCATGTACCTTTCCCAAATAATTATTTTACCTGAATAAATTCATGTCTTAAAGTCTCCAATACTATATAACACTTACATGTTTGCTGATCCCCTTCAGCTTTTTTATGATATTGTTTTTTTTCTTTTTTAGATGAAAAATCCAGCCAATAAATACACTTTTATAACATTCCTTTCTTTATAAAATGAAAAACACGTTGTGTAATCTGGCTCTTTATGTGTTATCAAAAAAAATTTTATAATTTCAAGTACATATTTTCTTAGACTTAGGTCTCACTCATTTCTTCCAATAATATCTATGGAAAGGAGAAAATGAAGGATCATTCTGTTACTTTGGGAGCTTTTGTTATTATTCCCTGCAATAAATATTATGAAAATAAAATTCTGAAATTATTTAGAGAGATGACATGAAAGTTACCTTTCTACACACCCATGCTACTCCCTCAACTAAATCATAGAAATTGAAATAAGTAACATTTTAGCTGGGAGCCAGTGGCTCATGCCTGTAATCCTAGCTACTCAGGAGCTAAGATCTGAGGATGGTAGTTCATAGCTAGCTCTGGCAGGAAATCCGTGACGTCCTTACCTCCAATTAACCACCAGAAAACCGGAAGTGGCACTGTGGCTCAAGTGGTAAAGTGCTAGCCTTGATCTAAACAGCTTAGAGACAGTGCCTAGGCCCCGAGTTCAAGCCCCATGACCATGAAAAATAAAAAAGGAAAAAGGGAGGAAAGCAATATTTTAAATCTAATGTGCACATATACACAAAAGTTGTCTAGAAATAAAATTATAACAGCTCCTGGACTGGTAAAAAATAGATTAAAGTGAAATTGCCTTCAATCATTCATTTAGACAATCTATACTGAGGGCAGGTTATTGGAGCTCACATAACTATCTAAAGAGGTAGAATTTGAGAGTATCACAGTTTAGAACCAGTGTGCAAGAAAAGTAACAAGGTTTTCATATCATCCTAAAGCCTGGCATGTTGGAATGCATTTGTGATCCCAGCTACTTGGCAGATAGATGTGAGGATCTTAGCCTCTGTTCAGCGCTCAGCAAAATTGATAACCTATGAGCAAAGTAACTAAATTGAAAAGGATTGTTCTAATGGTAGAATACTTGTTCTGCAAAAAAAATATCTAAATTCATACTCATTTTCTAAAAGAAGAACGAAAAGAGAAGAAAGATAAAAAGAGAAAAGAGAGAAATAAAAGAAAGTAGAGAAGGGGGAGGAGAGAAGGGGAGGAAGGAGGGAAGGAAGGAAGGAGGATAAGAAGGAAGGAAGGAAGGAAGGAAGGAAAGAAGGAAGGAAGGAAGGAGGAAAAGAAAAGAAAGAAAGGGAGGAAGAAAGAAAGGGAGGAAGAAAGAAAAGGAGAGAGGTACAAATAAAAACCTCAGCATGTGTTAGATTTTAATAATGACCCCAAATCCTTTTAGATATAAATGCCATCATTTAATTCTCTGGACAGGGACATTTTGTATCAAGCCCTGTTGTAAGGTCATGGGACCTCCGAAAGACCATCAGAGACCACTACGAATGTGAAAAGCAAAAGAGTCCTTTATTTTCATACTCAAGCTTGTTCCTCCATGCTCTAGGTAACTGGTGAGGGTAAGAGACCCCAAGCACAAAACCAGCACATCTTTTATAATATTGAAAAAACAAGTTTAGGAAATTTCCACACAAGCAGTTACATGATTGGTTTGAGGCCACCCTAACTGCACTGTCTTTTTTCTGAACTATTGGTATGTTCTGTTCCTGGAACACTTGGGTAACTGTTCTGCTTTCTTAAGGGTGGGCAGGGTTGGTGGCAACCTGTGTTTTTTTTTCTCTCTCTCTTGGTTACTCTGAGGACAGCTTAGCACAAGATGGTGGCGTTAATCTTAAATTGGATTTACCTTGGCTCTTCATTCTCTCCTCTTCTAAAGCATCAGGGTCCAATCATGGTACCCTAATTGGCACAATCTTCTATATATACAGTTTGGTATAGGGGTCTCAGAATCAATAGATGGATTGTGCTGATTCTCTCTTTTACAAAGGACACCAGTCTACAAGGTCCAATTGTGAGTAACAAAATTAACCGTATCAAAGGCCCTAATATTTTCTTCCAGCAATCCTGACTCCATATGTCACAGCTAACATAATTTTATACCAACTGTACTTCTAAGCTCCAATTTTAAGACATACTCATACTATTTGCTACATACTTAAACTTTCTGAGGTTTGTCTTCTTTACAAACATTTTAAGATGATCAGTACTTTTTAAGTCCTTTCTTATCCAGAAGATACCAATTTTTCCCCAATTCATTTCTTAAGGCTTTCTTTACTACCCTCTTGTTCTTTAAAATTCCATAAGCTTTTTGTGGCTAGAGTTTAAAACTGCCCATTTTTCCTTTGACTTGTGGAACCAAGTTATCTCAGAAAGCCTCAATGCACTAGTGGGATGAAAAGCTTGCTAGATTTTAAGGCTAAGATTAGGTCTGTGTCTCATTCCTCTTACTACTTCCACTGATTAAAAAATCTCTCCTTTATCTTTAAAACACACATAGGAGGAAACAGGTTATTAGCATACGAGAGCCAAACTAGGTGTGACCCTGAAGTGTCTAAGGCAAGACAGTGATATCCTTGCCCCCAATATCCACTGGGGGATTAGAAAGGGTTACTGGATATCACCAAAACAATGTCCCACAAGAGCTTAATTTTAGCAGCTTTCAACCGGGAAGCACTCTCAAATGATGGAATCAGGCAGGAGTTCAGTCGACATCTACCACTGTGGAGTTGGACTAGGTGATGATGAGATTTCCTCCAGGTGACTGCCAGGCTGTTTTTGAGCTTTATCCTGCAGTAGCATGGTCTCTTAGTGGCTCCAAGGGACTGTCACACCTTGTGCTGGGCTGCCAATTCATACACAGACTGGTTAAGGATACATTGCATAGGCTTGGCAGTCTGTGACCCCACTAGTTTTTAAGACTATTTAGACAATAATCCAGGACAATTTACCAAGATAACAACTGTTTATACTACAGTTTTTAATAAATCTAGGATTTCCTAGGCAGAAATAGAGGGCTCAGGTTTGTACTCTTTTTTCCCATGCCTTTTCCTTCTGTCAATTTTACCACATTTTTAAAAAGGTGACTCTGGTCCCTTGTTCTTCAACGGGGAAGATGGGTGAAGATTCATCTTCTGTCATTTCTTTAAGCTGATTCAGGGTTGTTGATCCTACTAGCCAGGAACCTATAACCTTAGCCCATTTTACAAAGAGGTTACCAGGGTTAAATGTCATTAAGAACAATATTTTAACTTTTTACAAATGCACAGAACTTTTTTTCTGGCTACAACAGTGGAGCTTATTTAGGACTCTGGTTTGTTAAAGCATCTTTCTGGATGGTTTAGGAATGTGATCTCTAGTAATCCTAACAATGTGAGAGTTAACTATGCAGCCCTTCAGACAGATATCAATAGAAACACACTTTCAGGTTTACAAACATTTTTCCTGAGCAAATGAATTTCATGTAGCTGGTTTCAGCTCAAAAGTTACTGCCAATTAGAGCTTTTGGCACATACAAGTGTTGGGATCCAAACTATCCTCCATATTTCACAACCTTAGATTTTTAGTACTATCACAGATGACCGACAAGTTCCTGGCGCTTACAAGGTAGATAGTCATAGACATTAGGCATGCTTACAATCTATCTTTCCATTACCTTCTGGCTCTGACCAATTTTTGAAGGGCCACACACTAATGACTCTAGGACCTGACATTATTTCTGCAATCCAAGCAGTGGCTTACAGTCTCTGGATGCTCCTCCATTGCTTTCGTCCCAGAAGTGTCTTCTCCACACTGGGAAAAATGCCTCATTGGCATTTCTCTTAGTTGGTTGCTGGACTTGAACTCAGGGCCTGAGTGTTGTCCCTTAGCTCTACAGTTCAAGGTTAGCACTCTGCCACTTTTGAATCCTAAAGCACCACTGCTTGCTCTTTCAGCTTTCTGCTGGCTGAGTAGAGGTCACATTCTCATAGGGACCTTTTTCTACTCGGGCTGGCTTCAAACCGGTTTGCAGATCAATGAGTTTCTTAAAGGCCACTTTACTCCAATTAAAAGCAACAAGGTGGTCAACATAGAAGTAGCTTTTAAGCATGTTCTTACCTGAAACATATTAAGTGCTAAAGTTACATGTGACAAACTTACAAGAATCCTCCCTCATTTTTGTGGGCCTGATGGGAACTGTTACCAAAAAAACCTATGAGAGCAAACTGAAATGGGAATTAAGCAATTATTTTGGTAATCCTAATTTTTCCTTTTTGCACTTTGAGGCAAATGTTTAGAACAAATTTACTTTTTAACTTTATATACAGAAATCAATTCCTAATTTGTAAGCCTCCTATTAATCTCTGTTTCAATATTCTATACATTTGGTTGCATTATGAAAAATCCCTTGAACTCTCGATGCTAGGTGTCACTCATTTCCTCTTGGATGCTTGTTTTAAAACAGATACACATTAAAACTTTTAAACTCAAATAACAAATTTTTCTTAATGCAAAAATTACAATCAACATCACTGTACGAAGAAGCTAGACATAACACCTTTATGCCTTAAAAAAATCCAATGGCAGAATATCATTGAGAGCAAATCACATTATACAAATAAACTTTTTAACCCTCTTTTTAGAGCCGCCTTTATTTTAATTTTAACACATCCAAGGGGCAGTTTTAGCAGTGCTAATCAGATCATCACATCAATCATTTTTACCATTAGGTTTCCAGTGTCTATCTGCAGGGAAAAGGGACAGAATAAAGATGGGCCACTTGACCCTTCCTGTGTAATGGGCATGCACCCAGTCCAACTCTTTATGGTTAGATGAACTATGTTGGTGCCAGCTTGCCCTCTTTCACCATGCATAGACTCCTCCCAGGGCCTGTTACACCATGCATGACCAGGAGAACTGTACTTGTGTCTGTTCACCCTTCACTCCTAAGAATGAGTCTTCTGTTGGCTTCTAATTTTCTCCTTTTTGTTAATCCAGATATCTTGATTACAGTGTTGATTATGCATTCTAAAATACCAGATTTTCTAATTTTCAAGTTAAAGAATCCTTAAAAAGCCATTAAAAACAATGTGTAAATTCTTCAGAAAATTTTTGGTAATGTCCAAACCTTATAACCTTTTGAATTTTAAACTTAATCTCACCCAATTGTTATAGCATGCTGACAATTTATATCATGAACATGTTCACAAACACATACAAAACACACTCACACAGATCTTTAAGCATGCAAAAATAAAAATCAGTTGTTTGTAGACATTCTAAAGTTTTCAAAGAAAAATTTAAGACAATATTTCTTTTAAACTAAGTAACTTTGTTGAGTTTCATTTTCCCAGGGCTTGCTTGTTTAGCAAGGAATTTTACCAATTGGTATTTTGAATCTCTTCTGTTGGAGGAAGGCTGGGAGTGACGGGGGTCACCTGAAACTGAAGTGGCCTGATTTTTTAAATCAATTTTAGATAAAAGCACTTTACATTTTTTGGGACTAGCTGAAAAGAGAAAACCAGCCACACAGCCTTCTCTGTGACTGAGGCCAGCTGGAGGCTGGAACTTTTATTTCCCCAGAGATGTTCAAATAAATAAGAAAAATGCACAACCAAAAACATACATTTAAAACTAATACCAATTCTAAAACAGAACTAGACAAGACAACAATCAAAGGCTGACTTTGTCTCTACCAGAACTCTGTGGCATTCTCACTCAGCAAACTATATTCAGAGTCTTCTGAGTGAGCCTGCCACTCTCACCCAGAACTTTCCTATCTCAGGAAACATAAAACAGAGAGCAGTCAAGTCTCAGTGAATGGGGTGACAAATCACCAACATTTGTTTACCCAGGGGCTTTCCAAGGTGGAAAGGAACCCCCAATCATTTTGGAGCAAGGGAAATAAGTCCTTAGTGGCCATCCCCTCTGACTGGCAGATTCTCCTCCATACTCACACCTACGTGGGCCAAGGCCTAAGGCTAAGATAAACACCTAATGACAAACAGAACAGTCAACACAAAGACACAACTTACAAAGGCACGCTGCAGCATTGTAAATTACCAACCAGAAAGTGCCAGACTATAAATGGAGAGTTTCCCCCAAAACAGAAAACTTCCCAATACAGATGGAAAACTTCCCAAAAAATGTCTGCATGAAAGTGTGAGACTACAAACGGAACATTTCCCAAAAAATGTCTGTACTAAACAGCAATCTACCCAGAGGGGTCTGGGGACGTCTCCTCACAGACCCCGTTGGCAGTCTTATAGTTCATCCCCCAAGACTCCTTGCCAATCAGAATACAGACTCTGTGGGAAAACAGAATTACAGATACAGAACCTACAGGCAACCAAATATACAGAACAGCAATGCCTTGACTTAACGGATGGGTTTTTTGGGACTCTGTGGTGGGGCGTCTGGAAGGTCTCATGAGGGGGATTCCAGATGAGCCCCCAGAAATGTTGCATGGACTTGGGAACCCCGAAAGACCACCAGAGACCACGACCAATGCGAACAGCAAAAGAGTCCTTTATTTGCAAGCTCAAGCTTGTTCCTTCATGCACTCAGTAACCTGTGACAGTAAGAGACCCGAGCACAAAATCAGCACAACTTTTATAGTATTGAACAAACAAATTTAGGGAATTTCCACACAAGCAGTTACATGATTGGTTTGAGGCCACCCTAACTGCACTGCCCTTTTTATGAACTATTGGTATGTTCTGTTCCTGGAACACTTGGGTAACTGTTCTGCTTTCTTAAGGGTGGGCAGGGTTGGTGGCAACCTGTGTTTTGTCTCTCTCTTGGGGTTAATCTGAGGGCAGCCTCCACAAGATGGTGGCGTTAATCTCAAATTGGAGTTACTTTGGCTCTTTAGCCTGAATAAACTATAGCATACCACATACAAAGCTTTGGTAAAACACAGGTCTGTCTTAAAATGTTGGACCAATAAGAGTGTATGTCTAGTGATGTTGCAATTGTGTCTTAATGTGTGTGGAGTTTTCCATCCTTATGATCTTATAATGATGAAATTGACTAACTACACAATTACCTGGGCAGATCCCTGCTGAGACCTATATATATTAAGTCACAGCTTAAAAAAGAACAATATTTACAATGAAATATGTTGAACAACCAGACATTGTGACCAAAATTATTTTTACCTGATTCAGTGTGTTTTCAAAACTCTATATCACATGTACAACTTCCTCATTCCCTTCTGTCTCATTATGTTGTCTTTCTTTGTTTTGGTTTTGTTTTCAAAACCATGGTGTAACAGGGTATTTCTTATTTTCTTGTCTTCTAGTCTTCAGAAAGTCTGCAGTTAAATAGGCTTAAGTTTCTTTTGTTAGAAAATTAAAAGCAATTGGGTGGGGTCTTCATCATAATTTTGTTATGATCTCAAATACATTTTCATATCTAACATTTTACTAATCTCACTTCAATCTTTTCCAAAGGTCACTTTAGTGGAAGAAGGAAATTCAAAGTGGATTCTGGTAGAGAATTTCTGGTACATATTAAGGTAAGCAACTCCAAAATTATTCATTAGAAAGATGAGTTGAAAGTCATCTTTTTACACACTGATACTCTTTTCTCAACGAAACAAGAGGATTTTAAATAGCTAATATTTTTTTAAGTTAATGGGCCGAAATGTGCACGAATTTTCTAGAAATAAAATGATCACTCATGAAACCTTACTGATACTTCAAAGAATATATTACAATAAGAGGAATCACCTTCCGACATTTTCACACAATATGTATCTTCCTGGTAACAGAACACAAAACTAGAATAAGACATCTAATTGATATCTAATTTTTGTTGCCTTTTTGCAATACTTCTTTCTTCTCATATTGATTAGTATGAAGTCTATGACCATTATAAAATCATATTTGTAATAAAAGTTACTAGATGGGACCTTCATGGATGAGATGGTGTGGGGTTTCTGGTGTAGTCCTGTCTCGTTCAAAGGAGGAGTTGGTATTAGCCAACCTCTGTGGTGGAACAGAGCGGGGCTTTGAGGGTGAAAGCCAGTCTGTATAGGGCTTTGAGACAGCAGGGAAGGGACAGGAATGGCTAAACTTGTTAGGGACATGGTCTCTTGTGGAGTAGGCAGGATTTAAGATGGAGGCTGGCAGGGAGACAGGTTTTCAGTTAAAGAAGGCGGGGTCACTGGGGAGGAGTCTATTTGGGGCAGAAGTTTTGGAAGGAAGAACAAGGCTACCAAGGAGGAGCTTACTTAGAGGAGCGGTGCTGGTAGAGCACTGTGAGCCCTTGTGGGATATGTAAGGTGAGGTTTCCCATAAGGCAGGGCAGGGAATGGAGGCAAGAGGCAGACAGAAGGTGGGTATCCTGGTGAAGGAATGTGGAGCTATGAGGGAGATGCTTTTCAGGTTCTAGATTTGAGGGCAGGGTGGTACTAGGAAGACATGGTCTAGTAAGGGGCAGGGTTTCTGATGGAGAATGGCAGGCCTTTGGGAAGTGTGTTCGGGTGAAGGTGGAGTTTTCTACAGAGCAAGATGTAGTAACAATGTATGTAGGAGTTTTTCAGGACCAGAGCTTTGTGAGAGCAGTGATAGTATCCAGTGCTCTAGAATAGTTAGGATGGGGTTTCTGGTGTAGCCAGTCAGAACTTGAGAAGAGAAGTTTGGGTGGGGATCTCAGTGTTGCAAGTCAGGACATGGACTTTGGACAGGGTTTCCAGTAGGGCAAAGCAACCTTCAAAAGGGACTATGGAGGGAGGGATTTACAGTTGAGCCTGGTGAGACTTCCAGAGGGAGGGCAACTGGTGCAGTGTTTTCCAGTGGAGCAATGTGGGTGTTGAGAGATGGGGTAGTGTGGGTTTTCTGGTGGAGTTTTTCTGGACCAGGGCAGGGCTTGGAGCCATGGGGATAGTTGAAGGAGGAGCTTTGAGAAGGAGTGGAAAGGCTACAATGGTGTAAGATAATTATGGGCAGGGTATCAGGTGGAGTAGGGTGTAGATCTTAGGGAAGAGCCAATAGGGGGTGGGTTTATCTGGGGAGCAAGGCAGGGCATTGAGAAGGTAGATGTGGGAGGTGAAGAGTCTTGTGGTGGAACAGGGCTGGCTTTCCAGGCAGTAGATGGGCTGTGTGAGAAGCTTCTGACCAAGCAAGGTGGGGCTTCAAGGGCAGTTATAGGGAGGTGAAGGGTTTTTGATATAGCACGATGGGCTTTGTGGAAAGAGGTAGGTTCAGGGCTGTGTTTTAGAATTTAGGCCACTTAGAAGTAGGCTAGTTATAGGCAGAGATTCTGATAAAATCAGGAGGAACTCCAGGGAGAAGGTTGGTTGGGGGTGGGGAAGAAAGGGAAGGGAGGATCTTGGAGGTAATAGAATATGGGAACAATGGGACTGTGAGGGACTAGAGTAGTTAGGAACAGGGTATCTGGTGGATGAGGTGGGGCTTCGAGCGAGGAGCCCCATGTAGGCCGGGTTCTTGTGGTAGTATGTTGGGACATGAAAGGAGATATAGATGTGGCCCGGTATCTCGTGGTGCAGAACAGGGATTCCAGGAAGGGGTGGAGTGGAAGAGGGATTTTACTATAGCAGAGAAGGTGTTTCAGTAAAGTGTCTTGTTGCAGTCAAGCCTTTGAAAGTTTATAGCAGGTCTACCAGGGGGTAGGTTAGTTTAGATTAAGCTATTTAAGGAGGAAGCTGCTAGAAGTGGGTTTCCAGTGGATCCAGTCAAGTTTTATGGGATGGGGGAATAGGTAAGGGGCAAGTCAGTGCAGAGTGAGGCTACAAAAATTGAACAGTTACCACTAGTAAATACCATATAAGAACACCATTTTCTGTCAGTGTAGACTTATATTACTTTTATGTATGCAAGAGATGCTGGAGAAAGTAAACAAGTAATAATCCTTCCTAGTGAATTTTTTCTTTATTCCAGTTGATTGAAAATAAAACCACAGGACACATCAGGCTCAGAGGCACACAGGAGACTAAGACACATGAAGCACTAGAATTCATTCCCCAGCACCAACATTAAGGACCACAAATAAAAGTTTAAAATGTTTGACTTGGTCATAATGGACTATATTGTCTTAAAATTGTGAATGAACAGAACTTTTACTCTGACCATTTTAGAAATCCTAAAACTAAGTAAATAGTAATGTTTTAACTTTATACAATATTGGAACATGTACTAAAAATAATTAGGAAAATATAAAACTGTACACAGAATTTCATTTTCCAGTATCAATTCAAATCTAAAAGAATTTAAAACCAGAAAATTGCCATATAGTGAGGTTGCAGCATGGTTTCTTTTCCATCATCAAAATGGTGACTTAAGCAATGTGTCTTTATCATTGGATGCATCGATGTTAAAACATATCTAAGAATATGAAGCACTACTCTACAGACCCTGAAGAAACTCAGAAGGATCTATGAAATGATGTTGGAATAAAATTAATGACTATTTACAGTAGGAATTGATCTTCACTAGGGCCATAAATACTTTCCAGAAGAAAAGGCTACATTGAAAAATAAACAGTGAAACGGAAGCAGGTAGACAGATCTTGAAGTAAACATTATCCAATGAACAACATCTAATGAGACATGATTGCAATTTTCTTTTACATAAGTTAGAGTTACTGACCTAAGTTCTTCCCTAATGCCAAATAACAAAGTCATGAAAATTCAGTAATCATTTTCAGAACATTGGAATTCAATGAATGTATTGCTAGAATGTAAAGGTAGATGTCTGATCTAATGCGTGAAGAAAATATCCCCAATCTCTGGCCCCACGCTGTGAGAAGTGTACAAGACAAAGTACAAGGAGAATGGACAGAAGTACAGTAGTGCATACCAGTAGTTCCCAAGATGCATTGATAGATGTAACAGGGGAGAATATCAACAAGATCACCACAGGACTTAGCATGGAGAGTAGAGAGAAAAACAGTGAAAATGCAAGGAGAATTGCAAAGGATTTCCTTGCATATTTGGCAGAAGAGTGCATGGCATTGAGGTCTAAGCTACGTGGAGGTATTATAGGAAACTACCTGTGCTCATATGGTGCCACGAGAAGTGAAGAACTTATGATTTACAAGACATTCAATAATCATAAAAGTCTTGCTTCAGTAGTGCAGAGTTAAACCTTGATAAATTCTGTTTTGAAACACCTAACAAAGTATAAAACCAAGACAAGAAGATTCAAATTATATATACGTTATTTGACTGTTTGCAACAAAAGAGTTCGAAAAAATCAAATCACATAATGTGGATATAAAAGGATAACATTATTAATGTAATCTTTATACAATACACATTTTATGTGAATAGTCCTGATTATAAATGATTTGTTTTCCTTACAGGTTTTGGATGCACAATACCAACAAAAAACAAAAACAAAACAAAGTAAAAAATACTTGGCATCTAGATGCCTGTGCCTCATCTCTATTCCTATATAGTCATGAGCCTGAGATTGGAAGATCATCGTTCACAGATGGCTGGGGTAGCAATACATGAAACATTTATGTTCAATTATTCAAAGACAGAGTGAAACCTTGGTTCAAATAGTACAGACTGAATCATTCATGAGTGAAAAAAACAAGCAAGAGTTTGAGGCTCTGAGTCAAGTTTCTTTAGTGTGTGTGTGTGCACACATGTGCGGGTGCGTGCGGGTGCGTGCACACACACACACACACACACACAAATGGAATGAGAGGAGAAGAGGGAGAGATAAAAGGGAATATTAAGAGTTTAAGGACTATAATAAGCACATATTAATAAAAATGAGGGAAACGATGGATCCTATGTTTCTTTGAGTCTGGCTTCCTTCATGTAATATGATTGTGATATGGGGATCCAGAAGCTGGCAATGAGGCTTTGGATCCTCTGATGTTATCTTTCCTATCACTTCCTGTGAATTCTCAGTTCTTTAGCCAGGTATCCCATCATCTTTGCTGTCCCATGGTTGTGGTAAGTGACAGTACTGATATTCTGAACACTTCAAAACAAACTATGAAAAAACACTTCCTAAAAGAACATTGACATATATATAAGAGCACCTGGAAAGATACGAAACATCAGCAGTCACCCAGTGATCCTCTAGCAAGAATGTACAATTCAGGAGTAACTTTACTTCTGATAATATGAGATGGATAATTGTCCCTTTTGTATATTTGATATTTGATATTGCATACATTTTTAGAAACACATATACATTGTGAAATAATGTGATTTATTTCACAGGTCACAGACCATGTCACTGATTGATGACCCTAATGCCTTATCTCAGTTGCCTGATTTAGATTTAGATGAGTGTGAATTGCCTAATTATGAACATTTCTCCATGAAACTCAACAACACAGAATGAAGTGTCAGGGTCAGGCAATTCTATACTTGCAAGGATTTTTTCATATATTAGAGTAATATACACTAACACTGCTCAGCACTCGTGGCACATTGATGTCTTATACGTTCTTCAGATCAGAAATAGGCTATAGCTTAATGTACAATGATGGGCTATACATTTTCACGAAAAAGTGATGATTACCTCCTGCAATTATTATCAGTGAAGAATCCTTCCTATACATTTTACTGACTTAGATTCTACTCTGTGCCTTACCATTACCAGGCAGGGTCACACTATATCGAGCTACAATACTCCAGCAACTTTAGCTGCCTTTGAATTGTAAAACCAATATTGATACCAAGGTCAACTCTGCAACTCTAATCACATAGTTAGTGGACACCTGAACTTTTCAAGCCTTGTTAAAAATTCAGCTATTACTGCTCATTGTCAGTGTTAAAGATCTCACTCCTTTAGATTTATTGTCTATCTTCTTGTATTTCCAACGCTGCCTTAGATATTGGTTTTTGAAGTAGATCTTTTAGTTTGCATTTGATTTATGGAGGTGCTAGTGATGTCAGTTGAACTGAATATATAATAATGTAAGTAATTTGATGTTTTGACATATGAATTTAATTTTGGCAATTGAGGAAGTGAATATGCATCACTCACAAAAGTTGCTTTATGTGTATTGATATTGCTATATTGTGAACTTCCTAAAAGCCAGCAATGGGATCACATATCTCAAATCCCATCACTTCTGTCACTGAGACAAGCCTGGAAAGGTCCAGACCAATTGTTTCTTCATAGTGAGAAGCTTTCTACAAAGAAGCAGGAGAGAATAGCAAATAGAGCAAATGAGTCTCCCAACAGTTTTGTTACATATTCTTTACACTTTGCCATTAAGACCAACATAATAGTATTCTTTATGAACTCTTTCCTAATCTTTTCCTGTTCTGAGTAGTTTTATTTATGGATCTCCAAGAAGTCATATAAGAATCATATAAGAGGAGTTCTGGGAAGATGGCAGAGGAGAAGATGGAGGCTAAACAAGCTCTCGCATAAAAAGCAGTTTTAGAGTTCCAGTGAATAGTCCTAGGCCAGAGAATCACACCAAGTGTGCCATCACAGGACAGAGAGTTAAGCCAAAGAGGTAAAATCCAGGCAAGGAGACAGCTCTGAGATGTTGCCAGCAGCCACTGCTGCTGCGGCGGTGGCCACAGTCGCCATACCTGCAAAACAGAGAGTCCAGGTCGAAGGAGCCAGACACAGTGGACAAGCAGATTCTCCTCAACACCAGCAGGAACCCACAAGGAGCGGACATTTCATCATGCAGTTCACAGACCAGAGACAACCCAGGAACAAAGACTCGACATGAGTAGAAGCCTGATGTCCTCCTCACTCCTTCTCAGGGAGCAGAGGAGGGAAGGCCACTCCTCCCCAACCCCCAGTTCCAGAGATCTCCATCTTGGATACCTACAAAGCTCGGAGGAGCTGCTAGCTCCAACTCAAACCTTGTAAGAAAGCTAGAGTCATTTAGCAGGTCACAAGAACCTAAAGAGACCTACCAGACTCAGCTCCACCCAGGGAAATGTCACCCAGCTCAGGTTCCAGCCTCAAGAGTGGCTTTCTTCACTGGGTAATCAGAGCCAGAGGCTGCCCCTCCCTTTTGCAGCCCTGACAATCAATTGAAATTCAGTAAACATAAACCCTGAGAATGGCTCCAGGCTGGGCTCTGTGAGTTCCTCACAAACTAGCCACAGGGAAAAGCTACTGTTTGCGGAAAGGCCTCAACACTACCCAGAACCTAGCCTCATCACAGCATCTCCAAACTTGAGGAAAAAACCATCTCCCTTTTTTGTGATACTCAGAACAGATCTCCCTCCCATTGAACTAAACTTGGAGGAGGATCGCAAAATCCTGGGTAAAGCAGAGCATTTTTCTGCCTGTTCAAATAAACTGACTTAAGAAACCAACCAAGCCACAGAAAAATCAAACACCACAAACAGACCAGAGACTCCAACCTGTATGCCATGCTCTAAAATCAAACAACAATCACCCAAGAATACTGTACCCAGCTTAACTCTCCTTCATAACTGAAGGCCAAATAAAAACCTTCCATAGGAAAGGAAAATTGAAACAGTACATCTCCACCAAACTAGCCTTACAAAAGATTCTTAATGATGTCCTACACATAGAAAACCAACAAGACCATAATAAAGGCCAAGAAACTGCACCCAAACTGAGAATCCAAGAACCATAGGAAGAACCCAGTTTTAGCAGCACCCAAGAAGGTGGATAATATGGCAGGACCTCCCAAATACCTCTCAGTCCTATCTCTCAATATTAACGTACTTAACTCTCCAATTAAGCGACATAGACTGTCTAGTTGGATTAAAAACAAGATCCTTCTCTCAGGTGCCTTCAGGAGTCACATCTTGCCCGTAAAATCAAACACATTTTCAATGTTAAAGGCTGGAGCAAAATCTACCAAGCAAATGGCCCCAATAAACAGGCAGGAATTGCAATCCTAATATCAGATAAAATAGACTTCAAATTAAAATTTGTGAGAAGAGATAAAGAAGGTCGCTACATACTAATTAAGGGCTCTCTACTTCAGGCGGATATTATAATTCTAAATACCTATTCACCAAACAACAGAGCACTCAAATTCATCCAAGAAACACTACTTTCCCTCAAATCCCACATAGATCCAAAGACATTAATTGTAGGGGATTTTATTACACTACTCTCCCCACTAAATAGATCAACTCGGCAAAAACTCATAAGACAAAGAGCAGATCTAAACAGCTACCTCAATCAACCAGTTTTAATAGACATCTACTGAATATTTAACCCAGCAGCTTCAGAATACACGTTTTTTGAGCAGCACATGGAACATTTTCTAAAGTAGACCACATTTTAGGTTACAAAGCAAACTTGTCCAAATTCAGAAACAATGAAGTTATACCTTGCATTATCTCTGACCAAAAGGGAATAAAATTAGAACTCACACCAAAAGCCACCAAAGAAAATCCGGTAACACAAGGATGTTGAACAACACACTGCTGAATCACTAGTGGTTCATGGAAGAGATTAGAAAGGAAATTCAGATGTTCATGCTATTCAACAAAAATGAACACACAAATTACCAGCTCCTCTGGGGCACAACAAAGTCAGTACTCAGAGGCAACTTTGTAGCTCTGAGTTCACACATCAACAAATTGGAGAGATCTGAAACCAACAATTTAATGAGACATCTGAACCTCCTTCAAAGAGAGCAGCAAGATAAACCCCAATCCAGTAGACAGAAAGAAATAATTAAAATTAAATCAGAATTAAATGAATTAGAATCCAAAAAATCTATAGAAAAAATCAACAAAACAAAGAGTTGGTTCTTCGAAAAAATTGATAAAATTGACAGACCCTTAGCAAATCTTATCAGAAAAAAAAGAGAACACAACCAAATAAATAAACTCAGAGATGAGAATGGAAACATCACCACAGAAACAACCAAGAATAAGAGCTCAGTTAGAAGATCAAATTTCGGGGAGATAGGTATCAAGAAGGAGAAGAGCAGGAAACAAATGAATGGGAAACATACTACAGAATTCTACCAGAGATCATGCCAAACATCCAAAGAGATAGGCTCATTCAGAGAAGAGAAGCCTTTAGAAACCAAACAGAATTCTATAACTAAACAATCCACCACCACATCATAATCCATTAGAGGATCATTAAAGATCAAGGAAAGCATTATGAAAGCTGCCATAGAGAAAAGATTGATTATTTATAAAGGATATACAGTCAGAATAAATACAGATTTCTTAGCTGATATGGTAAAAAGGAGAGCCTGGCATGATATATTACAAACAGTAAGGGTAAACAACTACCAACCATGAATATGGTCCCAAGTCAATCTGTCCTTTACATTTAAAGAATATTTAAACATATTTCATGACAATGAAAACTTGAAAAAATATACCTCCACCAAATCAGCAGGATAGAAGTTAATCAAATGTATCCTTCATAGAGAAGATCAAGAAGAGGAACTGGTTATATTAATTTTTTTATTGTTGTTCCAGGGGCTTGAAGTCTGCGCTTGGGCACTGTCTCTGAGCTCTTCAACTCAAGGTGAGTGCTCTATCTTTTGAGCCACAGTGTGACTTCTGTTTTTCTGGTGGGTAAATGGATATAAGAGTCTCAGGGACTTTCCTTCCCAGGCTGTTGTTGAACTGCTGTCCTCAGATCTCAGCTTCCTGAGTAGCTAGGATTACTGCTGTGAGCCAGTGGCACCAGGCTAAAAATGGGGATTTTTAGAAAAGAAAATCCACCTCTTCACTTGTGTCTAAACCTCAGATATCACTAATAGAACACTTCACCTTCAACTCATTTCATCAGACATTTGTAAATTTTCTCTTTTAGTTCATGTAAGAATACAACAGTCAGTATCCACTCAGCTGTGGGACTGAATCAATTGTATGGAAATTGCTCGTACCTAAATCAAGAACTGTTACATCAAAACAAATTTGACCCACTTTTGTAATAATTATTTTCTCTTTTTATTACAAATCTTTGCTTGATTACTTCCTAATGTGAGTGATGACATTTTCACTCTTCAGCCTCCATCCACATGTGGTCAAATATTTAAGAATTCAAAGATTTCCATTGATAATTTATTAGGCTGACCTCTAAGAAAATGTGGATTTCTGGAATTTGGTCTGCTGTCTTGTTCTTACATGCACAGGCTTTTTATGATTTATTTGTTCTACAAGGAATTCTACTTTTTAATCTTTGTGTAACCAATTTTAGTTTCTTTGTTCAGTCTTTCTGACATTCTCTCTGGAGATTCATTTGAGTCTGCCTCATTAAAAATATATTCATCAGCTAAATGACTTTCAGTTTCTGTTTTTCCCTGACTTCGTGTAGGCTGTGATAGCAGCCCTGACTGGCTGTGCTTACTGGAGTTTTTGTTTATTTGTTTGGTGTAGTATTTTTTTTTTAGAGGTGTAGGATTACTATTTAAGGTAGTAGCTTCTCTGGATCCCAGTGGTCCCCTGACCTAGGGTCAATGGGTTTTTCTCCTAAAGATTCAAAAAACAGCTGACTAAATTCCTGTTTAAATTTTCCCAAAATGAGGCAATCTGGCATCCTTGCAAAGGAATCAATAATCCTCTGTAACCACTTACAGAAATGGTCTATCAAGATGGCTTTTCAAGATTGACTGTGAAAAATGTTCATTTCCTATTCAGGACCATAAAGCAGCTCACATCCCAGGGAGCAGAATTTTGGAAGGAAGGTCCCCTTCCTTCCTTCTCTTATTATAGATCAAACCATAATATTCTGCAGTTGTGGCCAGCCTGGAGCACATTTTCCCAAGAATAATATTCTGTAGTGTAAAAGAGGACCAACTATCAAAATAAATGTGAAAATACTTGTCGACTAAAGACTGATTTATCTTGCTTATATCTGTTGTTATTTTCATTACTTCAAACACATAGATAAATTATATTGGGATTAGAAAAGAGGCAAGGGGTTAATGAAATAAACATTCAGTTTACTTTCATATATCCAATATAATACACTTAATCCCTTACGGAAAATTAAAACCAACTGTAGAAACAATGTCAGAAATATAAAATAAGCCTCAATATGAATAATCTGGCACAGATACATCATCATCTACTCAGAAATTGCCTCTCTGTACATATTTATTTGGTACAAAATAATAAAAATTTAATTAATGAATATGATGTTTAAGTATAATCTGAAATAGTCCTCGTGTATATGATTGTATATAATTTTTAGATGTCACCTAGCAGGAATTTAACATGCATGTAGAATTCAAATTTCCAAAATTTTATCAAGATGAGAGGAGTAATCCCTCCTGTATTGTGTGGTGTGAATTTCACTAAAATGCTGAACTCTTCCACCTAATACTGAGACATGTGCAATAATTTATTATTTCATATTAAAATGAGTGCTGTGTACAATATACGTTGAATAATTACATTAATTCGCAGAAATGAAACAATAATGATATATTATTTGTTTAAATTATAATGCTTCTAATTTCACAATTCATGAAATATATTATTAAAATAAGTTTCATTTTTTTCTTTTCTATACCTGGCAGAAATTAAAATTATATATTAAACGTTCAATATGAAGTAATCAATAATAACTAATATATTATTAAAAGTATATACTAATAAACTGTGATGTAAATTATCGTTCTAACAAATTGTGATGTAAACTACATTTAATAGAATTAATTTAATATTTATTAAACTTACCATCTTGTTATTGTTTCCTAACTGTGTCATTTGTTATTCTTGGTCCAAGTCATCTCTTCACCTCAATTGTTTAATTTTCTATTTTATCTCTATTGTTTTGTTGATTATGCATTTTGTTTTCCCTTTCTAGTGACTGACATAAGGCTGAAAATCTGTATGCTAGTTTAATACTTCCTATGTTAAAGTTAAATTGCTGCTCTCCACAGTTGTTCTACTCTTCTTTTTGTAGTACAGAATTTCCCCTAGTCCCATCGACTGTATTGCTACTCCCATATATTTTTTTATTTAAATTTTATTTTCAAGGTAGTGTACACAGGGGGTATAGTTACATAAGTAAGGTAATGCATTTATTGCTTTTATAACTTGTTTGTCCTTCCCTCTTTTTTCTCCCTCTTCGCTCCCAATGCACCTCCCAAGATTATTTCCAAAATATTGTCTTGTGAGTATCACTGTTGCAGAGGTTCCCATTTTGTCCTTTGTCTCACCATTTTGTTTTTTCCCTTTCCCTTCCCCAGTTTAGATCAACATATTTACAATACCCAATGTATCAAAATCAAATACAGTGACTATAGCGGATAACCCATAGGTGGGGAAAACATAAATCATGTAATACATTAAGAACAACAACAACAAAGAACATGTCTTGGAGTTCATTTCATTTAGAATCATCTTATATGGTCATATGTACATAGGTATTGAGTTATTTTGCTCATCTACTAAGATTATACTTGATGTACACAATAATGCTCCCCTAGGAAGAACAACTCCTACTTACTTAGCTTCATTCTGATGTAAGGTCAGTGTTGTCCCCTGTATCCTCATGTTGTACATTACAACTCTATACCTGGTCATACTGTATATCCACTATCTTCTACATTGTGAACTAAATGTTCCAGAAATTACACTTTGCTTTAATTTAAAAAAAATTTCGTCTTAATGTTTGAGGGGTGTGTGAGTGTGTGTGTGTGTGTGTGTGTGTGTATGTGTGTGTGTTTGTGTGTGTGTGTGTGTGTATGTGTGTGTTTACAAAGATCAGAACACAACATTTTTCTTCATTTAGAATACAACTTTCAGGTCATTGTAAGTTGTGGCTAATGGGAAAAGTCTCTTGCTATTTTAAGGATGAAACATAAAGATATTTGTGCATGTACCACATTTGCTTTATTAGTATGTAGTTGAACACTGAACTTTGACTTATATCTTGGCTGTTTTGAATAAGAATTAACTATAGATATATTTAAGAATTACCCAGTGAGAAATAATCACATGATTGGTGGGTCAGATGATATTTCAACTTTGAATTTCTTTAGAAACCTGCATACTACTTTCTACAGTGAGAATACTAACCAAGAGTGTAGAAAATTTCCTTTTCTCCCCACTCACCAACATTATTACCTTTTGTTCAAAGGTAATAAAGGGCAGGTTTATACTATTTGCAGTAATACAAACTGGCGTTAGACTTAAATCCAACCTCCTAAATGCTTGGAATTACAAGCCTTTACCACCACAACTGGTTCCATTGATTTTTTATGAGTTATAATAGTTATGAAGTAGTATCATAGTAATTTTGAATTATATTTATCGAATGACTTCTACTCAGAAAGCATTAAGCCAGCATAGCAGTTGTATTAAACACAACTTTGTAAACCCACAGGCGATTTTCAGGGCTGTATGGAGAACTTGTCTATTCAGCCTTTTGTCCATTTTTAATCCAGTTTCTTGTTAATCTCATCTCTAAGCTCTTTAAACCAGATCAATAATTAATTAAAGGTAGAAAAGAAAAAAATGTAGCAACTCCTAACATTTTTCAATTTTCAATAAGATGGTATTGCTTAAATCATTTTCTGTTTACACTTGTGACTATATATCTCAATTTATTTAGACCTTTTACAAGGCTGTAGTTCATTCAATTTACTTTGATTGTTTTTTCCACAGCCTGTTTATCTAATTTCCCTTGGTTTCTTTCAGTCCCAATGGTTCAAATTTCAAACTGAAGAATAAATGGAAGGAAGCAAACAAAAAATACAGTTCCTCTCATCAGATGATGCCTGTATAAGAATGAGGAAAGAGCTCATCCATCTAAGAACCTATGATAGGACAACAAAAAAAGAATTCATTCTTCTAGGTCTTCTTTATCTTTGCAATGTAACTTAATTGTTGTAAAACACAATATACTGCTCAGATACTTTTATGTTTTATCAGTTTTACACATTTTCATATCGATTTCATCTCAGTCTACAACATAACTTCATCGTTCTGTCTCTGGTATTTTTACTCTAACAAGACATAAGATAACCAGTTTGATTTACAGCATGAGAAATTATCCCACTGGCTTGCTTGGAAGCAGAGCATGGTCAATAGATATTAGTTCTGGTTGCTCACTACATGTAATGTTTTCTGTACTACTTATCACATTTTATTTAGTATTTAAAAAAGACTGCTGGCTAAACTCAAAGCTCATCCATAGAAGTTTATATTAAGTATTTCACAAGTGTTATTTCCTTTAATTTTTCAGATAACATTTGCTATAATGCTAATGTTATTACCATTTTAGTGTTGGGAAAAATTGTAATTAAAGGCAGTAAGTGTATGGCCCAAAGACACACAGAGTGAGGAAGAAAATGAGTCAAAGTTTCCAAAAGTCTTTCAGCAATACACAAAAGGTAGATAAAATCTCTTCATTCTATGACACCCTCAATTCAATATTCATATTGTCCAAGAAATAATAGCATACAATGTCTTGGTCACATTGGGTTATCATGCACAGAACTTATAAATTGAGGTACAAAGAGAGGCATATTTCTTCTGTCCCACAGTTCCAGTATCCTTTTTAAAAAGTACTAAAACTTTTAAATATTAAAACTTACTGTCTTTTAAGAATTCTAAAACGAAATAAATTCACATATAATCAATCCAAAATGTTTTAAATGTAGGAGATGATAAAACAGGCCCCTGTGAAGTAAATTTTCTTCTACTTTATACGTTATTCTTAAAGCCTTTTGCTGGTTTATCATGCCTGTAATCCTAACTACTGGGGATATCTACTCAGGAGCCTGAGATCTGTGGATAACAGTTGGAAGCCTATCAGGGCAAAATAAATTCATGAGATTATTTTTCAAAACTTTTAATGAACTATCAAAGGGCCAGGAATGGAGATGTAGCTCATTTAGTAGCTCACCAATAGAGCAAAAAGGCCTAGCAAGACTTTGAAGCCCTGATTTCAAACTCTGAGCATGCCAACACACATGCAAGTGCGTGGGCACACACACATTTATTCAAAATACCTTCATATTAGTGTTTTGCATTAATTTCTTAACAATATTATGAGTAAAATAAAGGAAATAAACTCTTCCATCTCAGAACATTTTTATATGTTTTCATTGCTGAAAGATTAAAAATTAAAAACCTCACTTTACCATTACCATTACTAACTTGCTAACTGCTGATTTTGCTTCTGTAAATATGCTTGCATTCAGACCCCCTTCACTGGGAAATAAAACTGGGCAGAGTCTCGAGGCCCAGATATCCGGATATCGGCTGTCCCAGATGTCCGGATGGCAGCCCACCCCAGGACAAGGTCAAAGGTTACAGATAGTACATGTTTTTCAGTTTTAGTTTATGTTTTTCAGTTCCAGTTCAGTTCAACAAACCCCGGGATGGACCTTGACAATGACCACCTGGCAAGACCACAAGCTAAGCCAAATGTCAACCAATCATAGGCCTGTAACCATGTAAACTCCCCCTTAGACCAACCATGAGACAATTGTTTTACAAAGAGTGTTTTATGCTAATTTGTGGTTTTTGCCTTTAAAAATGCCTGTAACTGCTGCTCAGGGCGCTCTGATTGCCTGGGGCAGAGAGTCCGTTTGCACAAATGCCAAATAAACTCCTCTTGCTTGTTGCATCTGCTGGTTTGGAGTCTTGGTTTCTGGGGTGCCCTCCCGTTGAGAAAGTATCCCAGTGAGTCTGGGGTCTTTCAATTGCAAAATTACTGTACAGAAGGGTCACACTTACATAAGCAAGGCAATGACTACATTTCCTAACAAGCATTGTTAACTCCTCCTTTATTATTCCCCTACTATCCCTTCCCTTCCACCTCCACAAGTCCACTCACCTCCTCCCTTCCCCCGCCTCAATTGTAAAGTTCATTTTACAACCTAGTGTCTTGTGCATCTCATTGTTACAATGGGTGAACCTGTATTCCTATTTAAGCATTTTCTTTTTCTCCTTCCCATCCAAATATTTGAAGAGACTATATACAAGATGTAGGTGCACCAACTTCAAATACAGTGAAAATAAGTGATTTAACATGGGGTCCGAACATATAAAGAAACAAAAAAAACCATACTGAACGTTATACGTATGTGAGAAACAATAGCAAGAAAGAAAAAAACACTTGTGTCACTAACTTCAGTTCATTTACCTTAACATAATCTTTTCTGGTCATATGTACATAGCTTTTGACCTTTTCTGCTTATCCCAGACATATATTAGTTATTGAAAATTAGGGAAACCATGGGACTTATGTTTGTTTGGACTTGGCTTATTACACTTCATAATCTATTTCCCAAGTCTTTCCACTTCCTAACAAATTAGGCAATGGAATGACAGGAATTTGCCTGTCATCCTTAAGCAGGGGCCATGTTAATCTTCTCCGTATCATTCCAAATTTAGTGTATATAATGCTTCCTCAATACTTCTCAGGGAGCAGAGGAGGGAAGGCCATCCCTCACCCTCCAGTACTGGAGATCTCCATCTTGGATACTGACAATGCACGGTGGAGCTGCTAGCTCCAACTTAAGCCTTGGATGAAAACTAGAGTCATTTAGTAGGTCACAAGAATCTAAGCTGACCTGCCAGACTGAGCTCCACCCAGGGAAAAGTCACCCAGCTCAGGCGCTAGCCCCAGGAGTGGCTTTCTTCACTGGGTAATCAGAGCCAGAGGCTGCCCCTCCTTTAGCAGCCATGACAATCAATTGAAATTCAGTAAACAGAAACCCTGAGAGTGACTCCAGGCTGGGCTCTGTGAGTTTATCACAAACTAGCCCCTGGGAAAAGCTACTGTTTGCTGAAAGGCTTCAACACTACCCAGAACCTAGCCTCATCACAGCATCTCCAAACTTGAGGAAAAAGCCGTCTCCCTCTTTTGTGATACTCAAAGCAGATCTCCCTTCCATTGAACTAACCTGGGAGGAGGATCACAAAATCCTGGGTAAAGCAGAGCATCTTTCTGCCTGTTCAAACAAACTGACTTAAGAAACCAACCAAGCCACAGGAAAATCAAACACCACAAAAAGACCAGAGACTCCAACCTGAGGCTGGTTATGGACACAAGGGAGATACATGATTTTTCCTACCCCTCACAAAAATTTTGTTTTTCTTTTTCTTTTTTTTTTTTTTGGTACCATTTATAAAAAAATGTTTTTGGAAACTTTTTTTTAATTTTTACATTTTTTGAAAAAAATTTTTTCTAGTAACTTTTTTTCTCTTATAATTTTTATTTTAGGAGTATATGTGTGTGTGCATATTTCTTTCTTTTCTTTTTCTTTTAAAAAATTCTTTTTGTTTTTTGTTTAGCTCTACTGAACTTCTGATCTTTTCTTCTTTTTTCTTATCCTTTTCACCTTTTCTTCTCTTTTGTTCTTCTTTATGTGACTTAATTGTTGTTCTGAACATCCTCAGATAAACCCGTAGTCGATTAGTAGACCTTATCCCCCATTGTGTACACACTTAATCCACAAATTCATTACTCAATTCAAAACCTTTTAGACTTAAATTCCTTAATATTACCACTACCTCTTTATACCTATATAATATTTTAAGTATTTTTATTTTTAAATTTTTCACATCTCCTTTATATTCCTCCCCGTCTCTCATTATATTCACGTTCTTCTCTGAATAGTTTGTATTCCTTTCTGCATCATATTTTTAATTTTTACTTTTCTACATTTTGGTCACTTTTTTTCCCTTTCTCTTTCTTCTTTTTTTCTCTCTCTCTACTTTCATCCTATCCAACTTATTTCCTACTTTGAGATTAGGACTCAGTTAACTCTCCCTGTACCTTCCCACATCACTCTATTCCTATTGTTTACCCAAATCTCTCCCTAAACCTAATAATTTCTGGTTTACCAAATTCTTCGCAGCCGATTAATATATAGTTGTTTAATGTTGAATAGATGTATCTGTTGAACTAGATTGTATCTGCAGAATATTGACTGTGCAAATACAGACTTTGGGTGATCCTTTCCTTAAGAAAGCGTTCTAGCAAAAAACTGTTGTTATTTTCATCCCAAATGGGCAGAGTAAGTTGGAAAAACACAAGAAAAATGGCAAGTCCGGGTATCTTCACTCCCACTCATGATAATCAGGAGACAGAACAGATAAAGGAAAAGTGCACTGCTGGCAAACATGATAAATGAAAATATTGAAAACATACAAAGGACTCTGTATGAGCATGATAGGTAAAGAGAGAAGGCAAACAAAAGGTCAATGCAGGAAAAGATTGAAAACCTACAAAGGACTATGTATTAGTGTGATAGGGAGAGAAAAGAGGCAATCCGAAGATTTATACAGGAATATCATGAGCGTGAGGAAGGTACTCAAAAAAATGATACAGGATTTGCGTGAGCAGATAGAGAATACTCAAAGAGAAAGGAAGGAAAGGCGTGACCAGGCTGAGAACACGCAAAGTGAACAACAGGATGGCATGAACATCAGGAAGCTAAGCAAAGAGTAATACAGGAATTGAGAGAGCAGGATGAGAATACACAAAGATCACTAAAGGCATTCATGGGAGCCATTAAAAAAGAGCTGAAGGAAGTCAGGGAGACCACAAAGGGAATGCTGAATGGAACCCAACAGAAGGAATGGAAGTCCAAGGAAACCATAAAAAACCAAATAAGTTATTTCAGAATAAACACTGGACACCCAATTAAGGAATTTAAGACGTTCATTCAAGATCTAAAACAAAGCTGCAACAAAGAATTTGAAGCCATCAAAACTGACTAATTAGAAGGAGAAGAAATTAAAATTAAATTAGAAAGTCTTGACAGCAGGTTAGACCATGAAGAAGATCGAATCTCAGGGATTGAAGACAGCCTAGATATTATAGAGAAAGAACATACATCCATCCAAGGCAAATCCAAGAAATATGATAGATCTATCCAACACTTGGAAGACACCATCAGAAGGCCTAATCTGAGGATAATGGGTGTAGGGGAGCACCTAGAAACAGAAGTTAATGGTCTAGGAAATTTGTTTAACAGGATCCTAGCAGAGAACTTCCCAAACATACAAAAAGATAGGCCTATTCAGATATAAGAAGCTTTTAGAACTCCAAATAGACCAGACCAGAATAGAACATCCCACAGTCAAATTATAATACACAGGAACAACTCAGACAAAGGAAAAGATCCTTAAAGCTGTGAAGGAGAAAAGATTAATCAGCTATAAAGGGAAACCAATTAGAATCACCTCAGATTACTCAGCAGAGACAATCAAGGCAATAAGAGCCTGTAACGATGTATGCCATGCCCTCATATCAAACAATTACCAAGGAAGAATACTCTACCCAGCTAAACTCTCCTTCACAACTGAAGGCCAAATAAAAACCTTCCATAGCAAAGAAAAATTGAAACAATACATCTCCACCAAACCAGCCTTACAAAAGATTCTTAAAGATGTCCTACACATAGAAAACCAACAAGACCATAATAAAGGCCAAGAAACTGCACCCAAACTGAGAATCCAAGAACCAAAGGAAGAACCCAGGTTTAGGGGCCCCCAAGAAGGTGGATAACAAGGCAGGAACCCCCAAATACCTCTCAGTCTTATCTCTCAATATTAACGGACTTAAGTCTCCATTTAAGCAACATAGACTGTCTAGTTGGATTAAAAAACAAGATCCTTCTGTCTAGTGCCTTCAGAAGTCACATCTAGCCCGTAAAACCAAAAACATTTTCAATGTTAAAGTCTGGACCAAAATCTACCAAGCAAGCGGCCCCCATAAACAGTTGATAGTTACAATCCTAATAACAGATAAAATAACTTCAAATTAAAATTTGTGAGAAGAGATAAAGAAGGTCGCTACAAGCTATTTAAGAGATCCCTCCTTCAGGAGGATATTACAATTCTAAATATCTATTCACCAAACAATGGAGCACCCAAATTTATCCAATAAACACTACTTTCCCTCAAATCCAACATAGATCCAAAGACATTAATTGTTGAGGATTTTAATGGACCAATCTTCCAATAGATAGGTCAACTCGGCAAAACCTCAACAGAGAAAGCGCAGATCTAAACAACTGCACAGATCAACTAGTTGTTACATCAATCTACTGAATATTTCACACAGCAGCATCAGAATACATGTTTTTCTCAGCAGCACAGTGAAAATTTTCCAAAATACACCACATTTTAGGTCACAAAGCAAACTTGTACTAATTCAGAAATATTGAAGTTATATCATGCTTTCTCTCTGACCACAAGGGAATACAATTAGAACTCAACACCGAATGCCACCAAAGAAAGTCCTGTAATACACAAAGGTTGAACAACACACTATTGAATGACGAGTGGGTCATGGAAGAGACTAGAAAGAAATTCAAATTTTCATGATATTCAACAAAAATGAGCACACAAATTACCAGCTCCTCTGTGACACAGCAAAAGCAGTACTCAGAGGCAACTGTGTAGCTCTGAGTTCCTACATCAACAAATTGGAGTGATCTGAAACCAACAATTTAACGACACATATGAACCTCCTTGAAAGAGAGCAGCAAGATAAACCCCAATCCAGTAGACGGAAAGAAATAATTAAAATTAACTCAGAATTAAATGAATTAGAATACAAAAAAGTATGGAAAGAATCAAGAAAACAAAGAGTTGGTTCTTCGAAAAAATTAACAACATTGACAAACCCTTAGCAAATCTTATGAGAAAAAGAAGAGAACACACCCAAATAAATAAACTCAGAGATGAGAGTGGAAACATCATCACAGAAAGAACCAAGATTCAGAACAGTATAAGGGAATACGTCTCAAAATTTTATCTAATAAGTTTGAGAACTTGGCAGAAATGGACATTTTCCTAGCAAATATTGACATGCTAATACTAAACGAAGATGAGTTAAACCATCTTAACAGGCCCATATCAAGCATTGAAATAGAAACAGCAATAGGAAACCTCCCATCTAAGAAAAGTCCAGGACCAGATGGTTTTACAAAGGAATTCTACACAGGCTTCAAAGCAGAGCTCACACCAATACACCTCCAACTCTTCAATGAAATTGAAAGAGAAAGTTCACTACCGAACACATTCTATGAAGTCATCATCACCCTCATCCCAAAATCAGGCATGTACTCATCAAAGAAAGAGTACTATAGACTCATTTCTTTGATGAACATTGATGCAAAACTTCTCAACAAAATTTTGGCCAATCAACTTCAACAATTCATCCAAAACATAATACACTATGATCAAACAAGATTCATTTCAGGGATGCAAACCTGGTTCAATATATGCAAATCAATTAATATTATTCATCACATCAACAGGGGCAAGGATAAGAACCACATGGTTATCTCAATAGATGCAGAAAAAGCATTCAACAAGATCCAGCACCCCTTTATTATGAAGGTTTTGGAAAACTTAAGAATCCATGGAACATTCCTCAATACAATAAAAGGTGTACATGACAAACCTAAAGCCAGCATTATACTTAATGGTGAAAAACTAAAGCCATTTCCTCTTAACTCAGGAACAAGACAAGGATGTCCACTCTCTCCACTTCTCTTTAATCTAGTTTTAGAATGCCTAGCTACAGCAATAAGACAAGATGCAAACATAAAGGGGATCCAAATAGGGAAAGAAGAGATAAAATTCTCCCTCTTTGCAGATGACATGATCTTGTACTTAAAGAATCCCATAGACTCCACTCCCAAAATACTCAAGCTGATTCAAAACTTTGGCAAAGTAGCAGGGTATAAAATTAACCCCCCAAAATCAATGGCTTTTCTGTTTTCCAACAATGATAAAAGTGTGGCTGAAATTAGGAAACTACTCCATTTGTAATAGCCCCACAAAAAATAAAATACCTAGGAATTAACTTAACCAAAGAAGTGAAGGACCTCTATGATGAAATCTTTAAAAACTTGAAAAAGAAGATCAAAACAGAACTTAGAATTGGGAAAACTTTCCACGTTCCTGGATTGCAAAGATTAACATCGTAAAAATTGCAATACTTGCCAAGGCTATCTACAAATTCAATGTGATACATATCAAAATTCAAACCTCCTTCTCCAAGGGAATAGAAGAGGCAATCCAAAAATTCATATGGAACAATAAAAGACCCCGAATAGCAAAAACGCTCCTCAACGGAAAGAACACTGCTGGAGGAATATCAATACCAAATTTCAAACTCTACTCTAAAGCCATAGTAATCAAAACAGTTTGTCACTGGCACAAGAACAGACCTCAGGACCAATGGAATAGAATTGAAAACCCAGAAATGAACCTACAGACCTATAGCCATCTAATCTTCGATAAGGTAACTAAAAAAATAGAATGGAAGAAAGACAGCCTCTTCAGTATATGGTGCTAGAAAACTAAAGTTAGATCCTTACATATCACCCTGCACCAAAATCAACTCGTAATGGATCAAGGACCTCGGAGTCAGAGCAGACACTCTGAAAACATTAAAGAATGGAATAGGAGAAACCCTAGGTCTCTTTGTCACAGGCCGAAATTTTCTTAATAGCGTCCCAGAAACACAACAAATCAAAGAAAGGTTGGACATATGGGATTGCATGAAGTTGCAGAGCTTCTGCATGGCAAAGGACATAGCTAGCAAGATCAATAGAAAGCCCATGGATTGGGAGAACATCTTCACTAGCCATACAAAGGACAAGACTCTCATATCTACAGTATACCTGGAACTCAAAAAGTAAATCTCCCAACAACAAATCCTCAAAGAAACAACGGCCCAATAAATATGTGGGCTAAAGAGTTAAAGAGAAACTTTTGTGAAGAAGAAAGAAGGATGACTAATAGACACATGAAGAAAAGCTCAACCTTCCTAGCCATAAAATAAATGCAAATTAAAACAACATTATGATACGACCTCACCCAAGGAAAATAACAACAGATGCTGGAAGGGATGGGGACAGAAGGGAACATTACTTCGTTGTTGGTAGGAGTGTAAACTTGTTCAACCTCTTTTTGAAACTAGTATGGAGGTTCCTCAAAAGACTCCACATAGAGCTCCCTTATGACCCAGCAATCCCACATTTGGGAATTTACCCAAATGTTTACAAACAAGACCACACTAAAGCTACCAGCACAACTATGTTTATTGCAACATTATTTACTATAGCTAAGATATGGAACCAACCCAGATGCCCCTCAGTAGATGAATGGATCAAGAAAATGTGGTATATATACACAATGGAATTCTAACCCTCCATCAGAAAGAATGTGAGTGCCCCATTTGTTAGGAAATGGAAAGACTTGGAAAAAATTATATTGTGTAGTAAGCCAAGCCCAAAGAAACATAGGTCCCATGGTTTCCCTTATTTGCAATATCTAGTATTTGTATGAGTCAAGCAGTAACGGTCAGATAAGGTGATGTTAGGAAAATGAACCCTAAGATATGTATTTAAATGTTTTTTTTCCTTTCATTCATTCGTTTCTAATGCATTTATAAGATTATTTCTTAGTTGCTTTGTATGTCCCTCCCCCATAGTATAACCCCTGCTTTCACTGTATTTGATGTTGGTATAATTTGTGGAGGGGAAGGGGAAAAACAAGTCATTTAAACAAAGATACAGATGTACCCGTTGCAACAATGAGAAGTACAAGTTGTCATGTCGAAAACGAACTTTACAACTTTGGTGTGTATGGGGGGTGAGGAGTTAGTGGGGGGGGGAACCTGGGGAGGGATAGGAAGGGGAAACAATTCTTGATAAAAAATGTACTGAATATCTTGCCCATGTAATTGTAACCCCTCTGTACAGTATGTTACAATAAAAAAATAAATAAAAAATAATTCCAGATATTTATTTTTCAAGAGATGTGTAGGAGGCGGAATTCAATTATTCTATACAAGGGACCTGTCATAATGAACAATACAGTAAGTGTTAAGGTTTGTTAAAAGTTTTAATGTTTGAATTGTATTTAATTTGGGGTATTTGCTTATATATGCCCAAACTAGGTCTGTTTGGCAGGTCATAATTCTTTTCTATAAAATAGTTAAGATTCATGGTAGCAGATATATACCACTAAGTATGTACATTTCAGAGTTTAGAAACTTTACTAATGAGACCTTGCAAAGTCTCAGTGTAAAGTACCAGAATAAAGAGTTGACTTTGTTATCTACACAGTTTCTATTAAAACTATAGCACTTCCTTACTTTATATGTTAGCGAGGAACAAATGAAGATATAAAACATACACAAATTACAAGATTTACCACAAATGGTAATCTTAGTGGGTGACTTTAACCACTACTCATAGCCTATAAAATTCTTGTTGAACATCATAATCTTAGCCACTGTTAACTGTAAAGAAATATGACAATAATAAAATCTAATATATAGTACAATTTAAATACTGAAAACACTGGTAATTGTTTTGCTTTTTATTTTATTAATCATTAATACTTAATTATCAGCTTTCTTTATTTGTAGCATTGTTTTCCTTGTTGTAATAGGATACAACTTTTTGTAAGTTGTCATTAGGAGGTACTTTGAGAAGGTTACTGGGATAGCCAAACCATTTTTTATAGGTGCATGTAAATTTAAAAAGAGGAAAATTAATAACAACATATTTATTTTAAAAATGGTCAAGTAGAATCTGAATCAGGAATACTGATAAATGTCCACACTTAAAATCCTAGACCTAGGCTGTAGCAGAGGTATTACAGTGTTGAGGCCAAAAAAGTGGGAGACTGTGTTTTGTTTTTTTGTTTTTTTAATTTGGATTTTTTTTGGTCATGAGGCTTGAACTCTGGGGCCAGGGTTCTGGCCTTCAGCTCAAGGCTAGTGCTACCACTTGAGCCACAGCACCACTTGCATCTTTTTCTGCTTATGTGAAGCTGAGGAATCAAACCCACGACCTCATGCATGCAAGGCAGGCACTCTACCATTGAGCCACCTTCCCAGTACCAGAGAGATTGTATTTTAAAAAATCATCTAAACAACATTTGCTTCTGCTTTGGGTTATATAATGAAATATATGAATATCTTTTTACATTTTGTGCATTGTTGTGCTTCTAAATATATCATAACTTCATCCACTTTATCCTTTTTAAAGTCATGAAATATTTCTGACAGTTTGTTTCTGTGAAGATTGTTTTGCATTTATAATTTCTTCTGAGTCATTTTTATTTTTTCAAAATCACTTTATATTTAATGCTGATGGGTATTTACACAGAGACAGGGATATAGAGGATTTAGTTTACAAGTGAACATTAAAATTAGACCTCAAAAACAAAAATCAGCCTTAACACATATTTCCATATCTTTCCCCACATTCTCCCTAAAAGATGACAATATTAAGAATGTCTGAGGGAAGCTTTTAAGCTCCAATTTTGTTGGGCTTCTTAGGTTTAGAATTCTTAAATTACAGGTTGTAATGGAAAAAGATATTTTGGTGCACTTTGCCCTTCAGACTGTATCTTGTTCTTTCCTTTTCTCGATTCCATTATTAGAGATTTTTCTCAGAGATGACTCTATCTCAACTTTTCCCTCTTCCTAAATGGACAAATGAATTTACAGACCAAGACTCTTAGACAGAAAGAGTTTAAGAGCATGAATCTAAGATACTTCTCGCATACACCATCCCTACAAAGACACACGTACCAAAGCAGGATACATAGTTTCATATTTTTCTACCAAGGCCAAGGCATGAGGATGCTTGCTTCTGAGGGTGCCTGTTTGGGGCTCTTCTTGATGTTGCAAATTAACTTTATATCTAGTTCCATTATCAGCTACTAAGGATGGCATGTTTATACCATCAGGAGGTTGGCTCAACAGGGAGGCTGGATGTGTCGCCTATGAGGGGCTCCAAGGATCCCTCATGAATGGCACAGATGATCTGTGTTGGAAATACAGTGGGCAATTAAGGTATCCTACAAACACCTTCTCTGCAAAGCAAAGTTTACTTCTGTGGAAGGCATTCTGTCTGTCGCACGCTCAAGTTGAATAAACACACTGGACAGGCAGCTCACCACTGGCTCCCATGAATTTGAACTTTGGAATCATCTTTCATATTGGCTCAAATTTTTGACTCCTTTCAAACTAGTCAAAAGTTTTAATAATCAACCAAATCCAGAACACCTGGCCATTTGAAAAATAACCAACTTTTACCCAGCTGGTGTTCTACCACTAGTGCCATGCCTCTAGCCCCTGGTACTTCTCTAAAATAGCATTGGCAAGGTTTTGACTACCTTTACAAGGGAAGTGCTTGTATCAGTGAATTACTTCAAGATTTAACTTCTACAATTCTCCCATCTGATTTTGCTTTCTTTTCTTCCAACCAATAAGCACTGACTTTCCTATTCAGCAGTATCCAATAAGATATTTTGATTTTAAAAATGGTTTTTTTAAGGCAGATTTTCAGTCAGTTACTGAACCAAAACTGTTATACAAGACCTAAAGCAACCATGCACACATTACTATGAAACAATTACTAAAGAGGTAAATATTGACACAATAACTCATTGTTAAAATGCTTGTTCTATCATCAAACTAGTAAAGGGATCTGCCAACACATAAAGACACACAACGTTTTTTAAGTGACTGGGGGCTGGTCTTGGGTTTGATTTCATGCTCTGGGCATTGTCCACTTTAGCCACAACTCAAAGCTACCACAATGTAGTATCTTTTTTACAGCCTCATTGGAAATAAAAGTCTCATCTTTCCTGTCTGGGTTGGCTTCAAACACAGATCTTCAGAATTCAGCCACCTGAGCATTTAGGATTATACTCAGCATCATCTCAGTTTTTAGGTAATTTTTTGCCAGTATTAAATCCTTGTAAGTCTTTCTGTAGCATTGGCCTCCAACCACCACAGAGATTCCCTTTGAAGTATATTTATTCTTTTATTTTTATATGTTTATTGTAAAAATACTGTATAGAGGGGTTAGTTACATGAGCAAGGTAAAGCATACATTTCCCATCAAGCATTGTTACCTCCTCCTTTGTATTTCCCCTACCATCCCTAACCTCCCAGCTCCAAAACTACATTATACACTCCTTCCCACACCCCCTAAATTGTAAAGTTTGTTTTTCAACAGTGTCTGGTGCCTCTCATTGTTACAATGGGTCAACCTGTATTCCCATTTAAGCATTCTGTTTTTTCCATTTCTCTCCCCAAACTAGAGAAGTGTATATACAAGATGCAGAGCACCAACATCAAACTCATTGGAAACAGGGGTTATGCTGTTTCAGGGCGGGCAGAATATAAACAAACAAAAATCAAATGGAACATTATACATATGTTAGAACAATAGCAATAAAGAAAAAAACCACTTGTGTCCCAATGTTTGGGCTCATTTCATTTATCACCTTCTTATCTGGTCAAGTATCTGGTCAAGTATCGTATTTAGACCTATTTCTTTCCCATTCAATCCTACCAGTGGCTCCTACTTACTTTTCCATGGTGGCATTTTCAATTAACAAACCCTGCTGATAAATAAAAGCACATATTGGAATAATTTGATTATGGAGATCATAGATTGTGGAGATCAACAGAATAAAACTAATTTGAGTTCCTGTTTCTGGTTTCTAGCTTTAAACTCTTTGGAAAATTTTCAGGCGTCCCTAAGTAGCATAGTTATAAATATGAAGTTTGAATGACCTGATAACTAAGAAGTCTCTCCTCAGTAATTTATGGTGTTTGAGAATGTTCATGTGTGGGTTGGCCAATGGAACCAAAGCACAGATTCTACTCCAGTTGGCCAGTAACAACTCCAATAGTGGTCTCATGAAATACCACCAGACATTTCCTCTGGCTATGATTAGTACTTATTGCTCACCTCAAAGGATTGGCCTTCACTACATCCAGGTATGTTTCCCGGAAATGTCCAATTTTCCCCAGGTAATTGACCTGGAAAGAATGGAGCTGGTCAGTTTCAGGGGTTTTTGTAATAGACTCTTGCTTCTGAGAAGAGCAACAGCATGTTCCAAGTTGTCTCTGATCACATTTCCCTGACACACAATCATAGCAGTACTCTGTACGTGCATGAAACATTTTGTGACTTTATACCAACAAACTGAATTTGACTCTTTCTTTATTTGTAAGCTAAGGTGGAAAATGTAAAGACTCTTCACTTTACTTTTTTGTTTCTCTAGCACTCAACAAATATATTCTTCAATATTTCTGGTAGAGTACATCCATTTACAGATGAGAAATGAAAGGCCAACAGTCAATGTAATGAGTAAATAATGCTACTTTAATTTGTGTCTGAGCTCTTCACTCTGTGTGCTTACAAGAACCAGTAATTTGGTGATGGAGAGGACCAATATGAAAAGACTATGGGGAAAAATACTTTGGAAAAGTGGCTTAAATCTAGGTGATCATTGATGATTACATGAAACAGGCTGGTGTCAGGGGCACAAAAAAGGAGTACATAGAAATCATATTAGTGACAGAAACTGAGAAAATGTTGATCATTCATCTTAACTAATGGGCAGGAGTATAAAAGGTTAAGAAGAAATCTGAAGTGTTCTATGTCTCTGGCCAGGCAACTGTATTAGTGATATTCTTGGCGATAAGGACTACAGGTGGAAATGATGGATTTAGGGGAAAAAAGTCTCCGATAGTTCTAAATTTTATATTAAAAAGATGTAAAGATAGGTCTCTTTAGACATAATAAAAATACCTATGACCAGAAATATGAAAAAGAATAGTAAAATCGTGGAGCATTTTTAAAGGGAAGACGAAATGGAAAGTTCTGACAAACTGTGAGCAATGTGAGCACCAGTTAGGACAAGATTCGAAGAATGAGATAAATAAGGAAACAAGAAAGTAATAAACACAGATTTACAGAAGTAAAGAAAGGAAAAAATGCAGGGAGAAAAGGTCAAAACTGTTACAGAGATATTGTAAGAAATATGCTATTTGGATTTGAAAACTAAAAGGATATACACAAGTTCAATAAGAACAATATTTTTGTAAAATGATAGAGATATGTCATATTGATAAAATTTTGAGATATGAATGTGAAGCCATACAATTCTGGATCCAGGAATTCAACAGATCCTGTTGATTTTAAATGTTGGGAACAAATACTTTTATCCTGACCTTAAAAGAATTATACAGATGTAACTGTCATGAACTTTACATAGAGGTACTCTGTGAATATTTTTGAAACCTTTGTTTAGCCATGAGATTGTAGATTGCACTACAGCACAGACAAGTCTAAATTGTCCTACAGTTTCAATGAGTTACCCATGTATCCACATCAGTTTGGGATTTTATTGACATACATTTAGATATGTTTGGGTATTGTTTGGGTATCTTATCAGTCTATCCATTATAAATGTAGGAAAAGTAACACCAAATATTAGGTTGAACATACAGCTTCACTGAAATGTCCCTAAGGAGCCTTTCAATTCTAGTATAATGGCTTATTTCAAAATGCTTTAAATTCTACATCCTGTAATGTGAGCATAGGGTTATACTGTGGAACTTTCCCCTTCAGATAGTGAGCACTACCCTATTGCTTAACATGGAGAAAGTACCCTCATACATAGACTGGGCGAGGGCAAACAAGAAGTGGTAGTTGGACAATGTTCTTAGCAGTTTGTACAGATGAAATGGGAATAGAGTAACTGTGAACTCAAAAGGAACATGCAAAAAAAAGACAAAGGCACAAAGTAGAATGTGCCAAGGAAATGCTGAAGGACAATTTCAGGTGTGAGGGTGTGTTCAAAGTACAGTCAGATGATGTATTTGGACAACTCGGGAAAAAACTGCTTTAAACCATTCAGGGACAATCATATAAGTAGAAGCCACTAACTCTGACTCTCTAATCAACACCAACATCATCAATTTAGGGAGTATTTTCAAAGAGCAAAGTGAGAAAAAGAAGACTCATCACAGTTAGGGGTCACGTTGAAGTAATGACAATCACATAAATGTTCTTATAAATTTTCACTTATTTTGGAGCATTATAGTGGCAAAAAGCCAAGTAACTATCTTGCATGAATCTAAATTAAGTGGGAGGTAGTATATTGGTCTCTTTTTAACTTGAAAGTTATAGATTATATCTTTTTTATTGTGAAAATAAAACAGAGAGAGGTTACAATTGAATGGAAAACATAATGAGTATATTTCATTTTTTCCTAGTTTTTTTTTATTGTGAATATACTGTACAGAGGGGTTAAATTACATGGGCAAGATAATGAGCACACTTCTTTTCAAGCATTGTAGCTACCTCCTTTGTTTCCCATTCCCATTACTTCTCATCCCATATCCCCCATACTCAGTCCTCCCCCACTTCCTCGATCAAAGTTGTAAAGTTCGTTTTTTGACATAACGACTTGTACAGTTCATTGTTACAATGGGTCCACCTGTATCCCTAGTTAAATGATTTGTTTTTGCCCTTCCTCTCCACAAATTATAACAATATCAAATGCAGTGAAAGTAGGAGTTATCCCGTGGGGAATGGATATACAAAGCAACAAATAAATAATCTTATAAATATGTTAGAAACAATCGCATGAAAGAAAAAAAAAACATTTGAATACTTATCTTGGGGTTCATTTCCCTAACATCAACTAATCTGACATTTTCTGCTTGACTCAGACATATACTAGATATTGTAAATAAGGGAAACCATAGGACCTATGTTTATTTGGCAATGGCTTATTTTATTTAATATAATTTTTTCCAAGTCTTTCCATTTCCTAACAAATTTTGCAATGTCATTCTTTCTGATGGAGGCATAGAATTCCATTGTGTATATATATCACATTTTCTTGATCCATTCATCTACTGAGGGGCATCTGGGTTGATTCCATATCTTAGCTATGGTAAATAATGCTTCAATAAACATAGTTGTCCTGGTAGCTTTAGTGTGGCCTTGTTTGTGATCATTTGGGTAAATGCCCCAAAGTGGGATTGCTGGATCATAGGGGAGCTCCATGTGAAGTTTTGGAGGACCCTCCATACTGCTTTAAAAAGTGAGTGAACAAGTTTACACTCTCACCAACAATGTGGTAAGTTTCCCTTCTTTCCACATCCCTTCCACCAACCGTTTTTTATTAGAGTTCTTGATTACAGTCTTTCTATCTGGGGTGAGGTGGTATCTCAGTGTTGTTTTGATTTGCATTTCTTTTATGGCTAGAGATGATGAGCATTTCTTCACGTGTCTATTGGCCATCCTTTACTCTTCAGAGAATTTCTCTTTAAGACTTTAGCCCGCTTATTTATTAGGCAGTTGTTTCTTTTTGGATTTGTTATTGGGCGATTTAATGTTTTGAGTTCCAGGTATATTTTAGATATGAGACTCTTGTCCATTGTGTGGCTAGTGAAGATCTCCTCCCAATCCATGGGCTTTCTATTGATCTTGCTAGCTATGTCCTTTGTCATGCAGAAGCTCTGCAATTTTATGCAATCTCATTTGTCCAACCTTTCTTTGATTTGTTGGGTGTCTGGGTCTTTATTAAGAAAATTTTGGCCTGTGCCAAGGAGACCTTGGGTTTCTCCTATTCCATCCGGTAATGATTTCAGAATGTCTGCTTTGACTCTGAGGTCTTTGATCCATTTGTAGTTCACTCTGGTGCAGTGTGATATATAAGCATCTAGCTTTAGTTTTCTACAAGTAGTTAACCAGTTTTGTCAGCACCATTTACTGAACAGGCTGTCTTTCTTCCATTCTACTTTTTTATCTCCGTTATTAAAGATTAGATGCCTATAGGTCTGTAGGTTCATTTCTGAGTTTTTAATTCTATTCCAATGTCCTGAAGTCTGTTTTTGTGCCAGTACCAAGCTCTTTTGATTACTATGGCTTTGTAGTAGAGTTTGAAATTTGCTATTGATATTCTGCCAACACTGTTCTTTCTGTTAAGGATCATTTTTGCTATTCAGAGTCCTTTACTGTTCCCTATGAATTTTTGGATTTCCTCTTCTATTTCCTTGAAGAATGAGGTTGGAATATTGATAAATATCGCATTGAATTTGCAGATACCCTTGGTAAGTATTGCCATTTTCATGATGTTGATCTTTCCAATCCAGGATCATGGGAGTTTTTGCCACTATCTAAGTTCTGTTTTGATTTCATTTTCAGCGTTTTAAAGTTTTCATAATAGAGGTCCTTCACTTCTTTGGTTAAGTTAATTCCTAGGTATTTTATTTTCTGTTGGTCTATTATGAATGGAGTTGCTTTCCTAATTTCAAACACACTTTTTTCATTGTTGGCATAGAGCAAAGCCATTGATTATGGGGGGTTAATTATATCCCCTGCTACTTTGTCAAACTTTTGAATCACCTTGAGTAATTTGGGAGTGCAATCCATGTGATTCTTTAAATACAGGATCATGTCATCTGCAAAGAAGGAGAGTTTTACTTCTTTCACTATTTGGATCCCTTTTATGTTTTCATCTTGTCTTATAGCTATAGCTAGGCATTCCAATACTAGATTGAAGAGAAGTGGAGAGAGTGGACATCCTTGTCTCATTCCTGAGTTAAGAGGAAATGGATTTAGTTTTTCACCATTAAGTATAATGCTGGCTGTAGGTTTGTCATATACAGCCTTTATTGTAGTGAGGAATGTTCCATGGATTCTTAATTTTTTCCAGAACCTTCATCCTAAAGGGGCATTGGATCTTGTCAAATGATTTGTCTCTATCTACTGAGATAACCATGTGGTTCTTATCCTTGCTCTTGTTGATGTGATGAATTATACTAATTGATTTGAATATATTGAACCAGCTTTGCATCCCTGAAATGAATTCTGTTTGATAGTGGTGTATGATTTTTTGGATAAATTGTTGAAGTCGATAGGCCAAAAATTTTTTGAGAAGTTTTGCATCAATATTCATCAAAGAAATGGGTCTATAGTTCTCTTTCTTTGATGAGTCCCTGCCTGGTTTTGGGATGAGGGTTATGATTGATTCATAGAATGAGTTTGGTAGTGAAAGTTCTCATAGAAGAGACATTAAAAATGGAAAAAGAAAAACTTAAATTTAAAAAGTGAAAAATTTAAAATTATTTAAATTTAAAGAAATGATTTTGAGAGAAGAAAAGGATAGGATGACAGGAGGGGAGGAATAGAAGGGAGACATAAAAAAACTAAAAAATAAAAGTTCTTAAAATTAGTTACTTGAAAATTACATAAGTAAAAAGAGATAATTCTGCTATTAAAGAATTTAAGCCTAAGAGGTTGTGAATGGAGTAATAAATATCTGGGTTAAGTGTGTACATAATGGGGGATAAAGTTTAATAATCGAGGAAGGGTATATATCTGGGGATGAGCAGACCAGCAATTATGTCATGCAAAAAATAAAGAGAAAATACATGAAAAAAATCAAAATAAAGGGGGCACTAAATGGTCAGAAGAGATTTAAAAACAAAGCATACATACATATACACCTAAAATAAAATTATGTGATGAAAAATGATTAATAGAAAATAAGTTGAAAAATATAAATTAATAAAAAGTTACAATAAGAGTTCTTTGATTTTTATTGGGGTGGGGGAATGGGAAGGTCCTGAATCTCCAGTGTGTCCATAAAGAGTCTCTTGGTGGAGTCTCTGGTCTGCTTCTGGTGTTTGATTTTCCGTGGCTTGATTGGTTTCTTAAGTCAGTTTCTTTGAGCAGGCAGAAAAATGCTCTGCCTAACCCAGGATTTTGTGATCCTCCTCCCACGCTAGTCCAGTGGGAGGTGGAACTGCTTTGAGTATTCCAAAAAAAGGGAGATGGGTCTTCCCTCTAGTTTGGAGATAGTGTAATGAGGCTAGTTTCTAGGTATGGTTGAGGATTCTCAGCAAACAGCAGCTTTTCCCTGAGGGGCTAGTTTCTGAGATACTCACAGAGCCCAGCCTGGAGCCATTCTCAGTGTTTATGTTCATTGAATTTCAATTGATTGTCTAGGCTACTTTCAGAAGGGGGAGCCTCTAGCTCTATTTACCCAGTGAGGAAAGCCACTCCTCCATGGGCAGAGTTCCTCTGCTTGGGATAGGTGACTTTCCCATGGGTGGAGTTGAGCCTGGCTCATCAGGTCAGGTTCCTGTGATCTACTTCCCAAGGCTTCCAAGGCCTTATTTGGAGCTAGCTTCTCAGCTGTGCCTTTGTCAGTATCAAAGGTGGAGATCTCTGGTGGTGGGGGAAGGGTGTCCTTCCCTCCTCTGAACCTAAGAAGGAGTGAGGATATCAGGGCTCTACTCACGCCAGAGTCTTGTTTCCTGGGCCATCTCTGGTCTGCGATCTGCAGGATGAAGATATCTGCTCCTTATCAGTTCTTGCTGGTGTTGAGTAGAATCTGTGTGCTGTCTGGCATCTTTGTCTTTGACACTGTAGGTATGGCGGCTCCCGCCTGTGCTGCTCAGATCTGTCTCCTTGCCTGAATTTTCCCTCTTTGGCCTAACTCTCTGTACTGTGCTGGCAAACTGGGTGTGATTCTCTAGCCTAGAACTGTTCACTGGAACATTATACCTGCTGTCTATGAGAGAGATTGTTTAGCCTCCAACTTCTCTTCTGACATCTTCCTCCAAATTCTAGATTATGTCTTTCTATACTCTAACTTAGGATAATGATCTGCTGTCAGTTATTTTCTTCTCTTCCCCATCTTTTGACCTTGCACTTACATAACTTTCAATTAAATAGACATACTTGAGCTTGCATTTCCAAATTCTTCAAAATTATCTGAATTTCTTCATACTTCTGGCAGCCTCCTATATCTTTCTCAAGGGAATATTTTGTCACTACTATCCTGCCTAATTCAGTTGAATATATACATTACACTCTCATCCATATTTCTCAACACTTGTACCACCAAAAAAATCCTTCCTTACGTAGAATTCATGATTTAAGTATGTCTGGAGAGGTGGCATCTGTCATTTTTGAATGACCCTAAGAGATACTTACATGCAATCATGTTTTAAACCAATATGCCACTCAGTAGCTGAATGAATTGACAAAATGTGGTTTGATTGATAGATAGATAGATAGATAGATAGATAGATAGATAGATAGATAGAGGAATTATATGCTTCCAATTCATAAAGAAATGGAAAGACTTGGAAAAAATCCTTCTAAATAAAATAAACATGACACAAAGAAACAGTTTCCATGGTTTCCCTCATTTGTAATAATAGGAAATGTCTAGGATAGTTCTAGCAGATGTGCAGAATGCCTCAAAAGCTATATATATATATATATATATATATATATATATAGGACACTATAAGATCTTGTTGAGCAAAATGAACACCTAGATATGGAAATGTAGGTTTTGCTTTGTGGTTGTTGTTTTTAATGTACTATGTGATTTCTATTTTCTTTTGTGTATTCCCCTTGGTTTATCCCCTGCTCTATTTGATTTCGGTACTTGTTGATTGTATATAGCATTATCTTAATTTAGCAAGGGAAGAAGAACAAAAAAGTGGGGAGACAAAGAACAAAGGGAAAACCAATTCAATAGCAATACTCACAAGACAACATGTTGAAAATTTACATTACATCTTGTGAGGGGTATTGGGGTAAAGGAAAAGTATGAGAAACATGAGGGAGTGGGTAAAATTTAGACATGTTATGTATTCACTACTTTATAATTACTGCAACCCCTAAAAATAAGTTCCCTAAAATATAATTGCACTGTATTGCTATAGTAAATATTATTCCATGTGTATTACCTTTTTTAAAAATGAACACTATTAGGCATCTAATTTGAATTAATGACTCCTTTCTTTATCAGAGGTTCTCCAACGTGAATGTTTTCCAACTATACAATATTTTCACAATATACTTGCCATTATTTTGAAAAAAACCCAATAATTTTAGTTTTGTCTCATAGTGAAACAGAAGACAGTTTAATTCTCTGGAATCTCCTAACTTTTGAAACTGAATAATTGTTAAGAGGACAGAATATATATGTTCTTCACAATTCCTACAACTACTAACTTTTCATTTTCAAATTCTGAACCTTCCATACCAGAGATATTAAAAATAGTACCTGTTTGCATGTTATTTAATTCTGCAATAGCTGCAGTTTCCAATGGGGTGTTTCATATTGAGAAATCAACAGAAAAAATAGCCACATTCTAGTAGAGGATATAGCTACGAAGCATGTGTAATAATTACTTCCTCAAGAGTAAACATTTATTCATCAGATTGAGCTATTATGTCTATGACCATCAATCCCAAACTTTTATGCCATGAAGTCATCTTAGCTCAACAGTTTCCAACTTGTAAGGTGCACCATAATATTCCTTAATTTACATCATGAATAGCTTACCTCTATTGTGGAAAAATAGTACACTTCTGCTAATGTGATGCCCTTCCTATTGTGGAAAGAACACTACACTAAACATTGCTGCATCATTTCCCCCCAGTGGTATTCTAGAAATCAGAACACTTGCAAATATTATTTATATTTATATTTTTATCTATCATAGGTATTCATGAGGTTAAGATCAGAAGATGATGGTTCAAAGCCCACACAGGCAGGAAGATTCTTTACATTCTTCTCTCCAATAAACTGATCAGGAAAAGCCAGACACAAGTGGCATTGATGTTGAAATGGTAGGGCATGAAGCTTGACCACAAACAGGCTCAGAGAGAGTGGCCAGACCCAGAGTTCAAGTCTGAGGACAAACCAAAAAACAAAATAAAATAAAAACCAACTCTAACCTTAGCATTTTGCTCATTGTATACAGAGGCATGTAATTAAGGAAATTTCCTCCTGAATTATGAATAGATTGAAGAACCAATTCATCACACAATTATTTTCTTCGTATCATGTTACACCAAAGCCTCAAAAATTGCTTTTTCTAAATTTGTTAATTAATATCATCCAATTGTTGGCAACTCTGTCTAGATTATTCACATTATCAGTTTATTCATGAACTGTTGGATTTATCTATTAACTAAATTCTAATTATACCTCCCTTGAAAGAATATTTTAGGCAAATAGAATGCCACAATCATAGGTGAATTTGTCAATTATACCCTCTACTTAAAAATAATTTTGTAGTATCCTATAGAATATAAAATTACAAAGAAAACCAAAATATTTATTTTAAATCTAAATTCTAACTTAACAAATTCTACAAAGTCCTACATTAAATGAACTTTGTTATGTCTCCAGGCTTAAATATTTGTAATCCTTCATCATTTCTTTGGAATCCAACAGAATCATGATTACTTTCTCAATTTTTTTATCGGAAATCAGGAGCCATTTTGCATCTAGTAATGTTCTGTAATGAAGAGAGCATTTAAAACACAACTGAGGAGTATATATGAATTGCATTTCAATAGGAAACTTGACTACTCAAAACATAATGGAAAAATTAGCCCAAACTTCCTACTGTGTATCCCTTTCTTGTTGTTCGGAATGTTTCATAGAGCCAAAATTATACTATTTGGTCCAGAGAAGATATCGCTATGTATATGCACTCTCTAATCTCCTGTCTTAGCCTGAGTGCTAGACTACCAGGCTTGTATCACATTGCCCTGCCATAGTTTGTTGGTTTATTTAATCTAGATACAGACTAGCAATTCTGAACTTCTCCGATGATCTTATCTATTAGACTGACTGCTCAGACTGTTTATGTACTATTTTCAAAGACATTCTAACATTTGACACAGGATATGAACATTTTGAGATGCACCTGCAGGGGTCTGTGATTCATTCTTCCATGGATCCGATACCTTTAATAATGATTACTTGACTTTTCTATTATCTCTGGACTCTACCTATGTAACACTGTCAAACATCTTTGAAGAAATTTCACTTGAGGACTTCCAATAATAAAAATTATAACTTGATCTAGTCTTCCTCAGGATATATTTTCTATTATTTTCTAACTTTTCTCCACATTCTGAGAGTTGTTTCATTTGTGCAGGTGTTTGCTCATATAAGTGCCTCTATGTGTATGTGTATGTTTGCATGGTGCATGCAAAAGTCTAAGCAACCTTATTCAGAAATCTTGCTCATGACTAGTATTGCATCACTTGATCGCACGCCTATATCCTAGTTACTCAGGAGGCTGAGATCTGAGGATTGCAGTTCAAATCCAGCACGAATAGGAAATAAATATTCTGAGGCACTTATTTCCAATTAACCACCAGAAAACTGGAAGTGTCACTGCAGCTCAAGAAGTAGAGTGCTAGCCTTGAGCTGAAAAACGGAGAGACATTGCCCAGGCCCAGACTTCAAGCACCGCCACGATCATCAGAAAGAAAGAAAGAAAGAAAGAAAGAAAGAAAGAAAGAAAGAAAGAAAGAAAGAAAGAAAGAAAGAAAGAAAGAAAGAAAGAAAGAAAGAAAGAAAGAAAGGAAGGAAGGAAGAAAGAAAGAAAGAAAGAAAGAAAGAAAGAAAGAAAGAAAGAAAGAAAGAAAGAAAGAAAGAAAGGAAGGAAGAAAGAAAGGAAGGAAGAAAGAAGGAAGGAAGGAAGGAAGGACAGAAAGAAAGAAAGAAAGAAAGAAAGAAAGAGAGAAAGAAAGAAAGAAAGAAAGAAAGAAAGAAAGAAAGAAAGAAAGAAAGAAAGAAAGAAAAAAAGAAAGAAAGAAAGAAAAAGAAATGAGTTTTTGGTCACCAGTTTATTACTAGTATAATTCGTGCTATCTCAACATAGACTTTTTTTCCAGTTAAATCCATGCTCTTATATCTAACTTGCTTGGGAACCAGAATTATTCTTCCAGTCTGTTTTACAATTTTGCATGATTAGCAACCATGATTTAGAGATAGAAGATGAAAGAGTGGACTTTTCCTTCATGTTCCACTTAGTATTAATCCTTTCTCTATGTCACTCCCATAGATCTACATAGTGACTGGCTTTATTGGTTCAATGTTGTCCTATTTGCAGAGTCTTCTATAGTAAATTGAACAATTATACTTAAGCACAGAACTTTTCTTTCTCCTATTATTCCTATTTTTCTTCTCCTGTTAACTTATCTACACTTGGGAAATAATGCACAACACACACACTCACAAAAAATAAACTTTTCTGAGAATCTTCTTCCCAGTTAAATTTAATTTACAGAGCACTTTTGAAATTTGAACTTAATGTACTCTGGATAATGGTTTCTTTCATGTTTTTATTGTGAAAATAGTGTACAGAGGGGTTAGCGTTACATAAGTAAGGTAATGAGTACATTTCTATTGAGCTTTGTTACATCCTCTTGTTTTTCCTGTGGTATCCCTTCCCTCTTCATCTACACAATTCCCCCTCCACTCCCCAAATTGTAAAGTTCATTTTCTACATAGTGTCTTGTTCATCTGATTGTTCCTATAAGTCATCCTGTATCTTTCTTTCAGCATTTTATTTCCCTTCCCCTCCCCACATTAGAAAAATGTATATACAAGATGCAGGGCACTTACCTCAAATCCAATGAAAACAGGTGTTATACCATGGGAGACATAAAAGAGAAACCAAAAAAAATAACATAGGACATTTTAGATACATTAAAAACAATAGCAAAAAGGAAAAAAAAACAAATTGTGTCCCTATCTTGGGGTTCATTTCACTTAACATCTTCTTTTATGGCCATATATACATGGATAGTGTTTTTATAAGCCATTTAAATTTTATATGTTGTATTTACTAAGTTGTCTCTGAAACTCGTGTTACCTCATGTCCAAAGATGTCTTTGTGCTATTTCAATGAAGCCAGAAAACATTTAGTTTACCTCGAGCAATGCCATAGATTGTTCCTGGAAGTAAGTGGCAGGAACTGTCACTGTAAGTGGAAACTGATCCCAAGAGAGGAATTGAACATAGAGAAATGACAAAGTGCAAGTTAATTTGTGTGTTCCTTTTTACTGTACAAGAAAAGAATCTAAGGATTGGAGGAAATTCTGTGCCTGACTTTTTCATGTGTGTTCATTACTCATATACAACTTGTCTCTAAACTTCTAGTTGAGAATATTACAAAAGGAATCAACATGCCATTTGAATACCAGCATAAAACACAAGCCATTTGAATACCAGCATAAAACACAAGGAAATAACATTGTTTTTAAAAGATAATGAGTACAATTCTTATCAAGCATTGTAGCCTCCTCCTTTGTTTACACTTCCCATCCGTTCCCAGCCTCCCCCGCCCCCCCAAACCAAAGTTCTCAAGTTCGTTTTCGACATGACAACTTGTACTTTTCATTGTTGCAAGGGGTCCACCTGTATCCTTATTTAAACGACTTGTTTTTCCCTTCCCCTCCACAAATTATACCGACATCAAATAATTGTAACCCCTCTGCACAGTATTTTCACAATAAAAATATTTTAAAAAATAAGTAAGGAAAAAAAAGTGTTCTACTGTAAAGTGCTCTACTACAGGGAGGTTTTAATGTGCCTTATGCATGGATATTTCACTACTGAGATGTTTCTCTTGTTGAATGAGTCAGTTATCAATTCCTTTAGTCTTGTCCTGAGTTCTCCATCACAATAAGGATTACAAAAAAGCAGCATTCAGTGAGTATGATCAGCAAAAGAGCCTCTTCTCAAACCAGTGCTTTAAGGATGGTCCCAAAGTAATATGTGAGTTTTTTTCCTTGTTTGTTTGTTTGTTTGTTTAGTTTGTGCTGATTCTCGCGCTTGAACTCACAGGCTGGACTATGTCCCTGAACAATTGTCTTTCCTGTCCAACTTCCCCGAAAGCTAGTAATCTACTGCCTGAGCCAAAACTTCACTTCTGGCTTTTTTGGTGTTTAATTACAGATAAGAGTATAACAGACTCTCCTGCCTGGGTGGCTTTGAAATGAGAAAGTAAGAAAGCCAAGTGACATCAATTGTATTAAGATTTCTGTTTTGAACCAAGAAATACTAGATGAAGTTTATTATAAAGTTAATATTGGACAATTTTTAAAGGAAGAGAATATGCCCATCAAAGATGCCATAACGTAAATAACTCCACAAAAGTAGGTGCACTGAATCATTTTGGAATTATTTTTCTGCTTGGGAACATAACTCTTGACTTCATAGTTCCTTTTGGGGAAACTTAAAATAATATTTGCATTTTTTTGGCCAGGGGGCTTGAAATCTGATCCTGAGTACTGTCCCTCAGCTCTTCAGCTGCAGGTGAGCACTCTACCACTTTAGGTACAGCACTACTTCCAGGATTCTGGTGGTTATTGGAAGATAAGAGTCTCATGTACTTTCCTGATCAGGCTTGCTTTGGACTGCAATCCTCTGGTCTCAACCTCCTTGAGTAGCTAGGATTGTAGGCGTCAGCCACCAGCACCTGGCTCATATTTGTATTTATGTGCACTTCATGACACTATGTAGACAAAAAAATGGAAATTTGAATCAAATGCTGACATTGTAGCTGTTCAGAAAAATTGAGGTAGCAATAAATATGTCCTCCTTTTCCATGTTGTTACATTAATGAATCATGAGCAATGGGACCCTTACATTAGTACCAGCTGCCATCTGTTTAGGTGTGTTTAGTATCAGGAAATGCTCATAGAGAAATATAGAAAGACTGAGATCTTTAGAAAGCAAAGGAGATCAGGTATGAAAGAACAGCATAGAAGGAGATACAACTTATCACTCAGAGATTAAGAACTAGCCAACGAGATTTAGCATGCTAAAGGCAATGAGGAATAAGCCTACTTGATAACTAGTTCTTCAATAACCAAAAATGGTTCCCTAGAACAGTTGCTGGTATAACTTAGTAATTATTATCATTTATTCCTTCCATCTGGAGTTATTCCTTCTCTTCTGTCACAATTGTTAATTAGCCCCTGCTTTTTTGGTGCCATGAATGTCCAAAAAGATTTCTAAATCTCACTTAGACTACCCTTCTCTTTGTGATTAGCAGTGACCACACAAAATCCTGGAAACTTTGAATTTCCAGAATTAATTTTTACCTGATATCTAAGCACACTCCTGGCATTAATAGCCATGACTTATTAACAAAACTTTTTTTTTCAACACAGTATTCTAATATAGATAAACTACATGAATTAAGGACTATTGTCACGTATCAGCATGGAAGGAGCAATTATATTTTCCAAATACGGGTTCTTTATTTTGCATTTACTAACTAAATGTATTTTTTTCCAGTCCTGGAACTTGAAGTGAGGGCCAGGGGTCTGTTACTGAGGAGTTTTTGTTTTGTTTTGGATTTTTTTGCTCAAGGGTAGCACTCTACCCCTTGAGGCACAGCACCATTTACAGTTTGTCTTTTTCTATTTATTTGGTACAAAGAATTGATCCCAGGTATTCATTCATGCTAGGCAATAACTGTACAATGAAGTCACATTTTCAGAGACCTAAATGACTTTCTTAAGATGGCATTAATATTTCATTCCATTACTATGTATTATAATTTCGGCCAAGTGGTAGAGAAGAAGTGGAAACAATACTAAGTCCAGTAAGGCTGACATTCCCATCACATCACTAAGGAAATACACTCTTAAAACCTGCAGGACTGATAGAGCTGTTACATGTGACATTATTATGTAAAACACTCTTAACAGTCATCTCCGACATCCATAATTTTCTGCTTCCACTTTCATGGTCAAGCTCCAAATATCTAAGCCTTTTTATTCATTGGATGTGTTTCCTAGGAAGGAAGAAGGAGGATGTGGAAGGTGATGGTTGAAAAATATGTATAATGGTTCCCTGACCACATTTTTTGCATTTTTAAAAAGTGCTACTGATGAGCTCCCATTTACATCTAATTGACTATGCTATTTGCACAAGATTCAGATAAATGAAGGCATTTATTCTGGTGGATAGTCACATATATTAACAAAATCCATTTCTGGGAAAAAATGATACTAAGTAACAAAGTATAAAGTATTGTCTTTAAAATGGTTTCTTCTAGCAGAACAAAATGTAGTATTGAAATGATTACTCCAGCTTTCTATGAGATGTTATGGTGTCTCAGTATCAAAATGTTCTCTAATTCCTGTAACATCCGAGCATTAAAGACATGATTTGAAGGTCTCAGTAGTTTTAGAAACAAAGATACATAATAACTTCCTTCTTGCAGAGACATGTGATAGCAAGTATGATTGACTGTATTATAGTTCTCATTTTTTTCCCTCTTCATCACAAGTGTTGCATATTTTGGCATACTACCCTATGTCATGAATCAGCTCCCTGTAGTTCAGATTTAACTCTACTCTGCAATGTCAAGATGGGTCATGCGAGCTACTTCAGTTTACAAAAGTGAACCAGAGATGGCGACAGGCTATTTCTAGGGGATTTTTGTACCATTCTCTGTGTCTAACAGCTGACTTGTTTTCCCTTCAATATAAAAATAGCATATTTCCAGAGGTAATCTTCCTTCAGCTTATATACTGGAGGAATATACCATGTGAAATTGAGTCAAAAGTCAAATACAGCCACATACATATAAGACAGCAAGAATTAAGCTATTATTAGAATATGATACATGATATTAGATTCTTACCATCCTTGTATACTTTTATGAGAGTTGAGTATGGCACACCAGAATTTAACAAATACTAAACAAGAAATAAGCAAATAGATAAAATTTCCTGTTTGATGCGACTACACTTTTTTTTATAAAGAAGCATTCTCCATATGATCACTTTTGTAGTTAGCTTTTTGTATAAATGGGTTTAATCACTCTAGAGCACTGTATTTATTATCCACAATCATTACCCAGACATCGTGATTAAGATGAGGAAAAACAAAATGTTAGATTTCTCATCATTTTTTCATTATTTAGAGAATACTTTATTCGTTTCTGTAATCGAACCCACGTAGATAAGACCTTGCATATTTAATAGAGTGCATTTACCCCTGTACAAATGGAAAAAATTAAGTTTAATATTTTTAGACCAATATGGCTATTAATTTCTGTACAAGACCAACTCAACACGGTAAACTGGGACACTGTTTCCAACTTTGACAGCACAGCTAAAGTTTACAAAAATTCAAATCACACACACACACACACACACACACATATATATATATATATATATATATATATATATATATATATATAGAGAGAGAGAGAGAGAGAGAGAGAGAGAGAGAGAGAGAAATAATAGCAGTATGTTATGCATCAATAGCAGCAATAGCTTTTCCAGGTTCTGCAGTCATGTGAACAAAACTAGACACCCAGCACATCCATTAATAAAAAGAAAAAAAGATAAAAAAACAAAACCCCATAAAAATGCGAAGTTCTGTTACTGTTGTGGTACCTGGCACCATTTTTTTTAACTTCTGAATCATCATCTTGAAAGAAAACATTTTTTTAATTTTATTTGTGAACATACTGTAGAGAGGGGTTACAATTACATGGGCAGGATAATGCATGCATTTCTTACCAAGCATTGTAGCCTTCTCCTTTGTTTACCCTTCACATCCTTTCCAACCCTCTCCCGTCCCCCCCACACATTCCTCCCCCCATCCTCCCCCCCGCAGAACAGACATACAACTTGTACTTCTCATTGTTGCAACAGGTCCACCTGTATCCTTAAACGACTTGTTTTTCCCCATCTCCTCCACAAGTTATACTGACATCAAATATGTGAAAGCAGGGGTTATACTGTGGGGAAGGGACATAAAAAGCAACAAAGAAATAATCTAATAAATGAGTTAGAAACACACGCATGAAAGAAAAAACATTAAAATACATACCTAAGGGTTCATTTCCCTAATATCACATTATCTGAACTTTTCTGCTTGACTCATACATATACTGGATATTGCAAATAAGGGAAACCATGGGACCTATGTTTCTTTGGGCCTGGCTTACTTCACTTAATATATTTTTTCCAAGTTGTTCCATTTCCTAACAAATGGGGCAATGTCATTCTTTCTGATGGAGACATAGAATTCCTTTGTGTATATATACCACATTTTCTTGATCCATTCATCTACTGAGGGGCATCTAGGTTGGTTCCATATCTTAGCTAGGGTAAATAATGCTGCAATAAACATAGTTGTGCTGGTAGCTTTAGTGTGGTCTTGTTTGTAAACATTTGGGTAAATGCCCAAAAGTGGGATTGCTGGGTCATAGGGGAGCTCTATGTGAAGTCTTTCGAGGAACCTCCATACTGCTTTCCAAAGTGGTTGAACAAATTTACACTCCAACCAACAATGAAATAAGGTTCCTTTCTGTCCACATCCCCTCCAGCATCTGTTGTTGTTAGAGTTCTTGATTTTTGCCATTCTAACTGGAGTGAGGTGGTATCTCAATGTTGTTTTGATTTGCATTTCTTTTATGGCTAGGGAGTTTGAGCATTTCTTCATGTGTCTATTGGCCATCGTTCTTTCTTCTTCAGAGAAGTTTCTCTTTAAGTAATTAGCCCACTTATTTATTGGGCAATTGTTTCTTTGAGGATTTGTTCTTGGGGGATTTAATTTTTTGAGTTCCAAGTATAATTTAGATGAGACCCTTGTCCATTGTATGGCTAGTGAAGATCTTCTCCCAATCCGTGGGCTTTCTATTGATCTTGCTAGCTATGTCCTTTGCCATGAAGAAGCTCTGCAACTTCATGCAATCCCATTTGTCCAGCCTTTCTTTGATTTGTTGTGTTTCCGGGTCTCTATTCAGAAAATTTTGGCCTGAGCCAAGGAGACCTAGGGTTTCTCCTATTCCATCCTGTAATGCTTTCAGAGTGTCTGCTTTGACTTCGAGGTCTTTGATCCATTTAGAGTTGATTCTGGTGCAGGGTTATATATAAGGTCTAGCTTTAGTTTTCTACAAGTAGTTAACCAATTTTGCCAGCACCATTTATTGAAGAGGCTGTCTTTCTTCCATTCTATTGTTTTAGCTCCCTTATCGAAGAATAGATGGCTATAGGTTTGTAGGTTCATTTCTGGGTTTTCAATTCTATTCCATTGGTCCTGAGGTCTGTTCTTATGCCAATACCAAGCTGTTTTGATTACTATGGCTTTATAGTAGAGTTTGAAATTTGTTATTGATATTCCTCCAGCAGTGTTCTTTCCGTTGAGGAGCGTTTATGCTATTCAGGGTCTTTTATTGTTCCATATGAATTTTTGGATTGCCTCTTCTATTTCCTTGAAGAACGAGGTTGGAATTTTGATGGGTATTGCTTTGAATTTGAAGATATCCTTGGGAAGTATTGCCATTTTCATGATGTTAATCTTTCCAATTCAGGAGCATGGGAGGTTTTGCCATTTTCTATGTTCTGTGTTGATTTCCTTTTTCAAGATTTTAAAGTTTTCATCATAGAGGTCCTTCACTTCTTTGGTTAAGTTGATTCCTAGGTATTTTATTTTTTGTTGGGCTATTACAAATGGAGTTGCTTTCCTAATTTCAGCCACACTTTTCTCATTGTTGTCATACAGAAAATCCATTGATTTTGCGGGGTTAGTTTTATACCCTGCTACTTTGCCAAAGTTTTGAATCAGCTTGAGTAATTTGGGAGTGGAATCTATGGGATTCTTTAAATACAAGATCATCTGGTCTGCAAAGAGGGAGAGTTTTATTTCTTATTGGAAAGAAAACATTCTTGAGAAACATCATTAAAAATAGCTCTGATAAAACACATTCACTACTTCTACGTATCATAAAGCAGGTACAAGGTATTTATAATCACAGAGGGATGATACAGTACTGTCCTACATCTATAATACTAGAGGATACAATTAAAAAGGCACTATTAAGACTTGTTTCTACTTTTCCAGAGGGCCAAATGATGGTATGACACAGCTTATGAAGAACTGCACTTTCTTAGATAGGAGTTCCTTGATCAGTTTGACAGTTCCAAGTACTCAGTACTTTGTCTCTTAGTACTCAGTACTTAATCCCTTAACATCAGCCACAAACCGTTTGAAAATTGAGGTGCGGGAGAAGGAAGAGGAAATAATCCCCAAACAACAAACAAAAACTATACCCAACATCCACTGGACTCATACGAAGATGACTGAGTGAAGGTAAGCAAGACTCAACTTGTCTGTTGTATGTTTGAATGGCGAGAATCTCACAGAGCCTGATGAGAGTGTAGCCAGGCCCTGGACGTATGGATGCTGTCATTAATAGTTCACCGTTTGCTCACTCATCCAGGATATCCTTCTCTTTTTCTCTTCTCTTTTTTTAGTGTGAATTTTCATCCTTTCTCCAAATTCTCCTATTAATAAAGGAAGAATGACACTTTGTGGATATCAAGCAAGAGGCTTCACAGCCAGAATTTCATTCTTTCAGAAATAAGTGAAGTAAAACAGAGTAGCTCGACGAAGAATAAAGTTTTTTCCCCTGTCTGGCTCCCACTATAGTGTCTTAACATGAGTTAATTATCTAATAAAACATTTGCCTTGGCTAATTTTTTTAATATAGATTTTAAATAAAAAATAATTTTTAAAAAATTTTAAAAATACCTTTTAAATAAATAGTAATTTGTTGTTTGCTTTTGGCAGGCATGAAATAAGGCTGCATTTTCATTGGGTGAGTTAAGAGATTAAATTTTATGAGAATCTAACATAATGAAAAATAGATGATTTTAAGATAAATAGCTTATAGGTACATTTTTAACATGAAATATCCACAGAGACATCTTTTTTCTTCTTTTCCTCTCCACACTCGTTCAACTTCAATAACCAATTCATGTAATTGAAATATCTGTGTTTTGGGGAATAAATTAGACATAAAAAGTTACAGAAAGAGAACCAATATTAAATGGTGTATTCTTTAAAAATAGCATTCAAATAAATATTAGCCATAATTCCAAAATAATAGCCATCAAATGATATTGAAAAGAGAAGAGTTTAAGCAGAATGTATAAAAAGTGATAGTGCCAGAACTGCTTCAGGAGCTGCTCTCTGGGATTTAGGTTTTCTAGAACATTACGTTTTAACCAGGATTAATTGCCTTCAAGGACGATATTTTTTAGTTATATTTCATTGAAGAAATATGTGGTTCAAATTTAATGAAAAGATAACAGGTTATAATCTGTATTTCTCTAAGGTGTTTAGTATTGATATTTTTTATTGTGAAAATACCGTACATAGGGTTTACAATTACATGGGCAAGGATATCCGTACATTTCTAATCAAGCATTGATGTTTCCTCCTTTTTTTCTCCTTTTCATCCCTTCCCAACTCCCACCCCCATCAACCCTGCCCCGGCAAAATTTGTAAAGTTCGTTTTTCTACATAACGACTTGTACATCTGATTGTTGTAATGGGTCGACCAGTATCCCTATTTAAACGATTTGTTTTTTCCCTTCCCCTCCATAAATTATACCAACATCAAATACAGTGAAAGCAGGGTTATACCATGGGGGAGGGACATTCAAAGCAACAAAGAAATAGTAACAATCACATGTAAGAAAAAATATTTGAATATTTATCTTGTGGTTCATTGTCCCTAACATCATATTATCTGACCTTTTCTGCTTGTTTCAAACATATACTAGTTATTGCAAATAAGGGAAACCATGGGACCTATGTTTCTTTGAGCCTGGCTTACTTCACTTAATATAATTTTTCCATCTTTCCATTTCGGAACAAATGGTGCAATGTCATTCTTTATAATTTAGCCATAGAATTCCATTGTGAATATATACATTTTCTTGATCCATTCATCTACTGAGGGATGTCTGGTTGCTTCCATCTTAGCTAAGGTAAATAATGCTGCAGTAAAAATAGTTGTGCTGGTAGCTTTAGTATGGTCTTATTTGTGATCATTTGGGTAAATGCCCAAAAGTGGGATTGTTGGGTCATACGAGAGATCTATGTGGAGTCTTTTGTGGAATCTTCATACTACTTTTCAAAGTGGTTGAACAAGTTTTTCTCTCACCAACAATGCAGTAGGGTTCCCTACTGTCCACATCCCTTCTAGCATATGTTGTTATTAGAGTTCTTAATCATAGCCATTCTATGAGGTGAGGTGGTATCACAATGTTGTTTTTATTTGCATTTCTTTTATGACTAGGGAGGTTGAGCAATTCTTCATGTGTCTATTGGTTATGCTTCTTTCTCCTTCAGAGAAGTTTCTCTTTGAGTCTTTAGCCCACTTATTTATTGGGCAGTTTTTTTGAGGACTTGTTGTTGGGGGATTTATTTTTTTGAGTTCCGGGTATATTTTAAATATGAGACCCTTGTACATTGTATGACTATTGAAGATCTTCTCCCAATCCGTGGGCTTTCTATTGATCTTCTAATTATGTCCTTTGCCATGCAGAAGTTCTGCAATTTCATGCAATCCCATTTGTCCAACCTTTCTTTGATTTGTTGTGTTTTCTGGGTCTCAATTAAGAAAATTTGGCCTGTGCCAAGTAGTACTAGGGTTTCCCCTATTCTGTCCTGTAATGTTTTCAGAGTGTTTGCTTTGACTCCGAGGTCTTTGATCCATTTGATGTTGGTTCTGGAGCAGGGTCATATATAAGGTTCTATCTTTAGTTTTCTACAAGTGATTAACCAATTTTGCCAGCACCATTTTCTGAAGAGGTTTTCTTTTTTCTATCCTATATTTTTTTAACTTCCTTATCAAAGATTAGTTGGCTATATGTCTGTAGGTTCATTTCTGATTTTTCACTTCTAATCCATTGATCCTGAGGTTTGTTCTTGTGCCAGTCCCAAGGTGTTTTGATTACTATTGCTTTGTAATATAGTTTGAAATTTGGTATTGATATTCCTCCAGCACTGTTCTTTCTGTTAAGGGTCGTTTTTGCTATTTGAGGTCTTTTGTTGTTCTCTATGAATTTTGGGATTGCCTCTTCTATTTCCTTGAAGAATGAGGTTGGAATATTGATTAGGTATCGGACTGAATTTTTAGATAGCCTTTGGAAATATTGGCATTTTCACGATGTTGATCCTTCCAATCCTGGAGCAGGGGAGGTTTTGGCACTTTCTAAGTTTTGTTTGATTTCCTTTTTCATGTTTGTACATAGGCTTTATATGTATATAAAAATAATAATGCTATTAAAGAATTTATGACTAAGAGTTTTTGAACTGAGTAATACATTTCTGTATTAAGTGTGTACACAATGGGGGATAAGGTCTAATTATTGACAACAGGTATATACCTGAGGAGGATCAGAACAGCAATTAAGTCACACAAAAAAGAATGAAAGAGCAAAAAATGAAAAGAATGAAAAGGATAAAAAAAGAAACAAACCCAAAAAATCAGTTCAGATTTTAAAAAATCACATGCACACTTACACACATATACATCTAAAATAAAAATTATGTTGTAAAAAAATTAATAGAAAACAATTTTCAACAAAAATTTTAAAAGGTACAAAAATATTTCTTTGATTTTTGGGGGGGGAGGGAGTTGATGAGAAGATCCTGTATCTCTCTTGTGCCCATCACGTCTCTTGGTAGAGTCTCTGGTCTGAATGTGCTGTTTGGTTTTCCTGACGTTTGATTGGTTTCTTAAATCAGTTTGATCAAGCAGAAAAATTCTCTGCTTTATCCAGGATTTTGTGATCTGCCTCCCAGGCTAGTTCAGTGGGAGGGAGATCTGCTTTGAGTATTACAAAAGAGGGAGATGGCTGTTTCTTCTAGTTTGGAGATGCTGTGATGAGGCTAAGTTCTTGGTAGAGTTGAGGCCTTTCAGAAAACAATAGCTTTGCCCTAAGGGGCTAGTTTGTGAGAAACTCACAGAGCCCAGCCTGGAGCCATTCTCAGGGTTTATGTTTACTAAATTTCAATTGTTTTTCTAGGTTGCTTTAGGGAGGGGCAGCTCTGGCTCTGTTTACCCAGTGTAGAAAGTCACTCCTCTGGGGGCAGAGTTTTCACTGCCTGGGCTGGGTGAAGCTGAGCCTGGCAGGTCAGGTGAGGTTCCTGTGACCTGCTAAATGACTCTTTTGTTTTCTTCCAAGGCCTGAGTTAAAGCTAGCTGCTCAGCCAGGCTTGTCAGTATCAAAGATGGAGATCTCTGGTGGGGGTAGTGGTGGCTTTCCCTCCTCTGCTCTTTGAGAAGCAGTGCGGATGTCACGGTTCTATTCACGCCAGTGTCTTTGTTCCTGGGTCGTCTCTGGCCTGCGATCTGCAGGATGAAGATATCTGCTCCTTGTCAGTTCTTGCTGGTGTTGAGTAGAATCAGCTTCCCAGCCTTGTCTGGTGCCTTAGTCCCTGAATCTCTATGTTGTAGGTATGGCTGCTATGGCCACCACTGCTCTCCCTGCCACAGCCGCGGCTACCTGCAAGTGCTCAGATCTGTCTCCTTGCCTGGATTTTCCCTCTCTGGCTAAAGAAACTCTCTGTATTGTGATGGGACACTTGGTGTAATTCTCTGGCCTAGGAATGTGCACCAGAAAACTAAAACTGCTTTCTCTGCGAGAGGTTGTTTATCATGCAGTTTCTTCTCTGCCATCTTCTTCCGAATGCCCTAATAATGCCTTTTATTTTAACATTAAAGTTGTAAGTAACACATTTGAAGTCCTAGTGAAATTTGAAGGTTCAGATTTAAAGTTAAATTTTCAAAATTCCCAAATATTGCATTTTTGCAACCAATATGGAAAACAGGCATGTTTTATCCTCAAGACTGTCATTATTTCATATGCAAAAAGTTAAATAAATATAATATTAATTCAGTGTAATTCAGTGGAAATAAGAAATCATATACTTACGTAATGCATCAATTCCATAGATTATAAGGTCTATCGATCAAAATACTATACTTGTTTTAAGTAGATTACTTAAGACATAAAGCAAGTGATAATTTTCTTTAATCAGTGAAGTTGATATAGAAGTTCTGTGTGCTTGATACATGTCAATTTACACATATGCTTGGCTCATCTCAATGTTATTTGAGGATAACTGAGAAAAGAACTAGAAAAAAAATCACTCAAATGTTTAGCTTTATTTTGTGGCTAAATATGTCTTTTCTATATCTCTTTATTTTATTTGAAAAATCTGGTAAATTTATTTAAGTTACATCAACAATAATGAGAAATAAACAGCCCATAACTCCTTAAAAGACAATTAATAAGAAAACAAAGAAATGATAAAGAAACAAATAGAATGTCATTTTGCACGTGGTCATTGTATATTGTGGTGCTTTGTAATTGTTTATTGTGTGACTATCCCATTAATCTGGCTCAAATCACTAGGGCTACTAGATGAAAATTTCAAAATCTAGAGCAGCTAACACAGCTGTGCAGTTATTTGTGGGTTTCGCTATAGTAGTAGCTGGGCATAAACACTAAAAAGGAAATAATTCTAGTTCTCTGCAGGTAAGAATGTGATAAAAAGCATACTTTTATATTCCTAAATGAAATAAGAAGAACACACCTTCAAAGCTTACTATACCATTAGCCCTTTAAATAACAGTGCCATTTTTAAGACAATATAGAGGATTAAAGTCTTTCATCTCCCCCATCCATTACTGCCACTCACAAATCATTGCCAAGGTAAATTTCCAGTTCTTTTTTACATTTAAATGGCTTAGGAATAACATAAAAAATAATTCAAGTTGTTGACAAAATTTAATTTAGAATAAGCAAGCAAACGAGATTCAACTCCATAGTATAACCTTTAGGAAAAGTGAATTAAGGAATATGGCATGTCCTTTGTAATGTAATATTAGAAATTAGGGCAAAATTCCAGAAAGAGACTCTGGAAGAAGGAAAAAGAAGTCTTTGATAAGATATATTAAAGATTACCTAGGGACAAGTAATTTTGCCTACCTTTTCTATTATATGATAATGTAACATATTTTTGTTTGCTAATCAGTGAAACTCAAAGAGATTTTTAAATATAATAGGAAAAATGCATAGTCATGAATGAATGAAATTAGGGAGTAGATGGCTCAGGAGCTAGGTGATTCTGTAAAATATTCTCATTATTTTGAATAATCTGGTGTTTATGTGTGTGTGGATTTATGAATGTATTTATGTCTGGGCAGGAAAGTTTGATTATTAGATCATTGCTGGTACACAATGTCTGGAACTTAACCTGAGTCAGAGTGGTAAATACGTGTGTTTGTGTGTGTGTGTGTGTGTGTGTGTGTGTGTGTGTGTGTGTGTGTGTGTGTATGTGTGTGTGTGTGTGTGTTCGTGTGTGTGTGTGTGTGTATGTGTGTGTGTGTGTGTGTGTGTGTGTGTGTGTGTGTGTGTGTGTGTGTGTATGGGTGTGCCTGCAAGTCTGTATTTAGAAGGAAGAATCTTTTTTCCCTCAGGGTATACAATTTATTATATTAGGTATACTACATTAATGACAGCAGATAAAAGTAATTAACATTTCATGCTATATGTTTTTGTTCATATGATTGCATGAACAATCTAAAAAGTTATGTTTGGGGATTGAGTTTTGTGGAAGGTCAACTGAAAGTATAAACTTCTGGAATCTTGAGAAAGGTATCAATGGCAAACATTTCAGTGTAGATCAAGTTTAGACAACACTTGTAAAGGATATATAACCCTATTTGAAAATGCAATATTTATTCATTTTTCCATAGCTACATTATTCATAAATTTGTAGGAAAACAAGTTCAATTATGGAAACATAATGTAATGTCATTATTTACTGCATTCAGTTTAACACTTTAGTTTCGTCAAGTCGAAATACCATTTATTTCTTCTGTATAGGAAAGAAAATGCTAAATATTAGAATTTGCGCCATAGTTCACATTAGGAAGCTTTGTCCGTATCAATAAGTTTATTTCTTTTGTTTCTGATTTCCTATTTATAATTCTGTTTTTAAGGACTTTTTCTTTCTCCAAATTTGAGACTTGAATATACCTCATGCTCTCAGTTTTTGGTAACAGTAGTCAGTGTAACATTAGAACCATGCCTCCAGCCCAGAAATTTTTGTAGTTAAATGGAAGTAGAACCTCATGAAATTCCCTACCAGCCTAAGAACCATTATCTCACAAGTGCCATCCTTCTTATTCACTAGAATCATACAGATGAGTCATGGACTCCAAGAATCAATGACTTTTCTTTTTTTTTTTTTAATTTTATTTTATTTGAGAACATACTGTACAGAGGGGTTAAAATTACATTGGCAGGATAATGCATACATTTCTTACCAAGCATTGCAGCCTCCTCCTTTGTTTACCCTTCACCTCCCTTCCCAGCCTCCCCCCTCCCCCCACCCAATCATACCCCCCTCCCCCCCCACTCCGACGTTGTAAAGCTTGCTTTGACATGACATTTTGTAATTCTCCTTGTTACAAGAGGTCCACCAGAATCCTTAAACGACTTGTTTGTCCCCCTCTCCTCCACATGTTATACTGACATCAAATAAAGTGAAAGCGGGGGTTACACTGTGGGGGAGGGACATACAAAGCAACAAAGAAATAATCTTATAAATGCGTTAGAAACACATGCATGAAAGAAACGAAAACATTAAAATACATATTTAAGGGTTCGTTTTCCTAACATCACATTATCTGACCTTTTCCGCTTGACTCATACCTATACTAGATATTGCAAATAAGGGAAACCATGAGACCTACGTTTCTTTGGGCCTGGCTTATTTCACTTAATATAATTTTTTCCAAGCCTTTCCATTTCCTAACAAATGGGGAAATGTCATTCTTTCTGATGGAGGCATAGAATTCCATTGTGTATATATACCACATTTTCTTGATCCATTCATCTACTGAGGGGCTTCTGGGTTGGTTCCATATCTTAGCTATGGTAAATAATGCTGCAATAAACATAGTTGTGCTGGTAGCTTTAGTGTGGTCTTGTTTGTATACATTTGGGTAAATGCCCAAAAGTGGGATTGCTGGGTCATAGGGGAGATCTATGTGAAGTCTTCTGAGGAACCTCCATACTGCTTTCCAAAGTGGTCGAAAAAGTTTACATTCCCACCAACAATGAAGTAAGGTTCCTTTCTGTCCACATCCCCTCCAGCATCTGTTGTTGTTAGAGTTCTTGATTTTTGCTGTTCTAACTGGAGTGAGGTGATATCTCAATGTTGTTTTGATTTGCATTTCTTTTATGGCTAGGGATGTTGAACATTTCTTCATGTGTCTAATGGCCATCCTTCTTTCTTCTTCAGAGAAGCTTCTCGTTAAATCTTTCGCCCACTTATTTATTAGGCAGTTGTTTCTTTGAGGATTTGTTGTTGGGTGGTTTAATTTTTTGAGTTCCAAGTATATTTGAGATATGAGACCCTTGTCCATTGTATGGCTAGTAAAGATCTTCTCCCAATCGGTGGGCTTTCTATTGATCTTGCTAGCTATGTCATTTGCCCTGCAGAAGCTCTGCAACCTTATGCAATCCCATTTGTCCAACCTTTCTTTGATTTGTTGTGTTTCCGGGTCTCTATTCAGAAAATTTCGGCCTGAGCCAAGGAGACCTAGGGTTTCTCCTATTCCATCCTGTAATGTTTTCAGAGTGTCTGCTTTGCCTTGGAGGTCTTTGATCCATTTGGAGTTGATTCTGGTGCAGGGTGATATATAAGGATCTAGCTTTAGTTTTCTACATGTAGTTTACCAATTTTGCCAGCAACATTTACTGAAGAGGCTGTCTTTCTTCCATTCTATTGTTTTAGCTTCCTTATCGAAGATTAGATGGCTATAGGTCTGTAGGTTCATTTCTGGGTTTTCAATTCTATTCCATTGGTCCTGAGGTCTGTTCTTATGCCAATACCAAGCTGTTTTGATTACTATGGCTTTATAGTAGAGTTTGAAATTTGTTATTGATATTCCGCATCAGTGTTCTTTCCGTTGAGAAGTGTTTTTGCTATTCGGGGTCTTTTATTGTTCCATATGAATTTTTGGATTGCCTCTTCTATTTCCTTGAAGAATGATGGTGGAATTTTGATTGGTATTGCGTTGAATTTGTACATAGACTTGGGAAGTATTGCCATTTTCATGATGTTAATCTTTCCAATCCAGGTGCATGGGAGGTTTTGCCATTTTTTAAGTTCTGTGTTGATTTCCTTTTTCAAGATTTTAAAGTTTACATCATAGAGGTCCTTCACTTCTTTAGTTAATTACTAGGTATTTTATTTTTTGTGGGGCTATTACAAATGGAGTTGCTTTCCTAATTTCAGCCACACTTTTCTCATTGTTGGCATACAGAAAAGCTATTGATTTTTGGGGGTTAATTTTATAACCTGCTACTTTGCCAAAGTTTTGAATCAGCTTGAGTAATTTGGGGGTGGAGTCTATGGGATTCTTTAAATACTAGATCATGTCATCTGCAAAGAGGGAGAGTTTTATTTCTTCTTTCCCTATTTGGATCCCCTTTATGTCTGCATCTTGTCTTATTGCTGTAGCTAGGCATTCTAATACTAGATTGAAGAGAAGTGGAGAGCGTGGGCATCCTTGTCTTGTTCCTGAGTTAAGAGGAAATGGCTTCAGTTTTTCACCATTGAGTATAATGCTGGCTGTAGGTTTGTCATATACAGCCTTTATTGTATTGAGGAATGTTCCATGGATTCCTAATTTTTCCAGAACCTTCATCATAAAGGGGTGTTGGATCTTGTCGAATGCTTTTTCTGCGTCTATTGAGATAACCATTTGGTTCTTGTTCTTGCTCTTGTTGATGTGATGAATAATATTAATTGATTTGCGTATATTGAACCAGCTTTGCATCCCTGAAATGAATCCTGTTTGATCGTGGTGTATGATTTTTGGATGAATTGTTGAAGTTGATTGGCCAAAATTTTGTTGAGAAGTTTTGCATCGATGTTCATCAAAGAAATGGGTCTATAGTTCTCTTTCTTTGATGAGTCCCTGCCTGGTTTTGGGATGAGGGTTATGATGGCTTCATAGAATGTGTTCGGTAGTGAGCTTTCTTTTTCAATTTCATTGAAGAGTTGGAGGAGAATTGGTGTGAGTTCTGCTTTGAAGGCCTTGTAAAATTCCGCTGTAAAACCATCTGCTCCTGGACTTTTCTTAGCTGGGAGGTCTCTTAATGCTGTTTCTATATAAATGCTTGATATGGGCTTGTTAAGCTGGTTTAACTCATCTTGGTTTAGTTTTGGCATATCAATATTTGCTAGGAAAAGGTCCATTTCTGTCAAGTTGTCGAACTTATTAGCATAAAGTTTTGAGAAGTATTCCCTTATAATGTTCTGAATCTTGGTTGTTTCCGTGGTGATGTTTCCATTCTCATCTCTGAGTTTATTAATTTGGGTGTGTTCTCTTCTTTTTCTGATAAGATTTGCTAAGGGTCTGTCAATTTTGTTAAGTTTTTCAAAGAACCAACTCTTTGTTTTGTTGATTCTTTTTATAGTTTTTTTGTATTCTAATTCATTTAATTCTTATTTAATTTTGATTATTTCTTTCCATCTACTGGATTGGGTTTTATCTTGCTGCTCTTTTTCAAGGAGGTTTAGATGTCATTAAATTGCTAGTTTCAGATCTCTCCAATTTGTTGATGTAGGAGCTCAGAGCTATAAACTTTCCTCTGAGTACTGCCTTTGCTGTGTCCCAGAGGAGCTGGTAATTTGTGTGTTCATTTTTGTTGAATAGCATGAACATTTGAATTTCCTTTCTAATCTCTTCCATGACCCACTCTTGATTCAGCAGTGTGTTGTTTAGCCTCCATGTGATACCGGACTTTCTTTGGTGGCTTTTGGTGTTGAGTTCTAATTTTATTCCCTTGTGATCAGAGAGAATGCAGGGTATAACTTCAATGTTTCTGAATTTAGACAAGTTTGCTTTGTGGCCTAGAATGTGGTCTATTTTAGAAAACGTTCCATGTGCTGCTGAGAAGAATGTGTATTCTGATGCTGCTGGGTGAAATGTTCGGTAAATGTCTGTTAAGTATAGTTGATCTATGCAGCTGTTTAGATCTGCGGTTTCTCTGTTGAGTTTTTGCCGAGTTGATCTGTCTAGTGGGGAGAGTGGTGTGTTGAAATCCCCAACAATTAATGTCTTTGGATCTATATGGGATTTGAAGGAAAGTAGTGTTTCTTTGAGAAATTTGGGTGCTCCATTGTTTGGCGAATACCTATTTAGAATTGTAATATCCTCCTGAAGGAGAGGTCCTTTAATTAGTATGTAGCGACCTTCTTTATCTCTTCTCACGATTTTTAATTTGAAGTCTATTTTATCTGATATTAGTATTGCAACTCCCGCCTGTTTATGAGGGCCGTTTGCTTGGTAGATTTTGTTCCAGCCTTTAACCTTGAAAATGTGTTTGTTTTTACGGGGAAGATGTGACTCCTGCAGGCAGCAGATAGAAGGGTCTTGTTTTTTAATCCAACTAGACAGTCTATGTCGCTTAATTGGAGAGTTCAGTCCGTTAACGTTAAGAGATAGGACTGAGAGGTATTTGGGAGTTCCTGCCATGTTATCTACCTTCTTGGGGGCTGGAAAAGCTGGGTTCTTCCTATGGTTCTTGGATTCTCAGTTTGGGTGCAGTTTGTTGGCCTTTATTGTGGTCTTGTTGGTTTTCTATGTGTAGGACATCTTTAAGAATCTTTTGTAGGCCTGGTTTGGTGGAGATGTATTGTTTCCATTTTTCTTTGCTGTGGAAGGTTTTTATTTGGCCTTCAGTTATAAAGGAGAGTTTAGCTGGGTACAGTATTCTTGGTTGATAGTTGTTTGTTTTTAGGGCATGGCATACATCATTCCAGGCTCTTCTTGCTTTGATTGTCTCTGCTGAGAAATCTGAGGTGATTCTAATTGGTTTCCCTTTATAGGTGATTACCCTTTTCTCCCTCACAGCTTTAAGGATCTTTTCCTTGTTCTGAGTTGATCCTGTTTGGATTATAATGTGACAGTGGGATGTCCTCTTCTGGTCTGGTCTATTTGGGGTTCTAAAGGCTTCTTGTATCTGAATAGGCCTATCTTTTTGCATGTTTGGGAAGTTCTCTGCTAGGATCCTGTTAAACAAATTTCCTAGACCATTAACTTCTGTTTCTAGGTGCTCCTCTACACCCATTATCCTTAAGTTAGGCCTTCTGATGGTGTCTTCCAGGTGTTGGATAGATCTATCATATTTCTTGGACTTGTCTTGGATGGTTGTATGTTCTTTCTCTATAATATCTAGGCTGTCTTCAATCCCTGAGATTCGATCTTCTGCATGGTCTAACCTGCTGTCAAGACTCTCTACTTTGATTTTTATCTCTTTTCCTTCTACTTGGTCAGCTTTGATGGCTTCAAGTTCTTCGTTGAAACTCTGTTTTAGGTCTTGTATGAATCTCTTTACTTCCTTAATTTGGTGTTTAGTGTTTGTCCTCAAATCACTTAGTTGATTGGATATGGTTTCTTTGGACTCCCATTCCATCTGTTGGGTTCCATTCAGCATTCCCTTTGTGGTCTCCCAGACTTCCTTCAGCTCTTTGTTAATGGATTCTATGGATGCCTTTAGTGATCTTTCTGTGTTCTCTACCTGGTCTCTCAATTCCTGTATTACTCTTTGTTTAGCTTCCTCACTTTCGTGGGATTCCTGCAGTTCTCTTTGAGTGTTCTCAGCCTGCTCACGCCATTCCTCACTTTCTCTTTGAGTATTCTCAAGTTGTTCACGCAAATCCTGTATCAGTTTTTGAGTAGCTTCCTCACGCTTATGATATTCCTGTATAAACTTCTGGGATGCCTCCTCTCTCTCCCTATCACGCTCATAGAGAGTCCTTTGTAAGTTGTCAAGCTTCTCATTTATCATGTTTGCCACCAGTGTTTGTAGAGCTATTTGGGAACTCTCCTCTGGATTGTTCATTATCTGATCTGACCCCTGATTATCAAGATTGGGAATTGAGATGCCCGAATTTGCCATTTTTCTTGTGTTTTTCCGGCTTACTCTGCCCATTTGAGATGAAGATAGTACCAGTTTTGTGCTAGAACACTATCTTAAGGCAACCATCAACCAAAGTTTGTATTTGTACAGTCAATAGTCTACAGATACAATCTAGTTCAACAGATACATCTATTCAACATCAAACAACTATATTTTAAAGGACTTGGAACCGCAGAAAAGAATTTGGAAAACCAGAAATTTTTAGGGTTAGGGAGAGATGTGGGTGAAAAATAGGAATAGATTGGTGTGGGGAGGCACAGGGAGAGTTAACTATGTCCTAATCACAAAGCAGGAAATGGGTTGGGTAGGATGCAAGTAGAGAGAGAGAGAAAAAGAAGAGAGGGATAGGGGAATGAAAAGAGACCAGAAAAAAAATAGAAACGTAAAAATTAATGTTATTGTAGAGATTAAAAGACCATCTATTTAGAGAGGAATGTGAATATGTTGTGAGAAAGGGAGGGACATAGAGGAGATGTGAAAATACTTTAAGGATGGGAAAGGGAGAAGAAAAGATCAGAAGTTCAGTAGAGATAGACAAAAAACAAAAAGATAATTATGAAAGAAAGAAAAAGAGAAAGAAGATAAGTAAAGAAAGGAAAACGCTCATTTACATATTCCTAAAATAAAAATTATAAGAGGAGAAAAAAAAAATTTACTGGAAACCAATTATTTTTTCAGAAGAGGCAAAAATTAAAGATTAATAAAAGTTTTAAAAGAGAAAAAAATTTATATATATATATATATATATATATATATAAGGTAGCAAAAAACAAAAAACAAACATTAAAAAAGAAAAGAAGAAGAAAAAAAGAAAGAAAAGAAAAAAAAAAGAAAAAAAAAGTCCTTTGATTTTTTTTTTGGGGGGGGGAGGTGTGGGAAGAATCCTGCATCTCCCTTTTGTCTGTAACCAGCCGTTTGTTGGAGTCTCTGGTCGGCTTGAGGTCCTGCGGCTTGATTGGTTTCTTAAGTCGGTTTGTTGGAAGAGGCAGAAAAATGCTCTGCTTTACCCAAGATTTTGAGATCCCCCTCCCAGGTTAGTTTTCTAGGAGGGTGATCTGCTTTGAGAATCACAAAAGAAGGGGATGCAGTGGTGAGGCTAGGTTCTGGGTAGAGTTGAGGCCTTTCAACAATCAGTAGCTTTTTCCTGGGGCTGTTTGTGCAAAAACAAAACAAAAAAAAAATCTCCCAGAGCCCAGCCTGGAGCCGTTCTCAGGGATTCTGTTTTTCAATTGATTGTTGAGGCTGCTAGAGGGAGGGGAAGCCTCTGTCTCTGGTTACCCAGTGAGTGCCTGAGCTGGGTGACTTTTCCCTGGATGGAGCTGAGTCTGGCAGGTCACTCCGCCGTTAAGTTCTTGTGACCTGCTAAATGACTCGTTTTATTCCAAGGCCTGGGTTGGAGCTGGCAGCTCCTCCGAGCTTTGTCGGTATCCAAGATGGAGATCACCGGTGCTGGGGGGGGAGGGGTGGCCTTCCCTCCTCTGCTCCCTAAGAAGGAGTGAGGAAGTCGGGCTTCTACTCACTCCGAGTCTTGGATCCTGGGTCGTCTCTGGTCTGCAAACTGCAGGGTGAAGATGTCTGCTCTTTGTTGGTTCTTGCTGGTGTTGAGTAGAATCCGCTCCCCTGCTGCGTCTGGCTCCTTCGTCCCGGACTCTCTGTGTGAGCGCTCAGGTATGGCCCCCAGCTGTGGTCTCTGCCGCTTGCGACCCTGCCGCCGCCGCTGCCGCCGCCGCGGCCGCCTTGGCGACTGCTGGCGAGCACTCAGGTGCTTCTTTTTGCCTTGGCTTCCCCTCTCTTGTCTAACTCTCTGTCCTGTGATGGCACACTTGGTGTGATTCTCTGGCTTAGGACTGTTCACTAGAACTCTAAAGCTGCTTTCTATGCGAGAGCTTGTTCAGATTCCAGTTTCTCCTCCGCCATCTTCCCGGAACTCCCTCAATGACTTTTCATGTCTTATAGATTCCACATTTGCTAGTAATTGTAATAATAAACTACCACAGATTGGGTAGCATTAACACTGTAGATACATTGCCTCTAAGTTTGTGGAACTAGAACTCCAAGATCAGAGTTGGCTTCTTCTGAATCCTCTTTCCTTGGCATACCCATGGCCTTCTGCTTTTCTTGCAGGCGACTTCGATTTAAATGCTGCCTTTGAGATTCTGTTTCCAAATCCATTCATTTTCTTAGGCAATGGGTTGTTGAAGTTTAGTATGATTTCAGTGGGACAGTATCCAACAGATAACATATTACTTAACGGATAGAAGAAAATCTAGAATTAGAAATTATTTGAATTGGGCGTGGAAGTTATGGCTATACCTTAAAAAATAGGAAAAGAGATAAAGATTTTATTAGAGCTTGTAAAACCAGTATGAAGTCTTTACCTTAGACAAGCCAAATTCTTACCCTGTCACACTTAAATTCCTAGTGATACTGGGGGATTGAACCCAAAACCCTATACTTGTAAAACAGCATCTCTAGTACTGCCATACCTGCATATTGTAATTGGATTGTTTATTTTGAAGTAGTATCACTATGCCTGGGCCTGATTAGACTGCAGTACTCCTAACACAAACATAATTCATTGCATCCAGCAAATGGTTAGAATTTCTGAAACTTCTTTTATTGTCTGTGCTTTCCTGGAACTGAAATTCTGTAATCTCTGTTTCCCAAGTAGATAAGATTACAGGTTTGAGCCACTTTATAGAGTAAAAGTATACAATTTAGGGCTGGGAAGGTGGCTCAGTGGTTAAAGCGCTTGCCTTGCATGCCTGAGGCCCTGGGTTCGATTCCTCAGCACCACATAAGCAAAAAGAAAAAAAGCCGGAAGTGGCGCTGTGGCTCAAGTGGTAGAGCACTAGCTTTGAGCTGAAGAGCTGAGGGACAGTGCCCAGGCCCAGAGTTCAGGCCCCATGACCGGACCCAAAAAAAAAAACAAAAAACCTTGATATTGCCTATATTTGTGCTTAATGTATATAGTCTACCTTAATTTTTGTTTAGTACTCTGAATTGAAAACATTGATTTTCTTGGTATGCATGGCTTTGTTTTGGATGGAATCCCATAACAATAAAAATATCTCCCAAAAGTCTATGTCAAAAATCATGGAAAGGAAGGCTTCAGTTGGAAACAAAACACTGATCCTTAAGTTATAAATGCAATATATTTATTATGTTAGTCAATGCTTTCTTAAATATTAGAAGAGAAGGAAGGCAGAAATGTGAAATATGTAAGGTATAATTTTGATAACCTACTGGGCATCTATAGAAATTCTGTAGTTTTCACTTTATGTTATCTTCCTTTCTTAAAGGTTGCTTTATTAGAACCCTCTGGGTGGATCATGGTTGGACTGATTGGTAACCTTCTCCAGGAAATTAAGCTGATTTTAGAAGGCTGATGGTGTGGGAAATAAAGGAATGATCAGAATGAGCACAGATATTGTCACAGAATGAGCCAACCAGGTTCAACTGCTGAACAGCAAAACATAGCAAAGGTTCAAGTCTGATGATCCACATTGGAAAATATATAGATAAACATACATATACATATACATATACATATATATGTACATATACATACAAATATATATTTACATATGCATATACATATACATACACATACATACTTGAAAAAGTAAATATCTGGTATAATATAGGGAATCTTGGCCTGACAAGTATTAAATTATATCAAACTGGTTGCACGAAAGGTACAGTAAAATATCAACTGTTTAGTATAGATTTTACATAGATTTTGTAAAGGATGAAAATTCTTCTTTCATTTTATACTTTACAAATATCCATAGTTTTTTTTACGTTTTTTTTACATTGGACTAGGAGCATCTATACAATAGTGAGAATTGGAATTACACGAAATATGCAACATGTTGGTTCAAGGATGTAATCTTAGCTAGTTAAGAAACGATCAGATAAGTTTATGTCATGCGAAATGAACCCCAATATAAGAATTCAATTTGTTTTTCTTTCTTGCGATTGTTTCTAACATATTTATAAGATGATTTACTTGTTGCTTTGTATGTCCCTCCCCCATGGTATAAGCCCTGTTTTCTTTTTTTCAATTTAATTTTATTTTATTTGTGAAAATACTGTACAGAGGAGTTACAATTACATGGGCAGGATAATACGTACATTTCTTACCAAGCATTGCAGCATCCTCCTTTGTTTACCCTTCACATCCCTTCCCAGCATCCTCCCTCCCCCCCCAATCCCAATCCTTCTCCTTCCCCCCCTTAAACACCCCCCCCCGCACCGACATTGTAAAGCTCGTTTTGGACATGACAACTTGTACTTCTCATTGTGGCAACAGGTCCACCTGTATAGATAAACAACTGGTTTTTCCCCATCTCCTCCAAAAGTTATACTGACATCAAATATAGTGAAAACAGGGGTTATACTGTGGGGGAGGGACATACAAAGCAACAAAGAGATAATCTTATAAATGTGTTAGAAATACATGCATGAAAGAAAAAAACATTAAAATACAAATCTAAGGGTTCATTTTCCTGACATCACATTATCTGAACTTTTCCGCTTGACTCATACATCTACTAGATATTACAAATAAGGGAAACCATGGGACCTATGTTTCTTTGGGCCTGGCTGACTTCACTTAATATAATTTTTTCCAAGTTTTTCCATTTCCTAAAAAATGGGGCAATGTCATTCTTTCTGATGGAGGCATAGGATTCCATTGTGTATATATACCACATTTTCTTGATCCAATCATCTACTGAGGGGCATCAGGGTAGGTTCCATATCTTAGCTATGGTAAATAATGCTGCAATAAACATAGTTGTGCTGGTAGCTTTAGTGTGGTCTTGTTTGTAAACATTTGGGTAAATGCCCAAAAGTGGGATTGTTGGGTCATAGGAGAGCTCTATGTGAAGTCTTTTGAGAAACCTCCATACTGCTTTCCAAAGTGGTTGAACAAATTCACATTCCCACCAACAATGAAGTAAGGTTCCTTTCTGTCCACATCCCCTCCAGCATCTGTTGTTGTTAGAGTTCTTGATTTTTGCCATTCTAACTGGGGTGAGGTGATATCTCAATGTTGTTTTGATTTGCATTTCTTTTATGGCTAGGGAGTTTGAGTATTTCTCCATGTGTCTATTGGCCATCCTTCTTTCTTCATCAGAGAAGTTACTCTTTAACTCTTTCGCACACTTATTTATTGGGCAGTTGTTTCTTTGAGGATTTGTTGTTGGGGGGTTTAATATTTTGAGTTCCAAGTATATTTGAGATATGAGACCCTTGTCCGTTGTATGGCTAGTAAAGATATTCTCCCAATCCGTGGGCTTTCTATTGATCTTGCTAGCTATGTCATTTGCCCTGCAGAAACTCTGAAACTTTATGCAATCCCATTTGTCCAATCTTTCTTTGATTTGTTGTGTTTCCGGGTCTCTATTCAGAAAATTTCGGCCTGAGCCAAGGAGACCTAGGGTTTCTCCTATTCCATACTGTAATGTTTTCAGAGTGTCTGCTTTGAGTTCAAGGTCTTTGATCCATTTGGAGTTGATTCTGGTGCAGGGTGATATAAAAGGATCTAGATTTGGTTTTCTACATGTAGTTAACCAATTTTGCCAGCACCATTTACTGAAGAGGCTGTCTTTCTTCCATTCTATTGTTTTAGCTTCTTTATCGAAGATTAGATGGCTATAGGTCTGTAGGTTCATTTATGGGATTTCAATTGTATTCCATTGGTCCTGAGGTCTATTCTTATGCCAATACCAAGCTGTTTTGATTACTATGGCTTTATCGTAGAGTTTGAAATTTGGTATTGATATTCCTCCATCAGTGTTCTTTCCATTGAGGAGCGTTTTTGCTATTCGGGGTCTTTTATTGTTCCATATGAATTTTTGGATTACCTCTTCTATTTCCTTGAAAGAAGTTGGAATTTTGATAGGTATTGCGCTGAATTTGTAGATAGCCTTGGGAAGTATTGCCATTTTCATGATGTTAATCTTTCCAATCCAGGAGCATGAGAGGTTTTGCCATTTTTTCAGTTCTGTGGTGATTTCCTTTTTTAAGATTTTATAGTTTTCATCATAGAGGTCCTTCACTTCTTTAGTTAAGTTAATTCCTAGGTATTTTATTTTTTGAGGGGCTATTATAAATGGAGTTGCTTTCCTAATTTCAGCCACACTTTTCTCATTGTTGGCATACAGAGAAGCCATTGATTTTTGGGGGTTAATTTTATAACTTGCTACTTTGCCAAAGTTTTGAATCAGCTTGAGTAATTTGGGAGTGGAGTCTAATGGATTCTTTAAGTACAAGATCATGTCATCTGAAAAGAGGGAGAGTTTTATTTCTTCCTTCCTTATTTGGATCTGCTTTATGTCTGCATCTTGTCTTATTGCTGTAGCTAGGGCATTCTAATACTAGATAGAAGAGAAGTGGAGAGAGTTGGCATCCTTGTCTTGTTCCTGAGTTAAGAGGAAATGGCTTCAGTTTTTCACCATTGAGTATAATGCTGGCTTTAGGTTTGTCATATACAGCCTTTATTGTATTGGGGAATGTTCTATGGATTCCTAATTTTTCCAAAACCTTCATCATAAAGGGGTGTTGGATCTTGTCGAATGCTTTTTCTGCATCTATTGAGATAACCATGTGGTTTTCATTCTTGCTCCTGTTGATGTGATGAATAATATTAATTGATTTGCGTATATTGAACCAGCTTTGGATCCCTGAAATGAATCCTGTTTTATTCTGGTGCATGATTTTTTGGATGAGTTGTTGATGTCGATTGGCCAAAATTTCGTTGAGAAGTTTTGCATCAATGTTCATCAAAGAAATGGGTCTATAGTTCTCTTTCTTTGATGAATCCCTGCCTGGTTTTGGTATAAGGGTTATGATGGCATCATAGAATGTGTTCGGTAGTGAGCTTTCTCTTTCAATTCCATTGAAAAGTTGGAGGAGTATTGGTGTGAGCTCTTCATTGAAGGCCTTGTAAAATTCCGCTCTAACACCATCTGGTCCTGGACTTTTCTTAGCTGGGAGGACTCCTATTGCTGTTTCTATTTCAATGCTTGATATGGGCCTGTTAAGATAGTTTAACTCATCTTGGTTTAGTTTTGGCATGTCAATATTTGCTAGGAAAAGGTCCATTTCTGTCAAGTTTTCAAATTTATTAGCATAAAGTATTGAGAAGTATTCCCTTATAATGTTCTGAATCTTGGTTGTTCTGTGGCGATGTTTCCATTCTCATCTCTGAGTTTATTAATTTGGGTGTGTTCTCTTCTTTTTCTGATAAGATTTGCCTAGGGTCTGTCAATTTGTTAAGTTTTTCGAAGAACCAACTCTTTGTTTTTTTGATTCTTTCTATAGAATTTTTGGATTCTAATGCATTTAATTCTGATTTAATTTTGATTATTTCTTCCCGTCTACTGGATTGGGGTTTATCTTGCTGCTCTTTTTCAAGGAGGTTTAGATGTGTCATTAAATTTCTAGTTTCAGATCTCTCCAATTTGTTGATGTAGGAGCTCAGAGCTATAAACTTTCCTCTGAGTACCGCCTTTGCTGTGTCCAAGAGAAGCTGGTAATTTGCGGGTTCATTTTTGTTGAATAGCATGAACATTTGAATTTCCTTTCTAATCTCTTCAATGACCCACCCATGATTCAGCAGTGTGTTGTTCAGCCTCCATGTGATACCGGACTTTCTTAGGTGGCTTTTGGTGTTGAGTTCTAATTTTATTCCCTTGTTGTCAGAGAGAATACAGGGTATAACTTCAATGTTTCTGAATTTAGACAAGTTTGCTTTGTGGCCTAAAATGTGGTCTATTTTAGAAAACGTTCCTTGTGCTGCAGAGAAAAACGTGTATTCTGATGCTGCTGGGTGAAATGTTTGGTAGATGTCTGTTAAGTTTAGTTGATCTATGCAGATGTGTAGATCTGCGGTTTCTCTGTTGAGTTTTTGCCGAGTTGATCTATCTAGTAGGGAGAGTGGTATGGTAAAATCCCCAACAATTAATGTCTTTGGATCTATATGGGATTTGAGCGAAAGTTGGGTTTCTTTGATAAATTTGGGTGCTCCATTTTTTGGCGAATAGATATTTAGAATTGTAATATCCTCGTGAAGGAGAGATACTTTAATTAGTATGTAGCGATCTTCTTTATCTCTTCTCACGAATTTTACTTTGAAGTCTATTTTATCTGATATTAGGATTGCAACTCCCGCCTGTTCATGGGGGCCGTTTGCTTGGTAGATTTTGTTCCAGCCTTTAACATTGAAAATGTGTTTGTTTTTACGGGCAAGATGTGACTCCTGCAGGCAGCAGATACAAAAGTCTTGTTTTTTAATCCAACTAGACAGTCTATGTCGCTTAATTGGAGAGTTCAGTCTGTTAACGTTAAGAGATAGGACTGATATGTATTTGGGAGTTCCTGCCATGTTATCCACCTTCTTGGGGGCTGCGAAACCTGGGTTCTTCCTATGGTTCTTGGATTCTTAGTTTGGGTGCAATATCTTGGCCTTTGTTGCAGTCTTGTTGGTTTACTATGTGTAGGACATCTTTAAGAATCTTTTGCAGGGCTGGTTTGGTGGAGATGTATTGTTTCAATTTTTCTTTGCTGTGGAAGGTTTTTATTTGGCCTTCAGTTATAAAGGAGAGTTTAGCTGGGTACAGTATTCTTGGTTGATAGTTGTTTGTTTTTAGGGCATGGCATACATCATTCCAGGCTCTTCTTGCTTTGATTGTCTCTGCTGAGATATCAGAGATGATTCTAATTGGTTTCCCTTCATAGGTGATTATCGTTTTCTCCTTGACAGCCTTAAGGATCTTTTCCTTGGTCTGAGTTGATCCTGTGTGTATTATAATGTGATGGTGTGATGTCCTATTCTGGTCTGGTCTATTTGGGGTTCTAAAAGCTTCTTATATCTGAATAGGCCTATCTTTTTGTAGGTTTGGGAAGTTCTCTGCTAGGATCCTGTTAAACAAATTTCCTAGACCGTTAACTTCTGTTTCTACGTGCTCCTCTACACCCATTATCCTTAAGTTAGGCCTTCTGATGGTGTCTTCCAGGTGTTGGATAGATCTATCATATTTCTTGGACTTGTCTTGGATGGTTGTATGTTCTTTCTCTATAATATCTAGGCTGTCTTCAATCCCTGAGATTCGATCTTCTGCATGGTCTAACCTGCTGTCAAGACTCTCTACTTTGTTTTTTATCTCTTTTCCTTCTACTTGGTCAGCTTTGATGGCTTCAAGTTCTTTGTTGAAACTCTGTTTTAGGTCTTGTATGAATCTCTTTACTTCCTTAATTTGGTATTCAGTGTTTGTCCTCAAATCACTTAGTTGATTGGATATGGTTTCTTTGGACTCCCATTCCATCTGTTGGGTTCCATTCAGCATTCCCTTTGTGGTCTCCCTGACTTCCTTCAGCTCTTTCTAAAAGGATTCCATGAATGCGTTTAGTGATCTTTGTGTATTCTCTACCTGATCTCTCAATTCCTGTATTACTCTTGATTAGCTTCCTCCCGTTCGTGGGATTCCTGCAGTTCTCTTTGAGTGTTCTCAGCCTGCTCACGCCATTCCTCACTTTCTCTTTGAGTACTCTCAAGTTGTTCACGCAAATCCTGTATCAGTTTTTGAGTAGCTTCCTCACGCTTATGATATTCCTGTATAAATTTTGGGGTTGCCTCCTCTCTCTCCCTATCATGCTCATAGAGAGTCCTTTGTAAGTTATCAAACTTCTCATTTATCATGTTTGCCAGCAGTGTTTGTAGGGCTATTTGGGAACTCTCTTCTGGATTTTTCATTATCTGATCTGACCCCTGATTATCAAGATTGGGAATTGAGATACCCGGATTTGCCATTTTTCTTGTGTTTTTTCCGGCTTACTCTGCCCATTTGAGATGAAAATAGCACCAGTTTTGTGCTAGAATACTATCTTAAGGCAACCATCAACCAAAGTTTGCATTTGTACAGTCAATAGTCTACAGATACAATCTAGTTCAACAGATACATATATTCAACATCAAACAAATATATGTTAATGGTCTTTGAACCGCAGAGAAAAATTTGGAAAACCAGAAATTTTTAGGGTTAGGGAGAGATGTGGGTAAAAAATAGGAATAGATTGGTGTGGGGAGGCACAGGGAGAGTTAACTATGTCCTAATCTCAATGCAGTAAATAGGTTGGGTAGGATGCAAGTAGAGAGAGATAGAAAAAGAAGAAAGGGAAAGGGAAATGAAAAGAGACCAGAAAAAAACAGAAACGTAAAAGTTAATATAGTTATGGAGATTAAAAGACCATCTATTTAGAGAGGAATGTGTATATATTGGGAGAAGGGGAGGGACATTGAGGAGATGTGAAAAATTTTAAAAAAATGCTTAAAATATTATATAGGTATAAAAAGGTAGTACTGCTATTAAGGAATTTAAGTCTCAGAGGTTTTGAATTGAGTTATAAATTTGTGGATTAAGTGTTTACACAATAGGGGATAGGGTCTACTAGTTAACTACAGATTTATCTGAGGATGTGCAGGACAAGAGTTAAGTCACATAAAGAAAAAAAGAGAGGAAAAGGTGAAAAGGATACGAAAGGGAGAAAAAAAGATCAGAAGTTCAGTAGAGCTAGACAAAAAACAAAAAGATAATTAAGAAATAAAGAAAGAGAGAAGACAAGAAAAAAAAGGAAAATGCACATTCACGTATTCCTCAAATAAAAATTATGAGAGAAAAAATAGTTACTGGAAAACAGTTTTTTTTCAAAAAAGGCAAAAATTAAAGATTAATAAAAGTTTTAGAAAAGGAAAAAATATTTATATATACATATATACCAAAAAAAAAAAAAGAAAAAAAGGAGAAGAAAGAAGAAAAAAAAAAGTTCTTTGATTTTTTTTTAATTTTTTTTGGTTGGGGTTGGAAGAATCCTGTATCTCCCTTTTGTCTGTAACCAGCCTCTTGTTGGAGTCTCTGGTCAGCTTGACATCCTGTGGCTTGATTGGTTTCTTAAGTAGGTTTGTTCGCACAGGCAGAAAAATGCTCTTCTTTACCCAAGATTTTGAGATCCCCCTCCCAGGTTAGTTTAATGGGAGGGTGATCTGCTTTGAGAATCACAAAAGAGGGGGATGTAGTGATGAGGCTAGGTTCTGGGTAGAGTTGAGGCCTTTCAGCAAACAGTAGCTTTTCCCTGGGGCTGTTTTGTGAAACACTCACAGAGCCCAGCCTCGAGCCATTCTCAGGGTTTCTGTTTTTCAATTGATTATGGAGGCTGCTAGATGGAGGGGCAGCCTCTGGCTCTGGTTACCCTGTGAGGAAAGCCACTCCAATGGCTGGCGCCTGAGCTGGGTGACTTTTCCCTGGATGGAGCTGAGTCTGGCACGTCACTTCACCGTTAAGTTCTTGTGACCTGCTAAATGACTCATTTTATTCCAAGGCCTGAGTTGGAGCTGGCAGCTCCTCCGAGCTTTGTCGGTATCCAAGATGGAGTTCAGCAGTGCTGGGGGGGAGGGGTCACCTTCCCTGGGAAGGAGTGAGGACATCAGTGTTCTACTCATGCCGAGTCTTGGATCCTGGGTCGTCTCTGGTCTGCAAACTGTAGGATGAAGATGTCCGCTCCTTGTCGGTTCTTGTTGGTGTTGAGTAGAATCCGCTCGCCCTCTGCGTCTGGCTCCTTCGTCCTGGACTCTGTGGCTCAGGTATGGCTGCGGTCTCAGCTGCTGGCAAGCCTTCGGATGTGTCTCCTTGCCTTGGCTTCCCCTCTCTTGTCTAACTCTCTGTCCTGTGATGGCACACTTGGTGTGATTCTCTGGCTTAGGACTGCTCATTGGAACTCTAAAACTGCTTTCTATGCCAAAGCTTGTTCAGATTCCAGCTTCTCCTCCGCCGTCTTCCCGGAACTCCTAAGCCTTGTTTTCACTGTATTTGATGTTGGTATAATTTGTGGAGGGGAAGGGAAAAAACAAATTGTTTAAATAGGGATACAGGTGGACTCATTGCAACAATGAGATGTACAAGAGGTTATGTCAAAAAACAAACTTCACAATTATGGCGGGAGGTGGGGGCTTGGAAGAGCGGGAGGATGGGAAGGGTTGGGAAGGGGAAACAAAGGAGGAGGCAACAATGCTTGATAAGTAATGTACTCATTACCTTCCCCATGTAATTGTATATTGACAATTTAAAAAATGACAGAAACGGGAAAAAAAGAGATTGAGATCTGAAGATCACAGTTCAAAGCCAGCCTGAGTAAGAAAGTTCATTAGATTCTTATCTCCAATTAACTACCACTTCAAATTGTATGTAAAGCACTGGGCTTAGCCACAAAAGCACCAACCAGGCCCTGAGATTAAGCTCTATGATCAACAGAAAAAAACACAAAAAACAACATGGAATTAGATATTTTATAAGGAAGCACATTTTAGTATACTCTATGAAAGACCCTAGTCCCCTAGGATACTTTCGTCAACAGGAGGGCACCCCAGAAAACTCAGACTCCAGGCTGGGAGATGCAATAAGCAAGAGAAGTTTATTTGACGTTTGCGCAAACGGACTCTATGTCCTGAGCAGACAGGGAGCCCCGAGCAGCGGTTACAAGCCTTCTTTTAAAGGCAAAAACCACAAGATTAATGCATAACACAAAGCATCCCATGATTGGTCCATTTAAAGGTCACCATATACACCAACAATCACTTTGCCAGGTGGGAAATTTTGTAACACTCTTTGTAAAATGACTGGCCCATGGTTGGTTTAAGGGGGGGTTTACATGGTTACAGGCCTATGATTGGTTGACACTTGGCTTAGCTTGTGGTCTTGCCAGGTGGTCGTTATCTCAAGGTCCTGTCTGGGGAATTTCTAAATGCGAACTGAGGAACACGTACTTTCTGTTCTTTATCTACGACCACTGACCTTGTCCTGGGGCAGACATCTGGGCTTTGAGACTTTACCCAATTCCTTATTTCCAGGGGGGGGAGGTTGGTGTTACCTCAAGCAAGCAAGTTTACAGAAGCAGAGTCAGCAGTTAGTAAATTGTAAAATGGATGCAGCCCTAATTTTTCTAATACTTCATTCCCCACTTCTTCTCTGGAGTAATTTTAATCTTAAAATTTAGGGTGTCTCTATATTATTTTGTGGGGTGTCAGTTGTTTTTAGTGCTTGGTAATGAGACCTCAGAACTAATAGATGGACTGCGCTGATTTTTTTTTACAAAAGACACCAGTCTGTTAAGTATACAAGGTCCGATTGTAACAAAAGTAACAGTACCATAGCCCCTTACTTTTTTTTTTTTACCAGTCCTGCCTCCGTGTATCACAGTTAACTTAATTTTATACCAGCTGTACTTGTAAGCTCCAAATTTAAGACTTACTCATACCATTTGCAACATACTCATACCATTTGCGACATACTTAAACTTTCTGAGGTTTGTCTTTTTTCCCTTTTTTTTTTCCAAACAATTAAAGACAATCCTTACTTTTTAAATCCTTTCTTATCCTAAGGGGATACCAATTTTTCCCCAATTCCCTTCCCAAGGCTTTCTTTACTACCCCCCTCTCCTTTACAATTTTCATTGATAACACACTCAGGTTATTACCATTCTAGAGCCAAACTAGCCTGTGATCATAGAGTGGATTTTCAGTCACTATGCACTGAAGTGCCTAAGACAAGCAAGCCAGTGATGTCCTTGTCCTCAATATCCACTGTGGGAAGAGAGGGTTTCTGGATATTACCCAAAAGAATGTCCCACAAGATCTTAGATTTAGCAGCAGTCAACCAGGAATCAGACTCAGGCAGGAGTTTCTCCAGGTGGCTGTCAGGCCGTCTTTGAACTTTACCCATTAGGGTATGCAGCAGCAGCAGCAGCAGCAGCAGCAGCAGCAGCAGCAGCAGCAGCAGCAGCAGCAGCAGCAGCAGGATCTCTCAGTGTCTCCAAGGGACTGTCACACCTCATGCACGGCTGTAAATTCCTACACAGACTGGTTAAAAATACATTGCATAGGCTTGGCAGGCTTTGATCCTGCTGATTTTTAAGATCTTTAAACAATAGTCCAGGACAATTTACCAAAATCACAACTTTTTACTAACCAGATATTTTTGTAAATAGACACAGAAGGCTCAGAAGGCTTAGTCTTGTAGCCATCTCTGACAGATGCAGTTGTACACCGACAACTGTTAACACTATTTTTTATGCCTTTTTTTAAAAATTATTTTATCTATTTTGCCTCATTTCTCCAAAACTGACTCTGGACCCTTGATCTTAAAAAGGGGGTAGAAGGGCGAAGGTCCATCTTCTGTAACTTCTTCAAGCTGACTTCAGGGGCGTTGATCCTACCTAGCCAGGAACCTATAACCTTAGCCTATTTTACAAAGAGGCCATCAGGGTTAGATGTCATTTAGAACAATATTTAACTTTTGACAACTGCACAGACCTTTTCTCCAGCTACAGCAGTGTAGCTTGTTTAGCACCCTGGTTTGCAAAAACATCTTTCTAGATGGCTTAGGAATGTGATCTCTAAAGATCCCAACAATGCCTAAATTACCTTTGCAGGCCTTTAGACAGATATCAATAGAAACACACTCTCGGGTTTATAAACTTTTTTCTGAGCAGATGAACTTCATGTAGCTGATGTCAGCTCAATAGTTACTGTCAATTAAAGCACATAAAGGGGTTGAGATTTAAACTATCCCCCACATTTTATAACATTAGCTTTTTATTATCACAGAGGACTGGCAAGTTCCTGTCCCTTACAAGGTAGTCATGAACATTAGGCATGCTTTTAAACTATCTTCCTATGACCTCCCGGCTCTGACCAGTTTTGAAGGGCCACGCACAAATGACTCTAGGATCTGACATTTCTGCCATCCAAGCAGTGGCTTACTGCCTCTGGATGCTCCTCCATTGCTTTTGTCCCAGGAGTGTCTTCTCCACATTTGGATAAATGCCTCATCGGCATTTCCCTTAGCTGGTCGCTGGACTTGAACTTGAGGCCTGAGCACTGTCCCTCAGCTCTACAGCTCAAGGCTAGAACTCTGCCACTTTGAGTCCCAGACTCGGGGCTTGAATGCTGTCCCCTAACTCTTCAGTCCAGGGCTAGTACTCTGCCACTGTGAGTCTTGAGCTTGGGGCTTGAGTACTGTCCCCTGACTCTTCAGTCCAGGGCTACTCTGCTGGCTGAATAGAGGTGACAGTCTCACAGGAACCTTTTTGTGCCCTGGCTGGCTTTGAACCAGTTTGCAGATTAGTGAGTCTTATAAAAGGCCATTTTACTCCAATTAAAAGCAACAAGGTGGGCAACATAGAAGTAGCTTTTAAGCATGCTCTTATCTGAAACTTGTTAAGAGCCAAAATTACATCTGACAAACTGTTAAGAATCCTCTGTGCTTTGCTCTGGGCTTGCTGGAAACTTAAAAAAAACCTATAAGAGCAAACTGGAATAGCAATCATTTTGATAATCCTAATTTTTTTTTCTTCTTTGTGCACATTGAGGCCAATGTTAAGAACAATTTTACATTTAAACTTTATACCCAAAAATCCATTCCCTATTTTTTTAAAAACCTATTAATCACCTTTAATATTTTATACTTTAGTTTTCATTTGCATTCTGAAAAGATCCCTTGAAATCTTGAGGCCAAGTGTCACTCATTGCCTCTTGGTGGCTTGTTTTAAAACAGACACACATTAAAAATTTTAAACTCAAATGACAATTTTTCCTTAATGCAAGAATTACAGTCACCATCACTATACCACAAAGCTAGACTTAACACCTTTATAACTTTTAAAAACATCCTAATTGTAGAACATAATTGAAAGTAAGCCACATTATATAAATAACTTTTAACTCTCTTTTTAAGTCCTTCCTAATTTTAATGTTGACACATCCAAGGGGAAGTTTTAGCAATACTAATCAGATCATCACAGCACTCAATTTTAACCATCATGTTTTCAGTGTCTGTCTGCAGGGAAAAGAGAGAACAAAGATGGGCCACTCAGCCCCTTCTATGGAATGGGCATACACCCAATCTGACTCTTTAGGGTTAGATGAACTGTGTTTGTGCCAGCTTGCCCTCTTTTACCATGTGTGGACTCCTCCCAGGGCCTGTCCCACCATGCATGTCCAGCTGAACTGCACTTCTGCCTGTTCACCCCTCACCCCTAAAGATAGGTCTTCTGTTGGCTTCTAGTTTTTCCTTTTCTTATCTCTTGGTTCTTGAATGAAATACACAGTTTTTATACAGACCGAACAGGTAACATCTTTGACAGTGTTAAACTAACCTTTACATTTAAAATTTTAATATTTATCCCAAATTTTAGCCAAGGGAACTAAATCCCAAACAGCCAATGCATTTTTGTTAAGCCAGATAACTTGATTACAGTATAAACAGTCTTATGCATTTTAAAACATTAGTTTTTTTAAAATACAAGATTTCCTAATTTGCAAGTTAAAGAATCTTTAAAAAGCCATTTAAAACAATGTGAAGATTTTTTTTTTTTAGAATTTTTGGTAATGTCCAAACCTCATAACCTTTTGAATTTTAAATTTAAACTCACCCAATTGTTACAGCATGCTGACAATTTTGATCTTTGAACACATTTACAGACACACATACAAAATACTCACACAGATCTTAAAGCGCGCAAAAATCAAAATCAGTCGTACGTACACCTTTTAAAGTTTTTAAACAAAAATTTAAGACAGTATTTCTTTTAAACTAGGTACCTTTGTTGGGCTTTATTTTTCCAGAGCTTGCTTATCTAGCAAGGCAATTCACTAATTACTCTTTTGAATCCCTTCTGTTGGAGGAGGGCTGGGGGAGGGGGTCACCTGAAACTAAACTAGCCAGATTTTTTTTAATCCAATTTTAGACAAGAGCACTTTACAAATTGTTACATTGTCAGGACTAGCTAAAAAGTCCAAACCAGGCACACAGCCTTCTACACCCTCCCTGCTGGCAGCCTCCACAAGGAGAAAATGCAGCCTGAGGCTTGAAGGGAACCAAACTAGCCCAGTAACCTTCCATGCCTCAAAGGATGGTGGGCATAGCAGGTCTGTGACTGAGCCCAGCTGGAACTTTTATTTCCCCAGAGATGTTCAAATAAATAACAAAAACACAGATAAACACAAAAACCAAGGATCCACATTTAAAACTGGTACCAATTTTAAAACAGAACTAGACAAGAACTGAAGGCTGAGTTGGGGACTAATGGGCCCCAGTTTATCCCTATCGGAACTCTGTGCTGTTCTCACTCAGCAAGCTGAATCCAGAGTCTGCTGGGTGAGCCTGCCACACTCACCCAGAACTTCCCTACCCCAGAAAACATAAAACAAACACACACACTAAAGTTAACAAGAGAAACAAGTGGCCACAAAGACAAAATCAAGTCTCAGTGAATGGGATGACATCTCACCACCATTCACTTACCAGGGAACTCAACACCCCTACTCACCTCCGGAGGATTTTTCTCTTAGATTCCTGCAGACGTTGACCCAGGGTCCTTCCAAGGCAGAGGAGAATTGCCAGTCATCTTGGGGCAAGGGAAAGAAGTCCCTAGCGGCCATCCCCTCAGACTGACAGGTTCTCCCTCACGTTTAGACCCCCCCCAGCCAAGGCCCGAGGCTGAGATCTAAGTGAGGCCACTCGCAGGTGGTCAGTGGCAGCTTTATAATTGACAAACAAGCAAGTTACAAAAGCAGAACCAGCGGTTTTTGTTTTTAAACCAACTAGGAAAAGGTCTCAGGTGTCCTAGGAGTGGACTCGCTTGTTGACCCATTTCCTTGAAAGTTACAAAACAAACACCAAAGACAATTAATGTCAGACAGACTCAGACAAGACTAGACAAACGCCGCGCGGTCCCCGAGTGAGCACAAATGAGGAGAGAAACTTCAGAAGGGAGAGACCGGCCGTGCCTTAACTCCCCCAAACACAGAGACACTCGGATCTCGTCCCCCCTCCACGCGACCCTGGAGTAGGACTCCAGGGCGGGACTAGGGTAGTGGGCAGGTCTGCTTTTCCCTCTAGTCCACCACAAATTCACGCACCCTGGGGTAGAAGGCCAGGGCGGGACCAGGGTAGTGGGCACGTCTGCTTTTCCCTCTGGTCCACCACACACGTCCTGTACAGGCACTTTTGGATCCCCAAAACATAAAATGAACACGACAAACACGAAAGACAAGAGCTCTATCTTACCTCCTGCCGGTCCTGGAATCTGGGGTTTGGGGGCGCCTGGTTCCCGGCCAAAGCACCAAATGAAAGACCCTAGTCCCCTAGGATACTTTCGTCAACAGGAGGGCACCCCAGAAAACTCAGACTCCAGGCCGGGAGATGCAATAAGCAAGAGAAGTTTATTTGACGTTTGCGCAAACGAACTCTATGTCCCGAGCAGACAGGGAGCCCCGAGCAGCGGTTACAAGCCTTCTTTTAAAGGCAAAAACCACAAGATTAATGCATAACACAAAGCATCCCATGATTGGTCCATTTAAAGGTCACCATATACACCAACAATCACTTTGCCAGGTGGGAAATTTTGTAACACTCTTTGTAAAATGACTGGCCCATGGTTGGTTTAAGGGGGGGTTTACATGGTTACAGGCCTATGATTGCTTGACACTTGGCTTAGCTTGTGGTCTTGTCAGGTGGTCGTTATCTCAAGGTCCTGTCTGGGGAATTTCTAAATGCGAACTGAGGAACACGTACTTTCTGTTCTTTATCTACGACCACTGACTTTGTCCTGGGGCAGACATCTGGGCTTTGAGACTTTACCCAATTCCTTATTTCCGGGGGGGGGGGAGGTTGGTGTTACCTCAAGCAAGCAAGTTTACAGAAGCAGAGTCAGCAGTTAGTAAATTGTAAAATGGATGCAGCCCTAATTTTTCTAATTATTCACTCTACATTGTTAGAAAGACTAGATTCCTGAGTTAGAGTTATAACCTACCATACTAAGTGATATTGTCCATTTATTAAGCAGAAAGGCTTTTTTCAGATTTACAAGTTTGAAGGTTTCAGTGTATGTTCATTCAGTTGCTTATGTTGCTTTGGGGGCCTACGACAAGACAATGTGGATGTGTGGGGTGTGTCAAAGAGAAATGATTTTGACCTAGAATGATTAAAAGATAAAATAAGAAAGAAGATGAGAGTCTATGTTCTCATGGGTTTCACTCTGAAGAACTTAATCTCCAGAAGAACTATTCAGGTATTCTCTTCAGTCTGGGAGGAAATCGAAAGTCATTTTTCTTTTACACATAGCTCTTTCTGGGGCATTCTAAATCAAATGGCAACATCTTCTCCAATGATAATGACTTGTCCAGGGGTGGACGCAAATAGATATTTCTATAAATTCTAATCAGATCTCAGGAGACTAAATATTTTATGGAATTTCTATTAAAATATTTTCCTTGCACACTGACTGGGTCTTCTTTCTACATGATTGTATATCTGTGTGCTTGTGTGTAAATTTGTGTTTGAATAAACTAATATAACAACGTAGAGATAAAAGTATTAGTATGGCCTTTTGTTTTTCTTCTCATATCATGAAAACCTGCCACAATTCCCAAAAAATTCCCATCCAACATTCAAACATTAATGCTGTCCCAAAAGTTCTGGTACATCCACCTCATTTAAAACATCCATGCTATATGAAAAATTTAAGTCTTCCAATTACATTGTCAACAAAGAAACAACGTACAATATTTGTTTTAAAAATAGCTAGATTGTAGAACACGTTAGCCAGAAAATTGAAGGAATATATTATGGGATTTCATTTAAATATTTAGTCACTTAAATGGATATTCTATATGCACTACTCAAAACCCTTTTGAGCTACATAATTGCAAAACTCATCTATTACCATCTTCTATGAAGACAGACCTTGCTGAAAACAATCCAAATGTGGTAAACAAATTTACACGTATGCCATTGTCAAACGCTGCAGTTCTAAATCATGGAACTGACAGAACAATTAATGCCTGTGAAAAGCTAGTTCTAAGGAGTATGGAAATGGAATACATTGCATCGTAAGTGGAAAAATCCACAGATGTTTCAGGTTGGGCTTCGTTATTGGCATTTGTGAGATATATTTTGGAAAGCACAATGAATGAAAGCATGCCGTTTGTAAAACTTTGCTGGGAAAGAAAACTTTTTGAAATGTTTGAAATGAGAATACAGACAATAGAGTGGCTAATATGTTGGATGCAGCTTTAAATACAGACTGAAACAAGGCAAAGAATGGGAATAAAGTTTTTCCTTATCAAATGTTTTCTGGGTATATTGTGCGATACACTATAATAATGAAATGATCATTTCTTTAAAAAAAAAAGGAAAAATTACTGTCACCTGTTGAATTTCTTTTTTTAAATTTAATTTAATTTAATGTTTTTATTGGGAAAATACCATACAGAAGGTTTACAATTACATGGGCAAGATAATGAGTACATTTCTTATCAAGCACTGTAGCCTCCTCTTTTGTTTCCCCTTCCCATCCCTGCCCATCCTCCCCTCGCCCCCCAACATATATCTCCCCCCGCACAAAAGTTGTAAAGTTCGTTTTCGACATAAAGACTTGTACATCTCATTGTTGCAATGGATGCACCTATATCCCTATTTAAACGATTTCTTTTTCCCCTTCCCCTCCAGAAATTACACCGACATCAAATACAGTGAAAGCAGGGGTTATACTGTGGGGGAGGGACATACAAAGCAACAAAGAAATACTCATAAATGTGTTAGAAACAATCATATGAAAGAAAAAAACATTTGAATACATATCTTAAGGTTCATTTCCCTAACATCACCTTATCTGACCTTTTCTGCTTGACTCAGACATATACTAGATATTGCAAATAAGGGAAACCATGGGACTTATGTTTCTTTGGACCTGGCTTACTTCACTTAATATAGTTTTTTCCAAACCTTTCCATTCCCGAACAAATGGGGCAATGTCATTCTTTCTGATGGAGGCATAGAATTCCATTGTGTATATATACCACATTTTCTTGATCCATTCATCTACTCAGGGGCATCTGGGTTGGTTCCATATCTTCTTATCAAGCATTGTTGCCTCCTCCTTTGTTTCCCATTCCCATCTCTTCCCATCTCTCTCCCCCCTCCCCCGCCCCCTTCCTCTCTCCCCTCCCCTCTGCCAAAGTTGTAAAGTTCATTTTTCGACATGTAAATATTCAAATATTTTTGCTTTTTTGCAATGTTGCTAACATATTTATCAGATGATTTCTTTGTTGCTTTGTATGTCCCTCCCCCACAGTATAACCCCTGCTTTCACTGTATTTGATGTTAATATAATTTGTGGAGGGGAAGGGAAAAACAAATTGTTTAAATAGGGATAGAGGTGGATCCATTGCAACAATGAGATGGACCTGTTGAATTTCTTTTTAAAGTGAATTTTAAATGAAAAGAATGAAGAAATTTAGATGGTTAATAAAATATTATCAAGAATTTTTTTATTTTTTCTTAAAAGTTAAACTGAAAGACTAATAGTCCATTAATACTATTATATAGTAAGTTTCCTGTCATTTATTTTCCTTTTGTCCCTCATTTTTGGAGGTGATATAAATTTGTTTTTTCAGAAAGACAATCTGGTCTTAACCACTACACACAAAATTTATGCTGTCCTAGAATCAGAGAGAATTTTTTAAAATTAAATTAAGACAATAGTAGGCTCATTTTATGCTAACACAAAATATAAACACCAATGACATTTTTCACTGAACAACCACTCATAAATAATCATGAAACAATAAAGTTAAAATCCATGTAATTTTTTTTTGTCAGTCGTGGGGCTTGAACTGTTGGCCTGGGCACTCTCTCTCAGTTCTTCTGCTAAAGACTACCACTGTATCACTCAGCCACAATGCCAATTCTGGTTTTCAGATGTTTTATGGGAGATGAGTCCGGTGTCCTTTTCTGCCCAGGCTGGCTTTGAATCCCTATCCTCAGATCTCAGATTCCTGAGTAGCTAGATCCAAGCCCAGAACCAAGTCCATTTTAAAAAAGCAAGTTTATTGAAATTTCAGCCTTTTTTTCCAATAAACAATGTTATTTTCAGCATTAATTTATAGCTATGAGTTATTTTTAGGTGTAAATTTCATTTTTTTAAATATAATTTTTACTATTTCTCATTTTCTCACAAAATACACTGTAATTGACTTTCCAAAAAGTCAATTATTACATATTATTTTAAACACTATCATTATTACACTGTATATTACATATAGTGTGAAGTGAAAATAGTTTGGCCCATTTCATATAAATGTGTAGATTTTATTTTATTTAATTTTAGCATTATAAATTCACATCTGTGTTTTAAAACTGAGGAAAGAAGAATTTAGAGTTAAAATCAAATATGAATGTGTAGTGTGTCTCAATTGAACCAAAAATTCTGAGTTCACACAGACAAAATTATTTTCTTTCCACTAAAGAGTTTGAAGTAATACCATTGGAAACAGTGAGGCAAGAGGAAGAAGAATTCAAATCATGTCAAACATTGTCTCTGTTATTCTGCTACTCCCTCCATTAAGAAGACCTGCTCATTCCCAGTTGTCACAAAACTTCAAATATCTTAGAATTCTATTTGGAAAAGATCTGAATCACTGATGCTTTTTATGCTTTATGTTATATGAAAAAAATATAAAGACACAAAACAATTAAAATAAAATGCACACATGTGTTGAAGTCACCACAGCTGAAAAAACAACCAACAAAGTAGAACTCCAGCAGGAACAAACATATGTTGTGCCTCAATTTTTTGTAAATACTAAAACCTAAAATACATGTTAATTTGAGTAGAGCCATAAATATAACTCTGTCTCAGAAATAAGGTTGTGTTAATTTGAAATTAAATTCATCTAGTTGAACCTAATATATCAAATCCCTTGAATGGATCGAATTGTTTAAAACAAATGTAACAAATGTGAAGTATGATCTGCACATATGTAGAAGAATAAAATGTGACAATATCAAATCACAAAAATCATGACATACTTAAAAATTCAGAAATTCAATGAATAAGTCCAATAGTATCCATATTGAGAACTAAATACTACTGATTTAAGAAGAACAAAATATCCAAATAATAGAATTTGAGCAGTGTACATGACTGTACATAATTTAAACTACTCCAAATTACATGATTGTAGAAGACTGGATGTGGATTATGTAAAGGAAAACATCAGCACATTATATAAATGAAATTAAAATTTCATGAAAGGAGAGAAGTACTTTCTAGAAAATAATATTTTAAGAAATGGTGGTCAAAATCTTTCTAGTACTGACAATATTGCATACCTTTTAGTTAGATACAAAAAAGACCCAAGTTACATGAGCTGATTTGAAACTTTGGCAAAGTAGCAGGATACAACTGTAACAATATTATGGATATTTAGTCTGGCATGGAATTCATTTCCTCTTTGATCTGACAAATGAATATATGAAAGAACATAATTTCTCCAACTAAATATCAAGATCTAACTAAACGTATAATCAGAAAACTCATCATGCAAGGCATAGTGCAACTGGGGTAAAAGAAAAATCAGTCATACAGATTCTGTATTTATTTTCAATGTTGATTTTTTCATAAATTATTTCCATTAGTTTGCATTTTAAAAACATTGTATTAAATGATGATACCTTGGTAATTTTGGATGGCTCCTTAAATTTTGTTCTGAATATAATGTATCACTATAGTTCCTAACCCATGAAATGATGTTGATTACAAAACAAATGCTAATAACCAATGTTTATAACACACAAAATCTCATAAGCATGATACCAGTAAGCATGGGTTAACTTTGTGATATCATAGTCTCATGACTGATGAGATCGATCCGCATGAGTATTGTTGTACCTAGATTCCTCAGCCTAAATTTAGCCACTGTTAAATATGTTTATATCTATTTATCTATATATACGGATATATATATATATATATGTAGGTATGTCTGTCACCATCAGATATTAAGCCTGAGTATAAAGCCTAAGGAAAATGATAAGGGAAAAATTTAGCTTTTCTGGATATATACAAAAATGCATTGGTTTAAAGTCAACCTATTTCTCCAAAACATTTTCAGCATTTCCTTTCTATATGTATTATTCTCAAGAAGGGAATGGGGAATGTGAGAAGAGGACTAAAAAAGCATTGTCTTCAAATATACATAATTTGGAATTACCTCTTTATTTTGTTATAGGCATTTTTGATAAAAAATTTTGTGTAATCGATTTCCTGGTCAGGTATAATATATCCTAATTGCATACACCAAAGTACATTCAGAAAATGGAATATAGAAATTAAGTAAAGAAAATATATTCAATAAATATCAAAACGTATATGCCTATAGAGATAATATTTTTAAGATTACAATGGAAATATTCTAATATAATAATTAATTTGATTGAACAATTAAATATTGACAGTATTTAACTAGAATACTTTAATGCTACTTGGACAAGATTGTCTTTCTAAATTAGCAAAACCAGTTTCTCCTTTTAATTCATCACAGAAATATCTGAACAAATGAACTTATAACAACTAGAATGAATTTTTGTCTTTTTATTAGCAAATATTAATTTCCCAAAATATTTTTATTGTGTTATATACATATGTCTACATAATATAGCTTGCTAAATTTTATTCTTTTCATTAATTTGATTATCCTGTTTTTATATGTTTTATTATGTCATCATACTAACTTATACAGTATTTGAATATATTTACTGCACACTATTTCTCTTCATGTCCTCACTCATTTCCCAAACTTAAATAGTTCCATCTTTTACACCTAGCTCAGGCATTTTATTTTCTGGGTCTAGTGTCTGCACATGAGAAATCTAGTATTTGATTTTCAGGGTATAGCTTATTGCTTTAATGTGAAGTTTTCCAGTTCCTTCTCTTTTGTTGAATATGGTATGATTTCATTATTATGTGTGGCTAAATAATACATCATTGTGTATATATGTATTTATATATATATATATATATATATTACAATTTATTCAGTCAGTGATTAAGGAACATGTAGGTGAATTCTGTAGTTATTTAAATTTTTATGGGAAGAAAGAAGGATGTAAATAATGATGCTTGGAAAGAGAAACATGCTCTTTAGGAGGGCACATTAGTATTTCCTCTCAGCTGCTCTTTCATCAGTATTTCAATAATACATTATATTTAAAATATAAATTACATTTGCAAAGGTGTTCTGTTTCAGTATCTATAATATTTTTATTACAGTGTTACATTTAGTATGTCATGTGAGTATGGAAATGATGTGAGCATGACTATGTATGCATGTTTGTATATGTAGCTGACTCTAAGAAAACTGAGTATATGTGAGATACAGGATTCAAATAATAGTTTCAGACCTATAAATTGCTAAATTGATGTACATGTCCTGTTCGTGGAGTGTGATTTCAAGATCACATTTTGGTAGGTTTCATACCAAGTAAGTAGATGTTTCTAATCCAAAATTATAAGGAATAAAACAACTACTCTGTTTCATAATCATTTAGTCTTAGTACTCAAGACAATGTAATAAGTGTAAAAAATTATTGAGAGTATGATGGGTCAGTGGTAAGTCTTTAGAAACTCTACATTTTTCCCCAAAATCTTCAGATGTACTCTTTGGATATAAATTACAAATATATTTCGAAACATACAGATACAATGTGAACATATTATATATGAAAATATATGTACATAATGTAAATATATTTTATATGTTGTTATATTTTGAAGGTGAATCACATATATCTATTTATATTTAAATGTAATTCCTCTCGTCATATACATATACATATATATATACACACACACACACACATACACACATATTGTTTTCTTGTTTTTTTTTTTTTTTTTTTTTTTGTCAGTCTTGGACCTTAAACTCTGAGCTTTTGTGCTGTCCCTGTGCTCTTCACCTCAAGGTGAGGGCTCTACCGCTTGAGACATAGTCCCACTTCTGGTTTACTGATGGTTGTATTGTAGATAAGAATCTCATGGACTTTCCAGCCAGGGCTGGCACTGAACCGTGATCCTCAGATCTCAGCCTTCTGAGTTGCTGGGATTACAGGCATGAGCCACCAGCACCTGGCTATATTTATATGTAAGATTTGTCAGTGGAACAAAGGGTACAGAAACTATTATTCTTATCACGAAAGGACTTCATATTGGCAGGTATAATTACAAGAAGACAAATGATGAATATTCACAGTGGCACAAAAATCCCTTAGGTGCCTAGAAAGACAGCACCTTTTTCAAGACACTTTATGTAGTATTAGAGGTTTGCAAACTAAGCAACTGTAGAAGAGAGTGAACCCTAAGCATAACTGACAATTGCAGGAACCCAGTCTTCGGTGACAGATTTAGCAAGGCCTCTCTTGGAGATTCTTGTTAGGGACATGATGAACAATTTATAGTTTAGTTTTGATTACAGGACTCTTTTACATCTGTCACTCAGATATTAACTTAGATATAACTTAGATATTAACTCAGATATAAATTTAATATAGTTCCTTTTGCTCTAACTTATATTTTCATGGCTCAGGAAAGTGTTTTTGTTTGTGAAAACTTGGTTGTTCACAACATAGGCATGGGTTTTTAATCCTTTTGAAATTACTTTTTGCAGAGTATTCTCTGAGATGAGCTTCTCTTTATCATATCATAGGAATAAACTTACTCTGATTCAAGCTAGCTTGTTCTCTTCCATTTGAAAAGACTTCTTTACATGTCAACAAACCCTCATTTACTTGCAAAAGTCTGTCAGTGAGTCAAACCTACCTCACCCAAGTGAGGTGAATTCCTCTCCCATGTTTCCTTTACATTGAAAAATGGTAAGAACTGTTTAGCAATGCTCATACTTTATAATGTGAAGTGTGACTCCTATTTTCCATAAGGTTAATCAAGCAGAGAAATGGATTAATGTGTAAAAAATAGCCTTTGAAATAATCTTGAACCTTGAAAATTGTCCTGGGAATGACTTTTTGGAGAAATCTCCCTATTCAAAGATGAACGACTCATTTTTTTTATTGGGCTCGTATTGGGGTTTTGACTCCAGGCCTTGAATTCTATCTAGGCTTTAATTCTCAATGTTTGCACTATACCACCAGAGCCACACCTTCACTTCTTCCTTTTTACTACAAGTGTAGAAAAGAATCTCTTAGGTTTATCTACTTCAAATAGCTTCGAATTGCAGTTGTCAAATCTGAACCTAACTAGTAGCTAGGTGTAAGTCATTGGTGCTCCTCTAGAACTCACTTCTTAAGAATAAACTCAAAAAAAGAGAATAAATTGTTCAATTATTCATGTATCGTCTGATAATCCAAATCACTTGCTACTGAAAGATAAAAAGAGAGAAGTTACAGATGAATATTGAGGAGAGAGACACAAAAAAAAGAAGGAGGTACGGGAGGATCTATGTGGGGAGGGAAAAGGAGGAGAAGAAAGGTGGGGCGAGCTGAATGGAATTGCCTATTCCTCACTAAGGTATTGTTGGACAGTCAGTGCCTTTGCATTTATGTAGCCAAAGCTTTATATTTTTTGTAGTAGTAAGTTGAGATATAAAATACCAATTTCCAAGTAATAACCTATTAGTGTGTTTCCTCCTGCACCCAGGGCACCACAGTTAGGTTACTGTTACAAGGAAGACAAGAGTAATCAGTTTATATGATTCTAAGAAACAATAATTGACATGCCAGGAATGCTCCCTTGTATGATGAAGTCAAGCATCACTCTTGTTCCCTGCTCCAGTCTTCCTCTCAACAGAATAGGAGAAACAGAAGAGGAAGGAGATATCTGAGTAATGATCATGTCTCTGTTTACCCTCTTCCCTTGGACTCTCAAACCATAAATCCAAAGGAGACATAACCTGAACTAGTGGGGGAAAGAGGGGGAAAATTCAGTCTAGCTAAACATGAAAATTTTAAAATAATTGGGGCAGCATTTCAAATACTGAAATAAAACTTTTTAAATTATTAATAAAAAGTAACTAAATTTATTTAAAATTTAGAAGACTACAAAGCTTACTATATAATGGAATCTGCATAATTAAACTGAATCCTGATTCTATCATCTGAAATTAAGACCATTCCTAAAATTCCAATACTAGATAAATTACCCTTGATATTCACTTAAACTGTGTGAATATGATGCAGAAAACATTACTTTAAATTCAGACTGCTGAAATAGTAAGTGATGGAAATTCATGAAGGATAGCATCATGGTGAGAGCATGGAAAAGATTTTCCTTCCATCTTCAGTGTGTAGAGAAGAAAAAAGCTGTAGTGGATGGTCCTGAAGGTCCAATTCTGAATTTAGGACAGAAGGTGAATAGTAAGAATACCTATCTCAGCCACTTAGAGATTAGAAATGTGGAGAAATATCCTCATTAATGTAGGTCAAACATAGAAGAGAAAATGTGGCAATACCAAAGCCAAGTGCCAAAGGCAGAGATATTGAACAAAATACCATGAACTTGAAACAAATCTTAAAAGGGAGGTCTGGGCTTAAGGGGAGTAGGACAGAAGAATAGAGAGGGAGATGGTGGATTAATACAGTCATAACACTCAAAGTATATATGCCAGAGTATAAATAGGAAACTTGAAGGGATAAGAAGGAAGCAAAATGGAAAGTTGAACAATGATCCAGATGTATCGTAGTTTGAAATGTACATACACTCTATTCAACACTGACGTGATGAAGTGAAACCCCTTTGCACAACTATCTAAACACTACATTTTTTGAAGTTTAAATAGTAAGAGACCAGAAGCACAAACCTTTACAGATAAATAAGAGGACAGCATGACACATTTTTGAGGATTTTGTTCCTTTCAATATACAAAATTTAATGTGTCAAGTCTGCTGCAAGTGTAAATTTTATTTTGTACATTCTTTTTGCAAATTGCTTAAAATATACAGAACCATATTCAACTATCAAGCACATCAATTCCAATAAAATATTATAAACCTTTAGGTTTCTCAGTTGTTTCTAAATATCTTAATGTAATTCATTGGAACTAATTTCATTCTAAATTTAAGTTTAAATTTTAAAATCCTTTTAATGGGACACAGGTATGGCTAGATAACTGATGTTAGCAGAATCAGAATTATTCAGAAGGCTGTAAATGGATGTTTACCTAATTTTCTCTCTTCTGGATCATGGAATACAGATTGTCCTTGTTAGGAAAAGGGAGGAGAATGGAAAAGGAATAGGCTGGAGTGGATCATCAACAGGTGAGGACTGTTTATTGAGGAACAGCGAGGGGCAGAACCCTTCCAGTGGGTTTGGAGCTTGTGTAAGGGAGCTGGGACAGGATCTGGGTTTTGTAGGAAGTATGAACAAGGAGGTAGAGGTTAATGAAAAGCCCCTAGGTCAAGGAAGGTGGGGGGCCTTTCAGTTGGGCCCCAAATGGGATGTTTACAGCTGGGCTTAGGTGGATTGCCCTGCCTGCACTTCAAAAGAGTTTACACATACCTGGGATTTTGCCTGCAGTCTGTATGGGCCTGGGACAACAGAGTGGGGGTCAACCCTTCATACTCCACCCTTAGATACATGAAATGAGAGGGCCAAAAAGGGAGAGGGAAGTTCTTCTTATAGGATCTTTGGGTACATAAAAATAATTGGGCTGAGATGGAAGTAGCATGGTGTTATGAGAACAAAGCAGATTCCCATCATTTAGAACCCTGAAGGAGTATAAAGTAGGAGGGGCCTCGTGGTCTTTTCTGGTTACTTCCTGCTGGCATTGGGATGTGGAGAAGTCAATGGGGCTTGGGTTTTCAGTTCCCCGTCTGTGCTGGGTCCAGGGCAGTGTATGCAAACCCTCTGGTTGCCTGTAGTAATAGGATGGCCTTGGCTTGGTCACAGGTCCTGATTGAGGGCTTTTATCCTGTTAGAGAGAAACTTGTAAATGCTGAGATCAGGCAAAAGACTGCAAGGTGGCAGGAGTTGCTGATGTCAGTGACACAGGAAAACACAACCTGAGCACAATCCAGAACATTTCCAATTAGGTCATGAGCCCATAACTAGTCAGAAGCTAGGGCTAGATTGAAATAGTTAAGGGCTTGGTGAGAGACCTTGATCATTTCCTATAATAGCAGGTAACAAAGGCAAGAATATAAATACTGTCCAGTTAGAAGTTAGACAGATATCGATACTAGATGGACAAGCTTCTCAACTTATTTCTATTGACCTCCTGGCTCTGGTTAAATTTGAAACGGCAGGCAAAGAGTAGCTGATGTGACATCATCTCCTCTTACTCTTTTCCACCTTTTCCTGGGGGTCTAGGTGCTTGTGCATGGCATATGGGCTTTGAACTCAAGGCCTGAGCACTTTCCCTGAGCACTTCTGCTCGAGGCTAGTGCCCTACCACTTTGAATCATGGGGCGACTTTTAGCATTTGGCTGGTTAATTTTTGAGCCAACTTCCAGCCTGGCTCTTTGGTGGTGGTTAGTTGGGAGATAGAGTCTCAGAGCGATTTTTCTTCCCTGCCTGGCTTTGAACTGCAATCTTTGCCACAAAAACCCTTTATTACATCCAATTAAATCAACAAGGAGATCTATGGGATCAAGTAGAGCTTACATTCACACTATCAAGAATTGATCAAAAATACATTCTAGAACTGATGACAAAACTCAATAGATGGGATGAGAGTTTGAGCACAGCTTGGCTGCCTGGAAAACCTGATAACCAAAATTTACAGGAGCACTCCTGGCCTACACATGCTTCAATAGCATAACAACATAGCTGACTTTTTCAGATCTAGCTGGGTAAGGTTGACAGAGAGCGTCCCGCAAGAGTCTTTGTTTTTGTAAATCTGAAGAAGTCTTTTACCAAGAATCATCTGTGTGTGATGGAGTCAAACAGGAGTCCAGTGTACCATGATGGAGGTAGGATGGTCCCAGGCAGGATCAGGGCTAGACTAGATTCCTCGGATGAATTGTCAAATTTCCTGTTTAGTTGCTTACAAATTTATACACAGACTTGTTAAAGACACTTAAATTTAGATGGACATATAGAATTACATGCTAGTTTTAATGTAAATCACAGCCAACTATTACATAATGACTTAAAAGCTGTCTTTTTTTATAATTTAATTTTATTTTATTTGTGAACATACTGTACAGAGGAGTAAAAGCTGTCTTTTAAGGCATACTCATACCATCTGCTACATACTCGAACTTTCTGAAGACAGAAACAAATATGTGGAACAAATATTTTAAGACAATTCTTAACTCTTTACTGGTGTTTTTTCCTCACAGCTGGCTAGGAGCTGAGCTGGGTTTCATTCCTTTTACTACTACCTCGATAAAAATGTTTTCTTTTAACAAATGGCACATTTGATAGGAAATATCAGTACTAAGAAATAGAAGAAGATTACTTTTTACACAGTTTTTATGTACTATGAGATTATATTGAACATGCTCACACACACACACACACACACACACACACACACACACACACACACACACACACACACGCACGCACTTAAACCAATGTTTTTGTTTAAAAAAATCGGCCATAAGTTTTATGGAATTCCAGTGGCAAAGTGATATTGTTTTGCCCAATATGATAAAACCTCGTGGTCAATGTCAGAAAAGTAGGCAATACCAAAAAATGCAGGGCAAATTTTGACAAATAATTTCCACCCTTAAATAAACATTGAAAAAAGCAGAAAATCTTTAAATCAATTTTGGTGATGAGGCAGATTAGTATATGAATTGAATATATTAACCCATAGAAGAGTGAAGAGGAGAGAGCAGTAAGGTTGATGGAAGAGTGGGGGTTATAGAAAAACCCATCATTTGGCCTTTGTCTCTTCCTAGGTGTCAGCTTCCAGGGCTTGTAGACAGAATTGGGGGAGGGGGTGACTGAACAGGTTTGTAAGGAGAATAGGTAGAACTTTTAACCTGAAGACATTTAAAGGAATATGTGGCTTCATCATGAAGGTATTGAAATGTGTGTTTGAGTAATTGAATAGAGAGAGTTATTGGAAGAAGTGAGAGGGTGGGATTTCTCTTCTGAAGTCTCCTTGAGGAGAAATCAAGAATCTAGACTTTGAACTGAGTTGTCTCAGGAAAGAGAAAAGGATTGGATTATTGTTTAAGTCCCCAAAAGTACAAGGACTGGTTTGTTCCGATTATGGGATTTCAGGGTGGTAAATGGATAGAGAAGTGTCCTCAGTGTGTTTGCCAGCTATCCACTGTCAGTGACAATTAGCGAAAGGTCCAGAGTAGAGGACCCATTTAATTAGGGTCTGGAAGGGAAAAAGGTGTACTAGATATAGAAAAGGGTTGAGAAATGTATACATATGGAGTAGTTTGTTTACAGTGATATTTAACAGGGCTGTTAGCTTGTTGTTTTACCTTTGGAGGCCTAAGTCCACCCCTACCTTGTGTCAGCTACACAGGCAGGCAGACAGGCGAGCAAAGGGACAGGGATTAGCAGAAAGAGTTTGCTTGAAACAGATAGTTTTAGCCTAGAAAATCTGGACCAACTGCAAATAGCAAGAGTGTAGTTAGAAGAGCAGGGAAGGAGATAAGGATCTTTGGTGCTGGAGGTCATCAAAGAAAAGAGATAGAGAGAAAGGGAGGGGGTGAGAGAAGTGGGTGAGAGACAGACTGAGCTGCGATAAGATGAGGAGTTACATTTTTAGAGGAGATGATTGTGAGGCCATTGGCAGAGAAGTGCTGGGTTAGTAAGGCAGGAGAGCAGGGAGGGGGACCTCTGGAGTAGAGGTCAGAGAAGGACTTGGTGGACAGAACAGAACAAGCAGAGGGCAAGTTTTCTGGAGCAGAGGTAGAGGAGGGCTTATGTTTAAGGTACCTTGGATTCCTCATCATTTCGTTGGAGAATTGTTTAAATCATTAAAATTAAAACCTAAAGTTACAAATTTAGGCCAGTGGTGGCCATGGTAAGAAGACCAGATTTTGGTAGAAAAACAAGTCATTTAAAAAAAATAATTTTTATTGTGAAATTAACATACAGAGGGGTTAAAATTAAATGAGAAAGGTAATGAGTATATTTCTTACCTAGCATAGTTGCCTCTTCCTTTTTTCCCCCTACAATCCCTGCCCTCCCAAATCCATGTTTCTCCCCCCCCCTCCGCAAAGTTGTAAAGTTCATTTTTTGACATAGCATTTTGTACATGTCATTGTGCAATGGGTACACATGTATTCTTATTAAAATTATTTCCCTTCCCCAGCCCAAATTACACCAACATCAAATGCAGTGAAAACAGTGGTTATACCATGGGGGAGGGATATATGAAGCATTTTTTTACTGTAAATTAGTCAGCCCAGAGTCTTAAGATTAAACTGCAGGCATGCTAATGAGGTGTCTCTGGGAGACAATTTGGAAAATTTGGTAGGATTTTGGAGCCTGTCCCATTTCTCCAGGCATCCTTGGTGTTTTGAGAAGGCAGATGGATGGAACCCAATAATTAATCGAGTGCATGCCCAAAGGTCCTAATTAATGGTGGTCAGTCAGGGAGTCAGGAAAGTGGAGACTCCTGGAGTCTCCACAGACAGGAAGAGATCCCCACAGACAGGAAGGAAGGGAGGCATTCCTGGAGTCCTGCAGTCCTTGTCGGGGCCCCTGTTCCACAGACTAGGCTGGTTACCTTGTCCTGAAGGCTTTCAGGTGGTGGGTGAAGTTGGTCAAGTGGCAAAAAGCCTCCTGCCTAGAGATCAGAGTCCAGTGACAGGGTAAAGGAGAGAGAATAGGGGGTTTATGCAGGGGTCAATAATACTGCAAGCCACAGCAGAATGGCCCTCCCCTGCTTGCACCAATTACAAAGGCCAAGGACAAGAGGTCTTTCATGAGGCTGTTTAGCCCAAAGTAAGCTCATGGGGCTCTGAACTCCCGATGCAGAAAGGCCTTGGAAGGAGGAGGAAAATAGCAGAGAAGCTCCATGAGAGGTGACAAAGAGGTGGGTTGCCCCTCCGTAGAGGGCATGCAGTTTATTCCTCGCACTTTTCCATTCCTGGATGTAGGAACCATATGTTAGAAAAATGGAGTAGAATGGAAAAGGAATAGGCCAGACTCGATCAGACTCAACAGGCGAGAACTGTTCATTGACAGACAGCGAGGGGCACAGCCCTTCCTGCAGGATTGAGGTTGTGTGAGGAGCTGGGACAGGATCTGGTTTTTTATAGGAGGTCTGAACAAGAAGGTAGAGTTTAATGTAAAGCTCCTGGGTCAAGGAAGGTGGGGGACTTTCACGTGGGCCCATAATGGAATATTTACAGCTGGACTTAGGTGGATTGTCCTGCCTGTACTTCAATGGAGTTCACACATACCTGGGATTTTGCCTGGAGTCTGTACGGGCCTGGGAAAATAGGATGGGGGTCAATCTTTCAGTCTTAATTGGAAAAAGATAGTCTTCCCAGCTTTTCTGCATATAAACACTCCATCATCGTTTTCTTATTAGAGGATTATTCCAGATTAGCTATATGTTGATTTATAATGACTGAGCCTGACATAAAGGTGAGGGAAACTGTCTACACTTCAGTGAGGTTCTGACTTGTGTTTCACAAAGTGTTATGAAAGCTCTCCATGAGAAATCTAGCAGCATTTCTAAAAAGTCCTTGCGTGCTTATACTTTCTGATAATATCTCAATTCAAGTATTTCTCCTCAGAGTTCCATACCATTCAATAATGCTGTATTAGATCCCTGTTGTATTTTGCAGACAGATCTTGGTGATGAAATTTGTGTTTTTCAAAATTACTCTCCCAATTCCATCCACAAAATGAAGACAAAAATTATCTGAAAAAATTTGTATATGTTGATAGTGCATATAATTTTTTAAAGTATTATTTTATTTTGTTAAATTTTTAATTGTGAAAATACCATACAGAGGGGTTACAATTACATGGGCAAGGTACTGAGTATATTTCTTATCAAGTATTGTTGTCTCCTCCTTTGTTTCCCCTTCCCATCCCTATCCATCTCTCCCCCACGCCCTCTCCTACCCCCAGCAAATTTGTAAAGTTCATTTTTCGTCATAATGACTTGTACATCTCATTGTTGCAATGGGTTCACCTCTATCCCTATTTAAACTATTTGTTTTTCCCTTCACCTCCACAAATTATACCAACATCAAATACAGTGAAAACGGGTTATACCATGGGGAGGGACATACAAAGCAAAAAATATATCATCTTATAAATATATTAGAAATGATTGCAAGAAAGAAAAAACATTTGAATCTTTATCTTGTGGTTCATTTTGCCTAACATCAACTTATCTGACTGTTTCTGCTTATCTCAAACACATACAAGTTATTGCAAATAAGGGAAACCATGGGACCTATGTTTCTTTGGACCTGGCTTACTTCACTTAATATAATTCTTTCCAAGTTTTTCCATTTCCATGTAGACAGAAGGGAACCCTCCTGCATTGTTGGTGGGAGTGCATATACTTTTATTTTCTATTACAAACATAGAATGTAGCAAAATTTTTCATAGCAATTACACTGCACTAGGTGCTGGGCATATTCTAATGTAAATAAAATACTGTGTTTATGCAGAGATTTTGAGCATCCAAAATTTTAATATGCCTCTGGTCCTAATACCATTACCTTACTGATATTGAGTGACAAATACAACTTCTTATAAGTACAGAAGTTTTCCTTGTATCTTTTTAATATATATGTTTTTACTGTGAATATACTATACAGAGGGGTTACAGTTACGTAAGTTAATGAGTACATTTCTTATTGAGCACTGTTACCCCCCTCCTTTGTTTTTCCCCTATCAACCCTTCCCCTCACACCTCCCCACCTCCTCCCTCCACCCCTCCTCTGATAGAGTGTTTTGTCCATCTCATTGTTACAATGGGTCAACCTGTATCCTTTTCTTGTATCTTAAATGAAAAAACGCTGGCTTGTTTCATGCTGATTCTACTTGTGTAGACACACCTAAAGTCACCCACCAAGCCCAAAAGCACATAAATGAAAGGCATATCATCTTTTGTCAGTTGGTATAATTGTGTTCTACACATTTATTGACAGGTTGCAAATCATTTTCAAACTTTAATGCATTAAAATGTTTTCTGCCGCGGAACGGCTCTGTCAGGACGACGGAGGACACCTTGTGGAGGTAACTGGAATAGGTGGGGAGATGGCAAACAGACAACTCACACACAAGAGGAGTGAATTCTGAGTGTGATTTATTGCAGAGGATAACATGCTTTTATAGAAAAAGTCTCCATGAGAAAGGGTAAAAGGCTACACAAAGCTGCAAGGCTTTGTTCTGGGGTGGTCACCAGCTGGTCACCTGATCTTGTTTTTTGGATGACGAGCTATGATGATAGGCACTTGTTTTCGGCTTTACCTCTATTTTTAAGAAATACAATTGGTTTCGATATTTATCACCTATTAACCATTAACCAGAGCATATGGGCAAGGTGCTGAACAGAAAGGCATGAACTCTAGTACTTCATAGTTACTTTTGTTTAGTTTTGTACTTTATGCGTTTCAAATCTTTTCTAAGCAATTGTGCTTCTTTGCCATTCTTTAGAGGGTTCCCAATTTGTGGCCCAAAATCATGATAGTAAGTATACTTAGTTAAATCTGGCCATATATCAAATTCAAGCTCATAGTGTCTTTTCTGTAACCCTTTCACATAATCGTTTACTCTTCTCCATAGAGGCCTTAACTGTCTCATAAGATCTTTCTTGTTCCTTCTTTCATAGTAAGCACAAAGGAGGCCTAGATCTAGCAAGTCTCTCAGTAAATGAAAGATAGTAATAGGAAGTTCTTTCTCCTAAGTTGTTTTCCCAATGTTTGCCATCCTTATCGTACACACCTGTAAAAGGCTATGGATCTGGGGGAAGTCTTTGGGGTCCTCTAGATAATGGAGGATCCCACCATTTTCTTCTGATAAGCTATTGCCACCTTCCATCTACCAACTTTTAAGAATCTTATTTAGCTTTTGGTCTATATATCCCTCTACATCTTTTTTATCCACACGATATCTATATGAGTCTATTTGTGGCGAACGCCTTCTCGGCCAGTGAGAAAAAACGACCACCACACCAGGAGTCTTCTCAGATCACGCTTTATTGGAGAGCCTTTCAATTGATGGGAGAGCTTGAGCGCGAGAGAGCGTGCACCCAAAACATGGCCGCTTATATAGGGAATAGGAACACGGGTCTTTCTATCATTGGTCATCTGCCTTTCACCGTCACCAGGTGCCACGGGATTGGCTGGGGACTCTACGTGGCTCGCGCACGCGCAAAGCCTAGGACCCACCGTCCCGCCAAGCACTGTCTAATATGGACCTCAAAGCTGCAAGGGAGTGGGTGGCGCCTTGTAATGGCGTTCGCCCCGGCTCCCTGCATCTATTGTATATGCTTTAGGATTAAAGGGAAGTCTCCAATAGCCATACACTCTTTCTGCTCTAGCCGTGCCTACAGCTTCTTGTAAATCTCTTACAAACAATTCCTTCTGCTGAAGTGATGTCATGAAACCCCCAATACGTTTCTATTTCCATATGACTTGTCTAATAGCATCCATAAGAGGGGCTTTTAGGGTAGCACTTAACTCTGGTGAATTAGTCATGTTCTCAGGACACTCATCAGATGTTGGAGTCGTCAACACTTCCAAGAAAGAGCCTTGAATAAGGGAACGTTGAGCATGAGTAAGTAGAACAAGCAGCAGGAACAGTAAAATATTAATAGGCACTCCTATACAGCAAAGAAAAGAAAAACAGGAACACATCTTTCCCAGGGGCTTGCTAGCCTTTTCAGGAGGTAGGCCTCTTTGAAGCCCAATTCTCAGATCTGAAAGCAGGTTTCCCATGCTAAGCAGACTCCACCGGAGTACGTGTGGCAGCTTTCTTTCTTATTTTCTTGACCAATAAATCAGCAAGACCTCAGTCAGCATTTCTCACATAGGACTTTTCAAATGGGTTGGTTAAATATTGACATGAGCTCCAGTCTTCTGAGGATTCACTCATCTGCTTAGGAATTGATGCTAGCTGTTGGAAACTAGCTCAAAGAAGGATGCCATTTAAAGCCTTATAACGTTATTCTTTACCAGAGTATTCTCCAGCTACTTTGGTTGTTGAGAATGTCTACAAGAGCAAGCATTCTGTGGGAAACATGGAGACACCTTATGACCATTACTTAATGAGATTTCCAAGTGGCTTGCTATCACTTGTACTGCACAAGTCGAATCTGTCAAAACCTATCAGTTTTAAGAGATAAGAGGAGTGGTAAAAATACTTCTAGAGAAAAATGCATCTTCAACATATTTGGTTCCAAGCATTCCGTCTAAGGCATATTCATCAAGTAGTGAAACTTTTGTTGTCTGTAACTATGTGTCTTTCTCCAGGTATATATGTGTGTATGTATGTGTGTATTCATGTGTATAGGAGCATACATGTGTACATATATAAGGGCATATACACACATATATGCAAATATAAAAAATATACATACATAACATATGTGCGTATATATCAACTGTTCAGTGATTTAAACTCTAGTTCCTGCACATTGTCATTCACACAAAGTGTACATGATAAACTGCTCTGAGGATCTTTGCTCTATGATGGTTATCCTTTGTACTCACTTCTGCCACTACTTTGTTTTTCATCCCTGTGAACAGGGATGAAAATCTATCCATAGGATAGCTTTATTTTCATTACATGTATTTACTTACTGATAATAAAAGAAATGGGTTATCTATAAAAGAAAAAATATCTTTTAGGTAAAAGGATAAAGTATCTTTCCATCCCCATGATTCCTATGAGATAAAATTTATAATAATAGTAAAAGTGAAAAGGAATTTTTAGATCTGTTGTTTTGCCATTTAGCATTGCAAAGAATAATATCACATCACTGCTATAACTCTTAAAGAATGCCATTGTAACTGATGGTCCCTATCATGTTCTCCCAAAACCAGTGGATCCTGAAAGATAATAGTACACCAGCAGAAATGCTAAGTAGCAGACATGGAGCATGAACGAGAAAGCAAGTGAATGAGATAGAGTGAAAGATAGAGAGAAATATCATAATACTGAAAGTGCATAACAGATAAATAAGAGCTGTATGAGAATATTCATACAGCTATTTTTAGATTCTACATGTACATTTGAAGGTATTTAATGTACAATAACCCACCAACATAAAATATAAAGTGCTTTTGATAAAAAACTAAAAATTACTCAAGAAATTATAACTGCAAAAACAATTTTCACAGATGCAATTTCTCAGAGATATTTCATGACTTTGAGAATAATAAAGTGGCTGAAGTTAATATAAATTAAGTAGTATGATAATTCACAAAACTATAAAAAGATATTCATATATTTCAATATATAACCCAAAGATAAAACAAATGTTCTTTAGATGATTTTTTAAAACACAGTTTCTCAGGAACTGGGAAAGTGGCTCAATGGTATAGTGCTTGCCTTGCATGCATGAGGCCCTGAGTTTGATTCCTCTGTACAACATATCAGAAAAAGATGGAAGTGGTGCTGTGACAAAAGTGGTAACGCTAGCCTTGAGCTGAGTAGCTGAGGGACAGCACACATGCTCTAGATTTCAAACCTCATGACCAACAAAAACAGAAACAAAACAAAATAGAGTCTCTCATTTTTGTAGCCTCAACTCTGTAATACGTCTGCTTCAACCTAGGGCTAAGATTTTAGGTGTGGACATTTATCAACACTCCTGATTCAGATTCTACTTGATAAAATTTTTAATCAATATTTTTTTCTTAAATTTGCTATTTGTAAACTCACATGCACCTATAAAAATGGTTGAACATCCCAGTAACTTTCTCAAAGTACCTCCAAAAGACAATTTACAAAACTTTGTATTATATTACTACAAGGAAAACTGTAGGGAGCCAGGGTAAACGCCATTACAAGATGGCGCCCACTCCCTTGCAGCTTTGAGGTAACCACTCCATTTGAGGCGGTGCTTGGTGGGACGGTGGGTCCTGAGCTTTGCGCATGCGCGAGCCACGTAGAGTCCCCAGCCAATCCCGTGGCACCTGGTGATGGTAAAAGGCAGACGACCAATGATAGCGCTCTCTCCCACTCAAGCTCTCCCATCAACTAAAAGGCTCTCCAATAAAGCGTGATCTGAGAAGACTCCTGGTGTGGTGGTCGTTCTTTCTCGCTGGTCGAGAAGGCGCACGCCGCAAAGTGGTGACGAAACCCGGGACCCGCACGAGAGGCCGAACTGGAGCCAGAACTCAACACGCGGAGAGGGGACGTCGGTAAGTATCCCCCAGTATGCTGTTCACTGTAGATTTAGATATTTATTGGTTGCTTGCATTGCTTCTTCCTTTGTGGCTTGTCTTTTTGATGGTGCGCACTTGCCTCGAGGAGGGAGGGTTTGATTTAATCCAGGAAGGATGCAAAGTACTAACACGGCATCAGGATAGTCTATCAGAGTCAGCATCCAGTAAAGGGGAGGAAAATAGGCCTAAAAGAAAAAGGGAAAAAAGACAAAAGGATCCTAAAGAATTAAAGCAGGAGGGACTGCAGCCCTCACAAAAGGAGAAGGATCTTAGGGAGGAGGGGGTCTCAAGGACACCCCTATGCCCTTCTTTAAAAGCAAACCCGTTCTCAGCCCTACATGTGGAAGGGCGGGACCAAGAATGCAGTGATCTTGTGAGTGACTCAGAGGAAGAACTGTTAGAGGAGGAGGGAGAGCAGCTCGATCCAGCTGATAGTGAAGACTTAGAAGAGGCTGCGGCGGAGTATGAGGCAGACAGATATGGGGGGTGGTGCCCCCTAGGGGTGGGAGTACCGCAGCAGCCAGGAAGAGGAAACAGAGCTGGCCCTCACCCGTCGGCCCCCTGGGCGTGCCTGCCGGCGGGGCAGAGTCACTTTATAAAAGGAAGCACCTGGTCGCGGCTGGCGGCCACTTTTCCAGTTTTTGAAAATCCAATTACTAATGAAAGAAATTTTGAGCCGGTTTCCTACTCCCAGTTAAAAGATTTAGTTGAGGCAGTCAGGACTTATGGGGTGACGGCCAATTATACCACTGCCTTGCTTCGAAGGCTAACTATTAATGCTATGATTCTGTGGGAGCAAAAACTGTTCAATATTTTCCTGAATTAGTGGCTAAACAGGCAATTTTGGTCTGAAAAAAAAAAGGCAATTTTGGGTATAAAGTATTGTTTGATGCACTTTGCAAAAATTCCAGATAAATTAATTATTCCATACACCCGTGAGCAAGTTGAAATTTTAGCAGCCACAGTGGATATGTGGGCAATTCTTGTTTGTTCATTTCCAAATGTAATTGATAACCATTATCCTAAGCATCCTCTGCTTGCCATAGTTAACAAAAATTTAGTGTATTTTCCTGTTGTCACTCAAAGGAGCCCTTGGTTAATGCTCTGACCATCTTTACGGATGGATCAAAATCTGGACAAGGTGCCTTTTTTGTTCAAGGACACAAACAGCCGGTAGTCTTTAATTTTCGGCCGAATGTCCCACAGGCTGTTGAATGTTTAATTGTGCTTGAAGTTTTTAAAAGATTTAATCAACCTTTTAATTTATTTTCTTATTCATTATATGTTGTAAATGCCATCGCTTCTCTTAAAGTTGCTGCTTCAATTAAGCAGGCCAGTACAATTTCTAATGTTTTGTTACAGATTCAATCCCTTATCTTAAACAGAAAACACTCTTTTTATATTGGACATATTCGTGCCCACTCTATGCTGCCGGGCCCGATGGCAAGGTGTAATGATTTGGTGGACCAGGCAACTCGGGCTGTGGCTCTGGTCGCTGCTGATCCTGTAGAATTGGCAAAAGACTTTCATAGATTGTATCATGTACCTGCTAATACCCTTAGGAAAAGATATAATTTGTCCAGGCATGTGGCAAGAGATATTGTTAAAGCCTGTAAATCCTGTGTTACCTTTCTTCATCCTCCCCATGTGGGGGTAAACCCCAGGGGGTTGAGACCAAACGCCCTATGGCAAATGGATGTTACTCATCTGACAGAATTTGGTAAGTTGAAATATTTACATGTGTCTGTGGACACCTTTTCCGGTGTCATTCATGCCACACCTCTGGCAGGAGAAAAGGTGTCTCACGTCAGAATACACTGTTTAGAAGCTTGGGCAGCTTGGGAAAGCCCCTTAGATTTAAGACAGATAATGGCCCTGCTTATACTTCCCATGGTTTTCGCGCCTTTTTCGCACAAATGCAGGTTGCCCACACCACCGGACTGCCCTACAATCCTCAAGGACAAGGTATAGTGGAAAGAGCTAATAGAAGCATAAAAGAAATGCTTCAAAAACAAAAAGGGGGAATTACTGAGTCAGCGTCCCCCAGGGAAAGACTTTCTCTTGGGCTCTTTACCCTTAATTTTTTAATTCTAAATGACAACGATCAGTCTGCCGCAGATCGGCATTTGACAAGAGACCCCATGGATACTAAAGACATGGTTATGTGGCAGGATGTTATTAATAATAAATGGTATGGACCGGATCCGGTAATAACGAGATCCAGGGGAGCTGTTTGTGTTTTTCCACAGAGTCAAGAAGTACCTCACTGGGTGCCAACGAGACTGACCAGGCTGGTGGAGACTGCAGCAGAACCCCCTCTTGAAGATGCCATCCACTCGTCTCCTGATACAGCTGATCTTCCTGCTGTTAGCAACAGTGCTAATAGCAACCCCTGTGATAGCTAAACCAATGGCTGTGGGCTGTCACCAGGGCCTGGCCAGTTCCTATGCCCCTGCATGCAGACTCCCTTTTTCTCCCCACCTTATTTTCCACAGATTGTGGGATGGAAGACTGGATTGCCTCTGCGGTGTCCTTTTTCAAATAGTGGGTGGGAGTCGGAATGTTTTTAGCCTGCTGCCTGGGAGGATGCGTGGTTTGCCTATGGTTGGTCTGTCGCCTTCGAGCCCAAACCAGAAGGGACAAGGTTGTTATCTTGCAAGCATTAGCCGCTTTGGAGAGTGGATCCTCACCCCAGATTGGGCTGTCGGCCCTGAGAGGCAATTAAACCTTACCATCCTGCATAGCCTTAGCACCCCGAGGGATCAGGGGATCCCATTGCACCGGGACAGGTATGCAACTTGCAATTTGGGACAGGGTGCTAGGCAAGTGCACTGCACTTGAGGGTACCATCTCCTCAAAAAGAGCATGCTGGGTTGCAAGTGGGTTGATGCCCAAGATCCCACCTCTGCAAAAAAGGCATCAGACGGGCCTGGTCATCACTGGGGAAGGCGTCCCTCAGGCGAAGGCCAGTGCAAGGTCCTAATGTTTTAGACAGAGGCCCAACCTCTACTTTTACCTGTTGCCAAAAAACAAAAAAGGGGGAACTGTAGGGAGCCAGGGTAAACGCCATTACAAGATGGCGCCCACTCCCTTGCAGCTTTGAGGTAACCACTCCATTTCAGGCGGTGCTTGGCGGGATGGTGGATCCTGGGCTTTGCCCATGCGCGAGCCACGTAGAGTCCCCAGCCAATCCCGTGGCACTTGGTGATGGTAAAAGGCAGACGACCAATGATAGAGCGACCTGTGTTCCTATTCCCTATATAAGCGGCCATGTTTCGGGTGCACGCTCTCTCGCGCTCAAGCTCTCCCATCAACTAAAAGGCTCTCCAATAAAGCATGATCTGAGAAGACTCCTGGTGTGGTGGTCGTTCTTTCTCGCTGGTCGAGAAGGCGAGCGCCGCAGAAAACAATGCTACAAATAAATAAAAACAACAATTAAATATTCATGATTAATAAAATGAAAAATAAACCAGTTACGTGTTTCCAGTATTTGAAGTGTACTACATATTAGATTTTACTATATTCTCATATTCCTGTACATTTAAAACTGGCTAAGATTATGATGTTCAACAAGAGTTTTATAGGCTATGAGTAGTCTTTAAAGTTACCCACTAAGATTACTATTTATGGCTCATCTCGTCATTTGTATATGGCTTATATCATCACTTGTTGCTCGCTAACATATAAAGTAAGGAAGCTCTAAATTGTAGTTAACAAATTCTTAACTCTTTACTCTGCTTCTTTAAACAAAGGCTTTGCAACTTCTCATTAGTAAAGTTTCTATAAATTCTGAAATATAAATACTTAGTAATATATGTCTGCTACCATAAATCTTAACTACTTCATGGAAAATTTTTATGACCTGCCAAACAGTCCCTATTTTGGCATATTTAAGCAAATTCCCAAAATTAAACCCATTTAAAGCATTAAAAGTTTAACAACCTTAACCCTTGCTGCAATGTTCATTATGACAGGTGCCTTGTAGAGAATAATTGAACTCCTCCTTCTACACATCTCTTGAACCACAAATATTTGTAATACTTTGTTTTTGACATATCAATTTTGAGTTTCTTCTTAAATATGTGCTTATGTAAGAAATAAATATTTCATGACCATTCTTTTGCATTTACTTTTTGTTGAAGTGTCTAATTTAAGAAAATCAATTACACTTTATATATAAAAAAAAGTTCTGTGCTCAATTTGGCAGCACATACCCTAAACCTGGAATGATACAGAGATGATGAGCATAGCTCCTTCGAAGGATGACACACAAATTCCTGAAGCGTTCAATATTTTTACAATGACAGACGCTGGAGGGAATGTGGCCAGAAGTAAACACTACTGAATTCTTGGTGAGAGTGTAAACTTGTCAACCCCTTTGAAAAGCAGAATGGAGGTTCTTCAAAAGATTCCACATAGAGATCCTCTATGACGCAGCAATCCTTCTTTTGGGCATTCACCCAAATGATCAGAAACAAGACCATACTAAAACTACAAGCACAACTATGTTTATTGCAGCATTATTTACCATAGGTAAGATATGGAACCAACCCGATGCCCCTCAGTACATGAATGGATCAAGAAAATGTGTGTGTGTGTGTGTGTGTGTGTGTGTGTGTGTGTGTGTGTGTGTGTGTGTGTGTGTAACTGTGACCCCTCTGTACAGTACTTTTACAACTAAAAACATATAAAAGTGTTCTGAAATGGAAGAGTTTATTCCCCCAATTTTATCCATATAATATTGTTAACAAAGCAGATTTTTAAATACTACGTAGAATGTGATACGTATTACAGAAACCATTACATGTAATGAGCAACCAGAAATAATGTTATCAATTGACTATGCACTGCTTCCAAGGAAGCCAGATGGATAATTTCTCATGCTCTAAATCAAACTGGTGATCTTATGTCTTGATAGTGTAAAAATATCAGGGACAGAATAATGAAGGAATTACAACTGAGGTGAAATCCATATGAAAATATACAAACCTGATAAAACATATAAGTATCTGAGCAGTATATTGCGTTTTAAATCATTTACGCTACATTGTAAAGATAATGAAGACCTATTAGAATGAATTAACTTTTTGATATCCTATCGTAGCTCCTTAGAAGGATGAACTCTTTCCTCATTCTTGTAGAGGCTTCATCAGATGAGAGGAACTGTATTTTTTTGTTTGCTTCCTTCCATTTATTCTTCACTCTGAAATATGAGCTACATGATACTGAAATACACCAAGGAAAATTAAACACACAAGCTTTGGAAAGATCAATCAATGTAAAATAAATAAAATACATATAACCTTGTAAAAGGTCCAAATAAATTAATTTATATAATCTCAAGTGTAAACAGAAAATGATTTAAGCAATGTCACGTAATTGAAAAATGAAAATTTTTAGGAGATACTTAATTTTTTCCTTTCTACTACATTGAATTAATTATTGATTTTGTATAGAGAGATTAAAGATGAGATTAACAAGAAACTTGCTTAAAACTGGGCACAAATTCTGAATAGACATGTATTCCAAAATCCATGAAAATCGCCAGTGGGTTTACAAAGTTGTGTTTAATGCTACTTCTGTGCTGGCTTAAGCTTTGGGAACAGAAGTCATTAGAGAAATGCAATTCAAAATTACTATGATACTCCTTCATAACTATTACAACTCTTATTTTAAAAAAATCAAAGGAACCAGTTGTGGTGGGAGTCAATTTGCCCTAGAAACCCTCTAAGGAGAGAGCAAGATGAGGCATTGGCTTAAGTGAGCTGCTCGATGTCTGCCATCCCCAAAAGAAAAACATTGGAGTGAAGCTCAAGGCCATAATGCCTTTGGGCTTGGGTCCTTCCCTTGACGATAGCATCTGCAAGTTGATCTGCCTGAGATTATACCTGAGGTGTGCCCCCAGGGGAGTGTGAACCCACTCTAATGGCTCCCCCCTTTGAATTAAAACTGCAGAAATCAATGTAACACCTCCAAACCACCAAAGGGAAATGGGCTCAAAAATAGAATTCCTCTTCAGGAAAACTTCATCGAGGCCTTTTTGGAACTGCAAAAATATTGCCCAATGGCTGTCTGTAATTGTAATAACTTCTTGGTGCATCCTGCCTTTTAATAGGGCAAATAAGGCACACACTATCTTTAGGGACAGGCACCCATGGCAACAGCCAATTGATTTCCCCTAAAAGGCTCTGAAGTTGGGTTAAGGTCAGAGAGGTTGGAATATCCAGCAAAGGCTTAAGGAGACTGTCCTGAGTCAAGGTAAGGTGGAACCAGAGCACCTTAAAAGGAGGTAACTTTTGAATCATATTGAGTGCTATGGTGAAGCCCTCCTTTCTTAATATGGTGCGAATCTGGGCCAGTAGGCCCTCCAGGTGTCCTAGGTCTTGGTGCCCCACGATTATATCATCCGGGTAGGCAAACACAAGGGAGGTATCTGAACCCAACACAGGCCCTAGAAGTGTGGCGAAGTATTGTTGGCAAAAGGCCAGGTTATTTGCCATTCCCTCTGGCAGCACCGTCCATTCAAATCTCCAATCAGGCAGGGAAAACTTAAGAGAAGGGATGGAGAAAGCAAACTTTTTGCAGTCATCCGGATGCAGGAGGATTGAAAAAAACAATCTTTAATATCAATCACACCGAGTTATATTCTGAAGGTATAGCAGGAGTCCAGGGCATACCTCTTAGGGATGCCTACTAGCTCCATCCGTTCATTTACCTTTCATAGATCTTGGAGCATACACCTAGCCCCAGAGGCCTTTTGAATAACAAATATGGGTGTGTTCCAAGGACTCATAGAAGGGCATATGTACCCAAGGTTTATCTCCACCAGAAGGTGGAGGGCTACAAGTTTAGGTTTTATCAATGGCCACCACTCCACCCAGGTAGGGCTTCCTATCTAAATCAAACTTGGATCCACAATTCTTTTTCCAATGGTATCCCTTAGTGCCCCTGGGTCAGGGTGTAGGGGGAGGTTAGGACCCCTCGGGCCAGTTGGCAGAGGATTGTTGTGAATAGTCCCTCTTAAAGTGCCTCTCCTGCCCACATTTAAAACAAGTCCCTCTCCCCGATGGTCTTGGGGTTCCTTGGCCCTGGGCTGCCAGTGCCTGAGTAATAGCCACAGTCATTGCAGATGTCTGAGCATGTAAAGCTAAAGCTTATGATTGGGACTGGTGCTGTTGCATTCCCACATCCTGTGAGGCCACCAGCCATCTTCTCAGAAAACACTCTCTCAATCCCATGCAGGCCATGTGGTGGTCTGCATTCATCTCTTCCCAGACCAGCAGCTTTACAAACTGATCTTGGAGGTTCCCTGCTGGCAGCTTGTGGTTAATACTCTGTTCAACTCCATCTACAAACTCAACTAGAGGCTCACCAGGTTTTTGTGTAACTCGTGCTATGAGGGACTCAGTGGGCCCATCATCCAGTTTGAACCATGTGGCAAGTCCTGCCTGCATCACCTGGTCACGGTATGGGCCAGGTATTGCGGCATGTTGGATGCCAGTGGAGTACCACTCCCCATCCCTTTTAACATGGTATAAGTAATAGGTATCACAGATTGAGCCTGCCAGTTATTCTCCACTTGCACTCTGCATTCCTCCTTAAAGAAAGCTCACCATTTAATAAACTGAGAACAAGTGAGGAAGGCTTTGGCCACATCCAGCCAGTCCTTGGGGACACATGGGTGATAAGCAATGTCCTGTAATAAAGTCTGGGCCCAAGGAGAGTTTGGACCATCCTCCACCACTGCCTTGTGGAGCTCTTTTAGATCTTTAGCTTCCCATGGATACCATTCCAAGGGCCAGATTTACCAGATACACTTGGGGAAGCAAATCCTGTGGCCCAGGGTCCGGGGTCCTGGGTGGCCCTTCCTTTCCAGGGTAGGCCTCCAATTAGGTTACTTCCCCACCCCTCAACCCCTCCATGGAAGGTTGGTAGGGGTCCGGATCTTGCAGTTCCTTCTCACAGGTTGCGTAGGATGCTGTACCTCTCCCTCAATCGGGGAAATAGGGTGGGGACCTAGGACCATCCGGGGAACCTGAGTCAGAGGGGGTAACTTTCACCCTCATTTTGATTTCCACTGTGCATGTTTCAGTGCATTCTTGGATGAATTTTACCCATTCCTTTTCCTTCTCACTTCTCAAGTCCTCCTTTATTCCTGCTAGGCCTAATGCTGCCTTTCCTCTTACTTCTGTGAAATAGCATTACCCATACTAAGGGTTTCACTTACCCTGTGAGACTGCTTAGCCTCTGCCGGTATCTTTTCCTTTCAAGCCCCACGTTGGGTGACAGATGTTGGGTCTTCGTCCATCCCACAAAAGACGGATGGGGTCCAAGGAAAGGTAAGTGCAGCTGCTCCCCTGTTCCGCGGCCTCACTTAGCCAGGGAGACAAACAGACACAGCAGTGAGTCAAGTGAAGCAGGAAATTCATTTATTAACTCAGAGCAAGCTCTTTTTTAAAGCAAAAAAGACCAGGTGTGCATGGGAGGGGAGGAAGAACCTTATCATGCACCTAAGCTTCCACGGGATGGTTAGTCATGGAATGCAAAGCAAATTGGGCTCTTCCCACACAACTCCCCCTCAGCGCCATCTTTACTGCCCATGTGCTCCACAATCAAAGACCTCGGAGTCAAAGCTGACACTCTAAAAAATTCAAAGGATGAAATAAGTGAAACCCTAGGTCTCCTTGGCACAGGCCAAAATTTTCTTAAAAGAGACACAGAAACACAACAAATTAAAGAAAGGTTGGACAAATGGGATTGCATAGAATTGCAGAGCTTCTGCATGGCAAAGGACATAGCTAGCAAGATCACCAGAAAGCCCACAGATTGGGAGAAGATCTTCACTAAACATACAATGGACAAGGGTCTCATATCTACAATATACCTGGAACTAAGAAAATTAAATGCCCTAACAATAAATCGTCAAAGAAACAACTGCCCAATAAATAAGTGGGCTATAGACTAACAGAGGAACTTTGCTGAAGAAGAAAGAAGGATGGCCAATAGACACATTAAGAAATGCTCAACTTCCCTAACCATAAGAGAAATGCCAAACAACATTGTGATACCACCTCACTCCAATTAGAATGGCTATAATGAAGAACTCTAATAACAACAGATGCTAGAGGGGATGTGGACAGAAGGGAACCCTACTGCATTGTTGGTGGGAGTGTAAACTTGTTCAGCCACTTTGGATAGTAGTATGGAGGGTCCTCAAAAGACTCCACATAGTGCTCCCCTATGAACCACCAATCCCACTTTTGGGCATTTACCCAAATGATCACAAACAAGAGCACACTAATGGTACCGTTTACCACAGCTCTAAGATTTGGAACCAACCCAGATGTCCCACCATAGATGAATGGACCAAGAAAATGTGGTATATATACACAATGGAATTCTATGCCTTCATCAGAAAGAATGGCATTGCCCATTTATTAAGAAATGGAAAGACTTGGAAAAATTATATTAAGTGAAGTAAGCTGTGCCCAAACAAACATAGGTACCATGGTTTCCTTTATTTGCATAAACTAGTATGCCTGACACAAGCAGAAAAGGTCAGATAAGTTGATGGTAGGCGAAATAAACTCCAAGATAAGGAATCAAATGGTTTTTCTTTCTTGCAATTGTTTCTAACATACTTATGAGATGATTTCTTTGTTGCTTTGTATGTCCTTCCCCCACGGTAAAACCCCTGCTTTCATTGTATTTGAGGTTGATATAATTTGTGGAGGGCTAAGGCAAAAACAAACTGTTTAAATAGGGATACAGCTGGACCCATTGCAACAATAAGATGTACAAGATGTTACATCAAAAAAACAACTTTAAAACTTTGGCTGGGAGGTGGATTAGGAAGGAGGGTGATTTGAAGGGATTCGAAGGGGAAACAAAGGAGCAGGCAACAATGCTTGATAAGAAATATACTCATGAATGTTGAATGAAGACTGTGGAAATGAAGCTGGAGGTTGTCAATTTTTCGTATAGATAGCAGTTTAGTGTTCCAGTGAACAGTCTTAGCCTAGAGAATCACACCAAGTGTGCTATCACTGTACAGAGAGTTTGGCCAGAGAGTAAAAATTGAGTCAATGAGACAGACCTGAGCACTTGCTTGCAGCTGTGCCAAGGCGGTGGTGGTGGCGGCCATAGCCACACTACCTAAACACAGAGAGTCCGGGACAAAGGCACCAGACCCAGAGAGCTAGTGGATTCTACTCAACACCAGCAAGAAGTGACAAGGAGCAAATATCTTCATCCTGCAGATCACAGACTAAAGATGACCACGGAACCAACACTCCAGCGTGAGTAGAAACCTGACATCCTCACTCCTTCTCAGGAAGCAGAGGAGGGAAGTCCACCTCTCCCCACCCCCAGCAGCAGAGATCTCCATTTTTGATACTGACAGAGGCCTGGCTGAGGAGCTAGCAACAACTCAGGCCTTGGAAGAAAGCTGGAGTCATTTAGCAGGTCACAGGAACCTGACCTGACATTCCAGGCGTAGCTCCACCCAAGGGAAAGTCACCAAGCCCAAGCAGAGGATCCTTGGTCCCTACAGGTGTGGCTTTCTTCTGGGTAAACAGAGCCAGAGGCTGCCCCTCCCTACAGCAGCCTAGAAAAACAATTGAAATTCAGTATACATAAACCCTGAGAATGGCTGTAGGCTGGGCTTTGTGAGTATATCAGAAGCTATCCCCTCAGGGAAAAGCTACTGTTTGGTGAAAGGCCTCAACTCTACCCAGAACCTAGCCTCATCACACCATCTCCAAACTAGAAGAAACAGCCATCTCCTTCTTTGCCATCTCCTTCTTTTGTGATAATCAAAGCAGATCTCTCTCCCACTGAACTAGCAAGGAGGAGGATCACAAAATCCTGGGTAAAGCAGAGCATTTTTCTGCCTGCTCAAACAAACTGACTTAAGTAACCAATCAAGACAGACCAGACAGTAACCACAAGCAGACCTGAGACTCCACAAAGAGATTCCTTAGGACACAAGGGAGATAAAAGATCTTCCCATGCACGCAGCCCCCCCCTCCCCAATCAAAGAACTCTTTTTTATACCTTTTTTAATTTTTACTTTTAAAAAATTTTTAAATTATATTTTAAAAATTGTTTTCTATTAATCTTTTGTCCTCGCATAATTTTTATTTTAGGTGTGTGTGTGTGTGTGTGTGTGTGTCTGTGTGTCTGTGTGTCTGTGTGTGTCTGTGTGTGTTTTAATCTCTACTGAGTTTTTGGTCATTTTTTTCTTTTTTCTTTTTCTCTTCTTTTTTTTCTTTTTCATTTTTTTCTTCCCTTTCTTCTTTTTGGGTGACTGAATTGCTGTTTTGCTCATCCTCAGATACATACCTGTCATCGATTATTAGACTTTATCTCCCCTGTGTACATATTTAACCCAGAAATTTATTACTCAATTCAAAACCTCTTAGGCTTAAATTCTTTAAAAGTAGTATTATCTCCTTCTACCTATATAATTTTAAGAACTTTTATTTTTTAGCTTTTCTTCTCTCAATATCACTTCTTTACCCTTTCATAATTTTTGTGTTTCACTTTTTATATTTAAATTTTTGTTTTTCCATTTTCTCTTGTTTTTTTAAGTCTCTCAAATAATTCTTCCCAAGCTATTTCTCTCTCTGAAATTAGGACTTGGTCAAATACACTCTCTTTTTACCTACCACATCCCTCTAATCCTACTTTTCCCCACATTTCTCTCTAAATCTAATAACTTCTCGTTTGCAAAATTCTTCTTTTCTGTTCTTAACCCATTAGTACATAGTTGTTTGATGTTGAATAGATTGTATCTATTGAAGTATGGAGGTTCCTCTAATGACTTCACATTGAGCTCCCCCATGACCCAGCAATCCCAATTTTTGGCATTTACCCAAATGGTAACAAACAAGACCATACTAAAGCTACCAACATAACTGTTTATTGCAGCATTCTTTAAGAGAGCTATGATGTGGAACCAATCCAGATGCCCCTCCGCAGATGACTGGATTAAGAAAATGTGGTATATATACACAATGGAATTAATTCTATGCCTCCATCAGAAAGGATGACATTGACCCATTTGTTAAGAACTGGAAATACTTGGAAAAAAGTATATTAAGTGAAGAAAGCCAGGCCCAAAGAAACATAGGTCCCATGGTTTCCCTTATTTGCAATAACTAGTGTATGTCTGAAACAAGCAGAAAAGGTCAGATAAGTTGATTTTACGTGAAATGAACCCCAATATAGATATTCCTATTTTTTTCCTTCTTGCACTTGTTTCAAACATATTCATAAGATGATTGCTTTTTTGTGTTCTATGTCCCTCCCCCACGGTATAACCCCAGCTTTCATTGTATTTGATATTGATATAGTTTGTGGATGGGAAGGGCAAAAGCAAATAGGGATACCGGTGGACCCATTGCAGCAATGAGATGTACAAGTCGTTATGCTGAAATTCGAACTTTACAACTTCGGGCAGGTCGGGGAGGGGGTGGGGGGTGGTGGAAGATATGAAGGGAAGGGGAAACCAAGGATGAAGCAATAATGCTTGATAAAAATGTACTCATTACATTTCCTCTGTAATTGTAACAACTCTGTATGGTATTTTCATGATAAAAAATTTTTTAAAAGGATGTAAAATATTTTGATTATAAAACATTATATATATATGTATATGTATATATGTATATATATGAATATACATATATGTATATATATTCATTACCTTGCCCATGTAATAAAATCCCCTCAGTACGATATTTTCACAATAAATAAATTATCTGAAAAAAATGGTATCAGTCAATAGTGCATATAATTTTATTTTTCATTACAAACATAGAATGTAGTAAAAATTTTCTTAGCAATTACCCTGCACTAGGTTGTGGGAAGATTCTAATGGAAATAATATACTGTGTTTATGTAGAGAATTTGAGCATCCAAAATTTTAATATGCTTGTGGTCCTAAAACCAATACCTTGCTGATATTGTGTGACAAATACAACTTCCTATAAGTACAGAAGTTTTCCTTGTATCTTTTCAATTTATATTTTTATTGTAAAGTTCCTGTGCAGAGGGGTTACAGTTACGTAAGTAAGGTAATTAGTCCATTTCTTATTGAGCATTGTTACCCTCTCCTTTGTCTTTCCCCTACCATTCCGCCCCTTCATACCTCCCCAACATGTCGCTCCACCCCCCCCCCATAGAGTGTCTTGTATATTTCATTGTTACAATGTGGCAACCTGTGTCCTTTCCTTGTATCTTCAATGAAGAAATGCTGGCTTGATTTATGCTGATTCTACTGTTGTAGACACACCTAAAATCACTCGCCAAGTTCAGGAGTACAAAATGAAATGCATAGCAGAAACATTGGAACATTTCAGAGAAGATTAGCATGGCTCATGTACAAGGATGACAGACAAATTTCTGAAGCATTCCATACTTTTACAACAGATGCTGGAGGGGATGTGGCCACCAGGGAACCATACTGCATTCTTGGTGGAAGTACAAAACTTGTTCAACCACTTTGGAAAGTAGTATGGAGGTTCCTCAAAAAACTCCACATAGAGCTCCCCTATGACCCAGCAATCCCACTTTGGGACATTTACCCAAATGATCACAAACAAGACCATACTAAAGCTACCAGCACAACTATGTTTATTGCTGCATTCTTTAAGATAGCTAATATATGGAACCAACCCCAATACCTTAGCAGATGAATGGATCAAGAAAATGTGGTATATATACACAATGGAATTCTATGCCTCCATCAGAAAGAATAACGTTTCCCCATTTGTTAGTAACTGGAAAGTCTTGGAAAAACTTATATTAAGTGAAGTAAGCCACGTCCAAATTAACATTGGTCCCATGGTTTCCCTAATTTTCAATAACTAATATTTGTCTGGGTTAAGAAGAAAAGGTCAAAAGCTATCTGCATATGACCAGATAGGATGATGTTAAGGGACATGAACCCCAAGATAGGGACACAAGTGGTTTTTTCTTTCTTGCTATTGTTTCTAACATACGTATAATGTGCGATGTGATTTTTTTGTTTCTTTATATGTTCCTCTCTCCTGCTATAACTCCTGTTTTCACTGTATTTGAAGTTGGTGCGCCTACATCTTCTATATACGCTCCTCTAATTTGTGGAGGGGAAAGAAAGAAAACAAAATGTTTAAATAGGGGTACAGGTTGACACATTGTAACCATGAGATACACAAGACACTATGTTGAAAAATGAACTTTACAATTTAGGTGGGGTAAGGGAGGAGGGTTGTGTACTTATGGAGCTGGGAGGGAAAGGATGGTAGGGGAAAAATAAAGGAGGAGGTAACAATTTTTTTTACCTTGCTCATTACCTTGCTCACGCAAATGTGACTCCTCTGTACATTATTTAGCTAATAACTAATATTATGAGGCAGACTGAAATGAGACTCCAGAGAAAGAGTCAGAAAGACTGATCAGAGAGACTAAAATTGGTCACACAAAGATTGGAAAATAGAATTCCTTGTAGAACATACAAATCATTGAAACCCTGCACATGTAAGGACAAGAGAGCAAAGTCCAGAAATGCACATTTTCTTAGAGGTCAGCTATTGAATTATCAATGGAAATATTTGTATTCTTAAATATTTGACCACATGTGAGAGAAGGCTGAAGAGAAATAAAATGCCATCACTCTGTTTGGACGTCCAATATCACACTAGGAAGTAATCAATCACTGATTTGTAATAAAAAGAGAAAACAATTATTCCAAATGAGGGTTTCATTTCTTTTCCTGTAACAGTTCTTGATTTAGATGCTAGCAATTACCATACAATTGATCCAGTACCACAGCTGAAATGATATTGACCGCAGTATTCCCACATGAAGGAAAAGAGAAAATTAACAGATATCTGAAGAAATGACTTGAGGATGAAATGTTCTAATAGTGATATCTGAGGTTTTGACACAGGTGAAGAAGTGGATTTTCTTTTCTAAAAAATCCCCATTTTTAGCATGGTGCCAGTGGCTTACATCTGTAATCCTAGCTACTCAGGAAGCTGAGATCTGAGGACTGCTATTCAAAGCCAGCCTGGGCATTCCACAGTGGTTGAACAAGTTTAATTTCCCACCAACAGTGTAATAGAGTTCCCAATTGGCTACATCCATGCCAGCATTTACTATTGTTAGTTTCTTGATAAACGCCATTCTAACTGGGACGAGGAATAATCTGTCTTGTTTACTTGTAGATTTGTGGGCACCTTCTAGCTACTATGAATGAATCCATGAAACCTATATTGCTCGGAGTCTGCATTCCTTTCTCTTTTCTCTTAGTATCATTTTCCCCAACCTTTCATTTTCCTTAAGACTAGTGAAAAGTCATCTTTTCAGATGAGTGAATAGAATTCCATTATGTGTGTGTGTGTGTGTGTGTGTGTGTGTGTGTGTGTGTGTGTGTGTGTGTGTGTGTGTAAGATGAATATAGGCCCATGAGTTCATTTCTAAGTCTTCTGTTTCATCTGTAATTTAGTAGTTCCATACTAAAGTTGAATTGTTTTCTCTACTGAATTGAAGAATATTGTTGGGATTTTGATGAGTATTTCATTTTCAATTTTTGGGGGTCAGTATTGCAGTTTTTGCCATGTTAATTTTTTTTTCAGGCTTCATGAGCATATGTATATTATGTTCAGAAAACACACATTGCAATTTTGAACAAACAGAAGGAAAAGTGTCTGGCAGTAGTTCCAGAAAATTTACCCTCTTAGGCTGCAGGAAGCCTGTCTCCCCCTAGGCCTTTTACTATTATTATTACTACTAATTATTATTATTATTATCTTTAAGTAGTTGTTCAAAGCAGTTTATGAATACAACACATCTTGATTAATGTCACTGCTTTTTAAACTAGAAATATTCTTTTTTATTTAGTTACAAGAGTTTTCAGATTCAATTCTTTTTAAGAATCTTAACAACTAGGTTATGAATAGCCTTTTATAATTACCAAGTCTATTTTTGTCCTTGGCCTAGGCAAGTTCGACATAAGTCATCCAGCCCCCACCTCATCATTAGAGAATGAATGATATTTCCAAATGCCTGAGAAGTTTAGCATGCTTTTATTTTCTTACTTTTTAAAATGGGACTTGAACCAAGGACCAGGGCATTCTCCCTTTGCTTCTTCACTCAAGACTATAATTCTAACACTGGAGTTACACCTCCACTTATGCTTTCTGGTGGTTAACCAGAAATAAGTTTCCTGAACTTTCCTGCCCCAGCTGGCTTCAAACTATGAGCCTCAGATCTCAGGCTTCTGAGTAGCTAAGATTATAGGCATGAACAACTGATGCTCAGCTTTTGTTTTTGTTTTTTTTATTGTGATTAAGTGATTACATAATTTCCCAAATTTCAAACTATTGTGGGATCGTGATGCTCAGTTAAACTCACAAACACATTCTATCTTTCCTGGAGCAAATTGTCTATCATGGTCTATAACATTTATGAGTTCTATGAGCTTTGCAATACAGTTATTTCTTCCACATTGGGTGGTATGTACATTTCTTTTGTTTTGCATAGCATCAGCTGTTCCCTCTTTCTCATTTGTTCCCTCCCTCCCATTGCTGCCATTAAGTTGCTTAGTTCATTTTGGTCAATGTCCTGTGCAGCTAATTGGTCCCGTTGTTGTATGTTTTTCCCTGATTCCCTCTAGTTCTGTGTTGTCTTCCTGGATCCCCTCCAGTGTACATATATATACCATACATGTGATCAGCAGCATGGAGTTATTTACTTGTGATTCAACCAGATGAGTGGAAGCTCTCTGTTTCTTAAGTCCTGTTAATTTTGTCGTATCACTTAACATTTTGGATTTAACATCCACTTATCAGGGAGACCATGTACCATTTGTCTCTTTGATCTTGGCTTACCTCGCTCAACATGATTTCTTCTAACTCCATCCATTTCCATGCAAATGCCATTATTATTTTGTCCTTTCTAATGTCTGCATAATATTCCATTGTGTATAGATACCACAATTTTTGGATCCATTCATCTATGATGGGACATCTGGGTTTTTTCCATATCCTGGCTATTGTGAACAATGCTGCAATAAACATGGAGGTGCATGTGTCCTTGTATACTGGTTCCTGTTGTTCAGGATAGATGCCTAGAAGTGGTATGACTGGGTCCTATAGGAGGTCAATAATTAGCTTTTTGAGGAACCTCCAGACTGCTTTCCAAAGAGGTTGTATATGTGTACATTCCCACCAGCAGTGTAATAGGGTTCCTCTTTCTCTGTATCTCCTCCAGCATTTGTCGTTGGCTGACTTGTGGGCCATTCTGACTGGGGTAAGGTAGTATCTCAGGGTTGTCTTTATTTGCATTTCCTTCACAACCAGGGATGCTGAACATTTCCTCATGTGTTTCTTTGTCATTTTTATCTCCTCATCTGAGAAGTCTCTTTAGTTCCCTAGCCCATTTAGTAATTTTTTTGTTAGTCTTGGGAGAGATCAGTTTCTTGAATTCCCTGTATATACTGGATATTAACCCATTGTCTGTTATATTGCTGATAAATATTTTATCTCAATTAGTTGGTTGTCTTTCTAGCACGGTTGTGATAGCTTTAGCTGTTCAGAAGCTTTTTATTTTAAGGTAGTCCCATTTGAAGAGTCTCTCTCCAATTTGTTGTGACCCTGGGACTCTGTGCAGGAAGTTCCTTCCTGTGCCTATAAGTTCAAGTGTCCCTTTTACTCTGTCCTGCAGTAGTTTCACAGATTCAGGTTTGATGTTAAGGTCTTTAATACATTTTGAGTTGATGTTGGTGCATGGTGATAGGCTGGGGCCCAATTTTAGTCTTCTGCATGTGGCCGCCCATTTTTCCCAGCACAAGTGGTTGAAGAGGCTGTGTTTCTTCCATTGTATGTCTTTTGTTCCTTTGTCAAATATCAGCTGACTGTAGGCATGTGTATTTATTTCTGGATCTTCTATTCTATTCTACTTGTCTTCGGGTTTTTGTGCCAGTAACATGCAGTCTTTGTTATTATAATTCTATAGTAGTGTTTGAAGTTCGGCATGGATATCTATCCCATGTTGTCTTTATTTCCTAGAACTGTTTTGGCTATTCTAGTTCTTTTGTTATTCCATATGAAATTTGAGACTGTTTTCTGTATTTCACAGATGTACATCTTTGGTATTTTAATAGGAATTGCATTGAATTTGTATATAAATTTTTGCAGTATTGCCATTTTCACTATATTAAGTCTGTCTATCCAAGAGCATAGGAAGTTTTTCCATTTCCTAGTGTCTTCTGTAATTTTTTTCTTTAACTTTTCATACTTTTCATTAAATAGTTCTTTTACATCTTTGGTTAGGTTAATTCCTAAATATTTAATTTTTCGGGAGGTTATTGTGAATGGGGTTGCTTCCTTTATTTCCTTTTCTGCTTGTACATTGTAAGTGGACAGGAAGGCAACTGATTTTGTGGGTTGATTTTGTATCCTGCTTCTTTGCCGAAGTGATATATGATTTCTAAGAGTTTGGGGATGGAGTTTTGGGATATTGAAGGTATAGTATCATGTCATCTGCAAAAAGGGATAGTTTAACTTCTTCTTTCCCTATGTGGATCCCGTTAATGTCTTTTTCTTGCCTTGTTGCCCTGGCTAAAGATTCCACAACTATGTTGAAGAGGAGTGGAGACAGTGGGAATCCTTGACTTTTTCTGGATTTTAAGAGAATTGGTTGTAGCTTTTCCCCATTAAATATAATATTGGCTATTGGTCTGTCGTAAATGGATTTTATTATTTAAAGAAATGTTCCTTCTATTCCTATTTTCTCTGGAACTTTTAGCATGAATGAATGTTGAATTTTATCAAAAGGCCTTTTCTGAATCTGTGGAGATAATCATGTGATTCTTGACCTTGGCTCTGTTGATGTGTTGGGTACATGTTGTGATTTTTCCCATGGCATCCTTAATCCTGTTAATATGGTTTTCTTGTCTTCTTTTTTTAATTAAACTTGCCAATGGTCCATCAATTTTATTTATTTTTTTCAAAGAACCAGCTTATTTGGTTAATTTTGGCTATGATTCTCTGATTCTCTAATTCATTAATCTCTGCTCTTAGTTTGGTTATCTGGCTCCATGTACTAACTTTAGGTTCTATTTTGTCATGTTTTCTAGCTGTTTTAATTGCAACATGAGATTATTTACGTGGTCTGTCTCTATTTTCTTGATGTGGGCACTGAGGGCAATAAATTTGCCCCTCAGGATTGCTTTTGCTGTGTCTCAAAAGTTTCTTTTAGAGGTGTTTTCATTTTCATTGAGTTGTAGGAATTTTTTAATTTCTTCTTTAATCTCTTCCATTACCCAGGCATTGTTTAGAAGTGTATTGTTCAATTTCCATGTTTTTGAGTAATTTCTGCAATATACTTTGTTATTGAGAACTAGCTTCATTCCACTGTGGTTAGATAGGATACAGGGGATTATGTCAATCCCCTTGTATTTGCTTAAATTCCTTGCATGAACTATGATATGGTCTATTTTGGAGAAAGTTCTTTGAGCTGCTGAGAAAAATGTGTACTGTGTTTTTTAGGTTGAAATACTCAGTAGATATCAGTTAGTTGCGCTTGAAGTATGGCCTCATTTAATTCAGTAGCTTCTTTGCTAATCCTCTGGTTGGCAGACCTGTCCTTTGGAGAAAGTTGGGTGTTAATGTGTACTAGTATTATCGTATTGGGATCTATTTTATTCTGTAAGTTTGAGAGTATTTGCTTAACATATCTGGGTGCACTAATGTAAGTTGATGGTAGTAATATCCACCTCTTTGATTGTTCACTGTATTAATATGTAAAGTCTGTCGTTGTCTTTTTGTATTGATTATAATGAAAAATTTATTTTGTTAGATATCAGGATTGCTACACCTGCTTTCTTCCTGGGTCAATTTGACTGATAGATCAGTTTCCAGCCGTTCACTCTGAATTTGTTTGTATGTTTGGCTGAGAGGTGGGTCTCCTGAAGGTAACAGTTTGTATGTTTGGCTGAGAGGTGGGTCTCCTGAAGTCAACAGATTGATGGGTCATGTTTTCTGAGCCAATCTGCAGTTCTTTTTCGTTTGATTGGTGAAGTAAGCCCGTTATTATTAAGAGATAGTATAGAGAGATGCATTGTGGTCCCTGTGATTCCCTATTTTCCTAAGGTTTTCTTCTTTCCTTTCCTCCTGTGCTTCCTCAGTTACAGTTTTATTGATGGCTGTCTGGGTCTAGGTCCCTGTTTCTGGTTGCTTTCTTCAGGTTGTGTCCCCCCTCTTAGAATTCTTTGTAATGCTGGCTTAATGTTTATGTATTCATTTAGTTTTTCTTTGCTATTAAAATTTTTCAGTTCTCCATCAAATGTGAATGCTAGCTTTGCTGTGTATATCAGTCTGGGTTGACAGTTATTGGCTGTCAGGGATCGTATGTTACTTTCCCAGGCCTTTCTTGCATTCAGTGTTTCTGTGGAGAAATCTGCAGTGATCCTAATTTTTTTCCCATTGTAGTATAGCTCCTTTTTCATTTTTGTTGCATGCAAGTTTGTTTCCTTATTATTCAGATCTACCATTTTTACTATAATTTGTCTACAAGTGTTTCTCCTGGGATCCTGCTTGCTAGGTGTTCTATAGGCTTCTGTTATGTAGGTAAGATGTTATTTTTTGAGATGGGGAAAATTTTCACTGATTATTTTGTTGAATAGGTGTAACATTTCCTTGCTTTGATATTCCTCACCTTCGTCCATTCCAATTATACCAAGGTTAAATTTCTTGACCCTATCTGCTTGCTCTTGAATTTCCCTTTGGCATAATTTAAGTGATTTTTCCACATCTGTAATGTTTTGGTCCAGTTGGTGTATGCTGTCTTCTGTATCTGACACTCTACGTTCCATTTCGTTCACTCCGTTAACTGTGGCTTCCATTGTGGTTTGCATGGAAGAAATGGACTCATTTATGGATTTGATGTTCGCTCTCAAAGTACTGATCTCACCTTTTAATGAAGTGTATACTGCCTCTATTTTTGCACTGATATCACTTCTCAGTGAGGTGTGTGCTGCCTCTATTTTTGCGCGTACCTCCTGTTTTAGATCCTGCATCTCTTTTGATAGTTCATCCCTGTGATCTTTAATTTTCTGGTCTATTTCTCACTTTATTTCCTGAGTCATTGCCTCCAGCATATTTTGGATGTAGCTTTTGTCTTCCATTCCTGCTTTGCTCCCACTAGGGCTCTCCCCAGGGTGGCTGCTGGCTTTTGGGGATAGCTTGCTATCCTGGGTCATGATAACCCTTGTAATTTTTCTGATTTTCGCATGGGGATTCAGGGATTATTGGAGACTAATCTGAAAATTTGTTTTGGTCAATAGGTGTCTGTCTTTTCTTGGTTGCTGTTTCTGTGCTGCTAGAGAGAATCTGTACCTGATCTCGGTTCTGTTGAGGGCCGGCCTCCAGCTGCTGGTCTGACACATATAGGGTTCTCAGTTCTCTGTTTTAGATCACTGGCAATTCCTGTCTTTGGAAGAGTTGAGCAGCCCAGAGTGCTCCTACAGGTGCTCTTGGCGAGTTTGGATGTGCTGGATGCACTGTCCCAGATGCTGGAGTTTGCTATGGGCTCCTGATAATTTTTGGTGGGTTGTGGGCTTGAACTCTGGGTTTGGGCACTGTCCCTCAGCTCTTCAGCTCAAGACTGATACCCTACCATTTAAGCCAAAGCTCTTCTATCTCTTTCTGCTTATGTGGTGCTGAGGAATCAGATCCAGGGCCTCATGCACCCAAGACAAGTACTCTACTGCTGAGCAACCTTACCAGCAGAGCTCCTGACTATTATCAGGTGCTGGTGGCTTGTGTTGTTCAATTTCCAGCCTAGAATATATGGGTTGGGTTCTGGTAGGGTTTAGGCTTCTCCTTTCCTGAGCCCCCAGGTCTTTGCTGTCACAGAATTGCTTCCCAGGGGATGCAGTTCCCTGTTTTTCTCCCCTCTGCTGAGGCACATGCAGCTTCTTACTTCAGTTGGGAGGAGTTGGTTGTGTTGCCCAGTCACCGGATCCCCAGACCTGGTGCCAGTGCCTGGCCTGGGACATGCCGGTTGGACCTATGCTGCTGTGTATCCTGCCTAGTTTATGCAGCCTGGGGTACTCAAATTTCTTACACTGTTGGGTGTCTGGACCCAGAGGTGCTGTTCCTGGCTTGGGCATTTAAGCTCCCTACCAGGGGTGCGCTTGCTCTAGCCTGGCGAGCTGAGTGTGCTTCACAGTCTAGTAGAGCTCTAGAACATTTCCCAGTTTTAGTGGGTCCTGTGGTCCAGGTGTTGGGATAGGGTGTCTGAGTCAGGGCCGCGGGATTCCCGCCAGCTCTGTTCTCTCTTAAGGCATACACTGTCTACTGTGGGATACTCACCGAGGTGCTAATTGTTCTTTTTGTGTGATGTACATCATTGGTTGCCGTTGAAATCAAGAATTCAATTAAGGTGGTTGTGGGCTGGGCTGGGTGGTGGTGGCTCTGTGAGTTTCTCTTTTGTCTCTGCCTCAATTGATGCTGTTAGGGTCCAAGCTGCAGGATGGGCCTCTGTCCTCCACCCGACGGATGGGGGAAGGGCCTCCATGCAGGTTCTGAGAGCTGGGGTATGTCTCTGTTTGTACTCTCTGGATCAGCATCAGTTCTTTGCAGGTCTTCTGCCTTGTTTTCTGTGGGCATCCCATGTAGCTCTGGCACTCCCGCCGAGAGGCTGAGTTCCCAGCTCAGAGGTTTCTCTGTTCATTGCGGTTGGAGGGTCTGACACCGGTACTTCAGACGACTTCTGCACAGGTGATCTGCAGGTACTGAGCACTGCGGTTTGTCTCCAATTGCGTTCTCTGGATCACCACCATTTCCTTGCAGGATTCTGCTCTGGTGTTCTGTGGCTCTGTGTAGCTCTGTAATTCTTGCCATGGGGCCGAGTCGCTTTGGCAGGATGGAGCCTCTCTGCTCGGATAGAGAGTGAGGGGTGGGGTTGGGATCTTTGTGCAAGCTCTGGGCTTGGCGGTTTCTTCAGTTCGTCGCGATCAGCGGGTCTGACACCGGTACCTCAGGCTGCTTCTGAGCAGGTGATCTGCAGACAAACCCCTGTGTCTCTGGGAGTCTGGCAGCCCCTGTCGTGCTGGCTGGGTGTGGTTTGGTGCATTGCTGCATGGCCAGTAGAGGTTGGGGAAGGGGTCTTCGCGCTTCTCTTCTGAAATTCTTTTTCTCTCTTTTTTTTTTTTCCTGCCTTCTGTTTTTCTCTCAGTGTTCATCTTTTTGTTCTTGTCGGTTTCTTGGGGAGATTAAGCATTGGAACACGACTCTCTTTTTGGTGGGGGAGAGCTGTGGCATTTCCCTACTGCCCCTTGCCATCTTGCTCATCCATCCAATTTTTATATTTTCAAATATCTATTTCATTATAAAGATGCTGTACAGAGCGGTTACATTTACACGAGTAAGTTACAGTTCTCATTGAACATTGTTACGTACTGCAGTTTTTTTTTCTCCCCCTGACTCTTCCCTCCATTTCGCCCACACACATTACATTGTAAAGTTAATTTCTGCCATAGTGTCCTGTGAGTATCATTGTTGCAATGGGTCACCTTTTGTACTTCTTTCAGTATTTTGTTATTTCCCTTCCCTTTCCCCAATCAGATAAATGCATATACAGGATGCAGAGTACCAGAATCAAAGACAGGAATTGCAATGAATAAAACCAATAGGAAAAGAAAAATGATATAAAGTAAGAAGAAAGAACTAGCTACAGTATATTGGCTACATCAAGCTTGACAACTAAACAAAAGAAGACCTGTTGTTTCTATGTCTTCATTTCAGTTAGCATCATTTTGTATGGTCACATATACATTCACACCTCCTGAGCTATAATGATCCACTTTCAGGAGTAACAGGCTAATGTTAATAATTTCAAGTGAGAGAAATCATAGAGCTCAAGTCATTTTGCATGTGCTAGGAATTGATACAATGCACAAAAATTACATGCTTTAATAACTACCAGTTTATCAGTGCAGTACTAGGTGTCCCTTGGCTGGAATCCCTCCTGAGGAAACCTAAGGCAGTTGGTGCACCTCTCTTCTGGGCTGGACTGAGGGCCTTGCTGGGCAAACAGCAATCCATTCCTGGATCCCACTTACAACTTTTTTTAGTAGACCCCCTACAAATCTCTCTCATCCCAATAACAGCCTTCTGGCTTTCAAGTGAGGTTATCTTTCATATCTCTTAGAGCTCTCCACACCTTTGTCTAGAAGAGCTTTGTTCCAGGGCCCACATTCAGCAGCTTGTTCTAAGAATAGTAGTAGCTATTTTGCTAGCCAAATATATTCTCTGCCATCTCTTCCTCAAATTAGTCTTTGGTGTCAGTATGAGTCTGCTCAGAGGGTAGAGCCAGCCTGGGATGGCTTTGAACCATGATCCTAAGTCTCCTGAATAACTAAGTCTCCTGAATAGCTGGGATAACAGGCGTGAGCCACCTGCACCCGGACATCATTTCTTTCTTTTTTTTTTTTTGTCAGTCGTGGGGCTTGAACTCTGTACCTGGGCGCTGTCCCTCAGCTCTTCAGCTCAAGGCGAGCGCTCTACCACTTGAGCTACAGTGCCACTTCCCGGACATCATTGCTTAATTCCAGGAACATTTCAGGGGGTGGAATAGCACAGCACCACATACATTTGTTAGCAACTGCCCCAGGTTGAGCCAGATGCTCAGACCAAAACCACTGACCTTGATATTGCCTTTGGTGTCCAACAGGATGTTGTTGGACTTAAGGTCTTCGTGTGTGATTCTGTTTTGGTGTAGGTAGTGAGCAGCACTTAGAATTTGTGTGATGAGCCTCCTGGTTTCATCCTCATACAGGCGGCACGATATTCAGATCCACCCCAGGAGGTATCCCCTAGTGGCCAGTTCCACGATGATACATACATACTCTTCCTTCTCCAACAACTGGTACAACCTGATGATGTGTTTGTGCCATACCGTCTTAAAAATGTCCACCTCATTCTTTATCTAATGATGATGACTCTCACTTCCAGGCTATTTTAAATGCCACGTCCTTTTCTGTGACATGGGGATGGGCCACCTTCACTTGTCCATAGGTACCTTTGTCGATGAGCTCATTCATCTGGTATTGTTTGATGATCTCCTCCTTCAAGAAGCTTGAGGATGATTCTTTGTGTCCTTCCATCCTCCCACTATGATGGCAGGTAGCAAGTCTACCTAAAATAAACTTAATAAAATAATGGCAAACCAGAAAGAGTAAAATAAATACCAAAATCCAAACGACAACCAGTCCCCACAACCAAAAATTCATTTAGCCTTGAATCAGTCCAGCGGGTCATCAAGCAAGAGCTCCCAGCTCTGTTAACTGACAGAGGTTGGAGCACAGTGTCTTCCTATATATCTGCATGGACTCACACAATGGAGCAATCACAACCAGGCATTGTAATCTCATGGAGGAAATGGACCAATCAGAGTCTGGGCCAGTGAAGTCAAAGAAAAAGTGGACCAATCACAGCCTGCCAGCATTGACATTCTAGCTCAGAGGCCTCAACGACTGCTGCTAAGGACTCCAGGTGGGCTTGAGGTTGCTCTGGTCATTATCATGGCATTTTTGAAACCACTAGGACAGTGCTCAATATCCTCTGTTTTTCTAGAGGACCACTGCATCTTATAAATTGCTTCTCTACCTAATAGCCTCCATTCTTGATTGTCAACTTATTGTCTGGTTCCAACAATGGCATTGCACAAAGGCCTCCCACCTTCTCAAGGACAGTTAAGTCCTACAACTTCCTCTTGAGGGAACAAGCTGGCTTTGAGCCACAATCCTCACAATTCACCTTCCTGAGTAGTTAGGATTATAGTTCTGAGCCATTGGTAGGTATTTAGCTCATCTCTTACATTTGGAGACAGTATATTTGTTAGAAAGGTAGGTTTCAATATGTCCTTTTAGCACTTTAAATTTCTTGCCCTTGCTGTCTAATAGATAATTTAGTTTATGATGAGAAATTAGTCATAATATCATTGAAGATCACTTGGGTGTGATGAATTGTATCTCTGCGTTTTGGGAGGATTTCTGTCTTTGTTTAATTCGAATTTGTCTTAGTGTGGACTTAGGTAATTATGTTAATTTTTTGACCTTGTAGATACCTGCATAGAAGGGTTCATGCTTTAATCAAAACTGGGAAGCTATTGGTTATTATTCCTTCAAATACTATGTATTTCTTTTTTTCCCTCTGTACATTATACATATATATATTATACATACATATTCAAATTGTATATGTGAATATACATATATATACCTACATATTTGTATTATATATGTCTTTATATATATATTTATTTTCACATAGCTTCCACTTTTGTGGTTGTTTATGGTAGGAAGGTTAGATTGATCGTAGCTACTCCATCAAAGAGTTAGAAGTTTTCCTATTTATTTCTTGATAAAAATATGCATTTCTTGGCAAGGATATTGAAACACATAAAAAGCAGAGTTAGCCCCTCGCCTCCATATCTCTCTAATTTCCTGCCTCTGTCAGGTCTCTGAGCACAGCACCATTACCTATCGGGTTCTTCTAGTGTGTGGTGTGATCTTTTGCAATGTCATGTGCTGCTTCAAAGGCCAACAGGTCTGCACCTGGAGGAGGAGCTGCTCCAAAGTCAGCCTGCATGAGTTTACCTGCCTGCCTCTGTCTTGGTGTCAGAGCCCCAGCAGCTACTGGGGTGACCTTAGCAGATGTGCGTGTGCCAGGATTGCAGATTGGTGACTGCATGAGGCACAGGCACAGCCTCTATTTTTATCCATCAGAGGTCTACGGTGGAGCCTGGGGGTGTTCCCCTGTTGGAAGCTATGCTTGGAGCATGGCTGGGGGCTGCAGAAGCCCCACTTTGGCCTCACATCTGGGGTACAACAGATGCCAAGGATTTTTTGGGCTCTTTTCAGAATATATGGGCAGGTTCAAGAGCAGATGAGTTCAGTGGACCCCTAAACACAGGTTGGGCAATGGAGCTGGGAGGGGCAAGGCTGTCCAGGTTGGCAGGGGTCAGATGATGAGCCTATATTAGTAGTCTGCTGGCTTCCAAATGAAAAGCTAGACTTGCTTGCTACACAGAAATATCCCTCTAAGAATGGTTGCACCAGAGCATCCCATGGTGGGGGGGGGAAACTGCTAAAGACTGCAGTAGATGGACCAGGGGCACTTGGTGTTCTCTGTAGGCAATTCAATGCTGGCTCTGGCAGGAGGGATCTGAAGGTTCCCTAACACTGCAGATCCAGGGAAGCCAGAGCCCAAGAAGACACCAGGCTTTGCCAGCTGGGCACTGGGCAGGCTGGTAGGTGAAACCTTGCTGGATGGCTTTGCAGAGTCCTCAACCTGGCCCACCTACCAGCACAATAACCTGCCTAGGATCTCCTCAACTGTAGAACTTGGAGGCAGCAGTTCTTCCAACTTAGACATTCAGTGTCTAGCTTTCTTGAGGCTGATGTGCTCAGGGCCAGTGTGGAGGAGCGGCAGGCCTCCTGCTGGGGGAAACAGATGTCCCTTCCAAGGCATCTTGGGAAAGGGATGCCCCTGGAAGTGGACTCATGGAAAGGCTGGTCTGTCCTGCTCAAAGAGAACACCTCCAGTTTGTTTGACTGTTTGGTTGAGTTGGGGGGGTCTCCCCTTGGAGGCAGTGATATTAGGGGACTGTATTGGTGAGATTATCTCAAAATTAAACCAACTGTTGATCAAGCAAAAGAGTAAAGCTTGCTGAACTGCCCATGGTTGGTGTAGTTGAGGTCATGGCTGCTTTTGCCTTGAATGTCCTCAAGGATTTGTCACCAGAAGACAAATGACTGGATGCTGACATGAAGTCCAATGGTTTTAGGAAATTTATCAGAGAGCACTACTTGGCTTGTATGTCATTCAATAGGGCTAACACTGGGTGCGGAGTTTGAGCTTTAGAGCTGGGAATCACAGCTTGATATTTTTGGAGGACTATGGATACCTTCTGGATGGTGTTGGACCTTTAAGGGGTCTCAGTACATTTTGAGATTAAGTGTGATCCTCAGAGCTTCATCCTAGGTTTGTGACAGGGCTGAGTTCTCCCTCCCTGCTGTCCTGATGCCTTTAGGGTGTGGGCTGGTTTCTGGCAAGAGGAAAAGTTTAATGTGTCTTCTATTGCCTGAGCCTCACTAGGAAGGGCTGTTGTTGGCAAGGAGGATTGTGTAATTGGGAAGTCTTTGTGTTCTTTGAATAAGGGAATCAGAGCACATCTTAGCTTTCTTTTTGAATGTTTAGTTTCTGTGGAAGTCTAAAGACCTAAGAGTTTAAGGCTCCAGAGGCTTTCTAGTTTTCCAGACATATCCAGCATTTTTTTTTCACCTTACAAAGACACTTCTAACTTCCTCCCTTAGTTATACTCTCCTGAGCCTTTTGGCTATGGCATAAATGAGGAAAGACAGGCAGGGATGTGATGTTGCTAAGGAAGGCAGTCAGGACTGCCTTGTTGCTGAGAAAAAGCAGGCAGGCCTGTCTTGTTACATAGTTTCATTTTATTCACCAGTGTTGGTAAATAAAGTCTCCAGATTGGAATTCAGGGGCTACCCATGATCATTGCTCATTCTTTTTCCCTGCTCTTACCATACTGACTTTCCATTTAAATTCATTTTTACTTTTCATTTTTTGTCAGAAGTAAAGAGGCGATTAAAAATCTATATGCAATACTAGTTTTTATCCTTGAATTACTAAAATACACGAAGAACATATCAATTCAAGAAGCATAAAATGGCAGATAGGGGCTGGGAAGGTGGCTCAGTGGTAGAGTGCTTGCCTTGCATGTATGAGACCCTGGGTTCTATTCCTCAGCACCACATAAACAAAAAGAAAAAAGCCGGAAGTGGTGTTGTGGCTCAAGTGATAGAGTGCTAGCCTTGAGCTGACGAGCTGAGGGACAGCAGCCAGGCCCAGAGTTCAGGCCCCACGACTGGACCAAAAAAAATAAAAATAAATAATAAAATAAAATGGAAAATGGCATGAGTTTGATCTCTGTCCCTCTACTGTGACTCTCTTCCTCTACTCTGGGGTGACCACTGCGACTAGTTAGATGTGTATCCTTGCATTCAAACCAAATGTGCACAAAGGAGAGGCTATTAAAAAGAGACTTGACCACAGCTACCCAAGGTATCCCAAACCTATCTTAGTAGGAGGACAAATTTCCAATTCACACTATGGAGATTCAAACTTCTATATTCAGGTTCACAGACCTTAGCCAAGTCTGTGCTGGAACCACATGACTGAAGATGGTAGCTCATTGTTCACTAAAAAAAAGAAGTCTGCAATAACTGTAAATCTCCCCCCTGCCTTTCTCACTAAGTAACAGTATGAGGTATGAGGACTAAGGAGTTAACAGGCCTTTTAGAGATTACTAGATTTTGGGTTTTAACTTTTGTATTTCCATGTTTCACTTTAGATCAAATATTGGGTCTGTAAAGCAGCAGCCCAAGAGAAAGTGATGTCCAGAACTTGTTTAAGTGTCTTGTAGCGACCGTCTACTCGACCAGCGAGAAAAAACGACCACCACACCAGGAGTCTTCTCAGATCACGCTTTATTGGAGAGACTTTTAATTGTAGGAGAGCTTGGGCGGGAGAGAGCGTGCACCTGAAACATGGCCGCTTATATAGGGAATAGGAACACGGGTCTTTCTATCATTGGTCGTCTGCCTTTCACCGTCACCAGGTGCCACGGGATTGGCTGGGGACTCTACATGGCTCGCGCATGCGCAAAGCCCAGGACCTGCCATCCCGCCAAGCCCCGCCTGAAAGGGAGTGGTTACCTCAAAGCTGCAAGGGAGTGGGTGCCATCTTGTAATGGCGTTTACCCTGGCTCCCTAGAGTTCCCCCTTCTTTGTTTTTTGGCAACAGGTAAGAGTAGAGGTTGGGCCTCTGTCTAAAACATTAGGACCTTGCACTGGCCTTCGCCTGAGGGGCGCGCCTTCCCCAGTGATGACCAGGCCCGTCCGATGCCTTTTTTGCAGAGGTGGGATCTTGGGCATCAACCCACTTGAGACCCAGCATGCTCTTCTTGAGGAGATGAGAACCATCTCCTCAAGTGCAGTGCACTTAGCTTGCACCCTGTCCCAAATTGCAAATTGCATACCTGTCCCGGTGCAATGGGTTCCCCTGATCCCTCGGGGTGCTAAGGCTATGCAGAATGGTAAGGCTTAACTGCCTCTTAGGGCCGACAGCCAAATCTGGGGTGAGGATCCACTCTCCAAAGCGGCTAATGCTTGCAAGATAACAACCTTGTCCCTTCTGGTTTGGGCTCGAAGGCCACAGACCAACCATAGGCAGACCACGCATCCTCCCAAGCAGCAGGCTAAAAACATTCCGACTCCCACCCGCTCTTTGGAAAAGGACACCGCAGAGGCAATCCAGTCAGTAAATTGTAACAGCCCACAGCATCATTGGTTTAGCTATCACAGGGATTGCTATTAGCACTGTTGCTAACAGCAGGAAGATCAGCTGTATCAGGAGACGAGTGGATGGCATCTTCAAGAGGGGGTTCTTCTGCAGTCTCCACCGGCCTGGTCAGTCTCGTTGGCACCCAGTGAGGTACTTCTTGACTCTGGAAAAACACAAACAGCTCCCCTGGATCTCGTTATTACCGGATCCGGTCCATACCATTTATTATTAATAAAAATCTTTCCACATCACCATGTCTTTCGTATCCATGGAGTGTCTTGTCATATGCCGATCTGCGGCAGACTGATCGTTGTCATTTAGAATTAAAAAATTAAGGGTAAAGAGCGCAAGAGAAAGTCTTTCCCTGGGGGACGCTGACTCAGCAATTCCCCCTTTTTGCTTTTGAAGCATTTCTTTTATGCTTCGATTAGCTCTTTCCACTATACCTTGTCCTTGAGGATTGTAGGGCAATCCGGTGGTGTGGGCAACCTGCATTTGTGCGAAAAAGGCGCGAAAACCATGGGAAGTATAAGCAGGGCCATTATCCGTCTTAAATCTAAGGGGCTTTCCCCAAGCTGCCCAAGCTTCTAAACAGTGTATTCTGACGTGAGACACCTTTTCTCCTGCCAGAGGTGTGGCATGAATGACACCAGAAAAGGTGTCCACAGACACATGTAAATATTTCAACTTACCAAATTCTGTCAGATGAGTAACATCCATTTGCCATAGGGCGTTTGGTCTCAACCCCCTGGGGTTTACCCCCACATGGGGAGGATGAAGAAAGGTAACACAGGATATACAGGCTTTAACAATATCTCTTGCCACATGCCTGGACAAATTATATCTTTTCCTAAGGGTATTAGCAGGTACATGATACAATCTATGAAAGTCTTTTGCCAATTCTACAGGATCAGCAGCGACCAGAGCCACAGCCCGAGTTGCCTGGTCCACCAAATCATTACACTTTGCCATCAGGCCCGGCAGCATAGAGTGGGCACGAATATGTCCAATATAAAAAGAGTGTTTTCTGTTTAAGATAAGGGATTGAATCTGTAACAAAACATTAGAAATTGTACTGGCCTGCTTAACTGAAGCAGCAACTTCAAGAGAAGCAATGGCATTTACAACATATAATGAATCAGAAAATAAGTTAAAAGGTTGATCAAATCTTTTGAAAACTTCAAGCACAATTAAACATTCAACAGCCTGTGGGACATTCGGCCGAAAATTAAAGACTACCGGCTGTTTGTGTCCTTGAACAAAAAAGGCACCTTGTCCAGATTTTGATCCATCCGTAAAGATGGTTAGAGCATCAGCCAAGGGCTCCTTTGAAGTGACAACAGGAAAATACACTAAATTTTTGTTAACTATGGCAAGCAGAGGATGCTTAAGATAATGATTATCAATTACATTTGGAAATGAGCAAACAAGAATTGCCCACATATCCATTGTGGCTGCTAAAATTTCAACTTGCTCACGGGTGTATGGAATAATTAATTTATCTGGAATTTTTGCAAAGTGCATTAAAAAATACTTTATACCCAAAATTGCCTTTTTTTATTTTATTTTTTTATTTATTTATTTTTATTTATTTATTTATTTTTTCAGAATCAAAATTGCCTGTTTAGCCACTAATTCAGGAAAATATTGAACAGTTTTTGCTCCCACAGAATCATAGCATTAATAGTTAGCCTTTGAAGCAAGGCAGTGGTATAATTGGCCGTCACCCATGTCCTGACTGCCTCAACTAAATCTTTTAACTGGGAGTAGGAAACCGGCTCAAAATCTCTTTCATTAGTAATGGGATTCTCAAAGATTGGGAAAGCGGCTGCTAATCGCGACCAGGTGTTTTCTTTTATAAAGTGACTCTTCCCTGCCGGCGGGCACGCTGGGCGGGCCGACGGGTGAGGGGCAGCTCCGTTTCCTCTTCCTGGCTGCTGCGGTACTCCCACCCCTAGGGGGAGCCACCCCCCATATCTGTCTGCCTCGTGCTCCCCCGCAGCCTCTTCTAAGTCTTCACTATCAGCTGGATCGAGCTCCTCTCCCACCTCCTCTAACATTTCTTCCTCTGCGTCACTCACAAGATTACTATATTCTTGGTCCCGCCCTTCCACATGTAGGGCTGAGAACCGGTTTGCTTTTAAAGAAGGGCATGGGGGTCTCCTTGAGACCCCCTCCTCTCTAAAACCCTTCTCCTTTTGTGAGGGCTGCAGTCCCTCTTGCTTTAATTCTTTAGGATCCTTTTGTCTTTTTTCCCTTTTTCTTTTAGGCCTATTTTCCTCCCCCTTACTGTATGCTGACTCTGATAGACTATCCTGATGCCGTGTTAGTACTTTGCATCCTTCCTGGATTAAATCAAACCCTCCCTCCTCGAGGCAAGTGCGCACCATCAAAAAGACAAGCCACAAAGGAAGAAGCAATGCAAGCAACCAAAAAATATCTAAATCTACAGTGAACAGCATACCGGGGGATATTTACCGACGTGCCCTCTCCGCGTGTTGAGTTCTGGCTCTGGTTCAGCCTCTCGCGCGGGTCCCGTCCCTGGTTCGTTCCCGGGTTTCTGCACCACTTGTAGCGACCGTCTACTCGACCAGCGAGAAAAAACGACCACCACACCAGGAGTCTTCTCAGATCACGCTTTATTGGAGAGTCTTTTAATTGTAGGAGAGCTTGGGCGGGAGAGAGCGTGCACCTGAAACATGGCCGCTTATATAGGGAATAGCAACACGGGTCTTTCTATCATTGGTCGTCTGCCTTTCACCGTCACCAGGTGCCACGGGATTGGCTGGGGACTCTACATGGCTCGCGCATGCGCAAAGCCCAGGACCCGCCATCCCACCAAGCACCACCTGAAAGGGAGTGGTTACCTCAAAGCTGCAAGGGAGTGGGCGCCATCTTGTAATGGCGTTTACCCTGGCTCCCTACAGTGTCTCAGACTATTTGAATTTGTTTTTACTGAATTATCTTTTTTCCTACAATCCACACCTGTGGCCAAATGGGGACTTTCTTACAGTTAGCGGACTGAAGGCCCAACACTGCATCTATTTATGCCTTGTTCTGCAGCCTCGTTCTCGTATATGGCTGTTGCAATCTTAGATTTAGAACCCCTGTCTTTCTTCCCCTCTCTTTCTCCTCCCTCTCTGTCCTTCAGTAAACAATTCCAAAATATTTGTTGAAAATAAAGCTTGGAAAATTGTCATAACATTAAACAGTAGTGTCCACCTTTGAAGCCTGACAATTTTGTTAACACAGGTAGAGAACAAGCAACATAAAATGGATATGCAATATACAGATGCGCACACCTACACCAAGAGAATATTTTTCAATAAATATGTGATTGTATTCAGTGAGTATAATAATATCCTGAACAATTGTAATCTTTAACCACAATCTCAATTTGAACTAATAAATGCTAGAACAACTTCTTGTATCATTTAAATGATTTACTTTTCAAATATTCTCTGAGTTGTTTCCTTAGTGCTATTAGCCACTTTCAGGGTAACTATTAGTCAAAAATTCATTTAATCTTTATAGTATTGATATCATGCCTATTGATATTATTGGCTGTAAAGTTCTCCAAACTATAAACTTTTAAACTTCCCAAGCCAAATTTCTTCCTGTGCCTTAACAGATTGTTTCCTCCAGGTTTTATAGACCTTGAATTCTCCATGGGAAAAGAAGAGATCTATGTATCTAATATATTTTTAGTATATTTGTAAGTGTGTGTGTCAGTTTTCTTAAACAAAACATAAATGAATAGGTTTTCCATTTCCTAGATAGAAATGATTAATGTTACAAAAGAAATACAGGTGAATCCGGTCATCATGGGTACTGAGTATTAACAGATATGGGAATTCCCCAGGCAACAGTGTGGAATGTGGGATGTGTGTGTGACAGTGTGTGCGGGAAAGTCCGTGAGACTCTTGTCTTCAATAAACCACTAGAAAACCAGAAGTGATGCTGTGGTTCAAGCAATAGAGCACTCACCTTGAGCTGAATAGCTCAGGGACAGTGCCCAGGCCCAGAGTTTAAGCCCCTCAGATGACAATAATAATAATAATAATAATAATAATAATAACAACTATTATTATTATAAAGGAAATTAGACAAATTCCACAACTTAATTGTACAGCAATACAAAATAATGCATAATAGATTTAGCAATAAGTACCATAAAATTAGATCAAAATATTATAAATGTCATATTTTATATGTATATAAATTTTTCAGAAGGAGTTAAGAGTGGAAACGGTGACATTGATCAATATCAATGGACTCATAAACTGACATATTGAATTGAAAAAAAATGAAAAGCATGCTTCAGAAAATAATATATAAATAAATAAAACCAATACTCAATCATTCAGAAAAATTATATATATATACTTATTCAAATGTTTATGTGTTCCTATATATATTATATACATTTTGTAGTGTCATATTTGACTACATGTGGCTTATATAATTATTTTTAAATATTTTCTTTTTGTTGATCAAAAAGCGAATATCTAGCTTTCAAATTATATGGCGTTCTTTTTTTATTTTTGATATATTTTCATTTAGGAGAAAATTTGAACCTATTATAGAGCATTTTAACTTTTGGAAAGGCTGTACTCATACTGGATTAGCAGGGAAACTGTGCTCTATTCATCTGTAAAGACCTACGAGAAAACCATTCTCATGGTCTAAATCAAAAAGATAGTTGTTACGTACTGAAGACTAGCTTGTCTTTGTTTATCTAGTTGTGTGTGTGTGTGTGTGTGTGTGTGTGCGTGTGTGTGCTTGCGTGTGTGTGTGTGTGTGTGTGTGTGTGTGTGTGTGTGTGTGTGTGTGTGTTTGTGCATGCACGTGCATACGTAGGCCTGTCTTGGGGACATGAACTCAGGACCTGGGTGCTGTCTCTGAGCTTTATTTTTTTTTAATATTATCACTTATGCCACAGATCTACTTCCAGCTTTTTGCTGGTTAATTGGAGATTAGAGTTTTGTGGAGTTTCCTGCTGGCTTTATACTACAAAACTCAGATCTCAATCTCTTGAGTAGCTAGTATTACTGGTGTGAGCAACCAGAGCTCAGATAGAAAGCTATTTTCGTCTACGATTAGGGATTATAATTGTCTTCACTCTAGCCTACCCTTCTCCCTAAGGTATCACCAAATCATGACGTGCTCTTCCCTTATATTTCCTTTCTTTCCCTGAGTTCTTGCCTTTTCTCCCAGCTTCCATCTAACAATACTGGGCACATATAGAAATCATCTTAGCCAAGTGAACTGTCTTCACATTTTATTTCTATTGTTTTCATTTTCCTGGCTAAGTATGTTGCATTCCTTATAACTAACTCCTCACCATAATCATGTTCTTTGAATTTTTTTCTAGAATAGCATATATAATAACTTTTGATTCATTTAAGTGTTTTCTGATTTAGAACATGTGGCTATTGACCAATAAGAAGATACAGGAATATATGAGACCAAAACTAGAAACCAGTATATACCTTTCTTCTCTTCTTCCTCCTCCTCCTCCTCTTCCTCCTCCTCCTTCTCCTCCTCTTCCTCTTCTTTCCTTCCCTTCCTCCTCCTCCTTCTTCTCTTTCTCCTCCTCTTTATTCTTTCCTTTTTCTCCTTCTTCTCTTATTTTATTATGGTTTAAATCATAAGTTTTCTTCAACAAATGCGCTCCCCAAATCCATGACACTTTCTCTAAGTTTCAATAACCTTTTCTTCCCTCATATTTTTATTTGCATCAATTGCTTGTTTTGAACAAGGGAGTTTCACAGTGACATGTACAGATATCATTCATCTGGGCTCTGACTTGGTTCAACCTAAACCATACTACGGGTTTCATAGACTTTGAGGTTGCAATTTCATGGAGGTACATACAAAATCAAAGGTTTTCACCCTGTTCTCTTCACCTTTGAAAAAATGACTCATTGAAAGGAATATTATCCTCCACATTTATTTTTCCTTAAAGCAAGTGAATAATAGGAAACATTTTGCTGTGGAAAAGTGAAAAGGAAATCAACAAAGTTGAAATAGTCTATTTATGCTTGAGAACTCTTGCATACTTCACGTACATGCTGTTTGTATTATGAATATTTGATATTTTGACTCTCCATTCATTGATTGACTTCATTACTTGATAGGAAATTTACATAGTCCAAGATGTATCTCAAGGTATTCTGCAACAGTTATCTTGGAATTTCAGCCATGGAAGACAGGAAATATAATAGAGTTCATTCTTTCTTAATATAATATTTCATAGAGTTCATTCTTTCTTAATATAATATTTCAGTGAGTTGTTTATACTGAAAATGAAGAAGTTTAATTGCAACAAACATGTTAAAGGATTGACAGGTATCCTCTGTATACTTTATATATATATATGTGTGTGTGTATATACACACACACACACACACACACACACACACACACACATATATATATATATATATATATATATATATATATATATGTATATATATATATAATTTAAAAGCATGACTCAGTTTCCAAAAACTTCTGGATAAAATTTTAGGTGTAAAAGCACCAGTAAGTGGCTTTGCACTTACAGATCAGAAGGAAACCAAATTAGTGCCAGGGGGACTTTTGTTCTTTTAACTGAAGAAGAGCATTACTGTTGAAGAGAGTCAATCTGAGACTAAATTTTAAAAGATTAAAAAACAGTAAAGCATTTCAGATTGTATTTCTGTGATATAAAAAGATATTATATTGAATAAAATGTATCTATTATATGGATTCCTTTTAGAAAAGGGCAGTAAGGTCTGCCTGGAAACTACATTATGTTTTTTCTCTTTTCTTAAAATGAGGAATGAAATGCATGCCACAATTACCTCTTCTACACTTTGTACCATGGAACAGTAACTAGATAGCACATTGATTTTTAGTGCACTTTTCATTTGAAACAACAGCTTCTACTTTAAGCTGATTAGTGATTCTTCAAGGATTAGTGAGCAATCAAAACATATAATAATCACATTGCTACAAATATGGCTATGTATGCAACATAGTCAGAGATCATGGAAGACTGTACTAATGATATAAATCAGGTTAAATGGTCAATTTAACTTTGGAGATAAGGAAAATGCCTTTGAAAAATAACCAGTTTTGCCAGACACCAGTGACTCACACCTGTAATCCTTGTTACTCAAGAGGCTGAGAGCTGAGAATAGTAGTTCAAAGCCAGCATGGGAAGCAAAGTTCCTGAAATTCTTATCTCCAAGTAACTAGCAAAATCTGGAAATGTAGTTCAATGGTAGAGCACTAGCCTTGGGCAAAAGAAGCCCAGTGACTGTGTCCAAGTCTTGAATTAAGCTCCAGGATCAACACACACACACACACACACACACACACACACACACACACACACACACACACACACACACACACACAGCGTTCAATCCATATTTTCAGAATTTGCAAACTTATTTTAGTAAAGTATTTAAGTCTTTCCATTTCATAACAAATGGGGCAATATCATTCTTTCTGATGGAAGCATAGAATTCCATTGTGTATATATACCACATTTTCTTGATCCATTCATCTACTGAGGGGCAATTGGGTTGGTGCCATATCTTAGTTATGGTAAATAATGCTGCAATAAACATAGTCGTGCTGGTAGCGTTAGTGTGGTCTTGTTTGTGAACATTTGGGTAAATGCCCAAAAGTGGGATTGCTCGGTCATTGGTGAGCTATTTGTGGAGTGTTTGGAGGAAGCCCCATACTACTTTCCTAAGTGAAGTAAGCCAGGCCCAAAGAACCTTAGGTCGTATGGTTTCCCTCATTTGCAATAACTAGTATATTTCTGAGACAAACACTATCAGATAACTTGATGTTAGGCAAAATGTACCCCAAGATAAGGACCCAAGTGTTTTTTCTTTCTTGCTATTGTTTCTAACATATTTATAAGGTGATTTTTTTGTTGCTTTGTATGCTCCTCTCCCACGGTATAATCCCTGTTTTAATTGTATTTGTTGTTGGTATAATTTGGGGAGGGGAAGGGAAAACAAAATAAATTGTTTGAACAGGTGAACCCATTGTAACAATGTAATGTACAAGATGCTATGTCGAGAACCGAACTTTACAACTTTGGTGGGGGTGGGAGCATGGGTGGGGGGTTCGGTGGGAGTGTAGTTGTGGAGATGGGAGGACAGGGATGGTAAGGACAAACAAAGAAGGAGGCTATAATGCTTAATAAGAAATGTACTCATTATCTTGCTCAGGTAATTTTAACCCCTCTGTACTGTATTTTGACAAAAAATTAATTTAAAAAGGAAAGTATTTAATATATATGGATACACATCTGTGTGTATATAATATAAGTGTAAGCCAACTTAATAGATGCTGCACTATAACTTGAAAAACAAGATATATTGTAACCCCACCTATCAACTCCATAGATCTAGTAATAATGTGATTCTATGTTTAAAATATTTATAAACCTAGACCTTTAAACTAACCTACTTATATCATGATAAAAATTTATCAAGTAGAAGCAAGAGATAGAATTGTTATGGGAGGAAGTTTTTTGGAGGTTGGGAGAGAGGGAGTACTGCAGAATGAATCTCAGGTCCTTGAGCTTTCTAGGCAAGTACTCTGGCACTTGAGCCATGCCTTCAGCCTAAATATATGCAACCAGTTTTTAAAAACTGAAATAAGAATAAACAAACATTTCTATTATTGTTGGTTATATTGATAATGAATTTTTACTGGGGTAACTTGGAATCTCAATATTGTCTTGATTTGCATTTCTTTTATGGCTAGAGATGTTGCACCGTTCTTCATGTGTCTACTGGCCATTCTTATTTCTTCTTGGAGAAGCCTATCTTTAAGTCTTCACTACACTTATTAATTGCTGTTTCTGTAAGAATTTGTTTTTGGGAGGTTTACTTTTTTGAGCTCTAAGTATATTTTAGATAAGAGAACCTTGTTGGATGCATAGTTAGATCAACTCCCTTGCTGTGGGCTTTCTATTTATCTTGTTAGCTATGTCCTTTGCCATGCAGAAAATCGTTTGATGCAATTCCATTTATCCAGGCTTTCTTTGATTTGTTGTGGTTCTGGATCTTAGGAAGCTTCTTTTTATATATTTGCTATTTTTGCAGAAGTGATATATGGGGGGTTTACAATTACATGAATCAGGTAATGAGTACGATTCTTTTTGAACCATGTCTCCTTTCGTTTGTCCACTCCCAGTTTTTCCTTCCTATTCTCATCCACAGATGTATATTTCATTTTCCACATAGTGTCTAGTGAGTACCACTGTCATATTTTTTCACTTTTTATTCCATCTTTTCTGTGCCTATTCCATCCATGCCCTAGTGCCCTAGTGTATCCTCTGTCTGGGATGTGGTCAAAAGGCAATGCTACTACACCATTGGTGGGAATGTAAACTTACTCAACCACTCTGGAAAGTAGTATGGAGTTTTCTCAAAAGAATAAAAACAGAGCTCCCCTATGATCCAGCAATCCCACTCCTGGACATTTATCCAATTGACCATAAACTAGGCCCCACTAAAGCTATCAGCACAAGCTTGTTCATTTCAGTTTTTGTTTTTTACAATAGCCAATATATAGAATCAAACAAGTTGCCCCTCAGTGGATGAATGGATCAAGAAAATGTGGTATGTATATATAATGGAATTCTATGCTTTCACCAGAAAAAATGATATTGCACCATTCATAAGGAAATTGAAACACTTGGGGAAATTATATTAATTGACGTAAGCAGCCATACCCAAAGAAATACAGGTTGCATAGTTTTCCTCATTTGTGGTAACTAGAATATGCCTATAATTTTAAAAGTAAACACAATAGCTGGTAAAAGAAAAAAATAATAGAGGAAGGAAGTTGGGAGGGAAAAACAGAAAATGAGGAAAGAGGTGACACTGTTCAAAAAAGATACTAAGTACCTAACTTATGTAACTGTAACCTCTGTGTAAATCACCTACACAATAAAAATTTTAAAAAAGAAACAAAAAGAATACACAAACACAAATATTTCAATATAGTAGTAGAATGGAGGAAAATGATGAAAGGAGTTTCTGATCAAGAAACATCAGATATTAAGTGCTTAAATTGTAACTCCTTTGTACAACCATTTCAAGTTTAGAAAGAATAAGTGAATTAAAAAAAAACTCAATAATTTTTTTTGTGAATCTATAGTTATTACTTGTAGATATACATAATCACTAATTTTATGTATTGAAATATTTATGTCTTCTCTTTTCTTTTTTCGTTTTTTTTTTTTGGGGGGGGGCCCAGTCGTAGGGCCTGAACTCTGGGCCTGGGCGCTGTCCTTCAGCAGCTTTTCAGCTCAAGGCTAGTATTCTACCACTTGATCCACAGCACCACTTCTGTTTTTTTTCTATTTATATGGTGCTGCAGGATCGAACTCAGGGCCTCATGCATGCAAGGTAAGCGCTCTACCACTGAGCCACCTTCCCAGCCCCTCTTTTATATTTTTTTAATATCTTTTTACTTCTGTATTAATAATAACAATTATGGTAATTTAGGATAATTTATTTCTTCCAAAATTTTAATATTAAAGTTTTTTTTGATTTAGTACTACATTTGTTTTCTCAGTGTTTTTAAAATCAGATCTACATAACTTTTCAATATTCTTACTAATATTTAGTCACATACAATGTTTCATATATCTCATTCATAACTTAATTCTAGCATACATCAATTTGGATGCATTAGAGATATTTTATTGACCATTTTCTTAGTTTGGAAACTACTACTTAATTTTGCTTTGTCTCAAACCCTAAATGCCAAGTAATTAGAAGGCAACTTTCACATTTTGAACATACGTATTTATTTTTATTTTGTTAATTTTTTCCTTATCTCAATCTTTTGCCTCATATCACTTTATTTTCTTGTGAGGAATAGGGTTAGCATATTCCTTCAGAGAGAGAATTTTGGTGTGAAATGTTCTCAATTTTAATTCTTTACATATTTTACTTTTTTGTCTTCCTTTTTCATTGTCAAGGTGGTGTACAGAGAGGTTAGTTATGTAAATAAGAAAATAAGTATATTTCTTGTCAACTTGTTACCCCTTCCCTCATTTTTTTCCTACATCCCAATTCAACCCTTCCCCCTGAAGTTCTATAGATCATTGTTTACATATTTTAAATCTTTGTATTTGTATGGCAGTTTAATAAGAAAAAGAAACCCAGATTTGGGTTGATGGTTGATAAGTACTTTAAACATATTGCTTTATTGTCATTGAAAAAAATTCTTCCTGTGCCAAGCATTCATCTCAAGGTCTTATACATGCTTGGCTTCTCTGGCTGCTGCTCTCCTTCTTAAATCATGCCTCCAGACAAGCCGTTTGATGGTTTCTTGGAGAAGACTCCTTACAGCATTTTTTGTGTCCTTGCTGGCTTCAAACTTTGATCTTCTAGATTCCAGACTCTTGCTCCACTTGGATTACAGGTGAGACCCTCTGGTGTTGCATGTGTCTAGCACCTTATAGATGTTCCTTTATTGTTGAAAAGTTGGTGGCTTATTATTCTTTTTTTTAATTTAATTTAATTTAATTTGAGAACATACTGTACAGAGGGGCTACAATTACATGGGCAGGATAATGCATAAATTTCTTACCAAGCATTGCAGCTCCTCCTTTGTTTACCCTTCACCTCCCTTCCCAGCCTCCCCCCTCCCCCCACCCAATTATACCCCCCTCCCCCCCCACACCGACATTGTAAAGCTAGTTTTGACATGACATTTTGTACTTCTCATTGTTGCAACAGGTCCACCTGAATCCTTAAACGACTTGTTTGTCCCCATCTCCTCCACATGTTATACTGACATCAAATATAGTAAAGTGGGGGTTACACTGTGGGGGAGGGACATACAAAGCAACAAAGAAATAATCTTATAAATGCGTTAGAAACACATGCATGAAAGAAACGAAAATTATTCTAAACTTCTGTATTCATCTTATTACAGGTAATGTCAAGAAGTTAGAAATTATTCATGTTATGTTTTATCTTAATAAACGAATACTGACACCATACCATCCATTATTCCTTTATTTTTGCTTTCTTTATTTCTTCTGCATATTTGAACGTATACAAATCCATTCCATTCAATTCCCTTCCTACATGTTATTTTTACAACATTTTTACTTTATTGTTAGCAGTTAAACGTTTTGTGAATTTTTATTTCAATATTTTCCCTATATTTTAAATTAATTTTAGTTGGAGTGTTTTTTGAAATACTAGCCTTCACATTACTAGAAACCCAGTTACAGATAAACCTATATATAAAACATGCTCTTAGTGTTGTCTTTATATAGTCAAGATTTTTGTAATGGGTATTTGAGGCTCTAATAAAGACATTAAATGTTGAAATAAACTGGGAATAATATAAAATGCTATTTAATGAAATTTCTGTCTTGCCTCTACCAGTAACTAATATGTTTTGTCTAAATAAACTCCCACATGGTATAAACCCTGTTTTCATGGTATTTGATGTTGGTATAATTTGGCGAAAGGGAAAAACAAAATGTTTAAATAGGGATACAGGTTGACCCATTGTAACAATGAGACATAGAAGACACTATGTTGAAAAACGAACTTTACAATTTAGGCTTGGGGTGGGTTGCTGTAGATATGGGGTGGGAGGGAAGGGATGGTACGGGAGAACAAAGGAGGAGGCAACAATTCTTGATAAGAAATGTACTCATTACCTTACTCATGTAACTGTAACCCCTCTGTACAGTATTTTCACAATAAAAAAAATTAAGAAAAAGCATTGTAAGTTTTACATTCTTTTGCTAAGGCTTTCAAATGAAATACCACACACAAGGTGAACTATAAAAGAATTATTTATTTATTCTCACACTTAGAGGCTAGAAGTCAAGCTGGTGCTGGTGTTGGAAGCATCCTCCCCTCCGTTCCATGGGGGTACTGTCTCCGCCCTTGCACTTGTTTTCTTGATACTGTTCTTCTTTAGGCTTATTTCTCTATTACATTTCCTTGTCAATAAAGGATCATAGTTCATTTTCACTGTGCTATCCAATAATGGCCTCATTTTAACTTTTTTCTTGGTGCAAAATCTATATTTTAAGTATTATATTCCTGGGTATGAGGGATGACGGCTGAAAAAGTAAAGTTGGGGGAGGGGCACACTTCAGCCCAGGCACAGATATAGGTTCTTTGGATGCCATCACTTGCATTCATAAACTTACTCTCACAGTAATTTTCATGGGATCTCACATACTTTAATTTGTATTTATTCCACTGTAATTTAATTGATAGCTATCTGTGTGATGTCACTTCGTAAAAATACAGTGATTAATGTAAAAATGTAGAGGGTAAGAAAGGAAAAAATGTAAGAAAGAGAAAACAAAATTTTCCTGGCTAAGGATACAAATGTTTCACATAATGTATCAATGTCACAACCATTGACTCTTGTCAGTACTTGCAAGTTTTGTTGTCTGTGTGCTGATTGTAAAACAAATCTTCCACGTTTTGAACTTTTTAAAATCATTTTGGGCAATTAAACCCACCAAAACCCAGAAACAAGACCAAAATATGAAGTACTTTATTTGCATATCCAGATTTCCAATTATGTGCCTAGTAATATGCAAATAAGCCTTACTTCCTCTTGAATAAGAATTTGATGGTTGCAATCCATCTCCCCAAATTATATGCCTAATGATTTTTAGAATTTTTGAGAACTACTGTGAAATCCCAAATGCTCATATGAAACTATACTAGAATCAAGAAATATTTGCTCATTGTCATCCAACAACCTTATTTTGCAATATTTATGCATGCACATGCATGAACATATAGGTACATGTGTGAATGATCATTATCATAATACCTAGATCTTACATAAACATGTTATCACAAAATCTAGATAATTCAAAGTACAATTCATTTAGAAATAATGGTTAGTATACTGACAAATGATGTGATTATGACTTGAATTATTGTACCTTGTACTCAAATACTATAAGAAGAAAAGATAATGTGTCTGATAGATATTTCCTATTCAATTGTTCTTTAGTAGAACATAAAATTTCTTTGCAACCTATTAGAAATTTGTTACTTTTATCCTTCTAGGCACTGGATACTCAAGAGATTGAGAGCTCACAAAGAAGTTCTAAGCCAGCCCAGGCAGACGAATCCAAGTGACTCTTGTCTACAAGTAATAAACAAAATTCAGGAGTGGATTCCTGAGTTAAGTGGTATAGCATAAGTTGTGAGTGGTAAAATACAAGTGAGACTAGAATCCTGAGTTCAAGTCCAGTAATAATTTTTATGACTATCATACCTAACAACCATTATTTACATAAATGTATAGACTAGTTTATTAATTTTTATGTCCAAGATCAGGACTGTCATTGGCTGGAACTTTAATAATTGAGCTAGCTCTACAAAGCCTAGTGTATTAATTTTGATAAACATTTTAAAGATGTTTTGTTGTCTGTGCGTTGATTGGAAAAGAAATTTTCTGTGTTTTCAACCTTTTAAAATCTTTCAGGGCAATTAAACCCACCAAATCCCAGAAATCTCACCAGAACTTGGAGTGCTTTATTTGCATATCCAAATTTCCAATCATGTCCCTAGTAATATGCAAATAGGCCTTATTTCCTCTTGAATAAGAATTTGATGACTGCAATCCTTCACCCCAAATTATGAGCCTTATGATTTTTGGATTTTTGAATAAGATTTTTTTTATTCTCATGTGTCAATACTCTAATGTTTTGCACTAGTTTCCTATTGGATAATTTCATTTATGAATTGTGTGGCTAAGGATTACTGTTTTATCCTAAATTGACATAATGTGGCAAAATTATAATGACATACAAAACATACATTCTGAAAAGCTCATTAGGGCTGGGTAATTATAGCTACTTAGGGGTTGAGGTCTGCAGGGTGGTGATTTAAATGCAACTAAACAGAAATCCTCCAAAAAGCGACAAAATATCATCTAATATAATCTACTACATGCTGAATATATTTGTATATGTGATCACAAATGTTATCCTATATACTGTTTTAATAAGTAATAGTATTCCCATTAAAAAGTAATGCTTGCCAAAGAGAATTAAGTTCCCCATTAAATCAGTGTATAAATAAATGACAGACCAGAAAGTCATCAGATTTGAGACACATTGTTAGCATTTCAAAGCACAAAACTATTCAGTGGACTTTATGTTTCCATTAATGTAGTTGGATACTGAGTTTGAAATACTTCCATGGATGCTCTTTTCCTCCCATTAATAATCAAAATGGCTGTACAGCACTTTCAATGAGTAACCAGAGGATTTCACTCCGTGCTGTGAGGTCCATTCATTGCTTAGTCTCTTTTGTAATTTAAACATATTTTAACTGTGTAGTCATATTATTGGAATATATGTAATTGACTGTAATGAATAAATATATATCTCTATAAATAACAATCTTGATTTTGTATTTTTTAAAGCTTGAGTGAATGTATTTCAAAAATGTATGGATGACAATGAAATGGTTCAATGGTAGATGAAGATTTAAAAGTCTTATAATAATAAAATACTCAGATAAATGTGACATTGAGAAAAATATTGTGGATTCCAGAACAACAGCACATAAGTTACAGCACAGATGTGTCTTGGGAAACCATAGCAGATTCATATACAATGAATTTATTGTCTGCAAAAATAAACAAAAAGGGATAGTGGCATAAAAAGTTAGTACTTTTTATATGGTATACAGTTGACTAATTCTGTTAGATTCAATGAATATTTCTAGGAGACTAGTTAGTTGTTTTGCTTTTTGTGGTGTTTGCCAGTATTGAGACTTGAATTCAGGGACTCATGTTGTATATTGTCACTCATGCAGGTGCTCTACCTCGAGCTACAAACTTTCAGCTCTTTGGTAAGAATATTTCTTGGATTTTTCTACTCAGACTGGCTTCAAACCAAGATCCCAAAATCTCAGCCTCCTCAGTATCCAGGCTTAGAGGGAGCATGAGCCATTGACACCTGGCTTTGGAATTTAAAACATTAAAATAGAAATAAGGTTTTGCATTCATTGTTTGCATTCATTGGATTCATAGTGACAATATCCTACTTGAATTCAGTTCAACCAGTATGTAGTACATATTTACCTGAAAAATGTGAGTAATTCAAAGCCAGGAAAAAATTATTTAAGGACATAAAACTTTTGCTAATTTCATATTGTAAAGAGACAGAAATACTGCAAGCACTATGATTTAATAAGCTATGCTAAACACTGAAATTGCTAACTGATGAATCATGTGAGGATCACAAACCAACTGGTAGGTGTAGATAGACTTCCTGGATAGAATTCATTTTCCAGAAATGAGAGACCAGATGCAGAAGATATATTGTTTAAACAAGACACAGAAATTTTACTTTTATGAAATTATATTGAATCTGGCATTTTGTACAAATTATTAACTTATAGTTGAGGAATTTAGTATTAGAACATTATAAGAAATGTCCATTAGAAGATTGTATTAGAGAAATGCTATTGTGAGTCTGTGGGCATCAGTTTATAGTCACGTTTGTTTCAGAAGACCTATTAAATTAACTTTTGAATGATGTAACTAAAGGCAAGCAATACTTTATATAGCTCAACTGGAACACAAATGCTCACTTAAGCTGAGATCTAGAAATGAACTTTTGGATGAACTGTATAACTCCTTGCTAGAATAAACAATTGGTACTGAGTTAGTGAAGAGAAACCCTGTATATTTCTGGCAAACTAATAAAGATAAAGCTTTTTTTAATTGTCTGTAAGTAGTTGTACAAAGGCAGTTCAACTCAACATGTCAGTCTATGAGTATAATACATCTTGATTAATGTCACTCCTTCCACCATTCCCACTCCCATCTCTCCCAAATCTACCCACTCCTCAGATTATATGATTTCATTTTCATAATGTGCATTGAATATAATGACTATATCCATTGACCCTTCCTCTTTCCATTTATCTGCCACTGCCTTTGACTAATTCCTCCTGACACCCTACAAAACTGGTTCCTAGGCTTTCTGGTTTTCATTTTGTGAAACTGTTTGCTAGTCTTCCAAGCAGTTACATCACTACAATCCTCCCCAAGGATTCTTTTCTTTAGACAATTTGTTTGGGTTTATCTTACATGACTCCTACGTGTTTTTGAATATGTTTATAATTTAATTTATAAACACATGAGAAAAAGCATTCGGTCCTTGGCTGTCTGAGCTGGTTTTACTTTGCTTAACATGATGTTTTTCAGATTCAATCATTTCTTTCCAGTAGTTGACAAAATTCCATTGAAACTATGCACCACAGTGTTTTGCTTCCACTCATCCATTTAAAGACATTTGTGCTATTTGCATAACTTGGCTATAGTGAATAATGAGCAATGAATATGGTTGTATGTACCTTGGCTGTGTATTGGCTTGTAATATTCTGGGTAGATGACCAAGAGTAGTATAGCTGGATTGTAGGGGGAGCCTATGTTTCTTTCTTTTTCTTTTTCTTTTTTTGAAGAATCTCCAAAAGTGCTTTCCAAAGTGGTTTTGCTAATTTACATTCTTCCCAACAGTGTATTAGGCTTCAAGCTCTCACATGACCTTTCATTCAAAGCCACCAAAGCCACACTTCCTCTTCCACCTTAGTTAATTATAACTAAGAGACCCATGCATATTTTGCCTGACTTTGAACCTATTTCCTCGGATCTCAGCCTTCTGAATAGGTATAATTATAGGGATAAACCCCAGCACCTGACTAATATCCATTTATTTGCACCAGAGTACTCAATATTTATTAAATACACATAAATCATATGTCTGTAGAAAAATCTATTTTCAAAATAACAGCAGTATCTACAGTGTAATTTAACATTTTATAAACCAAATGCTAACCATATGTTCTATAAACAATAAACAGTTACAAAGTGAAGAAATATTACTTTAAACAATTTATTTAATTCTTTCATTTTTACAAGAAAATACACTATATCTTCTTAAGTTGTTCGTTAGCATAATACATCATTGCAAACGTTTATTCAGAAATGACTTATCCTAGTCAACATTATTGATGTGCCTTACATACTAGTTTTCATCTCTTATTTTGCAAGAAGAAATCCTGTAACTGAGTGACTTTATGTTAAAGGAATCTGTTTGTCAGTGGAGAACCAAAGCTTCTGGTTGAAATATATGAAGGAGACAATAATCAAAGGAAAAATTGAAAGAGAACTTTTTAGAATATGAGGATGTATGTAAAGTCGATATTTTAAATAAACACATCATCTAATATTTTAAAATTTTATTTATTTTGATATCTTTTACTAGCATAGATGAATAGTTAAATGTAATATAATTGTCATGATTCTGCAGGTGAGTGTGGATATTGTGGTTTGAACAAATTAATAAAAGTTATCATCTATTCTCTTCATTCTAAACATTAACACTGTAGATATTCCACCATCTAAAATAGAATATGCTCAAAGTACATCTAAACTAAGTTTGCTTGTCAAATTAGTATCTAAGAGAAATCTAACAGCAATCTCATTAAGGAGATCATTTAGGACATGATTAAGAAACGTGTTAAGAATGAAGCTGGGATGTAGTTCAGTGGCAAAGTGTTTGCCTAGCAAGGGCAATGTCCTTGGTTCAATCGCCAGTATCAAAAAAGAAAAAGCCAAAAAATATATAGCTAGCCAGGTGCTGGTGGCTCATTCCTGTAATCCTAACTCTTCAGGAGGCTGAGATATGAGGATTCAATTCAAAGCCAGACCACACAAGAAAAGTCCAGGAGACTCATAATTCCAATTAACCACCACAATCAGAGCTGTGGCTTAAAGTCATAGAGATGTAGCCTTGAGCAAAATTGGTCAGGGACAGTGCCCAGTCCTGAGTTCAAGTCCCACAACCAAAAGAAAAAAAAGTTTGGAGAATATTCTTCATAGAGCAATTCACTCAAAGTGTAGCTCTACACATTGTATGTTTACTTGTACATCACATTCATTGACTGATCTGCATTAACTTCAGAAACAAAGATTGAGAATTTGATTAAAGTATAAAGATTATTGGTATTCAAACCTGCTCTTTGCAGTTTGACCATTGACAGCTGGTTCCCTTGGCTTTGCTTCTAATTTAAGCTATTCAGGAGTCTGAATTCCATACAATCATAGTTCAAACAAGTCTTGAGAGGAAAGTCCATGATACTCTGTCACCAAAAGGACCAACAAAAAAGCCAGGTTGGAGTGTGATTTAAGTGGTAAGGTACACTGTACAAATAAGCCAAGACATTAAGAAGAATTGAGCTCAAATATCAATATAAATAACACTCCCCCCACATGCAATACAAATAGTAATAATTAATATATGACACTGCCATGCTGTAGTACAGGGTCCTTACAGTTATATCCAGTGTTCCTGCTGATTAACAGTCTCCAGTACAGTCTTAACCCAAGCACCTCAACATAGAAAAATAAACAAAAAATAAATAAACAAAACTCCAGTACTTAATATAAATCTATCAGGTAGATTTTCTAAGAGATTATATATTCCAGAAGCAATATATCCACAACAAAATAGTACATTGTAACACTCAGGCAAAAATTATGGGAAAACAATGCAACGAGCCGAATGAATTATGAGGATAAGCTATAAAACACAAACAATTGAATGTGCACAAAAACAACAGAGAGGGTGATTAAAGGTGAGAATCACAGGGAAAACATCTGAAAAATTTTCAAATTTGGTCAGAGATGTTAAGTCTCACCTGGAAAAACTAACTACAAATACCATAAAATAAAATATATTAAAGCTATAGTTTGTTCTTCATAATCTAATCACTAATTTGCAAAGACAAATAGGGCATCCTAAAATGGTCAGTTTGAGGTGCACATTTATTTCAAAGGATAAAGAACATAATATCTCAAAGCACTTTTTCGACAGGATGAAAACAGAGGAAAGACAATGGCTACAATTCTAACCTTCTATTACCATCCTTAAAACTAAAATACATAGACATATCAGGAAAAACAGAGAAATCATCAGTAGTCAAATGTTAGTAAAAGTAGTTAAGGATACAGGAGCAAAGTTGTCCAAGCAGAAAACAGAGAAGGGAAGAAAAAACACGTAAGAAATTAAATTTAAAGGAAAATTAATTGTAAAAATTAATGATCACAATGTGTATGGAAGCTTAAAATATATTTAAAGTTTTAAGACATCGACACAAGTTCCAAAACTCAAGACAATAAAATAGAACTATTAAATGAAGCAAGTATGCTTCTAAATAAATTGCTATACATGTTGCTAATTGACACTATTTATTGTGACTTGGCAAGTGTCTTCCTGAAAAAAAATGCTGGAAGAAAAAACATAATTTTAATGTAATGTTACATTTAGCTATTCAGAAATTATATAGGGAATTTTAATTATGGTCTCAAATCAATGGGAAATATCATATATCATAATGGGTAGATATTCTAAGATAATGTGTCCATACATCTATGTAAATGTGTTTTTATTGTATAGTTCTGCGTTTTTTCAGCAAAGACAAATGTCCTTAATAATAAACACATTTTATTAGTGCTGTCTAGTAGAATGCATGAAAATTTAATTTGAAATGATTTATGTTTCTCAAGCAGCCTTCACAATGGCTTGTCCCTCTTTAGTCACAGTAGGGTATACTTATGAACCTGTATATTTTATAGTCAGAGAGCTTTACATGAATTGTTGAAAGGCCAATAGTCTGGCAAAGTCTATGTATCTAATTGAACATTCTTTGCACTATTTTAGCATATTAATTTCTGTTTTCTTTTAGAGTTCTCTAAGAGTCCAATTTTTATAAACCAAGAATTGAGTTATTTTCTTTTACAATTATAACTAAAGAATCAAAGCCTTTGTCAATCGACTTATTTCCAATGTGAAAAATGAATCATAATAATTAATTCGCTTTAAACCACATAGATTGTGTAACTTAAACTACACACATTAGAACCCATACCACATTTCTTCCATATTTATTTGCATTTAACAATGAGATGACTCTGTTTTCAATATGGAGACAATTATATTCTCTGAACAACCATTGTACAATTTGACCCTATTGTACAACTGTGCATCTTAAAATGAAACATTTCTAAAACCTAAAACATTTCTTATTTACTTTGCGTTTTGAAACTTTTATAGATATTCATATTTTAAAACACATTTATGTAATTTTTTTGTGTGTGGATGAGTGACAGATTTGATAGTCGAATGGTTAATACAAGACAACCAAGGAATAACATAATTATTGAGATATGCAGTTGTTAAATCTATGTCTCCTAGGCTGCTACAGAAACATGATCCAGTTTCCATAATGATTTATGACATGAGTGAGTGAGTGATCTGTCAGATGAACAAATACAGGTTCAAAACAAATACAGGTTCCTAAACCTAAACTTAGTTTGAATATAGAATGTGATTATTTCAACTGCACCATGGAGTGCATAAGATTTAGCACAAATTAAGTGAGATTCTGGGAAAAGAAATGTGAAGGGAATAAAAAGGAGGAGGCTGCAATGCTTGATAAGAAATGTACTCATTATCTTGCCCATCTAATTGTAACCCCTCTGTACAGTATGTTCAAAAACAATTAAAATTAAAATTTAAAATTTAAAAAAAATGCAAGCTTACTAAACTGGTCTTAAATGTTTTGAAAGAGCTATATTCTACCTTCAATTTTATAAGGTTTCAAAATTTAAGAAATTAATTAATTAATAGGTAATTAGTTAGTTAACTAATTGTTTGTTCATGCCAGTAGTAGAGATTCTTGAAGTCAGGGCCTCACACTCTCATTTGGCATTTTCATTCTATTTGACACTTTACCACTTGAGCCACAGCTCTACCGTAACTTGGGATTTTGTTGTGGATAAGGGAGAATGGTCCAGGGTAAAATTTCCTGCACAGTGTTAAGACGATTCTGTAGATTGGATCTCTCACCAGTTCCAGAAAGGTTCTGAAACCTACTTATCCTCTCTGTTAGAAACAGAGAATAAAACAGAAATATACAAACTGGGCACCTGCGGCTTATGCTTGTAATCCTAGCTACTCTGGAGGCTGAGATATAAGCATCGTGGTTGGAAGCCTTCCAGTGCAGAAAAGTCCATGAGACTCATCTCTTATCTCCCTTTAACCACCAAAACCCAGAAGTGGCACTGTAGTCAATGTAGTAGAAGGCTAGCCTGGAGTGAAAGAGGTCAGAGATAGTAGCGTAGACCCTGAGTTAAAACCCTATGACTGACAGGAAAAGGGTAAATTATAATAGAAAAAATAGAGTGAGAATTATATATATGCAAACAGAGAAATGGAGAGAGCGAGAAAGACAGCAAGAATGCATGACAATAGCCATTGATTATTAAATATACATAGAAAAATATATATTTACTCATATGTATAAATAACATTTCAGTACCTAATTTTAGATTTTATTCTCTGATCTTGGAAAATGGCTTACTCATAAGTCTCAGTCCTACTCATAAAGAAATAGTGGCAAAAATGACTTAATTCTGTGAAGACAAATTAAACTTCATTTGTAAAAAAATGTCATGAATCCAGAAATGCATACTACTTCTATCCAACTCACTGCTAAGTGTTGCCAAGGAAGAGGTTTAATCAATTTAGCACACTATAGCTGTGGTGGTCATGAGTGGTTACTTATCACCAATCCTAGTTTTATTCTTCCATTCTAACAAAATGCTTCAATCAACAAAACCACTTGAATATGGCACATAAAACACATGCTTTGAATTGATCTAGGGCACACAAAAATCACTCTAAATAATAGACAAAAAAATAGAAACGACTCTAGAGAAAAAGACTTCATAAATGAATATCTATAAAATCAGTAAAACATATTGTATATGAGAAATAAATTATGATATTGAATAAATGTGGTGTTTAAATTTTGAGGTCCAAGTTCCGGGAAGATGGCGGAGGAGAAGCTGGAATCTGAACAAGCTCTCGCATAGAAAGCAGTTTTAGAGTTCCAGTGAACAGTCCTAAGCCAGAGAATCACACCAAGTGTGCTATCACAGGACAGAGAGTTAGACAAGAGAGGGAAGCCAAGGCAAAAAGAAACACCTGAGTGCTCACCAGCAGCCGCCGCGGCGGCAGCGGCGGCAGGGTTGCAAGCGGCGGAGACCGCAGCCGGGGGCCATACCTGAGCGCTCACACAGAGAGGCCGGGAGGAAGGAGCCAGACGCAGTGGGCAAGCGGATTCTAATCAACACCAGCAAGAACCAACAAAGAGCGGACAACTTCATCCTGCAGCTTGCAGACCAGAAACGACCCAGGATCCAAGACTCGGCGTGAGTAGAAGCCCCACGTCCTCACTCCTTCTCAGAGAGCAGAGGAGGGAAGGCCACCCCTCCCCCCCCCAGCACCTGTGATCTCCATATTGGATACCGACAAAGCCCGGAGGAGCTGCCAGCTCCAACCCAGGCCTTGGAATAAAACGAGTCATTTAGCAGGTCACAAGAACTTAACGGCAAAGTGACCTGCCAGACTCGGCTCCATCCAGGGAAAAGTCCCCCAGCTCAGGCGCCAGCCATTGGAGTGGCTTCCCTCACTGGGTAACCAGAGCCAGAGGCTGCCCCTCCTTCTAGCAGCCTCAACAATCAATTGAAAAACAGAATCCCTGAGAACGGCTCCAGGCTGGGCTCTGGGAGATTTTCTTTTTGCACAGAACAGCCCCAGGAAAAAGCTACTGATTGTTGAAAGGCCTCAACTCTACCCAGAACCTAGCCTCACCACCACATCCCCCTCTTTTGTGATTCTCAAAGCAGATCACACTCCTAGAAAACTAACCTAGGAGGGGGATCTCAAAATCTTGGGTAAAGCAGAGCATTTTTCTGCATCTTCCAACAAACCGACTAAAGAAACCAATCAAGCCACAGGACCTCAAGCTGACCAGAGACTCCAACAAAAGGCTGTTTACAGACAAAAGGGAGATACAGGATTCTTCCCACCCCTCCCAAAAAAAAAATCAAAGGACTTTTTTCTTCTTCTTCTTTTTTTTTCTCTTTTTTTTCTTTTTTTCTTATTCTTTTCTTTTTTGTTTGTTTGTTTTTTGTTTTTGGTTACCTTATATATATATAATTTATTTTCTCTTTTAAAACTTTTATTAATCTTTAATTTTTGCCTCTTCTGAAAAAATAATTGATTTCCAGTAACTTTTTTTTTCTCCTCTTATAATTTTTATTTTAGGAATATGTAAATGAGCGTTTTCCTTTCTTTTCTTATCTTCTCTCTTTTTCTTTCTTTCTTAATTATCTTTTTGTTTTTTTGTCTAGCTCTACTGAACTTCTGATCTTTTCTTCTCCCTTTCCCATCCTTAAAGTTTTTCACATCTCCTCTATGTCCCTCCCTTTCTCACAACATATTAACATTCCTCTCTAAATACATGGTCTTTTAATCTCTAAAATAACATTAATTTTTACGTTTCTATTTTTTTTCTGGTCTCTTTTCATTCTCCTATACCTCTCTTCTTTTTCTCTCTCTCTCTACTTGCATCCTACCCAACCCATTTTCTGCATTGTGATTAGGACATAGTTAACTCTCCCTGTGCCTCCCCACACCAATCTATTCCTATTTTTCACCCACATCTCTCCCTAACCCTAAAAATTTCTGGTTTTCCAAATTCTTTTCTGCGGTTCGAAATCCTTTAAAATATAGTTGTTTGATGTTGAATAGATGTATCTGTTGAACTAGATTGTATCTGTAGACTATTGACTGTACAAATGCAAACTTTGGTTGATGGTTGCCTTAAGATAGTATTCTAACACAAAACTGGTGCTATTTTCATCTCAAATGGGCAGAGTAAGCCGGAAAAAACACAAGAAAAATGGCAAATCCGGGTATCTCAATTCCCAATCTTGATAATCAGGGGTCAGAACAGATAATGAATAATCCAGAAGAGAGTTCCAAATAGCCCAAAAACACTGCTGGCAAACATGATAAATGAGAAGTTTGACAACTTACAAAGGACTCTCTATGAGCATGGTAGGGAGAGAGAGGAGGCAACCCCAAAATTTATACAGGAATATCATAAGCGTGAGGAAGCTACTCAAAAACTGATACAGGATTTGCGTGAACAACTTGAGAATACTCAAAGAGAAAGGGAGGAATGGCGTGAGCAGGCTGAGAACACTCAAAGAGAACTGCAGGAACCCCACGAAAGGGAGGAAGCTAATCAAGAGTAATACAGGAATTGAGAGATCAGGGAGAGAATACACAAAGATCACTAAAGGCATTCATGGAATCCATTAAGAAAGAGCTGAAGGAAGTCAGGGAGACCACAAAGGGAATGCTGAATGGAACCCAACAGAAGGAATGGGAGTCCAAAGAAACCATATCCAATCAACTAAGTGATTTGAGGACAAACACTGTACACCAAATTAAGGAAATAAAGAGATTCATACAAGACCTAAAACAGAGCTTAAACAAAGAACTTGAAGCCATCAAAGCTGACCAATTAGAAGGAAAAGAGATAAAAAACAAAGTAGAGAGTCTTGACAGCAGGTTAGACCATGCAGAAGATCGAATCTCAGGGGTTGAAGACAGCCGAGATATTATAGAGAAAGAACATACAACAATCCAAGGCAAGTCCAAGAAATATGATAGATCTATCCAACACCTGGAAGACACCATCAGAAGGCCTAACTTAAGGATAATGGGTGTACAGGAGCACCTAGAAACAGAAGTTAATGGTCTAGGAAATTTGTTTAACAGGATCCTAGCAGAGAACTTCCCAAACTTGCAAAAAGTTAGGCCTAAAAGAAGCCTTTAGAACCCCAAATAGACCAGACCAGAATAGGACATCCCACTGTCACATTATAATCCACACAGGATCAACTCAGACCAAGGAAAAGATACTTAAAGCTCTCAGGGAGAAAAGGGTAATCACCTATAAAGGGAAACCAATTAGAATCACCTCAGATTTCTCAGCAGAGACAATCAAAGAAAGAAGGGCCTGGAATGATGTATGCCATGCCCTAAAAACAAACAACTATCAACCAAGAATACTGTACCCAGCTAAACACTCCTTCATAATTGAAGGCCAAATAAAAACCTTCCACAGCAAAGAAAAATGGAAACAATACATCTCCACCAAACCAGCCCTACAAAAGATCCTTAAAGATGTCCTACACATAGAAAACCAACAAGACCACAATAAAGGCTAACAAACTGCACCCAAACTGAGAATCCAAGAACCATATGAAGAACCCACTTTTCGCAGCCCTCAAGAAGGTAGATAACATGGCAGGAACTCCCAAATACCTCTCAGTCCTATCTCTTAACGTTAACGGACTGAACTCTCCAATTAAGCGAAATAGACTGTCTAGTTGGATTAAAAAACAAGACCCTTCTATCTGCTGCCTGCAGGAGTCACATCTTCCCCGTAAAAACAAACACATTTTCAAGGTTAAAGGCTGGAACAAAATCTACCAAGCAAACGGCCCTCATAAACAGGCGGGAGTTGCAATCCTAATATCAGATAAAATAGACTTCAAATTAAAATTCGTGAGAAGAGATAAAGAAGGTCGCTATATACTAATTAAAGGATCTCTCCTTCAGAAGGATATTACAATTCTAAATATCTATTCGCCAAACAATGGAGCACCCAAATTTATCAAAGAAACACTACTTTCCCTCAAATCCCATATAGATCCAAAGACATTAATTGTTGGGGATTTTAACACACCACTCTCCCCACTAGACAGATCAACTCGGCAAAAACTCAACAGAGAAACCGCAGATCTAAACAGCTGCATAGATCAACTAGACATAACAGACATTTACCGAACATTTCACCCAGCAGCATCAGAATACACGTTCTTCTCAGCAGCACATGGAACGTTTTCTAAAATAGACGACATTCTAGGCCACAAAGCAAACTTGTCTAAATTCAGAAACATTGAAGTTATACTCTGCATTCTCTCCGACCACAAGGGAATAAAATTAGAACTCAACACCAAAAGCAACCAAAGAAAGTCCGGTATCACATGGAGGCTAAACAACACACTGCTGAATCAAGAGTGGGTCATGGAAGAGATTAGAAAGGAAATTCAAATGTCCATGCTATTCATCAAAAATTAACACACAAATTACCAGTTCCTCTGGGACACAGCAAAGGGAGTACTCAGAGGCAAGTTTATAGTTCTGAGCTCCTACATCAACAAATTGGAGAGATCTGAAACTAGCAATTTAATGACACATCTAAACCTCCTTGAAAAAGAGCAGCAAGTTAAACCCCAATCCATTAGACGGAAAGAAATAATTAAAATTAAATCAGAATTAAATGAATTAGAATCCCAAAAAACTATAGAAAGAATCAACAAAACAAAGAGTTGGTTCTTTGAAAAACTTAACAATATTGACAGACCCTTAGCAAATCTTATCAGAAAAAGAAGAGAACACACACAAATCAATAAACTCAGAGATGAAAATGGAAACATCACCACGGAAACAACCAAGATTCAGAACATTATAAGGGAATACTTCTCAAAACTTTATGCTAATAAGTTCGACAACTTGACAGAAATGGACCTCTTCCTAGCCAATATTGACATGCGAAAAGTAACCTCATCCCAAAACCAGGCAGGGACTCATCAAAGAAAGAGAACTATAGACCCATTTATTTGATGAACATTGATGCAAAATTTCTCAACAAAATTTTGGCCAATCGTCTTCAACAATTCATCCAAAAAAATCATACACCACGATCAAACAGGATTCATTTCAGGGATGCAAAGCTGGTTCAATATACGCAAATCAATTTATATTATTCATCACATCAACAGGAGCAAGGACAAAAACCACATGGTTATCTCAATAGACGTAGAAAAAGCATTCGACAAGATCCAACACCCCTTCATGATGAATGTTTTGGAAAAATTAGTAATCCATGGAACATTCCTCAATACAATAAAGGCTGTATATGACAAACCTACAGCCAGCATTATACTCAATGGTGAAAAAATAAAGCCATTTCCTCTTAACTCAGGAACAAGACAAGGATGCCCACTCTCTCCACTTCTCTTCAATCTAGTATTAGAATGCCTAGCTACAGCAATAAGAGAAGATGCAGACATAAAGGGGATCCAAATAGGGAAAGAAGAAATAAAACTCTCCCTCTTTGCAGATGACATGATCTTGTATTTAAAGAATCCCATAGACTCCACTCCCAAATTACTCAAGCTGATTCAAAACTTTGGCAAAGTAGCAGGTTATAAAATTAACCCCCAATATCAATGGTTTTTCTGTATGCCAACAATGAGAAAAGTGTGGCTGAAATTAGGAAAGCAACTCCATTTGTAATAGCCCCACAAAAAATAAAATACCTAGGAATTAACTTAACTAAAGAAGTGAAGGACCTCTATGATGAAAACTTTAAAATCTTGAAAAAGGAAATCAACACAGAACTTAAAAAATGGCAAACCTCCCATGCTCCTGGATTGGCAAGATTAACATCGTGCAAATGGCAATACTTCCCAAGGCTATCTACAAATTCAACGCAATACCTATCAAAATTCCACCCTCATTCTTCAAGGAAATAGAAGAGGCAATCCAAACATTCATATGGAACAATAAAAGACCCCGAATAACAAAAACTCTTCTCAACGGAAAGAACACTGCTGGGGAATATCAATAACAAATTTCAAACTCTAATATAAAGCCATAGTAATCAAAACAGCTTGGTATTGGCATAAGAATAGACCTCAGGACCAATGGAATAGAATTGCAAACCCAGAAATGAACCTACAGACCTATAGCCATCTAATCTTCGATAAGGAAGCTAAAACAATAGAATGGAAGAAAGACAGCCTCTTCAGTAAATGGTGCTGGCAAAATTGGTTAACTACATGTAGAAAACTAAAGCTAGATCCTTATATATCACCCTGCACCAGAATCAACTCCAAATGGATCAAAGACCTTGAACTCAAAGCAGACACTCTGAAAACATTACAGGATGGAATAGGAGAAACCCTAGGTCTCCTTGGCTCAGGCCGAAATTTTCTGAATAGAGACCCAGAAACACAACAAATCAAAGAAAGGTTGGACAAATGGGATTGCATAAGGTTGCAGAGCTTTTGCAGGGCAAATGACATAGCTAGCAAGATCAATAGAAAGCCCACCGATTGGGAGAAGATCTTTACTAGCCATACAACGGACAAGGGTCTCATATCTCAAATATACTTGGAACTCAAAAAATTAAACCACCCAACCACAAATCCTCAAAGAAACAACTGCCCAATAAATAAGTGGGCGAAAGACTTAAAGAGAAGCTTCTCTGAAGAAGAAAAAAGGAGGGCCAATAGACACATGAAGAAATGTTCAACATCCCTAGCCATAAAAGAAATGCAAATCAAAACAACATTGAGATATCATCTCACTCCAGTTAGAACAGCAAAAATCAAGAACTCTAACAACAACAGATGCTGGAGGGGATGTGGACAGAAAGGAACCTTACTTCATTGTTGGTGGGAATGTAAACTTGTTCAACCACTTTGGAAAGCAGTATGGAGGTTCCTCAAAAGACTTCACATAGATCTCCCCTATGATCCAGCAATTGCACTTTTGGGCATTTACCCAAATGTATACAAACAAGACCACACTAAAGCTACCAGCACAACTATGTTTATTGCAGCATTATTTACCATAGCTAAGATATGGAACCAACCCAGATTCCCCTCAGTAGATGAATGGATCAAGCAAATGTGGTATATATACACAATGGAATTCTATGCCTCCATCAGAAAGAATGACATTTCCCCATTTGTTAGGAAATGGAAAGGCTTGGAAAAAATTATATTAAGTGAAGTAAGCCAGGCCCAAATAAACATAGGTCCCATTGTTTCCCTTATTTGCAATATCTAGTATAGGTATGAGTCAAGCGGAAAAGGTCAGATAATGTGATGTTAGGAAAACGAACCCTTAAATATGTATTTTAATGTTTTCGTTTCTTTCATGCATGTGTTTCTAACGCATTTATAAGATTATTTCTTTGTTGCTTTGTATGTCTCTCCCCCACAGTGTAACCCCCGCTTTCACTTTATTTGATGTCAGTATAACGTGTGGAGGAGATGGGGACAAACAAGTCGTTTAAGGATTCAGGTGGACCTGTTGCAACAAGGAGAATTACAAAATGTCATGTCAAAGCAAGCTTTACAATGTCGGTGTGGGGGGGGAGGGGGGTATGATTGGGTGGCGGGGAAGGGGGAGGCTGGGAAGGGAGGTGAAGGGTAAACAAAGGAGGAGGCTGCAATGCTTGGTAAGAAATGTATGCATTATCCTGCCAATGTAATTGTAACCCCTCTTTACAGTATGCTCTCAAATAAAATAAAATAAAATTTAAATTAAAAAAAAATTTGAGGTCCAGTGCGAATGAAGTTCCTTAGGAGATGCCATATTCAAGGCAGTTCCCAATGAGTAAGTGAGACCTGAGCAAGGAATTGAAGAATCAAAATTGGTAGCTTGCCTGGGAGTTGATGATAAGTGGTAGTAGTCTACCCTACCAATGGTAAGGCCTTGCATGCAAGCCACATTACTACCAAATTGATATCTAGGATATGAATATTCTAAAAAGATGGGCTGGGAGACAGTGGAGGAGTATTGATCAGAAAACAACATAGAAGTTAGTTTCTTAAGTCATAAAATACAAGAATGAGAGAAAACATGTCAAAGAAGTACGGATGGATGTGAAACTCATGTTAAGATCAACTTACCTATAATTCTACATGCATGACAAGCCACAAAATAGATTTGAGTAGAAGAGAAAAATTAGCAGAATCACAACTTAGAAGTTTCTGTCTGTTCTGTTGAATTTATAAAAGTATGAGAAACAACAAAAAAGAACTTATTCAAGTCTATTGCAATAATTCAAGAAAGAAAGGTTCTGGTTTCAACATAAATGTAACACTACAGGTGAGAGAAGTAATTAGACTTAGTGTACAGTTTGAAAAATATTGCCAAGAGGGTTTTTTATGGATTAGAAAAGAGGAAACGTTCCATTGTTTCTAGATTGGACTATTGAAATTCAGAGAGGATGAACCATGATACTCATTTGCAGATTTTAAGGCATTAATGAAATCAAACAGACTGCTTTCTTTCAAATTGTTGGACAAAATATTACGTTTTATTCTTATTCCTGCCAATTTTATTTTGTACTACCATTATTTTCAGGTGAACTTAATCTTCAGTGATATATTTAAAAAAAAACAAAGTACATATAAGAATGAACTGTTTATTTTTTGTCACAATGAGAAATTAAATATCTATTTTCTGCTCAAGTAAACTTAGAATATGAGTTAATGTCTGATATATCATTAAGTAAAATTATCATTTATTTCTTTGCATTTGGGAAATAATAGCTCTCTTAACAGCAGTTTAATACATCATAAAGAAATGTAATAAGTAAAGACCCAATACCATAAAAAGTGTTAAGATGTCTTGAGATTATTTTCTTGACTATGTACAATTTGGCCATATGAACATTAGCATGGAATCTACTCTAATTCTTAAGTAATAGAATTTGTCATGGTCTGGAAACAATCAACTCTTCAATGTCTGTTTCTTAAACCACAGGCAAATAAAAGCACAGGCTTTTATTTAAAAATCACCAAGGAATAAAGTTTGAAGTTTTGCAAAGATGATGCTTGTTGTAAATGAAAAAACACGTACATAATTGCCTGTGATTCATGAAGATAGCTGTAAATACAAGACATTGCCAATAAACCTGACAGTGGAAAAACAAAATATGCGCAGTGATTGTGGTTTTTCTTTAAACTCCTTCCAAAGATAAATGAGATACAGTGGGAAGAAAAGCTACTGGACAATTAATAATGTTACTTTTCATCTCTTTGATTTACTTTTGTTGCCTCATTCTTTATAATTTCATGGGTTTGTACTTGCCACTCTAATCTTTCCCTCTTGCAATTTTGTGTTGATTTAAAATTGTCTTTCCTGTGGCTTCTTCTTCTTCTTCTTTTATTATTGCACTGGTTATTTTTTCTTGTTTGCCTAGTATTTTTATTCCTCTACATCATGGCTCTATTTAAGAGTTTTACAAAGTATGAAGTAAAATTGAAATATGTTTGTAAAAATGAAGGAAAGGCTCTGTGGTAACATATTGAGGCTTAAGCCATGCTAACAGTATCAGAGAGTATCAAGGTTTCATTTTGCTTGTCAACGCTGCTCCTACATTTCTATATAAAGACTCCAGATGAGAGGTCTCTTCCAAGGTCAGGTACTTATAATGTAAGTCAAAAGCATGAGGAGATTTATTAGGTAACAACACGCATCTTTGCATTTTGCCCTTCTCCAATATAAACACTGAGGAGATGTTTGAAGCTGTGTGTAAACGTGGTCCTAATGAATAATAAATGATGATACACTCTTTGATTTCAAACTGATGGGCTCTTCACATGGCACCATTTTTTCTACAGAGGGCTACCTTTTTTAAATGCATGATGAATTATGCAAAACTGGTATTACATGAATCAATACACACCAAAGAGAAGAATGCAATATAAATATCAAAGAACCACAAGAACTCGCATATCTGTGCAAACACAACACACACATGCTCAAAGATAAGAATTTATCTAGATTTATATGTTCTTATGAAAGTATATGGTCCAATAAAGGATATCGTTAACTTGATTAAAATCACTATTTTTATTATAGTTTTTAACTTTGGAATGACTTATTTCAAAACTTTCAAAATTTGAATATCTGAGAGCTGTAATATTTACATAAACTTATTAATGATTTTGAATGTGGGCATTTCATTAGTATGACCAAAATGTTATTTTATGATTTTAAGATGTATATATCCTTATTTAGCTTCTTCCCAGGAAATATAAAGGAAATTCTTTGTAGTATCGATGTTTTTGCTGCACAATATAAACTACAGAGTAATTCAGTATCACTGCATTATTGGTTTTAAGCTATGTTAACAAATGCATGAAAGAAAAAAAAACACTTAAAATACATATCTTAGGGTTCATTTTCCTAACATCACCTTATCTGACCTTTTCTGCTTGACTCATACATATACTAGTTATTGCAAATAAGAGAAATCATGGGACCTATGTTTCTTTGGGCTTGGCTAACTTCACTTAATATAATTTTTTCCAAGTCTTTCCATTTCCTAACAAATGGGACAATGTCATACTTTCTGATGGAGGCATAGAATTCCATTGTGCATATATACCACATTTTCTTGATCCATTCTTCTACTGAGGGACATCTGGGTTGGTTCCAGATCTAAGCTATGGTAAATAATGCTGCAATAAACATAGTTGTGCTGGTAGCTTTAGTGTGGTCTTGTTTGTAAACATTTGGGTAAATGCCCAAAAGTGGGACTGCTGGGTCAGAGGGGAGCTCTATGTGGAGTCTTTTGAGGAACCTCCATACTACTTTCCAAAGTGGTTGAACAAGTTTACACTCACTCCCACCAACAATGAAGTAAGGTTCCCTTCTGTCCACATCCCCTCCAGCATCTCTTGTTGTTAGAGTTCTTGATTTTTGCCATTCTAAGTGGGGTGAGGTGGTATCTCAATGTTGTTTTGATTTCCATTTCTTTTATGACTAGGGAGGGTGAGCATTTCTTCATGTGTCTATTGGCCATCCTTCTTTCGTCATCAGAGAAGTTTCTCTTTAAGTCATTAGCCCACTTATTTATTGGGCAGTTGTTTCTTTGAGGATTTGTTTTTGGGGGATTTAATTTTTTGAATTCCACGTATATTTTAGATGTGAGACCCTTGTCCGTTGTGTGGCCAGTGAAGATCTCCTCCCAATCCATTAGCTTTCTATTGATCTTGCTAACTATGTCCTTTGCCATGCAGAAGCTCTGCAACTTTATGCAATCCCATTTGTCCAACCTTTCTTTGATTTGTTGTGTTTCCGGGTCTCTATTAAGAAAATTTTGGCCTGCGCCAAGGAGACCTAGGTTTTCTCCTATTCCATCTCAAAGCAGATCTCTCTCCCATTGAACTAACCTGGGAAAGAGGATCGCAGAGTATTTTTATGCCTGTTCAAGGAAATTGACTTAAGTAACCAACCAAGCCACAGGAACACAAGCAGACCAGAGACTCCAACAAGAGGCTGGTTATGGACAACAGGGAGACACAGGATTTTTCCCACCCCTCCCAAAAAAATCAAAAAAACTTTTTTTTTCTTGTACCTTTGATTAAAAATTGTTTTTTTCTAAATTTTTTTAATCTTTAATTTTTACCTTTTTTGAAAAAAAATTTTTCTAGTAATTTTCTTTTCTCTTAGAATTTTATTTTACGGGTATAAGTGTGTGTGCGTTTTTCTTTTTTTTTGTTTGTTTGTTTTTTTTGTTTTGTTATGTTTCTTGTTTAGCTCAACTGAACTTCTGATCTTTTTTCTTTCTTTCTTATCCTTTTTACCTGTTCTTCTTTTTTGTTCTTCTTTATGTGACTTAATTGCTGTTCTGCACATCCTCAGATATACCTGTAGTCGATTATTAGACCTTATCCCCCATTGTGCACACACTTAATCCACAAATTTATTACTCAATTCAAAACCTCTTAGACTTAAATTCCTTAATAGCAGTACTATCTCTATACCTATATAATATTTTAAGTATTTTAATTTTTAAGTTTTTCACATCTCCTTTATATCCCTCCCCTTATCTCATTATATTCATGTTCTTCTCTGAATAGTTTGGTTTCGAATCTTTACAATATTTTTAATTTTTACCTTTCTATTTTTTCTGGTCTCTTTTTGTTTCCTTTCTCTTTCTTCTTTTTTTTCTCTCTCTACTTTCATCCTATCCAACCTATTTCCTGCTTTAAGACTAGGATTTTGGTTTCTTAATTGGAGACCTATCTCTGCTTATTCTGCTTAGGCTGCTTTAAACCAGGATCCTCCGTTTTTGGCCTCTTCAGTAGCTAAGAGGTAAAATATGAGCCACTGGTGGACAGCAACTATATTAACATTTTTGACATGTTTGATTGAATTTTAAAGTAAGACATATATGTTACTTTTGAAAATGGCAGGTAATAGTAATTAATGATTAACAGAATTTAAACATACAAAGATCAGAATGGCAAGTAGCTGAGAACAGGATGGAATAAATCAAAATTACCTATGACAGTTTTCAGACGGTGCACACAAATGAATGAATTTTTGGAGCCCAAGTTCATCAAATAACTGAGCTCCAACTGGCTGCCATACTCATGATGCGAGCTACTGCTGTGCACAAGATTGTGATGTTGCTGGATGACACAGTTTCAAGATGGGAACCTGAAATATTTCTTTTTTTTTTTTTACATTGAAGAAATTTTAAATAGTATCATTCTTATCTTTAAAAATACTTATTTTCTTTTGTTGGTACTTAGGTTTGAACCCAGGGTCTTGTACTTTCTTTTTTTTTTTTAATTTTATTTTATTTTATTTGAGAACATACTGTACAGAGGGGTTACAATTATATGGGCAGGATAATGCATACATTTCTTACCAAGCATTGCAGCCTCCTCCTTTGTTTACCCTTCACCTCCCTTCCCCACCTCCCCCCTCCCCCCAACCAATTTTACCCCCCTCCCCCCCCACACCGACATTGTAAAGCTGGTTTTGACATGACATTTTGTAATTCTCCTTGTTACAAGAGGTCCACCAGAATCCTTAAACGACTTGTTTGTCCCCCTCTCCTCCACATGTTATACTGACATCAAATAAAGTGAAAGCGGGGGTTACACTGTGGGGGAGGGACATACAAAGCAACAAAGAAATAATCTTATAAATGCGTTAGAAACACATGCATGAAAGAAACGAAAACATTAAAATACATATTTAAGGGTTCATTTTCCTAACATCACATTATCTGAACTTTTAAGCTTGACTCATACCTATACTAGATATTGCAAATAAGGGAAACCATGGGACCTATGCTTCTTTGGGCCTGGCTTACTTCACTTAATATAATTTTTTTCCAAACCTTTCCATTTCCTAACAAATGGGGAAATGTCATTCTTTCTGATGGAGGCATAGAATTCCATTGTGTATATATACCACATTTTCTTGATCCATTCATCTACTGAGGGGCATCTGGGTTGGTTCCATATCTTAGCTATGGTAAATAATGCTACAATAAACATAGTTGTGCTGGTAGCTTTAGTGTGGTCTTGTTTGTAAACATTTGGGTAAATGCCCAAAAGTGGGATTGCTGGATCATAGGGGAGATCTATGTGAAGTCTTTTGAGGAACCTCCATACTGCTTTCCAAAGTGGTTGAACAAGTTTACATTCCCACCAACAATGAAGTAAGGTTCCTTTCTGTCCACATCCCATCCAGCATCTGTTGTTGTTAGAGTTCTTGATTTTTGCTGTTCTAACTGGAGTGAGATGATATCTCAATGTTGTTTTGATTTGCATTTCTTTTATGGCTAGGGATGTTGAACATTTCTTCATGTGTCTATTGGTCATCCTTCTTTCTTCTTCAGAGAAGCATCTCTTTAAGTCTTTTGCCCACTTATTTATTGGGCAGTTGTTTCTTTGAGGATTTGTGGTTGGGTGGTTTAATTTTTTGAGTTCCAAGTATATTTTAGATATGAGACCCTTGTCCGTTGTATGGCTAGTAAAGATCTTCTCCCAATCGGTGGGCTTTCTATTGATCTTGCCAGCTATGTCATTTGCCCTGCAGAAGCTCTGCAATCTTATGCAATCCCATTTGTCCAACCTTTCTTTGATCTGTTGTGGTTCCGAGTCTCTACTCAGAAAATTTCGGCCTGAGCCAAGGAGACCTAGGGTTTCTCCTATTCCATCCTGTAATGTTTTCAGAGTGTCTGCTTTGAGTTCAAGGTCTTTGATCCATTTGGAGTTGATTCTGGTGCAGGGTGATATATAAGGATCTAGCTTTAGTTTTCTACATGTAGTTAACCAATTTTGCCAGCACCATTTGCTGAAGAGGCTGTCTTTCTTCCATTCTATTGTTTTAGCTTCCTTATCGAAGATTAGATGGCTATAGGTCTCTAGGTTCATTTCTGGGTTTTCAGTTCTATTCCATTGGTCCTGAGGTCTGTTCTTATGCCAATACCAAGCTGTTTTGATTACTATGGCTTTATAGTAGAGTTTGAAATTTGGTATTGATATTCCTCCAGTAGTGTTCTTTCAGTTGAGTAGCGTTTTTGCTATTCGGTGTCTTTTATTGTTCCATATGAATGTTTGGATTGCCTCTTCTATTTCCTTGAAGAATGAGGGTGGAATTTTGATAGGTATCGCGTTGAATTTGTAGATAGCCTTGGGAAGTATTGCCATTTTCACGATGTTAATCTTGCCAATCCAGGAGCATGGGAGGTTTTGCCATTTTTTAAGTTCTGTGTTGATTTCCTTTTTCAAGATTTTAAAGTTTTCATCATAGAGGTCCTTCACTTCTTTGGTTAAGTTAATTCCTAGGTATTTTATTTTTGTGGGGCTATTACAAATGGAGTTGCTTTCCTAATTTCAGCCACACTTTTCTCATTGTTGGCATATAGAAAAGCCATGGATTTTTGGGGGTTAATTTTATAACCTGCTACTTTGCCAAAGTTTTGAATCAGCTTGAGTAATTTGGGGGTGGAGTCTATGGGATTCTTTAAATACAAGACCATGTCATCTGCAAAGAGGGAGAGTTTTATTTCTTCTTTCCCTATTTGGATCCCCTTTATGTCTGCATCTTCTCTTATTGCTGTAGCTAGGCATTCTAATACTAGATTGAAGAGAAGTGGAGAGAGTGGGCATCTTTGTCTTGTTCCTGAGTTAAGAGGAAATGGCTTTAGTTTTTCACCATTGAGTATAATGCTGGCTGTAGGTTTGTCATATACAGCCTTTATTGTATTGAGGAATGTTCCATGGATTCCTAATTTTTCCAGAACGTTCATCATAAAGGGGTGTTGGATCTTGTCAAATGCTTTTTCTGCATCTATTGAGATAACCAGGTGGTTCTTATTCTTGCTCCTGTTGATGTGATGAATAATATTAATTGATTTGGGTATATTGAACCAGCTTTGCATCCCTGAAATGAATCCTGTTTGATCATGTTGTATGATTTTTTGGATGAATTGTTGAAGTCGATTGGCCAAAATTTTGTTGAGAAGTTTTGCATCAATGTTCATCAAAGAAATGGGTCTATAGTTCTTTTTCTTTGATGAGTCCCTGCCTGGTTTGGGGATGAGGGTTATGATGGCTTCATAGAATGTGTTCCATAGTGAGCTTTCTCTTTCAATTTCATTGAAGAGTTGGAGGAGTATTGGTGGGAGCTCTGCTTTGAAGGCCTTGTAAAATTCCGCTGTAAAACCATCTGGTCCTGGACTTTTCTTAGCTTGGAGGTCTCTTATTGCTGTTTCTATTTCAATGCTTGATATGGGCCTATTAAGCTGGTTTAACTCGTCTTGGTTTAGTTTTGGCATGTCAATATTTGCTAGGAAAAGGTCCATTTCTGTCAAGTTCTTAAACTTATTAGCATAAAGTTTTGAGAAGTATTCCCTTATAATGTTCTGAATCTTGGTTGTTTCCGTAATGATGTTTCCGTTCTCATCTCTGAGTTTATTAATTTGGGTGTGTTCTCTCCTTTTTCTGATAAGGTTTGATAAGGGTCTGTCAATTTTGTTAAGTTTTTCGAAGAACCAACTCTTTGTTTTGTTGATTCTTTCTATAGTTTTTTTGGATTCTAATTCATTTAATTCTGATTTAATTTTGATTATTTCTTTCCGTCTATTGGATTGGGGTTTATCTTGCTGCTCTTTTTCAAGGAGGTGTAGATGTGTCATTAAATTGTTAGTTTCAGATCTCTCCAATTTGTTGATGTAGGAGCTGAGAGCTATAAACTTGCCTCGGAGTACTGCCTTTGCTGTGTCCCAGAGGAGCTGGTAATTTGTGTGTTCATTTTTGTTGAATAGAATGAACATTTGAATTTCCTTTCTAATCTCTTCCATGACCCACTCATGATTCAGCAGTGTGTTGTTCAGCCTCCATGTGATACCGGACTTTCTTGGGTTGCTTTTGGTGTTGAGTTCTAATTTTATTCCCTTGTGGTCAGAGAGAATGCAAGGTATAACTTCAATGTTTCTGAATTTAGACAAGTTTGCTTTGTGGCCTAAAATGTGGTCTATTTTAGAAAACGTTCCATGTGCTGCTGAGAAGAACGTGTATTCTGATGCTGCTGGGTGAAATGTTCGGTAAATGTCTGTTAAGTTTAGTTGATCTATGCAGCTGTTTAGATCTGCGGTTTCTCTGTTGAGTTTTTGCCGAGTTGATCTATCTAGTGGGGCGAGTGGTGTGTTAAAATCCCCAACAATTAATGTCTTTGGATCTATATGGGATTTGAGGGAAAGTAGTGTTTATTTGATAAATTTAGGTGCTCCATTGTTTGGCGAATAGATATTTAGAATTGTAATATCCTCCTGAAGGAGAGATCCTTTAATTAGTATGTAGCGACCTTCTTTATCTCTTCTCACGAATTTTAATTTGAAGTCTATTTTATCTAATATTAGGATTGCAACTCCCGCCTGTTTATGGGGCCGTTTGCTTGGTAGATTTTGTTCCAGCCTTTAACCTTGAAAATGTGTTTGTTTTTATGGGCAAGATGTGACTCCTGCAGGCAGCAGATAGAAGGGTCTTGTTTTTTAATCCAACTAGACAGTCTATGTCGCTTAATTGGAGAGTTCAGTCTGTTAAGATTAAGAGATAGGACTGAGAGGTATTTGGGAGTTCCTGCCATGTTATCCACCTTCTTGGGGGCTGTGAAAACTGGCTTCTTCCTAAGGTTCTTGGATTCTCAGTTTGTGTGCAGTTTCTTGGCCTTTGTTGCATTCTTGTTGGTTTTCTATGTGTAGGACATCTTTAAGAATCTTTTGCAGGGCTGGTTTGGTGGAGATGTATTGTTTCAATTTTTCTTTGCTATGGAAGGTTTTTATTCGGCCTTCAATTATGAAGGAGAGTTTAGCTGGGTACAGTATTCTTGGTTGATAGTTGTTTGTTTTTAGGGCATGGCATACGTCATTCCAGGCTCTTCTTGCTTTGATTGTCTCTGCTGAGAAATCTGAGGTAATTCTAATTGGTTTCCCTTTATAGGTGATTAACCTTTTCTCCTTGACAGCTTTAAGTATCTTTTCCTTGGTCTGGGTTGATCCTGTGTGGATTATAATGTGACAGTGGGATGTCCTATTCTGGTCTGGTCTATTTGGGGTTCTAAAAGCTTCTTGTATCTGAATAGGCCTATCTTTTTTATGTTTGGGAAGTTCTCTGCTAGGATCCTTTTAAACAAATTTCCTAGACCATTAACTTCTGTTTCTAGGTGCTCCTCTACACCCATTATCCTTAGATTGGGCCTTCTGATGGTGTCTTCCAGGTGTTGGATATACCTATCATATTTCTTGGACTTGTCTTGGATGGTTGTATGTTCTTTCTCTATAATATCTAGGCTGTCTTCAATCCCTGAGATTCGATCTTCTGCATGGTCTAACCTGCTGTCAAGACTCTCTACTTTGTTTTTTATCTCTTTTCCTTCTAATTGGTCAGCTTTGATGGCTTTAAGTTCTTTGTTGAAGCTCTGTTTTAGGTCTTGTATGAATTTCTTTACTTCCTTAATTTGGTGTTCAGTGTTTGTTCTCATATCACTTAGTTGATTGGTTATGGTTTCTTTGGACTCCCATTCCTTCTGTTGGGTTCCATTCAGCATTCCCTTTGTGGTCTCCCTGACTTCCTTCAGCTCTTTGTTAATGGATTCCATGAATGCCTTTAGTGATCTTTGTGTATTCTCTACCTGGTCTCTCAATTCCTGAATTACTCTTTGATTAGCTTCCTCCCTTCTGTGGGATTCCTGCAGTTCTCTTTCTTGCCGTTCGTTGGGTTCCTGCAGTTCTCTTTGAGTGTTCTCAGCCTGCTCACGCCATTCCTCCCTTTCTCTTTGAGTATTCTCAAGTTGTTCACGCAAATCCTGTATCAGTTTTTGAGTAGCTTACTCACGCTTATGATATTCCTGTATAAATTTCTGGGATGCCTCCTCTCTCTCCCTTTCACGCTCATACAGAGTCCTTTGTACATTGTCAAACTTCTCATTTATCATGTTTGCTATTAGTGTTTGTAGAGCTATTTGGGAACTCTCCTCTGGATTATTCTTTATCTGTTCTAATCCCTGATTATCAAGATTGGGAATTGAGATACCTGAATTTGCCATTTTTTGTGTTTTTCCGGCTTACTCGGCCCATTTGAGATGAAGATTGCACCAGTTTTGTGCTAGAATACTATCTTAAGGCAACCATCAACCAAAGTTTGCATTTGTACAGTCAATAGTCTACAGATACAATCTAGTTCAACAGATACATCTATTCAACATCAAACAACTGTATGTTAAAGTACTTCGAACCGCAGAAAAGAATTTGGAAAACCAGAAATTATTAGGATTAGGGAGAGATGTGGGTAAAAAATAGGAATAGTTTGGTGTGGGGAGGCACAGGGAGAGTTAACTATGTCCTAATCACAATGCAGGAAATGGGTTGGGTAGGATGCAAGTAGAGAGAGAGAGAGAAAGAAGAGACAGAAAGGGGAATAAAGAGAGACAAGAAAAAAAATAGAAACGTAAAAATTAATGTTATTGTAGAGGTTAAAAGACCTTCTATTTAGAGAGGAATATGAATATGTTCAGAGAAGGGGAGGGACATAGAGGAGATGTGAAAATCTTTAAGGATGGGAAAGGGAGAAGGAAAGATCAGAAGTTCAGTAGAGCTAGATAAAAAACAAAAAGATAATTAAGTATGAAAGAAAAAGAGAACAAGACAAGAAAAGAAAGGAAAATGCTCATTCATGTATTCCTAAAATAAAAATTATAAGATGAGGAAAAAAAAAAAGTTACTGGAAAACGATTTTTTTTCAGATGAGGCAAAAATTAAAGATTAATAAAAGTTTCAGAAGGGAAAAAATTTTATATATATATATATATATATATATATATATATATATATATATATATATATATATGGTAACAAAAAAAAAAACAAGCAAAGAAAAAAAATAAAAGAAGAAGAAGAAGAAAAAAAAAAAGAAAAAAAAAGTCTTTTGATTTTTTTTTGGGGGGGGGAGGAATGGGAAGAATCCTGTGTCTCCCTTTTGTCTGTAACCAGTCTCTTGTTGGAGTCTCTGGTCAGCTTGAGGGCCTGTGGTTTGATTGGTTTCTTAAGTCGGTTTGTTGGAAGAGGCAGAAAAATGCTCTGCTTTACCCAAGATTTTGAGATCCCCCTCCCAGGTTAGTTTTCTGGGAGGGTGATCTGCTTTGAGAATCACAAAAGAGGGGGATGTGGTGGTGAGGCTAGGTTCTGGGTAGAGTTGAGGCCTTTCAACAAACAGTAGCTTTTCCCTGGGGCTATTTTGTGATAAAGCTCACAGCGCCCAGCCTGGAGCCATTCTCAGGGTTTCTGTTTTTCAATTGATTGTGGTGGCTGCTAGAGGGAGGGGCAGCCTCTGGCTCTGGTTACCCAGTGAGGCAAGGCACTCCAATGGCGTGCGCCTGAGCTGAGTGACTTTTCCCTGGATGGAGCTCAGTCTGGCAGGTCACTTCGCCGTTAAGTTCTTGTGACCTGCTAAATGACTCGTTTTATTCCAAGGCCTGAGCTGGAGCTAGCAGCTCCTCCGAGCTTGTCGGTATCCAAGATGGAGATCACCGGTGCTGGCGGGGGAGGGTTGGCCTTCCCTCCTCTGCTCCCTGAGGAGTGAGGACTTCGGGCTTGTACTCACGCCGAGTCTTGGATCCTGGGTCGTCTCTGGTCTGCAAACTGCAGGATGAAGATATTCGCTCCTTGTCGGTTCTTGTTGGTGTTGAGTAGAATCCGCTGGTCCACTGCGTCTGGCTCCTTCGTCCCTGACTCTCTGTGTCTCAGGTATGATCCCACTGTGGTGTTCGCCGCTGCGATCCTGCTGCCGCAGCGGCAGCTGCTGGCAGGCGCTCAGATGTGTCTTTTTGCCTTGGCTTCCCCTCTCTTGTCTAACTCTCTGTCCTGTGATGGCACACTTGGTGTGATTCTCTGGCTTAGGACTGTTCACTGGAACTCTATAACTGCTTTCTATGCAAGAGCTTGTTCAGGTTCCAGCTTCTCCTCCACCATCTTCCCGGAACTCGAGCCTGAACTATTTCTATTGATCTAGTATGAGAAACATCAGTACAAGAAATGTGACAATAGGGCCAAATACAAAGCGATATTCTGTCCAAGGAAGACAGAATAACTTTATTTCTGAAAATACTATTCTCTCACAAGGAATCCTGAGCTGAATATGGTGGTCCATGTTTGTAATCTCCGAACTTGAGAGGCTGATTTAGAAATTAGCTTGAGATCAGCCTAAGTTTTAGGCCAACACAAAGACACATAGAAAAACTCTATCTTAAAACAACAAGAACAACAAAAGTCCCAACGACTGGGAATGTGGTTAGTTTTAGAATGCTTGCCTAGCATGCATAAAACATTTTATTTGATTCCTCAGTATGACATAAGCAGAAATACTGGAAGTGGTGCTGTGGCTCAGTTAGTAGAATGATAACCTTGAGCAAAATAACCTCAGAGAGATTGCCCAGGCCCTGATCTCAAGCTCTAGGATCGTCAAAGTTAAAAAAAAGGTGCAAAATGCTGTTTGTTGGAATAAATATGTTGAAGAGTTCTTTATACTCACTAGAAAATTGTGCTGTTGGACATTCATAATGAACTTTGTAGGAAAAAGTAAAATAAATTAATGAAATAATATCTGGCATTCGACAAGACATAGTAGATCTAAAACTGATAGTTGCCTATGGTTTCTTGATACAACTTATGTTACAGATACACTTGCCAAATTGTGATATTTTAAAAGTACAATCATGGGTTTTCTCTTTTCCAAAAGAATTTTACTGCCGGGCACCAGTGGCTCACACCTATAATCGCAGCTACTAAGGAGGCTGAGAAATGAGGGTCTGTGAGACTCTTATCTCCAATTAAAGGTAAAGAAAATGTGAAGTGTCACTGTTGCTCAAGTGGTAACACTAGCCTTGAGCTGAAGAGCTGAGGGACAGCGCCCAGGCCCGCAGTTCAATTACAACAACTGACAAAACGTAATAATAATAATATTAATATTAATAATAATTTTATGGTTACTATTAAGGTGTTATATATAAAGGCTACCATTTCATAATTTTGTTTCTTTGATAAACGAAACACAAATCCATCTTCATTGCCAAGAGCCAGGATTTGGCCATCTGCTTTACAGCTGATCTCTGGGTGTAGAGGCAATCTGTAATACAAAGGAAACCAAACCAATTATGACTATGTTGGGTCTTTGTCCATCCCACAAAAAATGGACAGGGTCTGAAGAATGGTGAATGTGGTCGCTCGCCCATTCCCCAGCCATGCTTAGCCTGGGAGACAATTAGAAGCAGCGGGGAGTCAAGTCAAGTAGTAAAACTCGTTTATTAACACACAGCAAGCACTTTTTAAAGCAAAAAAGACCCAGTGGCATGGGAGGGAAGGAAAAGGAACCAATTACTGTAAAGTTCACACCCTATCATGCACCTTATTTTCCACAGGCTGGTTATGCACTGAAGGTAAAGCAAATGGGGCTCTGCCCATTCAACCCCTCTCAATGCCATCTTTGCTGCCCAATTTGCTCTACAGCAAATTGGGTTCTGCCTAGTCAACTTCCTCTCAGTGCCATCTTTGCTGTCCACATGCTCCAAGATTCCCCTTTATTTGTTTTAATGGCAGACCCACATCCCAGTTAGTAATCCTTTTCCTTCTACTGTAAAGGTTATTTTAACAGGATTACATTGGAAAGAATAGCATTGGCCATGCAGGAGGTTTGAGGCAAGTCTGGTGGGCGAGATTTGGCAGACAAGGATAGGCAGGGCCCTTGTGCATGATCCAAGAGCTTGTCCCTGTTACATCACATCCCAACCTAGCACAGTAATAAACATCAGCTCCACCACAGTTAGAAATGTCCAAAACAGTTCAATTAATTCCTGAACATATATAAAAGTCACTATCTCATAAGGTTGTCCTCTTCCGAACATGGGAGCAGCCTGGGGATTGGGAGTTCCATACATGCGGCAAGGTGCATTCTCGTGGGCCCCTATACTCAGGCCATTCTACTATAGTCCAGAAAAACAAGGAAAATTTTAATCAAACTGCAGACATAGCAAAGCAGTTCCATTCACCTGGTGTGGTTTATGTAAGCCAGTTCCTTGTATGTGCCTTTAAGTGAGCACAGGGTTCAAGATGACCTTTGAGCTTTACTGTCAGTTCCCAACACCCTGTCTTTGTTTAAAGAAGAGAACCTGCCTGTCATAGGTTGGGTGGATTGCCTTGCTGCCTTACCCATCATCGGGAACTTCTTCGGAGCAAAGCTAAAGGCCCTGTCTTACGTTGGTCAGACTGACACCCGCTCTTACCCATCTCTGGCCTCGATTCCTCTCGGGGGAAATTCATTCACTTTGATCTTGATCTTATGTAACTGGCTGGCTGAGCTCGTAAGAGTTTTGCAGTGCACATATAATGCAAGGAGGCATAGAAAATCCATCAGCAAAAGCATTACCAGGCCAAGAAATGTCATTAGCAGTCCTTTAACATTAGTCAGGGATGGGATAGCAATCTTTGCCTCTTCAGAGTCCAAAGGTGGGGCTTGTTCTAATCTGGGTATTTGCCTGTGGGTTTGAAAAAGTTCTAAAGACAATTTATTTGATTATTTCTGCATTTCCAGTGCTGATCACTGCACAGGTCACCCTTTGAGATCGATGCAGATTCCATAGGGCCATTGCTGGGACTGGGAAGGTCAGGACAGCCAACAGCTGGAATATCACCATCTGCAATTGTTAGAGAACACAAGACCTTCTCAAGCGCTGGTTGCCCTTGGGGATGGTTAGTAATTATCTTTTTGCTTTCCCTCTTTTATACACAAGCCTCAGCCACCATAGCTGTTTTACTTTCCTTGTTGGTTAGTTTATCTTGGGCATCCTCCTGTATAGAGAAAATGGGTAAATAGTTAAGGTTCCTGGCAGGGATCCAAATGGAGGCTGTCTCCCCTATGGGAAAAACGCATCCAAAGGCCCTGCTCATGGTAACTAGGGGGTCAGGTCCTCTCCATTGTTGTGTCAGGGCAGGGGATCCTTCCATCTGACTTTCCTTAAGGTTTGGTGGTCCTCAGTGCTTCTGAAATCTGGATTCAGTTGCCCCTTTTGAAAAGTTTAAAATGGTAATGGTAAACAAAGCTACCTATAACTACATATGGGGCTAACTCCCTTTTTTGTTTTAATGATTGCTCTTAAAGACACTGGAGATTTCTATCTATAATTACTTGAACTTTGGGAATTATAGGGAGTTCCTGCAGAATGATTAATATGCCATTTGTTAAAAAAATTCTGACATTGCTTTACTAACAAAACAGGGTCCATTTTCTGTTTTAACTTGTGCTGGTAGACCCAAGGTGCCAAAGCATTGAAGAAGATGTGTATGTGCTGTGGCCCAGCATGCTCCTGAGTAGGTATTTATAGATACAAAGATATATTGAAACTTACCAAAGGCTAGGAAACGAGTAACATCCGTTTGCCAGAGGACGTTAGGTTGAAGGCCTCTGGAATTTACCCCTGGTGGTTTTAATGGGGATATTTTTAAGAAGAGCTGGCATGTTTTACAGGTATGTACAATTCTTTTGAGGTCCTTTACAGGAATCTAAGGAAATCTATGTTGAAGACCTCTCCAATTAATGTGGGTTAAATCATGCAAACAGGTAGGCTCTTGTAATGCTTGTGGGCCAGTAGCAAACTGGTCTACCCAATTATTGCCTAGGGATAAAAAACCAGGAAGTTTTGAATGCCCTCTCAAATGTTGAATATGTATTGAATATGAATAGGGGCTCCGCATCCTTCTAATAGACCCTTAAGGGTAACCATAAGAGGAGAAATAGGGTTTTCATCCAGCTTAATATGCGCTTGGGGAAAATGAGGGAGCAAGTTAATCAGATATAGGCCATCAGAATAAAAATTAAAAGGTATTTGAATGACCTGGAGTGCCATAATTACAGCAAGCATTTTTATATTGTGCTGTCCCTTTGCAAGGTTTAAATCTTTGTTGACTCCGGGTGTTTTGTTATTCCTCAAAGGCTGCATGCACAGAGCCTGCTTTACCTCCATCAGTAAAAGCATGGAGAGTGCCAGGAATAGGCGTATGAGAAAATAGAGGTGGCATTTTAGAGGAAGTTGCCATAACAAGACAGTCCATTTGGATGGCCCATAATGGCGGTCAATTTGGCCTAGAAATCCCTCCAATGAAAGAGCAAGATGAGCATTGGCTCGAGTGAACAACTCAATGTCTGCCATCTGAAAAGAAAAAAACAATGGAGTGATGGTCAAGGCCATAATGCCTTTGGGCTTGGGTCTTTCCCTTGACAATAGCATCTGCAAGTTGGTCTGCCTGAGAGTACACCTGAGGTGTGCCCCCCAGGGGAGTGTGAACCCACTGGAATGGCTCCCCCCTTTGAGTTAAAACTGCAGAAATTAATGTGACACCTGCAAACAACCAAAAGGAAATGGGTTCAAAAATAGAATACCTCCTCAGGGAAACTTCATGCAGGGCTTTTTGGAACTACAAAAGTATTGCCCGATGACTGTCTGTAATTGTAATAACTTCTTGTGGTGTCCTGTCTTTTAGTAGGGCAAATAAGGCCACAAGACTATCTGTAGGGACGGGAACCCTTGGCAACAGACAATTGATTCCCCTAAAAGACTCTGAAGTTGGGTTAAAGTTAGCGAGACTGGAAAATCCAGCAAATGCTTATGGGGGCTGGCCTGAGTCAAGATATGATGGGTTCTGAGCACCTTAAAAGGAGATACCTTTTGAATTTTATTGAGGGCTATGGTAAAACCCCGCGTTTTCAACATGGTGAGAACCTGGGCCAGAAGGCCCTCCAGGCTTCCCAGGTCTTGGTGCCCCAAAATTATATTATCCATGTAGGCATAAGCAAGGGAGGTATCTGAACCCAGCACGGGCCCTAAAAGTGTGGACAAGTATTATTGGCAAAAGGCCATGCTATTGGCCATTCCCTGTGGCAGCACTATCCATTGAAACCTCCCGTCAGGCTGGGAAAAATTAACAAAAAGGATGCAGAAAGCAAGCTTCTTGCAGTCATCTGGATGTAGGGGGATAGAAAAAAAACTGTCTTTAATATCAATGACAACTGAGGTATATTCTGAACATATAGCAGGAGTCCAGGGCATGCCTCTTAGGGGCGTTCCTACTAGCTCCATTCTTTCATTTACCTTACATAGATCTTGGAGCATATGCCAAGCCCCAAAGTCTTTTTGAATAATAAATACAGGAGTGTTTTAAGGACTCATAGAAGGGCATATGTGCCCAACATTTATCTGTTCCACCACCAAAAGGTAGAGGGCTACAAGTTTAGGTTTGGTCAATGGCCACTGCTCCACCTAGATAAGGCTGGCCATCTAAATCAAACTTGCATCGACAATACTTTTTTCCAATGGAATCCCTTCCTGCCCCTGGGGCAGGGTGTAGGGAGTGATTCTGCCCCCCCCATGCCCTTTGGCAGGGGATTGTTTTAAACAGTCCCTCTTAAAGTGCCCCTCCTGCCTGCATTTAAAACAAGTTCTCTCCCCAATGGTCTTAGGGTTTCTTGGTCCGGGCTGCCAATGCTTGGGTAATAGCCTCATTGCAGATGTCTAAGCCAGTAAGGCTAAAGCTAGTGATTGGGACTGTTGCTGTTGCATTCACACATCCTGAGAGGCCGCCACCCATCTGCTCAGGGTACTCTTTCTCAATCTTGCACAGGCCATGCGGTGGTCTGCTTTACAAACTGATCTCATAGGTTCCCTGTGGGCAGCTTGTGGTTTATACTCTTTTGGAATCAGTCTACAAACTCAGCTAAAGGTGCACCAGGTTTTTGCCTCACTCCTGCTATGGGGGTCTCAGTGGGCCCATCATCCAGTTTGTACCAAACAGCAAGTCCAGCCTGCATCACCTGGTCATGGTACAGGCCAGGTATTGTGGCCTTTTGGATGCCAGTGGAGTACCCTTCCCCTGTCCCTGTTAACATGGCAAAAGTAATAGGTATCATGGGTTAAGCCTGCCGGTTATTCTCTGCTCGCAATCTGCATTCCTCCTTAAAGAAAGCACACCTTTTAATAAACTGAGAACTATTGAGGACAGCTTTGGCAACATCTAGCCAGTCCTTAGGGACACACAGGTGAAAATCAATGTCCTATAATAGGGTAAGGGCCCAAGGAGAGTTTGGGCCATCCTCCACCACCGTCTTGCGGAACTCTTTAAGGTCCTTAGCTTGCCCTGGATCCCATTCTAATGGCCTGTTAGCTCCAGGTGCCAGATTGACTGGATATGCTTGGGGAAGTGAATCCTGTGGCCAAGGGTCCAGGCTCCCAAGTGGCACTTCATTAAAGGGCAGGCCTCCGAGTAGGTTACTTCCCCAGCCCTCGCCCTCTCCATGGAAGGCTGGTAGGGGTCCAAGTCTTACAGATCTCTCTTGCAGGTCACGGAGGGCACCATACCACCCCACTCTGAATCAGGGGAATAGGGAGGGGCCAAGGAGAGTCAGGGACACCCGAGTCAGAGGGGGTAACCTTCACCTTCGTTTTGATTTCCACTGCTCACTCAACTCACTCTCAGCGCTATCTTTGCTGCCCATGTGCTCCACATGAATATAAATACTATTTTTTTCTCTGCATATCTTAAAAAATCATGCTGACAACATGAAATAAAAAAAACCCAAAGTTTAAAACCTTCTTCTAGGCAAGTTAAAGAATTACTGAGAACAAGTATTTTAAGAATAATTTCAGAAAGCTTGAACTCAGGGCCTGGGTTCTATCTCTGAGATTAATAGCAAGGCTATTGCTGCCACATTGAACCACAGTGCCATTTCTAATTTTCTCGTGGTTAATTGAAGAGAAGAATCCCACTGACTTTCCTGTCCAACCTGACTTTGAGCTAGGATCTGGAGATCTCAGCCCTCTGAATAGCTAGAATTATAAGCATGAGCTACTGGCACATGGCTACACTAATTGCTTAACTAAAAGAGTTAAAATTAAATGTTAATAATGTTTAACTTTGTAAAATAAAGTTAACTGAAATGCCTTTTACTAGTAATAAGGGATCAAATGTGTCTACTGTGTAGGTGGGTTACAAAGTTCTTACCAAAAACTACATATTTTCCTTGTTTTCTATTCTTCCAAAATTGTTTGCTCTCCAGAATCATGCCTTATCTTTCCTTGCTGGTTTCTGTAGCTTATTTCATACATGCTCACAGCTTCTTCAATTATCATTTCCTTATGTGAAGAGCTTGCAAATATCTATTTTCAATCCAAACTACTTTTATGCACCTCTCATCCATATATTCAACTGCCATAAATACTTGTGAAACAGTAATCTTGTCTTTCCATTACTGGATATAAATGTGTAAGTAAAATTTAGGAAAATAAAGGAATAACATCAATAAATATACCTGATGATTGTAATACTAATGCTAAATATTACTACAATGCTGTTTTTCTGAGCAATTTAATATAAAGCTCAAGGAAAACAACGTTTTTGAGTGCTGATATTGGGGTTTAAAATCAGGACCTTACCTTCTTACTTATGCATTTTCCCTCAAGGGCGGTGTTTTACCCTTGAGCAGACACAGCTTTTATTTTCATTGATGTTCTCTGCTGTGTTCAAAAGCAGGATTTTTAAACCTCTTAATAAAGTGATTCTTAAATATTCATAGGGGAGCAAAAAAAGAATAGAAGACAATAGAAGAATAAAAGAGTATAAGTTCAGGCTTGAAATCCTAGCTACCCAGGAGGCAAAGAGATGAAGATTTTGTTTCAGAGCCAACCAGGGGAGAAAAATCTGTGAGACTCCTATCTCCAATTAACACCCAAAATGCTGGAAATTTATTTGGGGGATTATTTAGAGATAAGAAACCCTTTGTCTTTCCTTCTTGGGCTGGATTGAAACCGGGATTCTCAGATATCAGCTCTCTGAGTATCTAGAATTACCGGTGTGTGCTAACAATGTCCAGTTTTGAGAGGGCAAGGTACTGATTTCAAGCTCAAGGAACAGCACAAAAACAAAAACAAACCTTATGAAATACAAATATACTGATAGAATACAAACCCAAACAAACCAAACATGGGTATCTAGATGGGTGAAGGTCTTAATAGAATTATTATCACTATTATCTTTTCTGGCATTTTAAGTAACCCGAAATTATTCATTAAAGGCATAGCTTAGTGGGTACAGTACTAGCTAAAATGAAATGTATCAAACCTACTTAAGGAAGAAAGAGAAAAACAAACAGAATCTACACATATTTCGTTAATGTACTTTTAAATGCATTCCAATCAAGAAAACTCTAGGCATTGATGAATTTATTATTGACTTTTCCTAAAACTTTGAAGAGATCATTTTGATTATACAAAAATACTTCTTTAGAAAGGTAAGAAATAGTAGCTGCCCTCTTAAAAGTTTCTTTTTTTTTTTTTGTTTTTTTTTTGGTCCAGTCGTAGGCCTGAACTCTGGGCCTGGGCGCTGTCCCTCAGCTCTTAGGCTCAAGGCTAGCGCTCTACCACTTGAGTCATAGCGCCACTTCCGGATTTTTTCCCCTGCTTATGTGGTGCTGAGAAATCAAACCCAGGGCCTCATGCATGCATGGCAAGCACTCTACCACTGAGCCACCTTGCCAGCCCTTAAAAGTTTCTTTTAAAAAATACCGAGCTGAATTTTGTCTGGAATTTTATTCCATGTACTGAGCAATTAAGGCGAATTGTTTAAGGACATTGAGTCTTCTAACCATTAAGTACTTTATTCATCACTTAGTCCTTATTTTTTGTATAACATTTGAAAGGTTCTATAAAATCCATTTGGAGGGTCTTTACTCAAAGCAGAATGGCATAATGTAAGCATCTCAGGATTTAGAGCAGTGAGTATGAAAGCCATGAACAGTTTATCTTGTCTTTGAAGAAATTTTTAATACATAGAGCATAAATAAGAAAGAACATTTTAGGTGATAGAGTAAATAATGGAGGCCAGGAAGTGGCCTAGCACCACCATAGGAAGACAAAAGCTTGGGTGCACCCTAAGGGAGAACTGTCCTGTCCTGTTCTGTCCTGTTGAGATACTTGTCATGCATCAGGTGCCTGCACAGGGAGGGCTGGCACTACTAACACAGCACCATGAATACGGTCAGCTTGGCGTCTTCCATGGTTCGCAGCAGAAACCAGATGAAGTGGAGCAGGGATTGGACAGAGGGTGACCTGTGTTTGTTGGATGGTACTTCTATGCATACATGATGAAGACCACAGACCTGCTTTTGTTTTTCCAATAGAGAAACTGCAGCACTGCCTGGGGCACGAGCACGTCCACTTGCCTGCGAAGCTTTGGGCCATGGAGTCCTCCACCAGCATGTTGTCAGAGCCAACACTGTGAAGTGTAGAAAGTAGTAACAAGGTTCCCAGTAGTTCTCGCTTTCCTCAGAGTCAATGCCCAAAACAAATGGAACCATGGGTGGCCCTGTTTCCAGGAACCCCAACTGGAACACTTCAAGGCTCTGTATCAGTGGGGACCATCAAACTGAACATCCTAGCCAGACACTACATCCACTTCTGCCTTCTTTGAGGACTCCAACACCAATATGGACAGTGCTGCTGTGCTCTTTTGCTGGCCATGAGGGAAGAACAGGAGTGTGCTCCCGAGCACATGAACTCCTGAGCCCCAGAGGGCTTACTCTGTGCCATGTACCTGAAGAAGAGGGTCCAGTACTTCTGGCGTGCCCTTCTCCATGCAGTTTACCTTGCATGTGATTGTTGTCTTCATTCTGGGAGCCTTCCTGCTCCACCATCGCTGCTGCCAATGTGGCCCAAATACTATAACCTTTAGAAAGACTAGGTCAAAGCCTGAAAATATCAATACCAAGAATTGGGTGCATTAAAGAGGAGGGTATGGAAAGGGTAGACAAATGAAGGGAGGAAGGGACAGAATGTAAATGAGCTCATTGGATGAGAGTGAGGGAACAGAAGATGCTGTATGAAAGGAAATGTATTTATCTGCTTCATGAAATTGAAATCCCTCTACACAACCTCTTTATAATAATTATAAACTAAATTACTTTTCTAAAAAGGAATTCATTGCATATACCACAAAACTAAGAAAAGTAAGGGAAGGGGTGTGTCGGGGGGTTGAATGTTGAAAGGGTGGCATGGATCAATACGCACTGTTTTCATAAACTGCTTTGTTACATGGCACTTCTTTTGTACAACTACTTAAAGATAATTGACAAATAAAAATAATAAATGAGTAGATGTAAGATAAGGTGAGTACAGGAGAAAGAAATGGTTGATACATACTTCTGATATGGAACAGGGCTTCCCTTTAGGTTGGAATCCTGTAGAAGAACTCTACTGTTTTTATAATATTTCAGAATAAGATGAGATTCATAAAGCATGATTCATTATAATTTGTCAAAAATAATTTAAATAGTTGTTAATTGCCCAACAAAATTAAATTCCTATAGTATCTTTGTGAATAAATTTAATTTATGATCATGTTTTGACAGAAAAATCTATGAAAATGTTTTATTTACTTATTTTTTGGTCAGTCATGGGGCTTGAACCCTGGACTTGGGCACTACCCATCAGCTCTTCAGCTCAAGGCAAGCACTCTACCACTTGAGCCACAAAGCCATTTCTGGTTTTCTGGTGATTAATTAGAAATAAGAGTCTCATGGACTTGCCTGCCTGGTCTGGCTTTGAAGCCAGAACCTCAGATCTCAGCATATTGTGTAGCTAGTATTACAGGTGAGGGCCACCGGTGCCTGGCAAAAAATCTTAATTCAAATTCACCTGCATAAAGCCAGAACTTGAGGCTTTGCTTAAAAGGTGGACTGCAGGCAAAAAGTGAAAAGCAAATACTAGCAGAGAGGCAGGCAGAGAATGAGAGAGTTAAAGAGAGAGGGAGAAAAGAGAGAGAGAGGGCAAGAGAGAGGGAAGGAGACAGGGAAAAATGTAAAAACGGGGGAACAATGGGAGGAGACAGGCAAAAGTGGATGATGAAAGTGAATATTATCAAAATATATGAAAATATAATGGAGTCCATTATTTTGAGCAATAATAAGGCAATATGTTTAATAGAAATTCAAGTGTGAAAGCAAATTTCTCAATTTATAAGTTTTATTTAGAAGTAATGAGGATGGAGATTAGCTGCTGGGGAAGGTATTACTTGCATTCTATTCTAAAACCCCGACCACAATCCCTGAAGATGTTCCTATCCAGGCCAATCAAGTAGCCACTGCCAGTTTTTGAAGCAAAAAAAGAGAAGTGTCATTCTGAGAACCAGAAGATTATAATGGCTAGCCATCTGTGGCTCAGGCTTATAATCCTAATTACTCAGGAGCCTGAGATGTGATTATCCAAGTCAGGACAAGCAGGAAATCTTAATCTCAAGTTAAACACCACAAATAGGAAATGGGGGTGTGGTTCAAGTACAAAGGCTCCAGGACAGCACTCAGGCACTGAATTCACCTTCAGGTTCAGTACATACACACACACACACACACACACACACACACACACACACACACACACACACACACACACACACAACGTTAATTATATATTAGAAAACACAGTCATATGTCAATATTTAATGCTCACAAATGTTAACTCCTACTGAATTTCACATTCTCTTAAAAGAGAGTAGCTTCTTGGCAGAATGTCCTTAATTTTTAAAAAGAATTTATAGCCATACTCCTTTGGCAGTCTCTATCACAAATTAGAATGGCGGGGGAGGGGAGGGCATGGGGAACTAGCCACTTCCTTTATGCTTCAATGATATTCTTGTACTTCACTAGTGGAAAAACATTAGCAGGAATGAGATGTGTCTAAAATAATATAAAACCATTGAAATTGCCGCTGATCATGTACAGGCTGATTAATTCTGTACAATATGACATATACATTGAACACCACAGGATGCACTATCAAGTGAGAAGCAACCTATATATGATATAATCGGTAATGTGTGTATTTTATACTCATGGACATAGATATTTGTATATGCATGGGAAAGGTTCTGGCAATATATATCTGACAATGGAATTCTTTGGGGAATGGGGTATATGGTTGTGCAGATGGTTTGGGGAGAAAAATTTAAACCCTAGATTTGAATTATGACATTTATATACAACCAAAAATCTGTTACTTTAAAAATTAAAAAAAAACACCTACTAGCATATGAGCTAAGAAAAATACCACATAAAGCTGTAGTAATTTTTTCTCACTTTTTGATTAGCACACATTCTTCTAAGGGATTTGATTATGAAATTTTCGTATATTCAAACAAGGTATCTTTATGAGACTCATCCCTTCCATCACTCTACACATCCTGATACACAGGATGAACCACTTTTAGGTGTAGTACTACCAATAAAAAGGGGAAAAATGAAATATATAAAAATTTAAAAATTACTATTAGTGTAGTCCTCACCCCTATAAAATTCTTACTTGGAAAGCAGAGTCCAAGATTGCATAGGAAACAATTATCAAGATCCCCTTCTCAGCTGGAAATGCAGTTTAGTGGTAGAATGCTTGCCTGGTATGCATGAAGCCCTAGGTTTGATTCCTCAGTACCAAATAAACAGAAAGGTGGCTCAAGTGGAAGAGCACTAACCTTGAGCAAAAGAAACTAAGGGACAGTGCTCAATTCTGAGTTCAAGTACTACAACTGGAAAAAAATAAACAATCCCATTCTCAATCAATGAGTAAGCATTTGTGCGTCCAGGTATGTAGGTATGTAAAAAGAGGCATTCTAACCCTGCGTTCTAACACAACCTATGGAACTCATGATATTCATTCAAAAGTGACTGCTAAAAACAGGGCTAGCTAACATTTCTCTAACGTGTAAATAAATGAATTTAATCTATGTACACAACGTGCATGTGTACACATATAGATTCTACAGCAAGAAAGATATTCTGATAATTATGTGCTACAAATCCTGCCTTTTTCTACTACTTGCTCATTCTAGAATAATAGCATATGCACAACAGTGGGTGCGAGATGAACTCAACACCTTCTAGGAGATGTGTGGCCTGATCATAGAAACAAAAACATGTATTTCTTTTAATGTACAAATTATGAAAACATATACATGCTCATATGTGTCTATAAGTTGAGTGTATTACACAGCTATATGACTCTGTATGTTACACAAGCACTGAAAAAAGGAAGGAAAGGTCCACGGTTACCTCAGAAAAATTACTGAGCCATGACTCTGGTCTCATTATTTTTTCTGGTTAATTGGAGATAGAATCTTACAACTTTTCTGCTTTAGGGATCTTCAAACTACAGTCTTCTAGGTTTCAGTCTCCTAAGTAGCTAGAGTTACAGGCAAGCCAGACTGGAGATATAGCTTAAGTGGAGAATAATCAACCTGGAGAGAAAAAGCTAAGGAAGAGAATAAGATCTTGAATTCAAGTGCTAGTACTGAGGTATGTGAGCCCACACACGCGCACACACACACACACAAACACACACACACACACACACACACACACACACACACACACACACACACACACACAGAGAGAGAGAGAGAGATTAACAAGAATGAAACTCTGGTGACCCAGCTATATCTGTATACTTTAAATCACCTGTTTAATAATCTAATAATACAGAAATGAATCCTCAAGTTTTCTCCTCTTTATTATATTAGGTGTCTTAATTACCTTATCAGGGTTTTTTTCCTTTTCTTTTTTCTCCTGTGTGTGTGTGTGTGTGTGTGTGTGTGTGTGTGTGTGTGTGTGTGTGTGTGTGTGTGTGTGTATAACAATACGGAGACTTAAACTAAGTGAATTGGCACGATGCTTTTGCTTCTTCTCTCAAGCCTGTTGCTCTACCCCTTGAGACACAGAACCACTTCCATCTCTTTTGGGGAAAGAAGTGTTCCATGCATTTTGAAGGCCATACGGGGCCCAATAATAAGTCTATTTATCTCAGCCACATGAGTATATTTTTTCTTATGTGCTAAAATCATCAGGTAATAGTCTTAGTTACAATAAAAAAAATCTATGGCACTACTCAGGCCTTGATTAATGCCTAGGACCAACACAAAAATAAATGCAGTTTCTTGTAATTATTGCAGTTGACCTATTGCTACTCCTAGGATTATCATCTATGTCAAGGGTCTCTGGATTGTGACTCCCTCCATAGGTAAAGGATCACTCTAAATCTATCCGTCAAATGTAACTAAATCCTCCATATATTACCTTTGTAATATAAATTAAAATTGTTAATAACAAATAAATTATAATAAGTGTAGACAAAAATTCCATAAACACCAAGGATTTAATTCATGCTATGACATTTTTAGACCTCAAACATCACTAAGGATTTTTTCAGAAAACACACTTTTATCTCTACCCACTGTGAAACTGAAGAACTGAAATCATACACTACCCAACTTAGAGGCCTACACCAAGAAATAATTAGATGGCAGACATTGGTACAAGCAAACTGTACACCACATATTCTCCTAAGTGAATTAATACTAAAAACAATGGACATGGTCCAGCTTGAGTTGAAGTTGAATATCTTGTCTCAAGAACAAAAAGTGAGGGCTGAGAATATGGCTTAGTGGGAGAGTGCTTGCCTAGCAGCCATGAAGCCCTGGGTTTGATTCCTCAGTAAGATATAAACAGAAAAAGCTAGAAGTACATTGTGGCTCAAGTGGTAGAGTGCTAGACTTAAGCAAACAAAGCTCAGGAAAATGCCCAGACTCTGAGTTCAAGCCCCAGGACTGGTTTAAAAATGGTGAAGACAGGAAGCAGGGAGAAGAACAGAGTTATTTGTCTGAGCCTACATTTTCTCAGCCTTCATGAACTTTCATCTTGTGATTTGTTTTTATTCTATTCAGTGGTCAACAAACTAGTTTCCTCTGAGTCTCTGAATCCTGTGTTATTTAGAGTTAAGAATCCTGATTTTAGTGTTGGGGATTTTGCTAAATGGAAGAGCACTTGCTGGCAAGTGTCAGGACCTTAGTTTGCTTCTCAGATCTGAAAAAAAGGACTCTTAAATCTTCTTTAGTTTGTGAAACTTCACAGAAGAAATAAATGCTTTCACTCATTCATAGAAGCACAAATTGATACATTTTCTAGGCTCATTTGAGAAAATTTACTATGAAATAGCAAAACAAAAGTCACACACTGATGGTTCACACTTGTAATCCAAGCACTCAGGAGGCTGAGATTTGAAGATTATGGTTTGAAGCCATTTGGTGCAAAAATGTCCATGAGTCTCTTATCTCAACCAGTGAAAAACAAACCTGCAAAAAAAAAACTGTAGCTGTAGCTCAAGCAGTAGAATGTTAGCTAAGAGTTATAAAGCTACATGGCAGCACCCAGTCACTGAGTTCATGTCCCAGAAGAACTGGCAGAAAAAAAATTAACTCAAATTCAAAATAGTTCATAATCATCGATAATAACTTGCCATTTTGGGCCAAACAAAACCATTATTTTTCTTTAATGAAATAGAATAGGACACTTTACTTCTTAATTAGTGCTAAATCATGTAGGATTTCACAGTGTGGAAAGATACCTTTTCTAATGATAGCAGAAAACTTCAGTATCACTGTATGTATTATATCCCAGGACTGTAAAACATATAAAGTTAGATTTGTGCTCCATGGACCAAATTTCATGATTCATAAAAGAGTATCTTCACAGTATTTTATTTATACTGAACCTTTTTTCATTCTTTCTTATTGACCACAACATAAATGTTAGTAAGGCTTGCCTTTTCATTGGAAAATTCTCTAATTTTTTAAACTTTCCTTTCTTTTATACAGCAAATAAAACTATGTATGGCATGTGAATATCACCAGTAGGGAAGTAAGTATGTCACCTCTACAATGCTCTGGACCTGCTTGATCATCTCACCTAGCTGCAGCTCTGTTCTTTCAGACATCCTTTCAGGCCAATTGATCTTCTCCTTAGTGCCCAGGTTAGGTTGCTCAGCAACTTCCCTCCAGTCTCCAAGGATAGCTCATGGCTGTTTCTTCATTGCAGAAAATAGATTTCTCTATTCTACAAAAAAAATGTGATTGGGTTAAGCCTCTACTGTAATAAAGATTTCATTTTACATTAGTCCATGTTTCCTTTAGAGAATTCTCTAAATGTTTAATTAATGGGAGGAAGGGGCTGGGAAAGAGTGAGGGAACAGAAGACACTGTACAAATGGAAATGTATTCATTACCTAACTCATTTTATTGTAATCCCTCTGTACATGCTCTTTATAATACCAATAAAGTAAATCAATAAAAATATTCAATTAGATGAATCTGGTCAGAATGTAGACATGTACACCTATTCACCTAACAAAACTAATGCTTTACACACATCAAGAAAACAGTGTACTCGCAAATAAATCGTACTTAAATGGTTTGCTAGGCCGATCTTGCCCAGCCACCACTGCCACGCTTGGTTATTTTGTCCAAGATGGGGCGCCAGGGGCACTGCCTTCTGGCCTTCAATGCAGCCACTGAGAGGGTCTGTTGGCCGCTGTTCCACCTCTTCAGCCCTGAAGCTGCACAGTGGAGCCAAGTTAGCACGTGTTGTAGTCTTCAATGTGGCTGCAGTTGAAAGGGAGGCAGGCTGCACATGAGGCCTTTGGCACCCAGAATCCATCTCAGGCTTGAGTCCTTGGGAAGCCCCACGGCGGAGGGGGGTTGCCACTGGGCAGAGAACCTCTAAGCTAGCAGTGTGCGCTCCTCGGGCTTGGGCACCAGCAGCAGCAGGGACTAGGACGGCAAGTCCTCAGGGACTCAGGAGCCTTGGCCCATCGCACCATGCCTGGTCCTGCTCCCCCCTCCTGAGGACTGGCCTGTGGTCCCTGTCCATTGCCTGTGAGCACCAGATGCTGCTAATCAACAGCCTGAGTCCCATGCTGTCAGTTGAGCCCCCGAGGACCGGCTTCTCCACCAGGTCTAGGGCCTCAGCGCGACAGCTAGTGCCTGGGCATATGCCCAACCTCCTCGGAGTGGCCTATCTGAATTTCAGGCAGCTGCAGGATGAGCCAGAGGCCAGGAAGCAAGTCCTGGCCAGCCAGCAGCTGCCCTTTGTCCTCAGGCTCTAGGCAATTCCAAGGCGCACCTTCCCTGCAGAGGTAATAGCAGCAATGCAGCCATGGATGCAGCAGAAGCACCATTGTCTCCAGGTTGGCCCCACCTGCCTCCAGGTGTGCCCACATCATCAATCCCCTGGGCTGCCCGCTCCTGCACTGATGCTGTACATACCTGCAGTGCTTATTTTCTTCTGTATACGCCCTCCCCCTCCCCAATCCCTGCGGGCATCTCTGACTCCTCTACCACCTTTGCCCTGAACATTTAGCATATGGGCCACTCATAGAGTTCATAGTGGTCGAGGGAACTTTTGTAGAACAGCCTCCAGGAAAGAGTCAAGGGTCAGGGTGATAGAGAGCCTTGAGTGTGTGGAAAAGGTATTGCACACATATTTTGATAGGATACGAAATCAAAAGAAAGCAAAAATTATCAAATTAAAAAAAAGAGATTAACCAGGCATCAATTGCTCAGGGCTTTTATCCAAGCTCCTCAGAAGGCTGGGAGCTGAGGATCAAGATTATAAGCCAGCTTGGAAAGGAAGGTCCCTGAGATTCTTATTTCCAATTATCTACAAACAACAACAGCAACAAAACCCACAAGTGAAGCTGTGGCTCAAAATGATAGTGTTAGCTTTGAGCATGAAGCAATGACAGGGCTCCAGCAGCATCTGCAAAACTTGAGAAGCTCGCCACTCCCAGGATAGCTCACAGCCACAGAGGAGGCTGTGAGGAGGAATCGATCCCTGGGATACACTTGAGCCACCAAAACGCACCCTGCTTACTAGCACCAAGGTACCACTTAAAACTCAACAACCCAATTCTAGCTCTTTCTCACCACACTTGGGCAGGAGGGTGGGGGAGCTATGAAGTAGCATGGTGCACCATTTCGGTTGAGGAGGGGGATATCTGACATCAGACTCACAGATAATACTTGGATAGACTAGGACTTCAGAAGAAGGCCAAGGTCGACAGATATAGTCATTCTGTAACAAGTGTAGAAGGGAGAATCTTGAGTTTAAGGACTCCATAGTGCCCAGTTTTGGGGTTAGTGGCAGTAACTCCCCCCTGTTGTGTTGATTAAGTGGTAGCATTTGGTTTGCTAGCCTATGAATGGCAGACACGAAGTGGGGATGGAGTGAGGCTGGTGCCAGGGTGACTCCCTTTTGCTGAGTTGTTGCCACTGCCACCATGTGGACATGACTGGGCTTGGAGCAAGGCTGTAGCGTCGGTGGGACTGATTGGTTCTGAAGAAGCAGAAGGTGGAGCATCTTCTGCAAGTGATGCCTCCATTACTGGTGGTCTTCCTGTCATCATGGGGCTTTGGGCTCTGCACCATAAGCGGCAGCCTAATGGAACCCTGAGGAGTCAGGAGCCAGACAGCTGAGTGCTTGGTATGGTGCAGTCAGAATGCTGCTTCCCAGTCTCCCACCCCAATCTGGGTTTACTTCAAATCTATGGCTCCTTCTCCTTCCTCCTCCTGTGGTAGTTGTCCTCAGCAGCAGCACTTGAACAGTCAGTCTGTGCTTCTTCCCACTTTTCTCCCAGGTGGGGTAAATTGAGGCTGTGAGGATAGAGAGTTGTCCACTCAGTGGAGTCAGAAATAGAACCCAGAGCCCTTGGTACCACAGTATGAGACACTTCTTTCTACCTTCCTTACTTTATAATCAGTTTTTTCTGTTGCCCTTCCTGTCCCCTGACCTCATCCAGAGATCTCTTTCTAGGGAGTACCCTGTCTGCACATGCCTGTATCCCAGGATGTGGTGCCTATTGTAGAACTGGTGTCCTCATAATCTCTGCTCCCCTCCCTCACCTCCACCTGCTTATCCTTGTGTCTCTACTCAGAAAAGTCCCTTTTGAAACCATTTGCACAGAGAACCCGGGCCTCCCTGCTCCTTCTCCCTATTCACCATTTTTAGGTACTGTTGATTCCCTGAAGAGTGAGTGCAAAGATGCTCTTGGAACTGTAGGTCCCTTGGATGGGGTGAAATGTGAATTTCTGGTTCTTGAGGAACTTGCCACTTTTGACTCTCCAGTAGTATATAGGTGTCCTGATGGAAGAATTGCCCAAAATGTCCCCTAAAGCAGTTCTCTGAGGGTAAAATGACACATGCCTTCCTTCTCTGCTATGAACTAATGGGACATGGTATTTTTTTGTATTCCAAACAGTGATCATACATGTTTCCGCATCTTTGAAACTTACTCAAGTACTTGCACGTGTGTATGTGCATTTGGACTAAATTAGCAATTTTTCTTCGTGTGTGTGTGTGTGTGTGTGTGTGTGTGTGTGTGTGTGTGTGAGTGTGTGTGTGTGTGTGTGCATGTGTGTTCAGATCTTGGGTCTAAAACTCAGGGCCTGTGTTCATTCTTTTAGGTTTTTTCACTCATGGCCAGTGTTCTACCACCTGAACCATAGCTCTACTTCTTGCATTGTGGTGATTCTGCAAGGGATGCTTTAGAAATAACATTCTCAGATTTCTGCATCCTGAGTAGGTAGGATGGAACTCAAAAACTTGTACTTGCCAGGCAAATGCTCCTGCAGGAGCTAAATCCCTAAACCCAGCTCATATTTTTGATTGGCTCATTTTTGCTCACAAGTGGTGCTCTACTTTGTGAGCTAAATCTCTCTTTGTGGATATTTTTGTTTTCCTTTTTGTTTGTTTTTGTCCTGTCATGGGGCTTGAACTCTGAGCTTGGGCGCTATCTCTGTGGTTTTCAGCTCAAAGCAAGCACTTTATTGCTTGATCCACAGTGCCACTTCCGGTTTTCTAGTGATTTATTGGAGATAAGAGTCTCATGGACTTTCCTGCCCGGACTGGCTTTGAACCATGGTTCTTAGATCTCAGCCTCCTGAGTAGTTAGAATTACAGGCATGAGTCACTGGTGCCGGGCTCCTCCTGTTTTTGTTTTTCATTTGTTTTCCTTGTTAATTAATAAGAGACTCAGATTTGCCTACCCAGGTTGGCTTTTGAAGTTCAATCCTCTCACATCAAACCTCATGATTGGCTTATAGCTGTGAGTCACCAGTACCTCTCTTTGATTTGTCATTTTTGACAAATGCCAAATGTGTCTTTTGAGATGGTCTGAGCATTGCACTAAACCCAAGGCAAATTTCAAGAGAATGACAAAGATGTAGAGACCACTTGGTGACTCACACACACCATTACATAATGTAAGTTAAAGACTTTCTTTCCAGAAAAACACAACTCTTACCTTTATACAAGCTATGGTGCTTAAGTACATCTTCATATCTATCTAAAATAGTATACACATTGAAAGGAACTCCACAATATGGCTATGCTTCTCATGCATGATAAACAAGCACTCTACCACTGAGCCACCTTCCTAGGCCACTAAACAAAAGACTTTAAATGTCAGCTGGGCACTGTTGGCTGACACTTGTAATACTAGCTACTCAGGAGGCTAAGAGCTGGGGATTGTGGTTCAAAGCCAGCCTGAGCAAGTAAATATATGAGAATGTTAACCAATTAACCACCAAAAATGCCAGAAATGGTTCTGTGGCTCAAGGCGTAAAGCACTAGCCTTGAGTAAAAATAGCAAAGGGACAGCCCCTGAGTTCAAGTCCCACTCTGCACTACCAGGTTAAAAATTAAAAAAAAAAGATAACGTGATTTATCATCCCTGGGACTAAAACACTTGTGAGTAGTTGCTGATGTACATCACTGCCTTCCTATACCATGGGACACATACCACATGATAGACATACATTTCTGTTCATTTCAAGGTTAGGTAAATCACATGAGTACAACATATCTAGAAACTGCATCAGTGTGAAGTCCAAGTTAATTTCCTTTGCCAGTGACCTTAGAAGTGTGTCAGAGCTAATTGTCCCTCACAGAAAGAAAAGAAGCTCCTACTGACTCACCTTAAACTCATGTTGTGAGTAGCAATAAGGCTAGGCTGTTTGTCAATGCAGCATTACTTGGATGGTTTTGACTCATCCTGGTTCCTTGAAGGAAGAATCCCATTTGGTTGCATGTTAGGGGTCTCAGAGGAGGTCAACACGATATAGGAACTGAAGAATATCACCAGCTCCCTGCATTTAAACCTTATTATAGTTTGAAGACAGTGGTTCACATGTGTAATCCTAGCTACTCAGGAGGCTAGCAATCTGATGGTTTTGGTTCAATTCCAGCACTGGGTATGAAATCCATGACACTTTTATCTTCAATTAAACATCAAAAAAGCTGGAAGTGGACCAGTGTCCCAAGGGGTAGAGTGCTAGCCTTGAGCAAAAAAGCTCAGGGAGAGCCCTAGGAATAGCACACACACACACACACACACACACACACACACACACACACACACTCAAATACACATACACCGCTTTCTGTTAGCTCATCTAATGCTCCCAATAACCATATAAGTCAGGTATCCTTACTTGTTTATTTACAGAGGAGGAAAATTCCTGGTGAGTCAGTGGCCTCAAACCCCAAATCCATGCCCCTGTCCCAGGTGCCAGTACCTTTCCTTGCAACAAACCTGGGGCCCAAAAGACAAAACAGGCTACAGGCATTCTGTGCTGTGCTGTATGTGTGTGTGTGTGTGTGTGTGTGTGTGTGTGTGTGTGTGTGTGTGTGTGTGTGTGTGTGTGTGTGTGTGTGTGTGTGTTTGTGTATGTGCACCAATTCTAGGGTTTGAACTTCTGGGTGCTGTTCCTTAGCTCTTATTCTCACGTTTGGCACACTATAGCACTTGAGCCACAGCTCCATTTCTTGGTCGTTAGTTCTTCATTGGAGATAAGAGTCTCACTGACATTTCTGCCCAGGCTGGCTTTGAATCATGGTCCTTAGATCTCAGCCTTCTCAGTAACTAGTAGTCTAGATGTGAACCATTTTCATCAGGCATAGATTCTTCACCCTTATGGGTAAGCCTGTCTTACCTAGTTTCCTCAGTATGAATTGGTTTTAATAATGTTTGATCCTAGGCCATTTGAGACATGTATTTCCTTATTACAGTTTCTGGCTGGTGTTTCAGCACAGCACTAACTGCTCTGCCTGAGGTGAAAGTTCTTGAGAAGGACAACTAAGCCAGGTGTTTGTGACTCACACCTTTAATCCTAGCTGGTAAAAAGGATGAGATCTGAAGAAGATTGCAGTTCAAAGTCAGCCTGGGCAGGAAAGACTGTAAGACTCTGGAAGTTGGGCTGTGGCCCACGTGGTAGAATTTTAGCCTTGAATTAAGAGCTCAGAAACAGTGTCCAGGCCCTCAGTTCAGGCCCTAGGAAAGCACAAAATGAAAGAAAGTGAAAGAAAAAAGAAAGGTAGTGGGGGCAGGAGGAAAAGGAAGGAGGGAGGGAATAATTATGGTATTAGTCGCTCAGATATGTAATCCTAGCAAGTAAACCAGTAGTGGAACTGTGTCTCAAAGTGGTAGAGAGCTAGCTTTGAGCAAAAAAGCTCAGCGACAGGTCCTGTGTTAAGTCAAAAGACTGATAAAAGAGAGAGAGAGAGAGAGAGAGAGAGAGAGAGAGAGAGAGAGAGAGAGAGAGAGGATAAGAGAAAGGAAAGGAAGAAGGGAAGGAAGCAACGAACTAGTTCAAGAGTTGAGTGAAATAGAAACTGCTAGATATCTGGGAACCTACACAGAACCAGGAAGCACAGTTTTTTAACCACACATCTATGGCTAGTGCTGAATGTCAGATTCCCCTTACAGAGCCTATGTTGTGCTTTAGTAAAGGCCTACTGAATCCTCCCTGGGCCTTGGGAAGGAAGAGCTAGCCTTTGCTTCACATGACAAGTCTAGGAAACTGAGAACATCAAGGACCTCTCATTGCAAGAAGAGGAAGAGATGGATATCCGTTCCCTGGAAGCTAATCCTTTCTGTGACATGCCCACTCTAATCCTTCTCCTATGCTATTAACTTCTGGTAGCCTGGAAAGATGTACAAAAACACCTATATCACCAGCACTCCAGGAAAAGAAAGGGACCCCCCACAACTGCTTTAGGGTGGGTCTCTCTACCCCATTTGGCAGTCCTAGTCCAGCACAGACTCTGCCAGCACCATGATTAGTAGACTAAATAGCTTTGTGGAGCAACTTTCTCTCTCTCTCTCTCTCTCTCTCTCTCTCTCTCTCTCTCTCTCTCTCTCTCTCTCTCTCTCTCTCTCTCTCTCTCTCTCTCTCTCTCTCTCTCTCTCGTCCTATTGTCTGGGGGAGTCTTCAAATATGAATATAGAATGGGCTGCTCTCTCCCCATTGGCACCAGCAGTATTTAGCCATTTTCATCAAAATCAAAGACAGAGCACCAGTGATTAAAGACAAATTTAAATCTGGGAGCAAGTTATAAACCATAGGGCTGGGACATTTATCATGGCTAGTGACCTCAAAGGGAACCAATGAGATGGGGGCTGGGAAGAGGCTGCAGTGGGACTTCTCTTCTCTGCCCTGCATCTTATAAGACTTCTCAAATCAAGGACAAATAATAATAGGAAAGGACAGGAAAAATAATAACAATGACAAATAATAAATATTGATTACTACCAACTGCTATAATGAGAAATGAAGGTTTCATTTATTTTATTTTTACCCCATCAAATGTCTATACCTACCCCATAGAGTATTTATTATTATTAATGTGCTTTCTTAATCTTCATTTCACATATCAGGAAATGGTATTCAGAGAGATTAAGCCATTGACTAGAGCCACACAGCTCAAAATGAAAATAGTATGACCATAAGAATACTATCTGAAGCAGGTGCTGGTATTTCATGCTTGTAATCTTAGTTACTCAGGAGGCAACTCTGAGGATCATGGTTTACAGCCATGATCTCCAATTAACCACTAAAATGCCTGCAATGGAGCTGTAGCCCAAGTTGTAGTGTCCTAGTTGTGAGTGAAAGAGGTAAGGGACAGCGCCCAGGTCTTGAGTTCAAGCTCTTGTACTGGCACCAAACAAAAACAACAAAAACGGCTCATACCCCAGAGTATCTCCTACACACCAACAAAAACCTGGACCTGGAGGTGTGGCTCAATAGGTACAGTACTACTCTCAAGCAGAATTAGCTAGTGAAAAGTGTCTAAACCCTGAGTTCAAGTCCCCCCCCAGTATAAACATTTGTGTATATGTATATGTATATGTATATGTATAATGTGTCCACAGATATATACATAATGCATGTATGTATAAAAACATGTGATTATGATGATTGGGGGATATCAGGCCTGATAGCTCAAGTAAATGTAAATTTTTGCATCATTCAGCCTGTTGATGGAGACTCAGAATATCTATACTGCAGCTAAGTGTCAGAATTTGAGTATTCTCAAATTCTGAAATTCATCAAATCATTGGATAAAGCCCATTCTATTTAGGAAAGGTAATCAACTTTTTTTTTTTGCTTTGCTTTGTTTTGTTTTTTGCCAGGCCTGGGGTGTGAACTCAGGGCCTGGGCACTGTGCATGAGCTTCTTTTGCTCAAGGCCAGTGGTCTACCACTTGAAACACAACGTGACTTCTAGCTTTTTTTCATGTGGTACTGAGGAATCAAGCCCTGGGCTTCATGCATGTTAGGCAAGCACTCTAACACTAAGCTACATTCCCAGCCTGTAATAAATACTCTTTACTCAAAGTTTAAAATTATTTAAATTTATCTATTTAAATTTACCCATGTTATTACAATTGTAATCATATCCAAAAATATTTTCATAGCAACATTTACCCTGTTTGACTAAAGATGAGGCACTTCATGATAGCAGAACTAATGTGTTAAAATTCACCATCTCTAGCACGTGTTATTGGCTCATGACTATAATGCTAGCTATTTAGGGAGCTTAGAGCTGAGGATTCAAGCTTTATGAGACTCATCTCCAATTAACTACCTCAGAAAACTGACGTGGAATTATGGTACAAGTGGCAGAGTGCTAGCCTTAACGCGAAAAATCCCAGGGATAGTGCCCAGGACCTGAGTATAAGAAATAAGACTGGTATGTGCATGAGCATGAATACACACACATAAACATACACATACACACCATGACCATCAGTCACTAGAATATCATGACTTCACTCACAGGAGATCTGCAACAATCAAATTGTGAGACAGGAAGTAGAATGGTGGGTTTCCTGAGACTGGGGAAAGGGATGGATGAATGATGCTGTTTAATAAGTACTTAATTTCAGGTTGGATTCTGAGAAAGTTCTACAGGTTGGTATCAGTGAGGGTGCATGAAAATGTGAATGTACTTAAAGCCACTGAAGTGTACAATTATAACTGGTTCATATGACACATTTTAGGCTATGGTTATTTTCCCAGCCAGAGAGGGCTTGGACAAGAAAATCTGGCAGGATGCAAGGCCCCTTATAAAGTTCACTGGTTCAGTTTCCCACCAACAAATATCTGCTGTTGGGCCATTTGTGCTGGCCTTACGCCAGGTTTGAGCAAAGGCAGTGAGTGGTTACCTGTAACTGGCCCTCTATAATTTGAGCCACATCTGTACTTCTGGCTCTCTGTAGGTTAATTGGAGATAAAACTCTCAGATTTTGCTGACTGGGCTGACTTTGAACCTCGATCCTTAGATTTCAGTGTTAATGTACTATCTTAAACAAATGATTGGAAGTTGCTCTTTGTTGTTGTTGGTTTTGGTTCTCAGGCTTGAACTTGGGTCCTAGGCGCTGTACCTGAGTTCTGCTTAAGGCTATCATTCTACCAGTTTGAATTACTACACTACTTTTGGTTGGTGATTAATTGGAAATAAAAGTATCACAGACTTTACTGCTCAGACTGGCCTTGAACCTTGATCCTCTGATCTCAGCCTTTTTAGTAGTTAGGATTTCAGGTGTGAGCCAATTACACCTTGCTGGGAACCTGCTCCTTTATGAAGGAGGGGGTTCTGATTATCCCCATTTTCCTGATATAGAAACAGAGGCAAACAAATTGAAATGACTTGTATATGATGTCACATGCTAGTAAATTCTGGAGCTGGGTCTTTTATCTTGGTCTGTCCAATTGCAAAGCTCACCCTCAAATACTACTCCATTTGTGTGTGGCCTTGTTATCCCCTACACTCACATTCCTGTAGCAAGGAATCAAAAACTCCCACAAGTACAGGTGTGATTAAGTACATGGCTCTGTCTAGTTAGGAGCGTGCCTGGGTTTGAGTCTCATCTTCACTACTGAAGTTGGATTGAGATGATTGTTGGGCCACTATTTAAGTTTTGGAATCTTGGCACTGGCAAATCATTCGTTATATTACAGTGGCCTGGACCATAAGACTAAGATAATGATTACCTATCTTAAAGGTTTATTACCAAATTCACAAAGAAAAACGTTGGTTAGTGCCTAGCATATAGTCAGCAACACATTGACGTCAGCTGTTTATTTCATTGAGTAAAGATGGCAGACTATAGCTGGGTGTGCAGTTCAGTGGTAAAGCCTATACTTATTTAGCATGGTGTGGAGGAGGAAGGTTGTGAGGGGAGAGGAGGAAAAACCAAGAAGAAGGAAGAAGGGGTGGAATGTGGCAAGGCACCAGCAGCTCAAGCATGTAATACTAGCTACTTAGGAGGCTAAGATCTGTGGATGGTAGATCAACCCAGCCTGGACATGGAAGTATATAAGACTCTTAAGTCTAATAAAGTACTCAGAAAAAGCTGGAAATGGCATTGTTGTTCAAGGAGTAGAGCACTACTCTTGATTGAGCACAATTAGTCTCAGCGATAGTGCTTAGCCAATGAGTTCCAGATCCAAGCATGGCTAAATCAATCAATTAATCAATACAACAAGAAGTTGAAGTGGAAGAATCAGTTGTATTTTAATCATGTAATTTTGTTGCTATGACAAAATACTTGACAGAAATAGATTAGGAATTTATTTTGCTCAGTGCCATAGATTTCAGGCAATCATGGCAGAGCAGAACATAGTGGACATGGAGCAAGGGAATGGGTAAGAGAGGAAAAAGGAGTGCCTATATGGGAGGATTCTCATTTCTCCTCTTTAATGCCATATGGAAAGACAGTCTATGGGATGGTGCCACTATTGTGCAGAAGGGATATCTGCTTCAGTTAGTCTGCTATGGAAATCCTCCAAACACACCCAGAATTGTGCTTTACTTATTAGCTGGGTGCATTTAAAACCAATCAAATCAATCCCAATTAAGTTTATCCTCAAGATTAACCATCAGAGTTGTTAACTTCATTTGTCTCCAAATTTAGCTAACTGTTCTTTCACAGCCCATCTATCATTTTCATTCTTGTTTTTCTTTCACTTTTAGACGTGTGTGTGTGTGTGTGTGTGTGTGTGTGTGTGTGTGTGTGTGTTTGTGTGTGTGTGTGTGTGTGCGTGTAGTGTAATTAGAAAAACACCTTGAGTATAAAACAGATTTCAATATGACATTTTCATTTATGTTTATAATGTATTCTATTTAGTACATCACCCTCCCTTCATCATGATGTAAAATAGTTTGGACATGTTTCATTATTTTATTCTAGTACAGGTAAACAATATTAGATATGTTTATTCTATTCCTATAAAAATTCTATAGAAGCATTTACAAGAACAGTTCAATGAAATAGGTTAAAATTATTTTAGGAAAGAGAATGGATGAGGAATTATGATTGAGTGAGGTCAATGAAGTGAATTATATTCTTGCATTAAAATGTCACCATGAGACTCCCCTGTATAATTTAAATATATTAAAAAATATGTGTTTTTCAAAAAGAAGAGTTGAAAGCCAATATCCTATTTAATGATAAAACCACATGTAGTTATCTCCTAAAGTCAGCAACAAGATAACCATATCTACTCTCACCATTTGTAATTTGCAGGAACTGGAGTTGCAAGGAAATCAATTTGACAATAGAAATGTCCATATCTGTGTTGATAGGAAGGAGTGTAATTACCTTTTGTGCAGATAACCTTATCTTCTATTTGTGCCATTCTGGGCCTAGAACTCAGGGATTGTGTTCTGTCCCTGTGCTTTTTACTCAAGGCTAGAATTCTCTCCCTTGAGCTGTAGCTCCACTTCTGGATTTTTGATGGTAAATTGGAGATAATAATTTCAAGAGTCTTACATACTTCTTTGTCCAGGCTGGCTTCCAACTTCAATCCTCAGAAATCAGCCTCCTGAGTAGCTAGGATTACAGGTAGCAGTCACTGGCTCCCAAATCTCACCTTATTTTTTATTTAGAAAATTACAATAATTCACTAAAAATTATGTTCAATAACTGAGTTCAATGAATAGGTTATAATGTGTGTTTTAAAATAATTGGTTTTACATTTGTGAGCAATGAACAATTAAGAATAATGTAGGGAGTAAATTCTCTTTATACTAGTAGAAAAATACTTAGAAATCAATGTACCAAAAATGTAACCTTGAACAATGGAAACTACATTATACAGCAAATCTTAAAAGCACTCCAGTTTTCACTTGATATCCTATTCTGCTTGCTTCTCATGAATTTGCTCTAACAGAAAGAAACTAGTATTTTTTTACTTTACATTATTATCAGGACTCTCACGTGGAAATACATACATCCAAATATGCCCTGAGATCTCCATTTTTATGAGGAATGGCTCAGGTACACAAAAGAGGCAAGGAGAACTCATACACTTGAGGACTGAATATCAGCCATGAATGTTTCCTCTCCAATCCTCCCCAATCAGGTTGTGTGTAAAGTATCCTCTAAAATCACAATAAATCTTTAAGAGACAAGCATAGGATCTCACATATGATGGAGGGAGAAAAAAGATTTATTCCAGCCGGGTGCCAGTGGCTCATGCCTGTAATCCTAGCTACTCAGGAGGTTGAGATCTGAGGATCCCGGTTCAAAGCCAGCTTAGGCAGGAAATTCCTTGAGTCTCTTATCTCCAATAAACCCCTAGAAAACCAGAAGTGGCACTGTGGCTCAATTGGTAGAGCACTCACCTTGAGCTGAAGAGTGCAGGGACAGCATCCAAGCCCAGATTTCACGCCCCACCACCGAACACACACACACACACACACACACACACACACACACACACACACACACACACACACACACACACACACACACACACACAGATTTATTCCACATTCTAATGGATAAGTTCTGGAAGACAAGTCTGAGGTCCCCTATTCATGTAGCATAGAGTTACTGAGAGGAACTTTCAGGATCAAGGAGGTAAGAATTCAAATACAGAGTAGTACATGCAAAACAGAAAGAAAAAAGCAGACTGATTTGGGTCAAAGAAGCAAGCTTCACATCAACATAAACCTAGAGTAAACTTCACTCTTCTACCCATATTCATTCTGATCACCACAACCCAACATCTCTTTGATGAGAAAAGGAGGCAATGTAACATGCTCTAAGAAATATTTAAGGAAACATTTCACTAGTAAGCTGAAAAAATACTTAAGGAAAGGCAAGTAGAGCCCAGCAAATGTTCACAGACAGTGTCCTAGGTGTGAGTTAAAGCCACACTACCAAAAGGGGAAAAAAAAGAAAACAAAACAAAAACCTTTAAAGAATATGCAAAATTCAGAACCAAATAACCAAAAACTTCGTAAGAGTTCAAACAAGGAATATGGAACTTTCTAGGCAATTGTTACATTTTGAAAAATCTCAATTGATACAGGATTTTCGTGTTTATTCTGTGTATATATTAGAGCAGTGGAAATTGTTCAAGAATCAGTTTAGTGTCTGAGAATACCTTTTGAAGGCGAGATGGGAGATATTCTAAATTTTAAGGAGAAAGAGTAATTTCCAGTCATCAAATCATATCTGTTAAGCAAAAATATAAGCAAAAACAATGTAATCTCCTAACCTCAATTACATTATCATAACTAAGAATTAAAATGTGAAAGTATGTAATCCTTCCCAATATATTTTCGTTATCGGATTGGTCTCACAATGTTTCAAGAGGCTAACGGTGATTTTAAAGTAGAAACTCATGTTAACTGCCACAGTTGGGAGAGAAATTTCCCTATGCATCAAGGAACTCCTCAGACTTAGAGTCTGGCACTGGTCCAACCTATGTAAGATCCACTTCATCTAGAGTAGCCCACATTGTGGAAATTGTAGTGTCGATTTAAGCACAGATGCCTTGAAAGTTTTGGGATTATTTTTGGAAGTGTGGGGTGGAAGAACCTACTTAGTGTGGGCCTCCTTGCCCAGTATTGTTTTCACTTTGTGAATTCCAGTTTCTTTCCCTTGTTGCTGCTGGAAGTGTATGAAGTACAATTATGCACTTCATAGTTGGAGCCATGAGGCGGGTGCCCAGCCAGTCTTCAGTGGACCTTGTAATTGTAACTTAAAGGGATCTCAGGCTCTTGAACAGATGTGAGGTGAGAACCCTCAGCTGGGTGTAGGACTTGAGTCTACACTCCAGGGTTTCCCCCATTCTGGAGTTAATGATTTGCAGTTCATGAGTTTGCATTGCCAGTTGACTATGTGCCTCCAGACAACTGAAAGTGGCTCTTGAAGTTCTGAGCTTAGGTTGAATGGTTCTCCAGACTAGGAATGCCAAGAGCTGTGCTTAAACTCCATGACCGAGATATTCTGCTGTTAATTCATGTGACATTATTCCCTTGCCCAGCAATAACATGAGCATGGTAAAAAATTCTAGTGACATTGTGAAGTGTGTGTCTGCCTGGAGTCTTCTTATATTGCAGTTGTATTTTGGTGTTCTGTGTTGTTTCTGCTACAGGTGTCTCTGTTCTGCTCCTGCCTTGTTAGCCTTCTAAATGCTCCTGGATTGAGTACATATATGTTTGTACATGAACTTGTGTCTAGAGACAGTTGTACCTGGGATATTGTGGTAGTGTGTGCTTTTTCTATATTTTTAGCAATGAAGTCTACCAGTGTTGGAAGGTGGGCACCCTATGAAAAGGAATTTCCCTCCTCAAAAGACAGACCTTGTCAATTCTGACAAGCCCTAAGGAGCAGATGCAGAAAAACACAAGAATTGGGAAGATATTTTCAGTTTTTCTTGCATAAGAAAAAATTGGTTCTACTTCCCAAAGCACAACAGTCCTCTAACACTCTCAATCATTTAGTGCTCTTGGAAGGTTTAGACCAACTTTTAGGAGTGGAGGGGAACTGGGCTGAGGAATAAGGCAGAGAGTATCAGCGGGCACATGATTCTGTGGTTTGGGGTACAGGTATAACTGTCACAAATGATAGTATCTGTCTATTTACTAATCCCTAATCCTATTGCCACCTTCATTTCTGGTACGTGATCTCTCAAACTTATCCTGATCATGCCATGTATGGAATTACTAATGCTAGATCTAATGTGTTGATATTTCCTGCCTGATCAGGAGATGTTGGTCAGGGATCTTTGGCCTTATAAAAAAATTACAGAAAAAAACTTGAAGTTATGTATCTTCCTCAAGGTTGTATGATTTGTAGGTTTTACATATTCTGAAGATTTACCTAGTGTTATCCTTCTTGCCACAATCTGCTCAAAGAAGTATTTCACTTTGGAAATTCTTTTTTGGAATTGAAGTCAGGGAAACAAAAGCACTCCTTTCAAATATCTTATAGAAACATGTTCAACCAATTTTTATCTTCTGCACTTCCTTTGGCGTTTGCAACTTTTAAAATGTCATGAACAGGGTTATACTCCACTTGGTTTATTTGTCATGGACAAATGCCAATTTCTACAGTATAATATATATAATATAAATATATATTATATATAAATAATGAGCCTAGTTTACATCATTTAAAATGAGAATGCCTAAATATGTATTCTAAAACAATTGATAAAATATAATTTAAGTACAATCGAATGCCATTTTCTTCTGTGCTAGTCCTGCTTCTTAAGCTTAAGGCCTGGGCATTCACCATGAACTTCTTTTGCTAAGCGCTAATATTGTACCAGTTAAGCCACACCTCCACTACCAGCTATTTTTGATAGTTAATTGGAGAGCAGTCTCCCATACTTTCCTGCCACATCTGGCTTCAATCTATGATCCTATTGTCTCAGACTTTTGAGTAACTTGGATTAAGCAACCAGAGCCCAGTTACAATGCCCTCTTTTTTTTGTCGGTCATGTGGCTTGAATTCTGGGCCTGAGCGCTGTCCCTCAGCTCTTCAGCACAAAGCTAGCACTCTTCCACTTGAGCTACATTGCCACTTCCAGTTTTCTGGTGGTTTATTGGAGAAAAGAGTTTCCTCTTCAGAGAAGTTTTTCTTTAAGCCTTTAGCCAACATATTTATTGGGCAGTTGTTTCTTTGAGGATTGGTTGTTTGGGGATTTAATTTTTTGAGTTCCAAGTATATTTTAGATATGAGACCCATGTCTGTTGTATGGCTACTGAAGAGCTTCTCCCAAACCATTTGCTTTCTATTGATCTTGCTAGCTATGTCCTTTGCCATGCAGATGCTATGCAATTTCATGCAATCCCATTTCTCTAACCTTTCTTTGATTTACATGTTTTGGGTCTCCATTAAGAAAATATCATGTGCCAAGAAGAAAAAGGATTTCTCCTATTCAGGCCTGTAATGTTTTCAGGGTGTCTGCTTTGTTCCATTTGGAGTTAATTCTGGTGCAGGGTGATATATAAGTATCTAGCTTTAGTTTTCTATACGTGATTAACCAGTTTTGCCAGCACCATTTACTGAAGAGCCTGTCTTTCCTCCATTCTATTTTTTTAGCCCCCTAATGGAAGATTAGATGGATATAAATTTATGGGTTCATTTCTGGGTTTTACATTCTATTCCATTGGTCCTGAGGTCTGTTCTTGTGCCAGTACCAAGCTATTTTGATTACTATGGCTTTGTAGTACAGTTTGAAATTTGGTATTGATATTCTTCCAGCATTGTTCTTTCTGATAAGGATAATTGTTGCCACTCAGGTCTTTTATTGTTCCATATGAATTTTTGGATTGCCTATTCTTTTTCCTTTAAGAATGAGGTTGGAATATTGATAGGTATCACATTGAATTTGTAGATAGCAATAGGAAGTATTGCCATTTTCACAATGTTCATCTTTCCATTTTCTAAGTTCTATTTTGATTTCCTTTTTCAGGTTTTTAAGGTTTTCATCATAGAGGTCCTTCACTTCTTTGGTTAAATTAATTCCCAGGTATTTTATTTTTTCTGGGGCTATTACAAATTGAGTGTCTTTCCTGATTTCAGCCACGCTTTTCTCCTTGTTGGCATACAGAAAAGCCATTGATTTTTGATGATTAACTTTGTACCCTTCTATTTTGCCAAAGTTTTGAGTCAGCTTGAGTAATTTGGGAGTGGAGTCCATGGGATTCTTTAAATACGAGATCATGTCATCTGCAAAGAGAGAGAGTTTTAATTTATCTTTCCTTATTTGAATCCTTTTATGTTTGCATCTTGTCTTATTGCTGTAGCTAGGCATTCTAATACTAAATTGAAGAAAACGAGATAGTGGACATCCTTCCCTCGTTCCTGAGTTAAGAGGAAATGGCTTTAGTTTTTCACCATCAAGTATAATGCTGGCTGTATGTTCCTCGTATTCAGCTTTTATTGTATTGAGGAATGTTGCCTGGATTTCTAGTTTTTCTGGAGCCATCATCATAAAAGGGTGTTGGATCTCGTCAAATGCTATTTCTGCATCTATTGAGATAACCATATTTTCTTATCCTTTCTTTGTTGCTGTGATGAATTATATTAATAGATTTGCGTATATTGACCCAGTTTTGCATCCCTGAAAGTAATCCTGTTTGATTGTGGTGTATGGTTTTGTGGATGAATTGTAGAAGTCGATTGGCCAAAAGTTTTTGAGAAGGTTTGCATCAGTGTTCATCAAAGAAATGGGTCTATAGTATTGTGCCCAGGTCGCAGGACCACCACAAAGAAAACCACCGAGAGTTAGAGTTTACAGCTGTTTTAAGGTTTTATGTAAATTGTCTGCAGCTCAGGCCTTGTCCTATATTCTGACACAGCGGAGCCTAGGAGGAGAGCTCTGAGCCAAAAATTTGCAAGGCTTATAAAGGCACACAACCAACCAGGTGTTTGGATTACCACCACGTGTTGCTCTTCTAGACAGAATTTGCTGATCTAAGGTTTAGTTTAAACAAGCAACAAGTGGTCACAGCCTCAAAACTTCAACCCTTCATTCCTCCCCTTGACTTATGGTCCTGAGACACAATCTTGTGGATCCAGCCCCGAACTAAACTTGAACAGCTGTCGATGAACTGGTCCTTCTAGTCCCTCTCTGACCTTAGCCATAAACAGCAACCAATAACAATCAGTCCATTTTTCTTTTCTTGAGACATATGCAGAGTGGTTGGGTAGGATGCTTGGAAACTTCTCATGTTTCCCCACGGTTATCTAGGACAAAGGGATCAGCCAGTCTGGTGTGAGAGCAAAAGCATACTGACTGTCCATGTAAATGTTTTGTCTTTTCCCTTTTCCCATTTATAGGGCTTTTGTTAGTGCCACTAGTTCTGCTCTTTGTGCAGACTTTTGATGGGGGAGTGCTTCTGCCCACACTATCTCAGTGTCCATGGTAAGTGCTGCGCCCGTGTACCTTTTTCCATCTCGAATGAAACTGCTGCCATCTGTGAACCAGGTATGCTCAGCATGCAATAGTGGCAAGTCCAACAAGTCTGGCCTCTTTTCCTTGGCCCAGTCTCTCTTTTCACGCTCAATTTCATGTTCTGTGTCCTTCCTTTCCTGTCTTTGCTCCTCTGTCTCTCTCTTATTATAAACCTTTTCCGTTGCGGCTACTAGATCTCTAATAGACTTTTCACCAAGTCTGTCTAGAGCCTGCAACTTTCGCTTTATGTCTGGTGCAGCTTGATTTATATAGTCAAACATAATCATCTGAGCTGACTCCTGGGTCTCAAGATCATACTGGGTATATTGACTAAAAGCTGCTCAAGATATGCTGCCAGACTTTCACTTCCTCCGTGTCTAACATCATAAATTTTGGCCATATTAGTAGGTCGGTGAGCCGCGGCCTTGAGACCTGCCAACAGAGCCTGGTGGTAGACGAGGAGTCACTCCCTACCTTCAACCATATTGTAGTATTATGCTGATAGGATCTCAGGAAAATAGGCAGTGATCAGAGCAGGATTCATGATAGGCCCTAATGTGGGGTCCGGGATATGTTTCCAGGCTGCCTCTTGGATACGGTCTTTCTCTTCGGTGGTAAAAAGGACCTGTAAAAGCTGACTACAATCATCCCAACTGGGCTGATGAGTAAAGAGAATAGTTTCAAACAAATGAATTAAATCCTGGGGTTTTCTCAGTAAATGGGGCATTTGGGGTGCACCAATTGTATAGATCACTGGTAGAAAATGGCCAATATTGGAGTTGCTGTTGACAATCCACATCCACAAGACCTACAGTGCATAAGGGAAAACAGCTGCATTAAAAGTGGGGCTGATCCCACACCGTTGTCAAGTGACTGGCCCCTCAAGAATATTAAGGGCAGGTGCTGAGGGTTTGGCTGCTGGTTCTATAGCTCCCTACTCCTCTTGATCATCCTCAGGTTCTGCAAAAGGAACCTGAGAAGGGGAATATGGGGTAGGAAACATTTCTTCTTCCAAGTTATCTCCCTGAAAAACCAGGGTGTGTGATTTCTTTTCCTCTTTCTCAGTTTCTTTTTTGTAAGTCTAGGGGGCTAGATGGAGTGTTGCCTATGGTTTCCAGTCCCATCAGTTGTACAGTCCAAAAAAACAATAATCAGTACAAACAAAACACACTCAGGCCTGAGAGTTACGAAAAGAAAGACGAAGTGGAGGTCTCCTGAATTGGTCCACTGACTCTTGTCATGGTGGGGTTCCACACCCACGCCCCACAGCAGAAGGAGAGGAACCACAGTGTGAAAGTTGGGCCTCATTTAGGAGGCCCTCTTGGTCAGTTCCAGCCCAACATCGAATCGACCTCTGCCCCTCAATTCACATGGAGGGGTTCCTAAGACCTCCCGTCCACATGGCAGGGTTCCAAAAAACGCCCCCCACTCCACACGGCGGGGTTCCAAGGACCCCACCCCACAAGAGGATCTGGAACATGTCCCAGTTCCTCCAGGGTTGGCATGGAAGTGAGTCCCCTTCGACAACCCGTTACAGAATATGAATTGGAGCGGCCGTCTTCAAAAACCAAAATGAAAGTACAAATAGATAACAACAGGACAAGACAAATTAACAAAACAGCGCTGTATTTCCTTTGGAATCTGAGGTCTTGGTGGTCTTTGGTGGTATCCCGGACAAGCCCCCACTAATACGTTGTTCCCTGGTCGCAGGACCCCCACCAAGAAGACCACCAACAGTCAGATTTTACAGCTGTTTTAACGTTTTATTTAAACGGGCTGCAGCTCAGGCCTCGTCCTACACTCTGACACAGGGGAGCCTAGGAGAGCCCTGAGCCAAAGATTTGCAGGGCTTATGAAGGCAAACAACCAACCAGGTTTTTGGAATACCACCACGTGTTGCTCTTCTAGACAGAATTTGCTGATCTTGGGTTTAGTTTAAACAAGCAACAATTGGTCTCTGCCTCAAAACTTCAACCTTTCAATCGTACTCTTTCTTTGATGAGTCCCTAGCTGGTTTTAGGATGAGGGTTATTGTGGTTTCATACATTGAGTTCGGTAGTGAATTTTATTTCTATTTCATTGAAGAGTTGGAGGAGTATTGGTGTGAGCTTTGCTTTGAAGGCCTTGTAGAATTCTGCTGTTTCATTATTTCATATAGGCCTGTAATGTTGGTTTAACTCATCTTAGTTTAGTTTCAGCATGTCATATGCTAGGAACAGGTCCATTTCTGCCAAGTTCTCAAAATTATTAGCATAGAGGTTTGAGAAATATTCCATTATAAGGTTCAGATTCTTGATTGTTTAAGTGGTGATTTTCCATTCTCATCACTGAGTTTGTTTATTTGGGTGTGTTCTCTTTTTCTGGTAAGATTTGCTCATGGTATGTCAATTTGGTTAATTTTTTTGAAGGACCAAAAATTCTTTTTTTATTTGATTCTTTCTATTTTTTTGGATTCTAATTCGTTTAATTCTAAGTTAATATTAATTATTTATTTCCATCTACTAGATTGGAGTTTATCTTGCTGCTCATTTTCAAGGATGTTCAGATGTCTCATTAAAGTATTAGTTTCAGATCTCTCCAATATGTTGATGTAGGAACTCAGAGCTATAAACTTGCCTCTGAGTACTGCCTTTGTTGTGTCCCAGAGGAGCTGGTAATTTGTGTGTTCATTTTTGTTGAATAGCATGAACATTTGAATTTCCTATCAATCTCTTCCATGGCCCACTCGTGATTCAGCAGTGTGTTGTTCAGCCTTCATGTGTTACAGGAAAGACTTCCTTTAGTGGCTTTTGGTATTGAATTCTAATTTTATTCTCTTGTTATCTGAGAGAATGAAAGGTATAACTTCAATGTTTTTGAATAGGGACAAGTTTACTTTGTGACCTAAAATGTGGTCTATTTTGGAAAATGTTCTGTTTGCTGCTAAGAAAACGTGTATTCTGATGCTGCTGGTTGAAATGTTTGGTAGATGTCTTTTAAATCTATTTGATCTATGCAATTGTTTAGATCTGCAGTTTTTCTGTTGAGTTTTTGCCAAGTAGATCTTTATTGTGGGGATAGTGCTGTGTTAAAGTCCTCAAGAATTAATGTCTTTGGATCTATGTGAGATTTGCGGAAAGTAGTATTTTTTTGATAAATTTGGATGCTCCGTTGTTTGGCAAATAGATATTGAAAATTGTAATATACTTCTGAAGGAGAAATCCCTTAATTAGTATGTAGTGAACTTCTATATCTCCTCTCAGTAATTTTAATTTGAAGCCTATTTTATTTGATATTAGGTGTAACTCCTGCCTGTTTATGGGGGCCATTTGCTTGCTAGATTTTGTTCCAGCCTTTCACTTTCAAAATGTGTTTGTTTTTATGGGCAAGGTGTGACTCCTGAAGGCAGCTGATAGAAGGATCTTGCTTTATAATCCAACTAGACAGTCTTTGTCACTTAATTGGTGAGTTAAGTCCGTTAATGTTAAGAGTTAGGACTAAGAGATATTTGATAGTTCCTACCATGTTATCCACCTTCATGGAGGCTGCGACAACTGTGTTTTTTCTATGGTTCTTGGATTCTCAGTTTGGGTGCGGTTTCTTGATCTTTATTGGGGTCTTGTTGGTTTTCTATGTGTAGGATATTTTTAAGTATCTGTTATAGGACTGGTTTGGTAGAGATATATAGTTTCAGTTTTTCTTTGCTTTGGAAAGTTTTTATTTGACCTGTGGTCATGAAGGAGAGTTTAGCTGGGTACAGTATTCTTGGTTGATATTTGTTTTTCTTTAGGGCATGGCATACATCATTCCAGGCTCTTCTTGGTTTAATTGTCGCTGCTGAGAAATCTGATGTTTTTCTAATTGTTTTCTCTTCATAGGTGATTGATCTATTCTCCTTGACAGCTTTAAGGATCTGTTCCTTGGTCTAAATTGATCCTGTGTGAATTATAATGTGACGGTGGGATGTCCTATACTGGTTGGTTTATCAGGGGTTCTTAAAGCTTCTTCTATCTGAATAGGCCTATCTTTCTGCATGTTTGGGAAGTTCTCTGCTAGCATCCTGGTAAACAAATTTCCTAGAACATTTTCTTCTGTCACTAGGTGCTCCTCTACACCCATAATTCTCAGATTAGGACTTCTGAAGGTGCCTTTCAAATATTGAATAGATCTATCATATTTCTTGGATTTTTCTTGGATAATTGTGTTCTTTCTCCATAATATCTAGGCTGTCTTCAATCCACGAGATTCGATTTCCTGCATGATCTAACCTACTGTCAAGACTTTCTACTTTGTTTTTTTATTTCTTTTCCTCCTAATTGGTCAGTTTTGATGGCTTCAAATTCTTTTTGGAGCCTTGTTTTAGATCTTTTATGAACTTCTTTACTTCCTTAATTTGGTGTTCAGTGTTTATTCTCAAATAACTCAGTTGATTGATTATGGTTTTTTGCACTCCCATTCCTTCTGTTGGGCTCCATTCAGCATTCCGTTGTGGTCTCCCTGAATTCTATCAGCTGTCTCCTTATGGTTTCTACAAATTCCTCTATTGATCTTTCTCTATTGTCATCCCTCTCTCGCAATTCCTGTATTTCCCTTTGATTAGCTCCCTATCATTCTTTCAATTCCTGTAATTCTCTTTGACTGTTCTCCCCCTGCTCACGCAATTCCTCTCTTTCTCTTTGTTAATGTTCAGACTGCTTAACAATTCCTGTATTTCTCTTTGACTCTTCTCAACTTGCTCACCCAATTCGTGTATTAATCTTTGCGCAGCTTCCTCACAATCACCAGACTCCTGCATTAATCTTTGGTTTGCCTCCTCTCCTTCCATATCACATTCACACTGAGTCCTTTGCAGGTTTTCAATCTTTTCATTCACCATGTTTACCAAAAGTGTTTGTACAGCTTTCTGGGAACTCTCCTCTGGATTATTCATTAACTGTTCTGTCACCTGATTATCATGAGTGGAAGTTGAGAAACACGGACTTGCCATTTGTCTTGTGTTTTTCCGCTTGTTCTCCCAATTTGGTATGAAAGTAACACTAATTTTGTGCTAGAACACTATTTTAAGGCAAGCATTAACTGGAGTCCTGTAGTCGCACAGTCAAAATGGCTGCAGTTACACTCTTGTTTAACAGATACAATCTATTCAACATCAACAACTATGGATTAATGGGCTAAAAACAGCAAAGAAGGATTTGGCAAGCCAGAAATTATTATGTTTAGGGATAAATGTAGGGAAAATAGGATTAGTGGGATCCAGAGAGTTTACAGGAGAGTGAATTTAACCAAGGATAATCTCAGAGAGGGAAATGGATTGGACAAATGATAGGAGAGAGATAAAAGAAAAAAAAACAAGAAAAATGTAAACACAAAATTTAAATTTAAAAAGTTAAACACTTAAAAATTATGTAAGTATAAAGAAATGATACTTAGAGAAGAAAAGGATAGAGTGGGAAGAGACGAGGGATAGAAAGGAAACATGATAAACCAAAAAATAAAAATCCTTAAAATTATTTGTTTTTCCCCTTTCCCTCCACAAATTATGCCTACATCAAATGCAGTGAAAGCAGTGGTTATACAGTGTGGGAGCAACATACAAAGCAACCAAGAAATAATCTTATAAATGTATTAGAAACAATCACATGAAAGAAAAAACAAACATTTGAATACATATCTTAGGGTTCATTTCCCTAACATCACCTTATCTGACATTTTTTGCTTGACTCAGACATATATTAGATATTTCAAATAAGGGAAAACATGGGACCTGTGTTTCTTTGGGCCTGGCTTACTTCACTTAATATAATTTTTTCCAAGCCTTTCCATTTCCTAACAAATGGATCAATGTCATTCTTTCTGATGGAGGCAAAGAATTCCATTGTGTATATACACCACATTTTCTTGATCCATTCATCTATTGAGGGGCATCTGGGTTGGTTCCATATCTTAGCTATAGTAAATAGTGCTGCAATAAACATATTCGTGTTGGGAGCTTTAGTGTGGTCTTGTTTGTAAACATTTGGGCAAATGGCTAAAAGTGGGACTGCTGGGTCATTGGGGAGCTCTATGTGGAGTCTTTTGAGGAACCTCCATACTATACAGGTAGACCCATGGCAACAATGAGATGTACAAGCCGTTATTCCAAAAAATGAACTTTACAACTTTCGTTTGGAGGGGGAGTGGAGGGGTGAGGAGGGGGGGAGGATTGGATGGGGGGGAGAGGGGAGGATGGGAAAGGATGGGAAGGGGAAACAAAGGAGGAGGCAGCAATGTTTGATAAGAAATATACTCATTATCTTGCCCATGTAATTGTAACCCCTCTGTACAGTATTTTCACAATAAAAATAAAATAAAATAAAATAAAAAAAGGGCAAAAAAAGAAAAACGAACTTTACAATTTAGGCAAAGGGAAGTGGGGGGCATGTAGTTGTGGAGATGGGAGGGAAGAGATGGTAGGGGAAAACAAAGAAGGAGATAATAATGCTTGATAAGAAATGTACTCATTACCTTGCTCATATAACTTTAACTCCTCTGTACAGTATTTTTACAATAAAAAACTTAATAAAATTTAAAAAGTAATTAAAAATCCTTAAAAGTAATTAATTTAGGGTTGAGAAGGTGGCTCAGTGGTAGAGTGCATGCATTGCATGCATGAGGCCCTGGGTTTGATTCCTCAGCACCACATAAGCAAAGAGAAAAAAGCCGGAAGTGGTACTGTGGCCCAAGTGGTAGAGCCCTAGCCTTGAGCTGAAGAGCTGAGGGACAGCGCCCAGGCCCAGAGTTCAGGCCCCACGACCTGCCCCCCCCCAAAAAAAAACAAAAGTACTTAATTGAAAATTATATAGGTTATAAAGAAATAATACTATATTAAAGCAGTTTAGCCTAAGATGCAGTGAATTGAGTAATAAATTTCTGGATTAAGTAGGTACACAATGAAAGATAAGGTGTAATAATCGACAAGGGGTATACATCTGGGGATGAGCTGAACAGCAATTAAGCAACGAAAAAAGAAAGAAAGAGATAAAAAATAATGAAAAGAATAAAATTAAGGACCAAAAGGTTAAAAAAGATTAAATAAAGAAGTACACACACTTACATATACACCTAAAATAAAAATTATGAGAAAAAGAAAAGATTAATAGAAAACAATTTAATTTTTTTTAAAGTTACAAGAAAGAGTTCTTTGTGTAAGGTCTATGCAATAGGTAGGTCTCATTAGGTAGCTGATGAATAGAACCCCACGTTCTATTCAGGCAAGAAAAAAAATTTATGGAACTGCTGCCCCGCCATGCATCCTGTAGAAGCAAGGTTGCAAAGGAAATGGTTTATGACCCACTCATGGGCCAGAACTTATCTAGGTCAGGGACAGGAATAGGTATAGCCACACTGGATCCGAGTGTGACCTCCGGGACTGGGACCCACCTAAGGTCTGATAGGAGGCATGTGACCAGAGTTGGCCTAGGATATGAGCTAGCAGGAGGGGAAGGGGACAGCTTCCAGGTCTGCCAGTTACATAGGTAACAGATACTGGGTGGAAACTTAGCCAAGAGGAAGGGAGGTGTCCCTGTTCAAACCTTACATGACAGCATTTTGATAATTATGAAAATGGGTGAAAATTCTCTCTGGCTATTTCCTGCTTGCAAGGGACGTCGACAGTAGGGGTAAAAGGCTGAAAGGTGTTCCTCTTTGAGAGAAGACAGCAGGTAACAGCTGTCACTTGGTGGGCATGAGTTTGTGGGTGAAGTCTGGAGAAGTCTCATGCATTGATGGGCTAAAGAAATACTAAAGAGCAAATAAATGGCAAGTGGAAGGGCTTGGGGCTGAAAATGTTTGTAGAAATGTCCCTAGGTACTTCTGACATCTGGCGACTAGGTAGAGGAGAAGTCAGGTAACACAGGCAAGAATATAAATTTCTGTCCAATTGAAAGGTAGACAGGTACAGACATTAGACAGGCAGGCTTCTTACTTCTATTGACCTCCTGGCTCTGGTTAAAGGGCAGGTACAAAGTGGCTGATGTGACATCATTTCCTTTTACTCCTTTCTGTGGTCCCTTGTTCCCCAGACTGACTGAGTCTAGGTGCTTGTTGCTATGATGGTTTGTCCCAGGTGGTATTCAAGGAGGTTTGAACTCAAGGCCTGGACACTGTCCCTGAGAACTTCTGCTCAAGGCTATTGCTTTACCACATTGAGTTACAGTACCATTTCCAGTGTTTGGCTTGTTAGAAATAAGGGTCTTGATTCTTCCTTCTAGACTGGCTCTATGCAAGTTACTTGGGAGATGGAGTGTTAGGGATTTTTCAGCCTGGGATGGCTTTGAACTGCAATCTTTGCCACTGAAGCCCTTTATTATTTTCAATTTAAGCAACAAGGAGATCAAGTAGAACAAGTAGAGTTTACCTGGTTCTTATCAAGAATTGACCAACAAATATTCTGAAAAGACAAAACTCATTAAATGTGATGAGAATTTTAGCACAGATATAGTATTGATTTCTTTATGGTACTCCAACCAGTGCTTAAGTTAACCAAAGTTACATAAAAAGCCTTAGCTTTTACAAATCAAAAGCAAAATTTCACAAGCTAATCAGATGCATGTGATGGAGTCAAGGAAGACTCCAGTCTACTTTTACCATAGTGGAGGTAGGATGGTATACACAGGAGTGAGGGCTGTCTTCCAGGTTGGAAGAGATGGACTGGATCTGGACTGCATATAGACTGGCTAGCACTGAACTAAGAAACCAAACTGAACAAAATTCAGGAATCTCAGATGATTTAAATAACCAAATAACTTGGTTGCAATGCCAGATAACAAGTTTATACAGACACAGACATAGACACATAGGAATATACACACAGAATCAAGTTGAGGTCAGGGCAAAATCGAGTTGGTGCAAAATAGCAGCTGAGCTCCCAAGATGCCAAGATAGTGCATCTGCTACATGGTCAATACTAGAGAGAGCTAAAGATATTTTTGGGGGTCAGGTCGTGGGGCCTGAACTCTGGGCCTGGGTGCTGTCCCTCAGCTCTTCTGCTCATGGTTAGTGCTCTACCATTTGAGCGACAACACCACTTCTGGCTTTTTTCTTTTTGCTATGTGGTGCTAAGGAATTGAACCCAGGGTCTCATGCATGCAAGGCAAGCACTCTACCAGTATGCCAGCTTCCCAACCCGAGAGCTAAAGATTTTGAATGTGAGGGTGCATTGCTTCCAGAACACATGGATCTTCAGGTTCCACCCATAGTACAAAGGAAGAGGAGGGGTCCTGCAGGGGAGGAAGCCTTGCAGGAGAGGCCACAAGAATGGTCTCACACGGGAGGCCCCAAAGGAGGGATTACCTTGCAGGGGAGGTAGCAATAGAGGGGGTGCCTCATGGCGGAGGCTGCCAAACAGAAGGGTCTTGCTGGGGGGACCACAAATGGAGGGTGCACCTTGTTTGGGAGGCTGCAAAAGAGGGAATGGCCTCACAGGAGAGGCCACAAATTGGGGTATACCTAACTGGGGAAGACGCAAATACTGTGACTCATGGGGGAGGCTGCAAAAGTGGGTGTAGTAGTAAGCTTGGTAGAAAGTTAAGAGTCAGATGAGAATAAATCCTTAACCCACCATGTGGCCAAGATGACGAACTCAAGATTGTGAATTTCTGAAAAACCACAAAGACAACCTAAACAAATGGAAACTCTGACAATTTTCAAACGTAGAATGGCTAGCCTTTGAGAGGGAACCTTGAGGGGGTTTCCTGGGACCCAGCCTATATTGCATTTTTCAAGGCACAAGCAAAAATGTTGTAGAAAAGAGAAAGGGAGAAATAAGGAAAGTTAGACATGATTGGCAGAGAGAGAGCAAAGAGAGGCTGGGAGTAAACAGACTTCTGACCATTTACTATTACAGTGGCAAAAAAAATTGTCTACATCTGTGAACGGCATAAAAATTAGGCGCTCTGGCTTTCCAGAGAGCACAGGAAGCATTTCAAAGGGGTTTCACAGCTCAGATTGATTCCCAGCACTCCATTAAATGTGTAGGAGAATCAGTCTGGTGATTGAAGGAGAGCTGACCAGGCAGAACTGGCGTCCCAACTTTCCCCCCGAACTCTCTAGAGAGAAATGGCCAAGTCCCTGACCAAATGTCCTTGATTTCAGAGGTGACTGGCCTTTCTGCTAAAAGCCATAGGACCTCTCTGGCAAGGTGCTGCATCTGGACAGAGATTGACCAACAGAAAACTGTAGAGAGTACTTTCAGTCACGAGAGTAGAGAAGTGGTATGGGTGTGGATGTGAAGGCCAGCAAGGTATTGGTGAAAAGTCTCGCATGATATCTCTAGGAAGTTTGTTCACAGAAAAGGGGTAGTTAGGAAATTCTAACATTCACAACTTAAAATCCCCATCCGAGTCACAGAACAATATGTAAGGCATATTAAATAGGTAGGTTTCCTTAGGCAGCCAATGAAGAGAACACCACATGCTATTCAGGAAGGAAAAGAAATTTATTTACTGAAATTCTGCCCCTGCCATGTATAATTGAGAAGCATAGCTGAAACTGAAAGGGGGGATGCCCACCGCTGGGTGAGAATTTATCTAAGCCAGGATCTGGAACAGGTGTGGCAACACTGGATCTGGATGTGACCTCAGGGTCTGGGACCCTCCTAAGGTCAGATGGGAGGCATGTGACTAGAGGTGGCCCAGGATGTGACCTAGCGTGAGGGGAAGGTGACTGCTTCCAGGAATACTAGTTACTTAGGTAACAGATGCTGGTCAGAAACTTAGCCAAGAGGGAGAGAGGTGTCCCTGTTCAGACCTTAAACATTCATTTTTTTTCTTGGGGGGTGGATGGGAAGATCCTGTTTCTCCCCTGTGTTCATAAGCAGTCACTGGGTGGAGTGTCTGGTCTGCTTTTGGTGTGTTGTTTTTTTTTTTTTAATTGTGAAAATATCGTACAGAGGAGTTACAATTACATGGGCAAAGTAATGAGTACATTTCTTATCAAGCATTGTTGCCTCCTCCTTTGTTTCCCCTTCCTATCCTATTCTCCCCCACACCCTCCCCCCAACCCAGCCAAAGTCGTAAAGTTTTTTTTCCCACATAACGACTTGTACATCTCATTGTTGCAACGGGTCCAACTGTATCCCTATTTAAATGGTTTGTTTTTGCCCTTCCCCTCCACAAATTATACCAATATCAAATACAGTGAAAGCAGTGGTTATACCATGGGGGAGGGACCTACAAATCAACAAAGAAATCATTTTAAAAATGTGTTACAATCTCAAGAAAGAAAAAAAAAAACATTTGAATCATTACGTTGGGGTCCATTTAGCCTAATATCAACTATTGTGACTGTTTATGCTTAGCTCAGACATATACTAGACTCTACATATATATTTGAAGGTATTTGATGTATGATAAACCATCAACACAAAATATAAAGTGATTTTGATAAAAAATAAAAATGACTCCGAAGAAATTATAAATGCAAAAACACTCTTCACAGAATCAAACTCTCAGACATATTTCATAACTTTGAAAAGGATAAAGTGGCTGAAGTTAGTATAAATTCAGAAGTATGACAATTCACAAAGACATAAAAAGATATTCATATATTTCATTATATAATCCAAAGCAGAAAGCAAATGTTGTTGTGATTTTTTATAACACAGTCTCGCAGGTGCTGGGAAGGTGGATTAGTGGTAGAGTGCTTGCCTTGCATGCTTGAGGGCCTAGGTTTCATTTCTCAGCACTACATAAGCAGAAAAAGATGGAAGTGGTGTTGTGGCTCAAGTGTTAGCACTAAACTTGACCTAAGGGACAGCACCTAGGACCCAGAGTTCAAGCCCCATTACCACAAAATCAAATAAAAAATACTAAACACAGTCTCTCCCTTTTGTGGCAACTCTGTAATACTGCTGCATCAGCATAGGTCTAAGATTTTAGCTGTGGACACATATCAACACTCCAGATTCAGAGTCTACTTGAGAAAATTTTTAATCAATATTTTGTTCTTAATTTTGCTCATTGTAAATTCATAAGCACCTATAAAAAATGGTTTGGCCTTCCCAGTAACATTCTCAAAGTACTTCCTAATGATGATTTACAAAATGTTGTATTATATTACAACAAGTAAAACAATGCTACAAACAAAGACTACCAATAATAAACATTAATGATTAGTAAAATTAAAACCAAAACAATTACCAGTGTTTTCAGAATTTAATGTGTACCACATATTAAATTTTACATTTGTTTTTTGTCGCTCATGGGGCTTGAACTCTGGACTTGGGCGCTGTCCTCCAATTCTTCAGCTCAAGGTGAGTGCTCTTCCGCTTGAGCCACAGTGCCACTTCTGGTTTTCGCTTTGAACTGTGATCCTCAGATCTCAGCCTCCTGAGTAGCTAGGATTATAAGCATGAGGCATCAGCACCTGGCTTTTTATTTTACTATTGTCTCATATCCCTGTACTTTAAAGAGTGGCTAATATTATCATGTTCAACAGGACTTTTATTGGCTATGAGTAGTCTTTAAAGATTCCAACTAAGATTACAATTTATGGCTCATCTCTTTATTTGTATATGGTTTATATCATTATTTGTTCGTTGCTAACATATAAAGTAATGAAGCCCTAAAGTTTTAACCGAAACTGTGTAGTTAACAAAGTCTTAACTCTTCATTCTGCTTCTTTACACAGACCTTCCAACTTCTCAGTAAAGTTTCTACAAACTCTGAAATGAACTTACTTATTGTATATTTCTGCTACCATATGTCTTAATAACTTTATGGAAAAGTTTTATGACCTTCCAAACAGTTACCGGTGTGACCAACCAGCACAAGGCTTTCAGAGTAATTTTAAAAGTAGAAGAAAATTTACTTCATCGGTGCCTGTTTTATCATCTCTTACTTATAAAGCATTATGGAGTGATTATATGTAAATTTATTTTGTTTTTGGATTCTTAAAAGACAGTAAGTGATGATGCTTAAAGTTTTAGTCCTTTTAAAAAGGAAACTGGAACTGTGGGACAGAAGAAATTTGGCTCTCTTTGGACCTCACATTATAAGCTCAGCTCTGTGCATGATAACCCAATGTCACCAACACAGCCTGCGTTGAAGACAAACTGTGACAGACAACAATTACCATGGGCAATAATTGCTATGCTATTATTTCTTGGACAATATGAATATTGAATTGAGAGTGTAAGAGAACGGAGAGATTTTACCTACCTTTTTGTATTGGCGAAAGAGTTTTGGAAACTTTGACTCATTTCCTTCTTCACTATGTGTTTGGGCCATGAACTTAGTGCCTTTAGTTACAATTTTTCCCAACAGTAAAATGATAATTACATTACCATTATAGCAAATTTTATCTTAAGAATTAAGATACATAACACTTGTGAAATACTTATCATAAACTTCTATGAATGAGCTTTGAGTTTAGACAGCAGTTTTTTTAAATACTAAATAGAATGTGATATGTGTTACAGAAACCATTACATGTAGTGAGCAACCAGAAATAATGTTATCTATTGATTATGCTCTGCTTCCAAGGAAGCGAGCTGGGTAAGTTCTCATGCTGTAAAACAAACAGGTTATCTTATGTTTTGATAGTGTAAAAATATCAGGGACAGAATAATGAATGAATGTTGTAGACTTAGGTGAAGTCCATATGAAAATGCACAAAACTGATAAAGTGAAAATGTATCTGAGCAGTATATTGTGTTTTACATCATTTAAGTTACATTGCAAAGATAAGAAATGCCTCGAAGCATGAATTCTCTTTTTGACACCCTATCATAGGTCCTTAGAAGGATGAACAAACTCTTCCCTTATTCTTGTAGCGGCATGATCAGACGAGAGGAACCGTATTTTTTGTTTGCATCCATTTATTCTTCATTTAGAAATTTGAAGTACATAAGACTGAAAGAAACCAAGGAAAATTAGACATGCAGGCTTTAGAAAGAGCAATCAACGTAAAATAAATAAAATACATTTAGTCTTGTAAAAGGTCTAACTAAATTGAGTTATATAGTCTCAAGCATAGACAGAAAATGATTTAAACAATATGTTATTGAAAATTGAAAATTATTAGATTTGCTTAATTTTTTCCTTTCCACTACATTGAATTAATTATTGATTTTCAATAGAGATATTAAAGAGGAGACTAACAATAACCTTGATTAAAAATGGACAAAAGTTCTGAATAGACACGCTTTCCAAAAAGCCCTGAAAATCGCCAGTGGGTTTACAAAGTTGTGTTTAATACCACTTCTATGCTGGCTTAATGCGTTGTGAACAGAAGTCTTTAGAGAAATGCAATTCAAAATTATAATGATACTACTTTACAACTATTATAACTCATCAAAAAATCAAAGGAAACAGATGTGGTGATAAAGGCTTGTAATTCCAAGCATTTAAGAGGTTGGAGTAAGAGTATTTGAGACTAAGGCCAGTCTGGGGTACTGCACATAGTAAAAACCTGTCCTTTAAAAAAACTCAAGGTGATAATGTTGGTGAGAGTATGGAGAAAAGGAAATTTTCTACACCCTTGGTCAAAATGCCGGTTAGTATTCTCATTGTAGAAAGTAGTACACAGTTTTCTAAAGAAATGCAAAGTTGAAAAGTCATCTGACCCACCAATCATGTGATTATTTCTCTCTGGGTAACTCAGAAATATATTTGTAGTTCATTGTTATTCACATTATTCATAACAATGGCCAAGAAATAGCTTGAAGTTTAGTGTTCAACTACAGACTAACAAAGCAACTGTGGTACATGCACAAATGTGTTTTTCTGTTTCATCCTTAAAATAGCAAGAAACTTCTCCCATTAGCCACAACTTACAATGATCAGAAAGATGTATTCTAAATGAAGAAAAATGTTGTCTTTTGATCTTTGTAATACCACACACACACACACACACACACACACACACACACACACACACACACACACACACCAACCTCAAACTTTAAGAGAATTTGTTTTAAAAGTAAAGCAAACTGGAATTACTAGGCAATTTAAGTCACAATGTAGTAAATAGTAGATATGCAGGATGGCCAAGAATAGAGTTGTAATGTACAACATGATGTTAAAGGGGACAAGTCTGTCCTTACATAAGAATGAAGTTAAATTAGTAGGAGATGTTCTTCCTAGTAGGAGTAGCTCTTTTAGTTGTTCTTCCTTCCGTAATGGATGAAATGAACATAATTCTTTAAATATACCTGCCTGTGTACAGAAATAATAACAAACAATCAACAATAATAATTGCTCAACATAGAACAAAATGTCAAATTAAAATACATGAGATTTTCCTTGATATAACCTAATTATTACAAATAAGGGAAACCATGGGACCTATGTTTCTTTAAGTCTGGCTTGCTTCAATTGATATGATTTTTTCCAAGATCTTCCATTTCATTACAAATGAGATGGTGTCATTCTTTCTGATATGTGTGTGTGTGACATTTTCTTGATCCATTCACCTACTAGGGGCAACTGGGTTGATTCCATATCTTAGCTATGGGAAATATACTGTGATAAACATAATTGTGCTGGTTGCTTTAGTGTGGCCTTGTTTGTGGTCACTAGGGCAAATGTCCAGAAGTGGGATTACTGGGCAATAGGAAAACATTATTGTGTACATCAAGGATAATCTTGGTAGATGAGCAGAATAGCTCAATAGCTGTGTACATATGACCGTGTAAGGTGATTCCAAGTGAAATGAACTCCAAGACATATATTTTGTTGTTGTTGTTTTTAATGTACTACGTGGTTTCTTTTTATCTTTTGTGTTTTCCCCACCTATGGTTTTCCCCCTGTAGTCACTGTACTTGATTTTTATACCCTGATTACTGTAAATATGTTGATCTGAACTATGGAAGGGAAAGGAAAAAGACAAAATGGTGAGACAAAGGACACTCACAACCAATATGTTGGAAATAATCTTGGGGTGCTGGGAAGGAAGAGGGAGAAAATAGGGGAAGGAGTAACAAGTTAGAAAAGAAATGAATTCACTACCTTACTTATGTAACTATAACACTTCTGTACATTACCTTGACAATAAAATTTAAATAAAAGGTAAAATAAAATACATGAGAGCAGCAATACAGGATATGGGAATATGGGAATGGGGAAAATAGTGTACTATACGAGAAAACTAGAACAGCTGTGGAAAGCAGTAATTTTACTTTAACATAGGTAGTAGAAACTAGCATACAGATTTTCTGCCTCCTGTCAGTCACTAAAAAGGGGAAAACAAATTGCACAATCAGTAAACCAATAGAGATAAAATAGAAAATTAAACAATTATGGTGAAGAAATAATTTGGACCAAAAATAACAAATTACACAATTAGGAAACAAATAACAAGCTGGTAAGTTTAAAAAATATTACCCATAATTCTATTAAATGTTTTTTACATCACAATTAGTTAGAATTATAATTCAAATCACAGCTTAATAGAATATCATTTAAATAATAGGTCCTTATTACTGATTTCTTAATACTGAATGTTTAATATAAAATTTTAATTTTAGTAGCAATTGAAAAGAGAAAGTGAAACTAATTTTAATAATGTATTTCTTTAATTGTAAAATTAAGAATCTTTAGAACTTAAACAAATACTATATCATTATTTCAATAGTTAATCATCATTTCATTTCTATGAATTAATGCAATAATTCAAAGTGTATTATGCACTTAACACTAATCTTAACATCAAAGAATAAATGATTGCTCACGACTCTTGGTGCTAGGTGGAAGGGTTCAGCACTGTGGTAAAATTCACACTACACATCCTCCTGGCAGTACACGAGGGTATAACTCCTCTCGTCTAGCTTAAATTGTGGAAATTTGATTACTACATGCATGTTAAATTCCTGTCTAGGTGACGTCCATATAATTATATACAATTATATATAGGAGGAGTATTTCAGATGATAATTAAAAGTCATATTAATTAATTAAAATTTTATAATTTTGTGCCAAATAAATTTTTATGGAAAGGCTGAATTCTTGAGTAGATTATGGTGTATGTGTGCCCGATTATACATATTGAGGTTTATTTTCTCTTTCTGACATTGTTTCTATGGTTTGATTAAATTTTCCATAAAAGGTTAAGTGTATTATATTGGATATATGAAAGTAAACTGAATGTTTATTTCATTAATCCTTTAGCACTTGTCTAATCCCAAATACATATTATCCATATGTTTGCAGTAATGAAAATAACAACAGATACAAGCAAGATAAATCTGTCTTATCCCAAGTATAAATTATCCGTGTTTTTGAAGTAATGAAAGTAAGAAAAGATATAAGCAAGACAGATCAAGTCTGTAGACAGGTATTTCCCCCTTTATTTTGATAGTTGGTCCTCTGTTACACTACAGAATATTCGTGGGAAAATGCACTCCAGGCTGACCACAACAGAAGAATATTATAGTTTGATCTATCATAAGAGAAGGAAGGAAGGGGATCATTCCTTCTAAAAGTCAGTTTTCAGGAATGTGATCTGTTTTAGGGTGGTGACTTGGAAATGAACATTTTTCACAGTCGACCTTGAAAAGCCATCTTGATAGACCATTTTTGTAAGTGGTTACAGAGGACTATTCATGGCTTTGCAATGATGACAGATTGCCTCATTTTGAAACAACTAAAGCAGGAATTTAGTCAGGTATTGTTTGTATCTTTAGGGGAAAAACCCATTGACGCTAGGCCAGGGGATTACTGGGGCCCAGAGAAGCTACTACCTTGAATAGTAATGCTAGACCTCTAAAAAACAAAACAAAACAAAAAAAAAAAAACTCCAGAAAGCACAGCCAGTCAGGGCTACTCTCACATCCTACATGAAGACAAGCAGAAAACAGAAGCTGAGAGTCATTTAGCTGATAACTATTATATTTTTTATGAGTCAGACTGAAATAAAACTCTAAAGAGAGGGTCAGAATGACTAATCATACAGATTAAAATTGGTCAAAGTTTGGAAAGTAGAATTACTTGTAGAACAAATAAATCATAGAAAGCCCATGCATGTAAGAATAAGACAGCAGACAAAATTCCAGAAATTTTCCAGACATTTTCTTAGAGGACAGGCTAATGAATTATCATGGTAATCTTTGAATTCTTAAATCTTTGGTCACATGTGGGAGAAGACCAATTGCTGAAGACAAAGAAAATGTTATTACTCTGTTAGGAGGTCCAATATCACATTAGGAAATAATGACTTGTAATAAAAAGAGAAAAATAATTATTCCAATTGAGGGTTTCATTTGTTTTGATGTAACAGCTGTTCATTTAGGTACTAGCAGTTACCATACAATTGGTCTAGACTCACAGCTGAGTTGATATTGACTGCAGTATGCACACATGAAAGAAAAGAGAAAATTTACAAATGTGTGATGAAATGAGTTGAGTGTGAAGTGTTCTAATAGTGATATCTGGGCTTTAGACCCAAATGAGGAGGTGGATTTTCTACTTTTATTAAAAAAAACAACAAAAAACAAAAAACAATTTTTAGCCTGGTGCCAGTGGCTGACAGCTGTAATCCAAGCTACTTAGGAAGGTGAGATCTGAGGACTGCTGTTCAAATCCAGCCTGGGCAGGAAAATCCCTGAGACTCTTATCTCCATTTAACAACCAGAAAACCAGAAGTGCCCCTATGGCTCAAGTGGTAGAACACTCACCTTGAGTTGAAGAGCTCAGGGACAGTGCCTAATCCCAGACTTCAAGCACCTTGACCAACAACAACAAAAACAAAATCCCTCTTTTCTTGGACTGCCTACATTTTTTCCTAACATTCGACAAAGAAGCCATTTTATCACCCATTCATTTAAGTCCTATCCTAGCTACTGCAAATAGAATGATTTGGTATCTTATGTCAAAAGATTCATATTTGTGGAAACAAATACTAGCAGTGGTAACCTTTTTTCCAGTCCTTGAACTCGGGACCTGAGCCCTGAACATGGTTATGCTATAGCTTTAGTGTGAGCCTTTTTATTATTTATTGGATTACTGCCCATGAGGGGAATTACTTGGGCATAAGGGAGATCTATGCTTAGTCTTTTGACGAATCTCCATAATGCATTCCAGAGTGGTTGAACAAGTTTAATTTCCCACCAACAGCATAATAAAGGTCCCTATTGGCTACATCTACACCAGTAATTGCTATTGTTAGTTTTCTTGATAATGGCCATTCTATCTGGGGTGAGGTACAATCTGTCTTGTTTACTTGAAGATTTGTAGGCACCTTCTAGCTACCAGAAATGAATGAATCCATGAAACTTAAATTTCTATGAGTTTGCCTTCCTTTCTCTTAATATAATTTTCCCAAGCCGTTCATTTTCCTCAAGACTGGTGAAAAATAATCCTTTCTGATGGGTGAATTCTATGGAATTCCATTGTGTGTGTGTGTGTGTGTGTGTGTGTGTGTGTGTGTGTGTGTGTGTGTGTGTGTGTGTGTGTGTTTGTGTGTGTGTGTGTGTGTGAGAAAGATGACTATAGGCCCATGAGTTCATTTCTGAGCCTTCTGTTTCATCTGTAATTTTTCAATTCCATATTGAATTTGGATTGCTTTCTCTACTGAATTGAAGAATATTGTTGAGATTTTCATGGATATTGCTTTGTCAATTGTTTGGGGGCTGTATTACAGTTTTCACAATGTTAATTCTTCCATCTAGGAGCATTGAAAGGCTTTCCATTTCCTTGAATCTCCTCCAATTTCCCTTTTTAGATTTTTAAAGTTTTAACAGCAGAGGTCATTCACATTTTTAGTTTAATTAATTCCTAGTTTTGTTGATGCTATTTTGTTTTGTTTAATATGATTATGATTTTGAAATAATACATATGAGGTTGTTTCTTGGATTTCAGCATGGATCTTCCCATTGTTTGCAACACAGAAAACCTACTGATTCTTGTGGGTTTTATACCCTGCTATATTGCTGAAGATTGGAATCACCTTTACTAACTTGAGAGAGTAAGTTATAGGGTCCTTTAAATACAGGATCATTTCATCTACAAAAAGGAATAGATTTACTTCTTCCCTATGTGGGTCCCCTTTATGTTTTTCTCTTGTCTATTGCTCTTGCTAGAAAGTCCACTACTATATTGAAGAGTAGTAGAGAGTATGACATCCTTGGCTCATTCCTAATTTTAATGATTTCATGCTTCCACCGTTAGGTACATGCTAAATATCTCTTTGTCATATACACACTCTTTATTATATTGAGGAAAGTTCCATGCATTCCTAGCTTCTCAGAACTTTTAATACATAAAGGGGTATTGGAACTTGCTAAAAGCTATTTCTTCATCTATATCGACAATCATGTGTTTCTTGTCCCTGCTTCTGCTGATGGTTTGTATTATTTTTATTGACAAGTAAATTGAATCTAATTGTATACTAGGATCAATCCTGTTTCATCATAGCATATTTTTTTGTTAGTTGTTGAAATTGGTTGGTAAGAATTTTACTTAGAAATTCTGCATCAATGCTTATCAAAGAGTTGGGGTTATAGAACTCTTTCATGAGTCACTATATGATTTGGGGAATAGATTTTTTTTGCATTTTTTACATTATGCAAATATCATATAGAGCAGTTACAATTACATCGGCAAGATAATGAGTACATTTCTTATCAAGCATTGTTGCTTCCTCCTTTGTTTCCCCTTCCTACCCTTTGCGGAATAGTTTAATTCTAGCTTCAAAGAATGTGTTTGATAATTCCCTTTCCCTTTCTATTCCATTGAAGAGTTTGATCTGAGTATTGTAAGTTCTTTGCAGGCCTTAATTTCAGGGTAAATCCATTGAGTCCTATATTTTTCTGGTATGGGAATTGTTTATTGACATTTCATTTTCATTACTTCTTATGCATCACTTCTTTGTTCAGTTCGAGTATAGGAAATCATCAATTTCTCCAGGATACTCCAAGTGATTCGCATAAGGTTTTCAAAGTGCTCCCTTTGAACATTCTAAGTTGTCCTTATTTCTGTTGTGATGTCTCATTTTTTTGTCTCCAATTTTATATATTTGGGTGAGTTCTTTTATTGTTTTTTTTTTATTATGAAGTTGATTTACAGAGGTGGGTTACAGTTACATAAGTAATGACTACATTTCTTTTAGAACTGTGTTACACCTTTCTCATTTTCTCCTGCTTTCTCCAATCTTGACATCCCACTCCCCCAAATTTGTAAAATTAATTTCTAACATAGTGTCTACTGTATATTACTGTTGCTTTGGTTAATCTTTGCCACACCATTTCTGTGATTTCTCTTCCCTTCCCCAAATCAGATTAATTTATGTGTAAGACAAAAGGTACAGAAATCAAAAATGGTGACGACAGGGAATAAACCAAAGGGGAGAAAGTAAATAAAAATAACTAAAAACAGCTCACTATAAATCATCTTGTAACCATTTCTTGGAGTTCATTTCGATAAGCATCATTTTATATGGTGATATGCATATAGCTATTGAGCTATTGTGATCTTTTCTAAGAATATCCTAGACATATTCTAGTTTTTCCAAATGAGTGAAAACATGTAGCCTATGATTCCTTGGGTCTGGCTTGTTTGACTTATTGTGTTTACAAAGTCTTTCCATTTCCTTACAAATGGGTCAATGTCATTCTTTGTGACAGAAGCATAGAATTTTGTTGAGAATATACATGACATTTTCTTGATCCATTCATCTACTGAGGGGCATTGGGGTTGGTTCCATATCTTCCCTATTGTAAATAATGCTACAATGGACATAGTGGTGATGGTAGTTTTAGTTGGCTTATTTGTGGTCATTTGGGTAAATGCCCAGAGTGGAATTGCTGGGTCATAGAGGAGCACTTTGGAGGAATGTCTATACTTCTTTACAGAGTAATTGAATAAGTTTACATTTCCCCCAATAGTGTAGTAATGTTCATTTTTGGCCACATCCCCACCAGCCCAACATCTGTTTTAATTAATTTTCTTCATAATGGTCATTCTAACTGGGATGAGGTGGAATCTCAATGTTGCTTTGATTTGTCTATTGGCCATTCATTTTTCTTCTTCAGTGAGGTCTCTCTTCAAATCTATAACAAACTTACTATTAGGGTTGTTGTTTCTTTGAGGATATTTTTTTGTGGTGTTAATTTTTGGTCCTCTACGTATATTTGAGATTAGATGCCATTGCCTGTTGCATAGCAAATAAAGATCTTCTCCCAATCTGTGGGCTTTCTAATTATCTTTCTATCTATATAATTTCTCTACTTAGTCTGATTTGGTAAGAGTTTGTCAAGTCTGTTTATTCAAGGAACCAACTCTTTTGTTGATTATATGTTTTTTAGTATTTAGTTATTTCCAATTTATTATTTTTATTTCTTTCTGTACACTGCTTTGAGCTTGTCCTCTTTTCAAGAAGCTTGAGGTACATAATTAAAATATTGGTTTGAGATTTCCCTAATTGCTTGATGTAGGCACTCAGAGCTATAAATTTTTCTCTAAATACTGCATTTACCATGTCCCAGAGGTACTGGTATTTTGTGTGTTCATTTTTGTTAAATTCCAGAAACTTTCAGATTTCCATTCTAATCTCTTCAGTGTCCCACTGGTCATTCATCAACGTATTGTTCAGTCTTCATGGGTTTGAGAATTATTTTTTGCTTTAGTTTTTTGATTCTAAATTTATTCTGTTGTGGTCGGACAGGATATGGGATGTCAATTTATTTTTCTTTCAATTTGGACAGAATTTCTGTGTGACAAAGGATATATTCTATTTTGAAGAGTCTTCCATGAGTTGCTGTGAAGAATGTATATTCTGACACTGAATGTATATTCTTTAGCTGTCTGTTAGGAATTGGTGGTCAATGTAGTTATTTAGATCTACAGTTTCTTGGTTGAGGTTTTCCTGGATGTGATCCATGGATCACAATGAAGTGTTGAGATGTGAGTTTATGTTAAGTAGTATTTGGTTGATGAAGTGGGGTGCTCCAGGAGTCGGGGCATTGATATTTAGACTTGTTATATCCTCCTAATGGAGAATTGCCTTTACTAATATGTAATATCTCTTCCTACTAATTATAATTTGAATTCTATTTTATCTTATGGTAGTGATTCTACTGTGGCATGTTTATGATGTACATCTGTGTGAAAATTTTCCTTCCAGACCTTCAGTTGGAGTATGTGTTTGTTTTGGTCAATGAAATGTGTCTATTGTAGATACCAGATAGATGCCTCTTCTTTCATTCTATCTAATCTGTCTTTTAATTGGAAAGTTAGTCCATTGATATTGAGAGTTAAGATTATGAAATATCTGATGAGTTCTGCTATGTAATACATGGTTGGGAGCTGAAAGTACAGCTCAAATGTCATCTTGACCCCTGTGTTCAAATGAAGGCATGTACAAGGAACTGACTTACTTGCAAAACACCAGATCCCTGGGATTGCTTTGCTATGTCTGCAGAGTTTGTTTTACTTTCAACCAGTTGACATTATCTTGTTTTTTACTGCACTCTGTTTTACAGAAATTTTCCTGGTTTCTCCGGACTATAGTAACCTTATGCTGCTTCTTGACTTCTAACAGTATATATTAGGGAAAGTTAAAAATAAACGGTGCTGCAGTCTTGAGCTGCAGACCACCCAACCCCATCCTTTGTCTTGTGTCTTTTTTTCCCATCCTCGCCCCCTAAATCAGGAATCCCTTTGATTGCCGGCAGGCTCCATCAATACACCTGCTTGTAGGATCTGTGCCTCATCTTCTTATAATATATTTACCTTGTTCTCAAGTAGGGAATATTTTTTCATTTTATTTTATTTGTGAACATACAGTACAGAGGGGTTACAATTACATGGGCAGGATAATGCGTACATTTCTTACCAAGCATTGCAGCCTCCTCCTTTTGTTTACCCTTCACGTCCCTTCCCAGCCTCCCCCCTCCCCCCCAATCCCAATTTTTCTCCTTCCCCCCTTCCCCCCCCTGCACCGACGTTGTAAAGCTCGTTTTGGACATGACAACTTGTACTTCTCATTGTTGCAACAGGTCCACCTGTATCCTTAAACAACTCATTTTTCCCCATATCCTCCTCAAGTTATATTGACATCAAATATAGTGAAAGCAGGGGTTATAATGTGGGGGAGGGACATACAAAGCAACAAAGAGATAATCTTATAAATGCTTTAGAAACACATGCATGAAAGAAAAAAAACATTAAAATACATATCTAAGGGTTCATTTTCCTGACATCACATTATCTGACCTTTTCCGCTTGACTCATGCATATATTAGATACTGCAAATAAGGGAAACCATGGGACCTATGTTTCTTTGGGCCTGGCTGACTTCACTTAATATAATTTTTCCAAGTTTTTCCATTTCCTAACAAATGGGGCAGTGCCATTATTTCTGATGGAGGTATAGAATTCCATTGTGTATACATACCACATTTTCTTAATCCATTCATCTACTGAGGGGCATCTGGGTTGGTTCCATATCTTAGCTATGGTAAATAATGCTGCAATAAACATTGTTGTGCTGGTAGCTTTAGTGTGGTCTTGTTTGTAAACATTTGGGTAAATGCCCAAAAGTGGGATTGCTGGGTCATAGGGGAGTTCTATGTGAAGTCTTTTGAGAAAACTCCATCCTGCTTTCCAAAGTGGTTGAACAAGTTTACATTCCCACCAACAATGAAGTAAGGTTCCTTTCTGTCCACATCCCCTCCAGCATCTGTTGTTGTTAGAGTTCTTGATTTTTGCCGTTCTAACTTGGGTGAGGTGATATCACAAGGTTGTTTTGATTTGCATTTCTTTTATGGCTAGGGATGTTGAACATTTCTTCATGTGTCTATAGGCCATACTTCTTTCTTCTTCAGAGAAGTTTCTTTTTAAGTCTTTCGCCCACTTATTTATTGGGCAGTTGTTTCTTTGAGGATTTGTTGTTGGGGGGTTTAATTTTTTGAGTTCCAAGTATATTTTAGATATGAGACCCTTGTCCGTTGTATGGCTAGTAAAGATATTCTCCCAATCCGTGGGCTTTCTATTGATCTTTCTAGCAATGTCCTTTGCCATGCAGAAGCTCTGCAAATTTATGCAATCCCATTTGTCCAACCTTTCTTTGATTTGTTGTGTTTCCGGGTCTCTATTCAAAAAATTTCGGCCTGAGCCAAGGAGACCTAGGGTTTCTCCTATTCCATCCTGTAATGTTTTCAGAGTGTCTGCTTTGAGTTCAAGGTCTTTGATCCATTTGGAGTTGATTCTGGTGCAGGGTGATATATAAGGGTCTAGCTTTAGTTTTCTACATGTGGTTAACCAATTTTGCCAGCACCATTTACTGAAGAGGCTGTCTTTGTTCCATTCTATTGTTTTAGCTCCCTTATCGAAGATTAGATGGCTATAGGTGTGTAGGTTCATTTCAATTGTATTCCATTGATCCTGAGGTCTGTTCTTATGCAAATACCAAGCTGTTTTGATTACTATGGCTTTATACTAGAGTTTGAAATTTGGTATTGATATTCCTCCAGCAGTGTTCTTTCCATTGAGGAGCGTTTTTGATATTCGGGGTCTTTTATTATTCCATATGAATTTTTGGATTGCCTCTTCTATTTCCTTGAAGAATGAGGTTGGAAATTTGATAGGTATTGCGTTGAATTTGTAGATAGCCTTGGGAAGTATTGCCATTTTCACGATGTTAATCTTTCCAATCCAGAAGCAAGGGAGGCTTTGCCATTTTTTTTAATTCTGTGTTGATTTCCTTTTTCAAGATTTTAAAGTTTTCATCATAGAGGTCCTTCACTTCTTTAGTTAAGTTAATTCCTAGGTATTTTATTTTTTGTGGGTCTATTACAAATGGAGTTGCTTTCCTAATTTCAGCCACACTTTTCTCATTGTTGGCATACCGAAAAGCTGATTTTTGGGGGTTAATTTTATAACCTGTTACTTTGCCAAAGTTTTGAATCAGCTTGAGTAATTTGGCAGTGGAATCTATGGGATTCTTTAAGTACAAGATCATGTCATCTGCAAAGAGGGAGAGTTTTATTTTTTCTTTCCCTATTTGGATCCCCTTTATGTCTGCATCTTGTCTTATTGCTGTAGCTAGGCATTCTAATACTAGATTGAAGAGAAGTGGAGAGAGTGGGCATCCGTGTCTTCTTCCTGAGTTAAGAGGAAACGGCTTTAGTTTTTCACCATTGAGTATAATGCTGGCTGTAGGTTTGTCATAGACAGCCTTTATTGTATTGAGGAATGTTCCATGGATTCCTAATTTTTCCAAAACCTTCATCATGACGGGGTGTTGGATCTTGTCGAATGCTTTTTCTGCATCTATTGAGATAACCATGTGGTTCTTATTCTTGCTCCTGTTGATGTGATGAATAATATTAATTGATTTGCGTATATTGAACCAGCTTTGCATCCCTGAAATGAATCCTGTTTGATCGTGGTGTATGATTTTTTGGATGAATTGTTGAAGTCGATTGGCCAAAATTTTGTTGAGAAGTTTTGCATCAATGTTCATCAAAGAAATGGGTCTATAGTTCTCTTTCTTTGATGAGTCCCTGCCTGATTTTGGGATGAAGGTTATGATGCCTTCATAGAATGTGTTGGGTAGTGAGTTTCTCTTTCAATTTCATTGAAGAGTTGGAGGAGTATTGGTGTGAGCTCTGCTTTGAAGGCCATGTAAAATTCCGCTGTAAAACCATCTGGTCCTGGACTTTTCCTAGCTGGGAGGTCTCTTATTGCTGTTTCTATTTCAGTGCTTGATATGGGCCTGTTAAGATAGTTTAACTCGTCTTGGTTTAGTTTTGGCATGTCAATATTTGCTAGGAAGAGGTCCATTTCTGTCAAGTTCTCAAACTTATTAGCGTAAAGTTTTGAGAAGTATTCCCTTATAATGTTCTGAATCTTGGTTGTTTCTGTGGTGATGTTTCCATTCTCATCTCTGAGTTTATTAATTTGGGTGTGTTCTCTTCTTTTTCTGATAAGATTTGCTAAGGGTCTGTCAATTTTGTTAAGTTTTTGGAAGAACCAACTCTTTGTTTTGTTGTTTCTTTCTATAGTTTTTTTGGATTCTAATTCATTTAATTCTGATTTAATTTTGATTATTTCTTTCCGTCTACTGGATTGGGGTTCATCTTGCTGATCTTTTTCAAGGAGGTTTAGATGTGTCATTAAATTGCTAGTTTCAGATCTCTCCAATTTGTTGATGTAGGTGCTCAGAGCTATAAACTTGCCTCTGAGTACTGCCTTTGCTGTGTCCCAGAGGAGCTGGTAAGATGTGTGTTCATTTTTGTTGAATAGCATGAACATTTGAATTTCCTTTCTAATCTCTTCCATGACCCACTCTTGGTTCAGCAGTGTGTTGTTTAGCCTCCATGGATACCGGACTTTCTTTGGTGGCTTTTGTTGTTGAGTTATAATTTTATTCCCTTGTGGTCAGAGAGAATGCAAGGTATATCTTCAATGTTTCTGAATTTAGACAAGTTTGCTTTGTGGCCTAAAATGTGGTCTATTTTACAAAACGTTCCATGTGCTGCTGAGAAAAACGTGTATTCTGATGCTGCTGGGTGAAATGTTCGGTAAATGTCTGTTAAGTCTAGTTGATCTATGCAGCTGTTTAGATCTGCGGTTTCTCTGTTGAGTTTTTGCCGAGTTGATCTATCTATTGGGGAGAGTGGTGTGTTAAAATCCCCAACAATTAATGTCTTTGGATTTATATGGGATTCGAAGGACATTAGTGTTTCTTTGATAAATTTTGGTGCTCCATTGTTTGGCGAATAGATATTTAGAATTGTAATATCCTCCTGAAGGAGAGATCCTTTAATTAGTATGTAGCGACCTTCTTTATCTCTTCTCACGAATTTTAATTTGAAGTCTATTTTATCCGATATTAGGATTGCAACTCCCGCCTGTTTATGGGGCCGTTTGCTTCGTAGCTTTTGTTCCAGCCTTTAACTTTGAAAATGTGTTTGTTTTTACGGGCAAGATGTGACTCCTGCAGGCAGCAGATAGAAGGGTCTTGTTTTTTAATCCAACTAGACACTCTATGTCGCTTAATTGGAGAGTTCAGTCCGTTAACGTTAAGAGATAGGACTGAGAGGTATTTGGGAGTTCCTGCCATGTTATCCACCTTCTTGGGGGCTGCGAAAACTGGGTTCTTCCTAAGGTTCTTGGATTCTCAGTTTGTGTGTAGTTTCTTGGCCTTTGTTGCAGTCTTGTTGGTTTTCTATGTGTAGGACATCTTTAAGAATATTTTGTAGGGCTGGTTTGGTGGAGATGTATTGTTTCAATTTTTCTTTGCTATGGAAGGTTTTTATTTGGCCTTCAGTTATGAAGGAGAGTTTAGCTGGGTACAGTATTCTTGGTTGATAGTTGTTTGTTTTTAGGGCATGGCATACATCATTCCAGGCTCTTCTTGCTTTGATTGTCTCTGCTGAGGAATCTGAGGTAATTCTAATTGGTTTCCCTTTATAGGTGATTACCCTTTTCTCCTTGACAGCTTTAAGGATCTTTTCCTTGGTCTGAGTTGATCCTGTTTGGATTATAATGTGACGGTGGGATGTTCTATTCTGGTCTGGTCTATTTGGGGTTCTAAAAGCTTCTTGTTTCTGAATAGGCCTATCTTTTTGTATGTTTGGGAAGTTCTCTGCTAGGATCCTGTTAAACAAATTTCCTAGACCGTTAACTTCTGTTTCTAGGTGCTCCTCTACACCCATTATCCTTAGATTAGGCCTTCTGATGGTGTCTTCCAGGTGTTGGATTGATCTATCATATTTCTTGGACTTGTCTTGGATGGTTGTATGTTCTTTCTCTATAATATCTAGGCTGTCTTCAATCTCTGAGATTCGATCTTCTGCATGGTCTAACCTGCTGTCAAGACTCTCTACTTTGTTTTTTATCTCTTTTCCTTCTAGTTGGTCAGCTTTGATGGCTTCAAGTTCTTTGTTGAAGCTCTGTTTTAGGTCTTGTATGAATTTCTTTACTTCCTTAATTTGGTGTTCAGTGTTTGTTCTCAATTCACTTAGTTGATTGGTTATGGTTTCTTTGGACTCCCATTCCTTCTGTTGGGTTCCATTCAGCATTCCCTTTGTGGTCTCCCTGACTTCCTTCAGCTCTTTGTTAATGGATTCCATGAATGCCTTTAGTGATCTTTGTGTATTCTCTACCTGGTCTCTCAATTCCTGTATTACTCTTTGATTAGCTTCTTCCCGTTCGTGGGATTCCTGGAGTTCTCTTTGAGTGTTCTCAGCCTGCTCACGCCATTCCTCCCTTTCTCTTTGAGTATTCTCAAGTTGTTCACGCAAATCCTGTATCAGTTTTTGAGTAACTTCCTCACTCATATGATATTCCTTTATAAGCTTTTGGGATGCCTCCTCTCTCTCCCTTTCACGCTCATACAGAGTCCTTTGTAAGTTGTCAAACTTCTCATTTATCATGTTTGCCAGCAGTGTTTGTAGAGCTATTTGGGAACTCTCCTCTGTGTTATTCATTATCTGTTCTTATCCCTGATTATCAAGATTGGGACTTGAGATATGCGGATTTGCCATTTTTCTAGTGTTTTTTCGGCTTACTCTGCCCATTTGAGATGAAAATAGCACCAGTTTTGTGCTAGAACACTATCTTAAGGCAACCATCAATCAGATTTTCCATTTGTACAGTCAATAGTCTACAGATACAATCTAGTTCAAGAGATACATCTATTCAACATCAAACAACTATATGTTAATGGGCTTTGAACCGCAGAGAAGAATTTGGAAAACCAGAAATTATTAGGGTTAGGGAGAGATGTGGGTAAAAAATAGGAATAGATTGGTGTGGGGAGGCACAGGGAGAGTTAACCATTTCCTAATCCCAATGCAGGAAATAGTTTGGGTAGGATGCATGTAGAAAGAGAGAGAAAAATAAGAATGGGAAAGGGAAATGAAAAGAGACCAGAAATAAATAGAAACGTAAAAATTAATATTATTATGGAGATTAAAAGACCATCTATTTAGAGAAGAATGTGAGTTTATTAATAGAAGGGTAGGGACATAGAGGAAAAGTGAAAAACTTAAAAAAATGCTTAAAATATTATATAGGTATAAAGAGGTAGTACTGCTATTAAGGAATTTAAGTCTCAGAGGTTTTGAATTGAGTAATAAATTTGTGGATTATGTGTGTACACAATGGGGGATAGGGTCTACTAGTTAACTACAGGTTTATCTGAGGATGTGCAGGACAAGAGTTAAGTCACATACAGAAGATCAAAAGAGAAGAAAAGGTGAAAAGGATTAGAAAGGGAGAAAAAAGATCAGAAGTTCAGTAGAGCTAGACAAAAAAACAAAAAGATAGTTAAGAAAGAAAGAAAAAGCGAAAGAAGACAAGAAAAGACAGGAAAACGCACATTCATGTGTTCCTAAAATAAAAATTATAAGAGGAAAAATAAGTTACTCGAAAAAATCAGGAATCCCTTTGATTGCCGGCAGGCTCCATCAATACACCTGCTTTTAGGATCTGTGCCTCATCTTCTTATAATATATTTACCTTGTTCTCTGGTAGGGAATATTTTATATAACCAGTTCTTGTTCTTCTTGATCTTCTCTATGTAGGATACATTTCATGAACTACTATCCTGCTGATTTGGTCAAGATACATTGCTTCAGGTTTTCTTTGTCATGAAATATTTTTATATATCCTTTAAAGGTAAAGGAGAGTTTGGCTTGGGACCATATTCACGGTTGGCAGTTATTTGCCTTTAATATTTGTCATAAAATACCAGCCTTTCCTTTTTACCATATCATCTAAGAAATCTGTGTTTATTCTGACTGTATATACAGTCAGCTTTAAGAATACTTTCATTGATCTCTAATGATCCTCTAATAGATTATGAAGTGGTGGTGGGTTGTTCTGTTATGATATTCTCTGGTGTTCTAAAGGTTTCTCTTCTCTGAATGAGCCTATCTTTTTGGATGTTTGGAATGATCTTTCCTGGAATTCTGTCATATGTTTCCCATCCATTTGGTACCTTGCTCTTCCCCTTCTTGATAACTATGTTCTGAAAATTTGATCTTCTAACTGATGCTTGAAGTTCCCGCAAGATGGTTTCTTATTTCTTGGATTGGTTCTATTTGATTATCTCCTCATTCCTTTCATCCCTGAGATTTTCTTCTATATCATCTATTTGCTCTTCAGACGTTCTGCTTTGTTTTTGATTTCTCTGTCTTCAAATTGGTCATTTTAGGGCCTTTATCCTTTATTAAAGCTTTGTTTTAGGTTTTGTTTGGACTATCTTTAAATCTTATCTTTGGGTGGCAGGTTTATTTTATCTGCACCTTCAATCATATCTTTTAACTAGACATCTATTTTTTTTCTTCGACTCCCTGGTCTTCTTAGAATTCATCTTTTTGTTTGTAGTCCCCATGAATTTTTTTGCTAATATTTGGTTGGACTCATTTTGTTCTCAAATTTCCTGGTAGAAGTTTTTTTATTGCTTCATTAAACTCAGTTTTGATCAGTATTTGTAATGTATTTTGAAATGTATCTTCTAGGTTCTTGATTGTCTGCTCTAATGCCTGGTTATTTTTTGTATGAATTATATTACCTTGACATCACTTTTCTTGTAATTTTCTGATTTGTCTTGTCCTTTTGGAGTATTACTTGGCTTTCATTTGGAGGACCTATGATCTTAATAGGTAACTCTGTTGATTTGCCAGATGTTGGTTTGATCTTCTCTTGTGATTTGTTTTTCTAGAATTAGGTTTCTTTTTGAAGTTTTTTTTTATTGTAAAAATATCGTACAGAGTAGTTACAATTACATGGGCAACGTAATTAGTGCATTCTTATCAAGAATTTTTGCCTGTTCCTTTGTTTACCCTTCCCATCTCTTCCCATCCCCCACCTGCACCAAAGTTGTAAAATTCATTTTTGACATAACATCTTGTACGTCTCATTGCTGCAATGGATCCACCTGTATCGCTATATAAAGAATAGTTTCTTCCCTTTCCCTCTACAAATGATACCAATATCAAATACAATGAAAAAAGGGGTTATGCCGTGGGGGGGGGAACATACAAAGCAACATAGAATTACCTTATAAATGTGTTAGACACAATACTAAGAAAGAAAGAAAATTGAGTCTTTAACATAAAGTTCATTTCCCCTAACATCAACTTATCTGACCTTTTCTGTTTGTTTCAGACATATACTAGTTATTGCAAATAAGGGAAACCATGGGACCTATGTTTCTTTGTGCCTGAATTACATAGTTTTTTCCAAGTCTTTCCATTTCCTAAACAAATGGGGCAATTTCATGGAGGCATAGAATTCCGTTGTGTATATATACACATTTTCTTGATCCATTCATCCACTGAGGGGTATCTGGGTAGGCTCCATATCTTAATTATCATAAATAATGCTGGGATTTGTTTTTGCCCTTCCTGTCCACAAATTATACCAATATTAAATACAGTGAAAGTAAGGGTTATACCGTGGGGGAGGGATATACAAAGTAACAAAGTAATCAACTTATAAATATGTTAGAAACAATTGCATGAAAGAAAACGCATTTGAATCTTTTACTTGGGGTTCATTTCACCTAACATCAACTTATCTGACGTTTTCTCCTTGTCTCAAACATGTACTAGTTATTGAATATGCGGGAAACCATGGGACCTATGTTTCTTTGGGCCTGGCTTAATTCACTTAATAAAAATTTTCCCAAGTCTTTCCATTTCTGGGTTGGTTCCATATAATAGTTATGGTAAATAATGCTGCAATAAACACACTTGTGCTAACAGCTGGAGTACAGTCTTGTTTGTGACCATCTGATAAATGCCCCAAAGTGGGATTTCTGGGTCATAGGGGAGCTCTATGTGGAGTCTTTATAATAACCCCCATATTACTTTCCAAAGTGTTTGAAAAAGTTTACACTCCTACCAACAATGCAGTAGGGTTCTCTTCTGTCCTCATCCCCTCCAGCATCTATTGTTATCTTGATTATAGCCCTGCTAACTGGAGTGAGGTGGTATCTCAATGTCATTTTGATTTGCATTTCTTTTATGGCTAGGGAGGTTGAGCATTTCTTCATGTGTCTATTGGCCATCCTTCTTTCCTCCTCAGAGAAGTTTCTCTTTAAGTCTTTATCCCACTTATTTATTGCGCAGTTGTTTCTTTGAGACTTTGTTGTTTGGGGATTTAATTTTTTGATATCCAGGTATATTTTAGATATGAGACCTTTGTCCGTTATATGGCTAGGGAAGATGTTCTCCCAATCCGTGGGCTTTCTATTGATCTTTCTAGCAATGTCCTTTGCCATGCCGAAGCTCTGCCTTTTCATGCAATCCCATTTGTCCAACCTTTCTTTGCTTTTTGAGTTTCTGGGTCTCATTTAAGAAAATTTTGGCCTGTGCCAAGGAGAACTAGGATTTCTCCTATTCCATTCTTTAATGATTTCAGAGTGTCTGCTTTAACTCCAAGGTCTTTGATCCATTTGGAGTTGATTTTGGTGCAGGGTGAAATATAAGGATCTACCTTTAGTGTTATACAAGTGTTTAACCAATTTTGCTAGCACCATTTACTGAAGAAGCTGTCTTTCTTCCATTCTATTTTTTTTTTAGCTCCCTAATCGAAGATTAGATGGCTATAGTTCTGTGGGTTCGTTTCTGGGTTTTCAGTTCAATTCTATTAGTCCTGAAGTTTGTTCTTGTATCAGTACCAAGCTGTTTCGATTACTATGCCTTGGTAGTAGGGTTTCAAATTCAGTATTGATATTCTTCCAGCACTGTTCTTTCTGTTAAGGATCCTCTTTGCTATTTCGGTTTTTTTATTGTTCCATAAGAATTTTTGGATTTCCTCTTCTATTTCCTTGAAGAATGAGGTCGGAATATTGATAGGTAACGTTTTGAAGTTATAGATAGCTTTGAGATGTATTGCAATTTTCACGATGTGGATCCTTCCAATCCTGGATCATGGAAGATTTTTCAACTTTCTAAATACTATTTTGATTTCCTTTGTCAGGTTTTTAAAGTTTTCATCATAGAGGTCCTTCACTTCTTTGATTAAATTAATTCCCATGTATTTCTTTTTTGAGGGGATATTACAAATGGAGTTGCTTTCCTGATTTCAGCCTCGCTTTTTTCATTGTTGGCATCCAGAAAAGCCATTGATTTTTGACGATTAATTTTGTACCCTTCTATTTTGCTAAAGTTTTGAATCAACTTGAGTAATTTAGGAGTGGAGTCCATGGGATTCTTGAAATACATGATCATGTCATCTGCCTAGAGGGAGTGTTTTACTTCATCTTTCCCTATTTGGATCCATTTTATATTCACATCTTTTCTTGTTGCTGAAGCTAGGCATTCTAATACCCAACTGAAGAGAAGTGGAGAGAGTGGAATCCTTGTCTCGTTCCTGAGTATAATGCTGGATATAGGTTTGTCATATACAGCCATTATTGTATTGAGTAATGTTCCCAGGATTCCCAGTTTTTCCAGAACCTTCATCATAAAGAGGTGTTGGATCTTGTCAAATGCTTTTTCTGCATCTATTGAGATAACTATGTGGTTCTTATCCTTGCTCTTGTTAATGTGATAAATTATATTAATGGATTTGCATATATTGAACCAGCTTTGCATCCCTGAAATAAATCTTCTTTGATTGTGGTGTATTAATTTTTGGATGAATTGTTGAAGTTGATTGGCCAAAATGTTGTTGAGAAGTTTTGCATCAATGCACATCAAAGAAATGGATCTATAGTTCTCTTTTTTGATGAGTTCCTGCTTGGTTTTGGAATGAGGGTTATGATGGCTTTATAAAATTAATTCCCTCGTGAACTTTCTCTTTCAATTTCATTGAAGAGTCGGAGGAATATTGGTGTCAGCTCTGCTTTGAAGACCTTGTAAAATTCTGCTGTAAATCCATGTGATCCTGGGCCTTTTTAGATGGGAGGTCTCTTATTGCTGTTTCTATTTCATCCTTGATATGGGCTTGTTAATATGGTTTAACTAATCTTGGTTTAGTTTCAACATGTCTATATTTGCTAGGAAAAGTTTCACTTCTGCCTAGTTCTCAAACTTATTAGCATAAAGGTTTGAGAAATATTCCTTTATAATGTTCTGAATATTGGTTGTTTCTATGGTGATGTTTCCATTCTCAACTATGAGTTTATTTATTTTGGTTTTTTTTTCTTTTTCTAATAAAAATTCCTAGGCGAATATCAATTTTGTTAATTTTTTCGAAGAACCAACTATTTGTTTGTTGATTCTTTCTATGTTTCTTTTGGATTCTAATTCATGTAATTCTGATTTAGTGTTAATTATTTATGTCCATCTACTGGATTGGGGTTTAACTTGTTGCTTTTTTTCAAGGAGATTCAGATGTCTCATTAAATTGTTCTTTTCAGATCTCTCCAATTTGTTGATGTAGGAACTCAGAGCTATAAACTGGCCTCTGAGTACTGCCTTGCTCTATCCCCGAGGATTTGGTAATTTGTGTGTTCCAAATTTGTTGAATATCATGAACGTTTGAATTTCCCTTCTAATCTTTTCCATGACCCTCTGATGATTCAAGAGTATGTTTTTCCGCCCCCATTTGTACAGGACTTTCTTTTATGGCTTTTGTTGTTGAATTATAATTTTTTCCCTTGTGGTCTGAGAGAATGCAAGGTATAACTTCAATGATTCTGAATTTCGACAAGTGTACTTTGTGACCTGAAATGTTTTCGATTTTGGAAAAAGTTCCGTGATTTGCTGAAAAAAACATGTATTCTAATGCTGCTGGGTATTAAATCTAGTTGATCTATGCATTTGTTTAGATCTGTGGATTATTTTTGAGTTTTTGCCGAGTTGATCTATCTAGTGGGTATAGTGCTCTGTTAAAGTCCCCAACAATTATTGTCTTGGGATCTATGTGAGATTTAATGCTAAGTAGTGTTTCTCGGATAAATTTGGGTGCTTCGTTGATTAGCTAATGGATATTGAGAATTGTAATATACTCCTGAAGGAGAGATCTCTTAATTAGTATGTAGGGGCCTTCTTTATTTCTTCTCACAAATTTTAATTTGGAGTCTATTTTCTCTGATATTAAGATTGCAACTCCGGCCTGTTTATGGGGGCCGTTTGGTTGGTAGATTTTGTTTCAGCCTTTCACTTTCAAAATGTGTTTGCTTTTATGGGCAAGGTGTGACTCCTGAAAGCAACAGATAGAAGGATTCTGTTTTTTAATCCAACTAGACAGTCTATGTCACTTAATTGGTGAGTTAAGTCTGTTATTGTTGATAGATAAGACTGAGAGGTGTTTGTTAGTTCCTGTCAGGTTATCCACCTTCTTGGGCCTGCGACAACTGGGTTCTTCCTATGCTTTTTGAATTCTCAGTTTGGGTGTAGTTTCTTGGCCTTTATTGTGGTCTTTTTGGTTTTCTATATATAGGACATCATTAAGTATCTTTTATAGGGCTGGTTTGGTGGAGATATATTGTTTCAGTTTTTCTTTCCTATGGAAATTTTTATTTGACCTTCGTTCAAGAAAGAGTGTTTAGCAGGGTACAGTGTCCTTGGTTGATAGTTATTTGTCTTTAGGGCATGGCACACATCATTCCAGGCTCTTCTGAATTTAATTTGTCTATGCATAGAAATCTGAGTTGATTCTAATTGGTTTCCCTTTATAGGTGATTGATCTATTCTCCTTGACAGGTTTAAGGATCTTTTCCTAGGTCTACATTGATCCTGTGTGGATTATAATGTCAAGCTGGGATGTCTTATTCTGGTCTGGTCTATTTGGGTTCTAAAAGCTTCTTGTAGCTGAATAGGCCTATCTTTTTGCATGTTTGGGAAGCTCTCTGCTAACATACTGTTAAACAAATTTCCTAAACCATTAACATCTGTCTCTAGGTGCTCCTCTACACCGATTATCATCAGATTAGGCCTTCTAATGGTGTCTTCCAAATATTGAATAGATCTATCATATGTCTTGGATTTGTCTTGGATAGTTGTATGTTCTTTCTCTATACTATCTAGGCTATCTTCAATCTACAAGATTCAATCTTCTGCATGGTCTAACTTACTGTCAAGATTTTCTACTTTGTTTTTTATTTCGTTCCTTCTAATCGGTCGACTTTGATGGCTTCAAATTCTTTGTTGGAACATTGTTTTAGATCTTGTATTAACTTCTTTACTTCCTTAATTTGGTGTTCAGTATTTATTCTCAAATCATTTAGTTGAATTGTTATTGTTTCCTTGGTCACTCATTCTTTCTGTCGGGATCCATTGAGCATTCCCTTTGTGTTCTCCCTGATTTCTTTCAGCTGTCTATGTATTCCATGAATGCCTCTATTGATCTTTCTCTATTCTCATCCCTCTCTCACAATTCTTGTACTACTCTTTGATTAGCTTCCTCACTTCATGCATTTCCTGTTGTTCTCTTTGACTGTTCTCAGCCTGCTCACGCAATTGCTTCATTTCTCTTTTACTGTTCTCTGCCTGCTCATGCAATTCCTGTATTAATTTTGAGTACCTTCCTCATGCTCATGAGATTCCTATATAATCTTTGGTTTGCCTCCTCTTTTTCCTTATCAACCTCACACCGCGTCTTTTGTAGGTTTTCAATCTTTTCATTCACCATGTTTACCAGTAATGTTTGTAGAGCTTTTTGGTAACTCTCCTCTGGATTAATCATTAACTGTTCTGTCACCTGATTATAATGAGTGGATTTGAGATACACGGACTTCCCATTTTTCTTGTGTTTTTCCGGCTTGTTCTGCCCATTTGGTATGAAAGTAACACGAATTTTTTGCTAGAACAATATTTTAAGGCAAGCATCATCCAGACTCCTGTAGTAGCACAGTCAAAATGGCTGCAGATACAATCTATTTCAACAGATACAATCTATTCAACATCAATGGATTAATGGGCTAAGAACAGGAAAGAAGAATTTGTCAAACCAGAAATTATTAGGTTTTAGGAGAAATGGGAAAAATATGATTTGAGGGATGTGGAGAGGTAAAAGGAGAGTGAATTTAAACAAGTCCTTATTTCTGGGACAGAAATGATTAGGACAGAATATTAGGAGAGACATTAAAAAAAAAACAAGAGAAAATGGAAAAAACCTAAATTTAAATTTTAAAAGTGACATTATTAAAAACTATGTAAATTCAAAGAATTGATATTGAGGGAAGAGAGGATTGGTTGAGAGGAAGGGAGGATAGAAAAGAGACATGAAAAACTAAAAAATAATTCTTAGAATTAGTTACTTGAAAATTATATAAGTATAAAGTGATAATACTGCTCTTAAAGAAGTTAATCCTAAGAGGTTGTGAATTGAGTATTAAATATCTGGATTAAGTATGTACACAATGGGGGATAAGGTCTAATAATTGAAGACGGGTATATATCTGGGGATGAGTGGAACTACAATGGAACTAACACCAGGGAGAAAGAAAAAAATGAAAAGAATAAAAAAAGGACCAAAAAGTCTGAAGTTAACATTTTTTTTTAAAAAGCACACACACACATATACACCTAAAATAACAATTATAAGGAAAAAAGGATTAAAAGAAAACAATTCTTTAAAAAAAATAATGAAGGTACAAAAAAGAGTTCTTTGATTTTTTTTTTTGGGGGGGGAGGAATGGGTAGATCACGTATTTCGCTTGGGACCATAACCAGTCTCTTTGTGGAGACTTTGGTCTGCTTATGGTGTTTGGTTTTCTTGTGGCTTGATTGAATTCTTAATTCTGTTTGTTTGAATAGGCAGAAAAATGCTCTATGTTATCCAGTATTTTGTGATCCTCCTCCCAGGTAGTTCAGTGGGAGGGAGATCTACTTTGAGTATCACAAAAGAGGGAGATGTCTCTTTCCTTTGTTTTGTCTGTGATGTGGCTAGTTTCTGGGTAGGGTTGAGGCTTTTCACTAAACAGTATCTTTTCCATGAGGGGCTAGCTTTGTAGACTGCTTTAGGGAGGGGCAGCCTCTGGCTCTGTTTACCCTAGTCACAGAGTTACCCTTGCCTGCCCAGTGTGACTTTCTCCTGAGTAGGGTTGTGCCTGGCAGTTCAGGCCAGGTTCCTATGACCTGCTAAATGACTCTTTTGTTTTCTTCCAAGGCCTGAGTTGGAGCTAGCTGCTCATCCAGGCCTTTGTCAGTATCAAAATGGAGATCTCTGGTGGTAGGGGAGGGGTGGCTTTCCCTCCTCTGCTCCCTGAGAAGGAGTGAGGATGTCAGGGTTCTACTCATGCTGGAGTGTTGGTTCATGGGTCGTCTCTGGTCTGCGATCTGCAGGATGAAGATATCTACTCCTTGTCAGTTCTTGCTGGTGTTGGTAGAGTCAGCTCTCCCACTGCATCTGGTTTCTTTGTCCTGGACTCTCACTGTAGGTATGGTGGCTATGCCCACCACCTTGCCACCACATCCACCGCTGTAGCGTCTACTGGCAAATGCTCAGGTCTGTCATTCTGCCTGGATTCTCTCTCTCTGGCCAAACTCTCTGTACTGTGATAGCATACTTGGTGTGCTTCTCTAGACTCGGACTGTACACTGGAATACTAATCTGCTTTCTATGTGAGACCTTCTTTAGTCTCCAGCTTCTCCTCCTCCATCTTCCCCCCTCCCCGGAATTAGGTTTTTGTCTAGAAGATTAAGTGTAGGAGTAGAAACCAGTTGTGGGGAGATGTTGTGATGTTAATATTGTGGTTCCAGTGACAGTTCAGGCAGTCTAGTGGTATGTTGAATTGTCTATGTATTTGGATGTGACTGTCTCTGATATATAAATTATTCCTGCTTTTTTCACATGTGGTCCTTTCATTTCCACACTGCAGCCGTGATTTTGAATATGTTGGACCACATATTCAGAGCAGTCACCTGCCTGGCTAAGCACCTTTTAATAGATTTCTGTTTTCTTGTGAAGACAGTATAAAATCTTTTGAATTGTGTATCTATATATAATTATTCTTGACTTGGTGGGACCCTCTAGAAGAGGAGTATCTGCTAGGACTCTAAATTTCTGTTTCACTAGAGTGAGTGAAGGTAATTGTCAGTTGTTATTGTGCCATTGTTTTTCCTCTTCCTCAGGTTCATTTTTTATATTGTGGACTTTTTCACATAATTTAGGATGTGTGATTATTGTATCAGGTTATTTTTGTTTTTCTTTTTCTGTTACTTGGAAATACTGATTTCAGGCTTATATGAAGAGACAGAAACCACATGAAATGTATGTTACTACATTCAAAGAAAGAGAGCAGTCATTTTAACCTATTTGCTACAAGTAAATTAATATTAAGCAAAGCTAATTAAAATAATTACTTATTTACTCTTCAGAGGATGAGTATAGTACTCTTGGATATCTTGGAGGAAAAGACTAGTCTCATTACAACTGACGCCTTACATTGAAATTATTGGCTAAACATTCTTCTTCAGAAAGGCAAAAGCTCCATTTCTTTCACATTAGTATTATAAAATCATAATAGCTGCATATTGAATTGTTTACCACTACTATTTTGAATTACATTCTTCATCCATTAGATATCTAAGGCTTTGAATGACCAATTCTTTGAAATACCTATATTGCTTATATTGTGATATTAATCTCAGTAATATTAATAAGAATTTATCTCTGAGTCCTGTCTTGAACTACATTCATATGTAATTTATGTAGTACCAAGCAAGAAACCTGATAATTTTACTCTTTTCTATGTTTTAATCAATAAATCCATTCAATATAGAAATATGTTCCCATCTTTTATGTTGCTCAAGTAAACATCAAGTATTTCTAGTACTTTTCCTGAAATAAATAAAAAGTTTGGAACAGGAAGACAAACCCTCCCATTATCACTTTGAAGTAAATCCTTGGGAACTATTTTTTATACAAAGAAAAGGAAAGCCGGGCGTAGGTGGCTCACGCCTGTGATCCTAGCTACTCAATAAGTTGAGATCAAAGCTAGCCTGAGCAGGAGAGTCTGTGAGACTCTTATCTCCAGTAGACCACTAGAAAACTGGAAGTGGCGCTGTGGCTAAATCAGTAGAGTGCTCACGTTGTTCTGAAGAGCTGAGGCATAGCTCCTAAGCCCATAGTTTAAGCCCCACACCCGACAAAAAATAATAAATAAAAACTGCAATGCACATGTTTATAAATGAATAATCTAATGGTTAAGTCAATTAAACACAAGAACTACCACATCAATCTCAATTTACTTAAAGCCACCAAAATATTAGTGTTCATGAATATCACTCATTTTTAGAAAATGACTAGTCAAAACAAAGTTTATATTTGAAATATAAAAAATGAAATTTAAACCCAGATTTGCTGTGAATATCCAATTCACATGAATACATTTATTCAGCAAACAGAGAAACAAAAAATAAGGGTTTGTCATATAGAATGAAAGATGTAGAAGCAGACTCTTTCCTTAAGATGATAACTACATGCAAAAAGTGGGATTTATCCATTTATCTACTGAGGGGCATCTGGGTTGGTTACATATCTTAGCTATGGTATATAATGTTGCAGTAAATATAGTTGTGCTGGTAGCTTTAGTATGGTCTTGGTTGTGATCATTTGGGTAAATGCCCCAAAGTGGGAATGCTAGGTCATAGGGAAACTCTATGTGGAGTCTTTTGAGGAAACTCCATATTGCTTTCCAAAGTGGTTGAACAAGTTTACACTCCCACCAAAAATATAGTAGGGTTTCTTTCTGTCCAAATCCCCTGCAGCATCTATTGTTATTAGAATTCTTTATTATAGCCATTCTAAATAGGGTGAGGTGGATTGTCAATGTTGTTTTGATTTACATTTCATTTATGGTTAGGGAAGTTGAGCATTTCTTCATGTGTCTATTGGCCATCCTTCTTTCCTCTTCAGAGAAGTTTCTCTGAAAGTCTTTTTTATTTTATTTTATTTTTTTATTGTGAAAATACTGTACAGAGGGGTTACAAGTACATAGGCAAGATAATGAGTACATTTCTTATCAAACATTTTTACCTCCTTTGTGTTTCCCCTTACACAATGGAATTCTATGCCTCCATCAGAAAGAATGACATTGCCCCATTTGTATGGACATGGAAAGACTTGGAAAAAATTATATTAAGTGAAGTAAGCCAGGCCCAAATAAACATAGGTCCCATGGATTCCCTTATTTGTAATACTAGTATATGTCTGAGACAAGCAGAAACGGTCAGATAAGTTGATGTTAAGGGAAATGAACTCCAAGATAAAGACTCAAATGGTTTTTCTTTCTTGCTATTGTTTCTAACATTTTATAAGATGATTTATTTATTGCTTTGTATATCCCTCCCCACCCCATACATGTGTTCCCACGGGAGGGGCTGGACTAGGCAGTGAAGGGAAAGCATTGGAGCCAGAAGTTGTGGGGCTGGAAAGGGTGGGCCAGAAAAGTGGGGGTGGAGGTAAAATTGTGGCTGTGAGAGTGGTTGGTCAGGAGAATGTGTGCAGCCCAGAGTGAGTATCTGGCCTCAAGAAGCAGTACAGTCCAAAAAGTGAGAGTAGGACACATAGCATGGTGGTGGGAAGAGGAAACACCGGGTGACCATGGTCCAGCGGGTGGTGGTGGGAGGTGGGCTGATAGAGGGGAGGTATGGGACAGGGAACCTAGAAGAGTTAATAGGGGATCAAGAAGAAGGGTTGTGCACACTTAACTGGAAACAGGGCTGCTCAGTATGGCTCTCTCCATGTACTATGCTCGTCTGTGCTCTGCCAGCAGGTTAGAGTTCCCATGCCCCACAATCTAGAATACAGTAAAGGAACACCATCTAACTATTCACCTGGCAGGGGTATAATTCTCTGGCACCTGGGAAGAGGTTTATTATGAAGACAGGATGATAGAATGGGCTACCTCTGGCTTAACAGATTCATATCACCCTTACCCATGAGGCACAGTTAATATATAAATGCACTTAAACAATAGTTCTTTTTTCGCCTTCCTTTGCTTTACCTCTTCCTTCTTCCAGTGCTGGGGCTTGAACACAGCTTCTAGGTGCTCCAAAAATTCTCTGCCCAAGTGCCTATTGTTCTTCACCTCCTAGACCTCTATCTTCTTGGTCCCTGTCAGTCCAGGTGCAAGGTACCATGGCCAGATGCCCTCTTTCAAGGCAAGTATGTCCCCAACAGCCTTCTCCCTGGAGGAACCAAAAGGAGGATTAAGGGTTTTGTGCTTTTGTGTATACATTCACATGAATATTTACTTTCATCAGTGGGGCAGTTCTAAGTACTCATCCTCTTATTGAACTTCAGCTATAAATTCTTTGAAAATGGAGGCACTGGAGCAGGAAAGGAAAAAAAACCCAAACAATAAAACAAAAAACATATCCCAGAATCACTGGATGACTGAATGAAAGGAAAACGCAACCTAACAATATTTTACCAAATCTGTTATATTTGAATGGTGAGCGTTCCATAGAGGAAGATGCCAAAACAGCCAGGGAGTGTCCATTTGCATATGTTCAAGGATGCTGTCATTAATATTTAATCATTAATATTTGCTCATTCATCCAGGAAGAGGAGATCAGTTACTATGGTACTTTGATTGTGTTCAATCCAATTACGTTATAAAAATTGCAAGCTGCCATGATAAAAAAAAAAAATAAGGCTCCTCTTCCCAGCACCAGTTATCTTTAGTTCACTTCCAAACCATAAACATTATAACCATGTCCAAAGAATGCAAGGAAGGGAGGGAAAGAATCAGCATTCTGGTCTATTATCTGGTACCAACACATTGCTCAGGTTGAACTGTTTATCCACTGTGGTATTACTTTCTTCCTACTTTTGGATCTGAGGTGTGTGCACTTAAGAACTATGTGCATATATCCGTACATACATTATGACTGAAGGTATATGTCCATCAACTGAGGTGTTAGCTTGCAAAGGTTCATTTTAACTGTTACAGCAGCTGTATGTCAACGTAATTGTTCCTGTGTCCCATGTGCATCTCTCCAAGTTCTACACAAGATAATGTCACTGACCATTTTACTTATGTTGCTGCTGGCATTCCCAGTTTTCCTCTCCCAATTCTCCCTCCCACCTCCCTCTATACCCTGCAGCAAACCACAGCCTTTATGGTTTTGTTTCTTCAGTGTTGATTGCCTGAGGTTTGATTGGTCCAATTCTAACACACTAGGTAGCTATGGCAGGTGCAGGGGGTGGCGTTCCTTTTTCTAACTTTCCTGACACATACCAGGAGAGTCTCTCCGCATTTCAGGAGTTTTACTTGAATTACTTTCCACTTTCTGGTATTTGCCACCTATCTGATTTTGTCTCTTCTTTGGAGTTAATGAGATTGAACCCAGGATGTTTCATTAGGTAGGCAAATACTCTCACTGAACTATAACCCAGCCACAGAACATCTTTTTAAATTCTCCATATATCTGAATGTACGATGGAAAGAAAAGTTTATTCCAGTATATTGGAATGTTTCAGATTTTAGGTTTTGATTAATCTAGTTATATATAGTCATAGTCTAGAAACAAATATATTGGTAGGACTTGATAAGACAGGCTTTTCCTCACTATACAGCTGTTGATGGGAAGGGATTGTCCTGCAGCATAACCCTGGAAACTTAGTGGTGAGGCCTTCAACATCAATTCCTCAGGGACATGATTTCAACCCAAGTGAGTTGCTGTAGTCTGAAGCCTCCCCTCAGGTTCCTGCGATTCCATCTTGCATACTACATTCCATAATAGCAATAACCACCATGCTCAGTCTGACTGTTTCGATTTGTTGAAAGGTTGTGAATGAATGTGTATGTCATCTTAGATGAGCGCATCATTGAGTCATGTGAAGGACTTCATCAAAAAAGAGATCACTCTTCAGTTTCAATGATGATTTACAACAAATTTTCATAACTTGACCACAAAGCCTCTTTTTTTAGGCTAAACAGTTTCACTTGCACCAAAATGATGCTATGGCAAAAATGATCCTCTAATAGGGTTTCTAAATGCAAACACAAAATACTTTTGCTTAAGGAAGAATTAATTATGCCAGCTAATATATTCCCAGAATAGTTATTTGTGTTTAGACCATGTTAAAAAATTTTGTTTTGTTTTTGTTTTTTTTTATGGTCATGGGGCTTGAACTCGGCCTAGGCGCTGTCCCTCAGCGATTCAGCTCCTCAGTGATTCAGCTTAAGGCTGGTGCCCTACCATTTGAACCATAGTGCCACTTCTGGTTTTCAGGTGGTTAATTGCAGATTAGAGTTAATTGCAGATAAGAGACTTTCCTGCATGGGCTGGTTTTGAACCGCAAACTTTTTATCTCAGCCTCATGAGTAGCTAGGATTATAGGCGTGACCCACTGGTGTTTGGCAAATATGTGCAATTTTTAACCATGATTGAAAATGTTGGGAAAAACTACAGAATACTTATAAGCAGCAGTAATTAGATGGGTATAAGTATATGTAATATACCAAATATTTTTGCACAATTGAAGTCCTTGGTGATCAAATACATAACAAAACTCATTTGGATCTCTTATTGAATATAGATTATTAATTTTTCTGTTCAGAAACATATATATGTATATATATACGTAACTACAAAAGTATATAAATAATGCTTTACTATTTATGGGCAATTCTAAAGAGAGAGAGATAGAGAGAAAGAGAGAGAGGCAGGGAGACAGGAGACAGAGAGACAGAGAGAGAAACACAAAATCCCAAACATTAAACTTACAGGTTGGATATCTGTAATTCCCAATTACATATTGTACTGAAAGGGAAATTACAATGAAATAAAAAATTAGACCATTCTGCAAGGATTCCAAAAAAATAGTTCTTACACATTACTTGTTTGTTATCTTGATGTGTTTGTGACTAGTTGCGTCATCTGGTTTGCTTTAAGATGAAAACAACACTATCTTGTTCTTAAAAGCCAAGGGAAAATTATAAGTGTGCAATTGAAAGAGGTATATATATATTTGGATCAACCTTTATTTGCTTAGTTTTCAAACACTATGTAATGTTTCCAAATAATAATGGATTTTGCAAATATAGAAAAGTGTTAATGTATTTCTTGTTTTAAATGTATTTCTTATGACCAGATAAGACGTGTTAAGTCAAATGAACCTCAAGATAGGGACACAGGTTGTTTTTTATTAACTTGCCATTGTTTTTAACGTATTTATAATGTACCATGTGATTTTTTTTGTTTCTTTGTATGTTCCTCCTCTACAGCATAACCGCTATTTTCACTGTTTTTGATGTCAGTTCCCTGCATCTTGTATATACACTTCTCTAAATTGGGGAGGGGGAGGGCAAAAACAAAATGCTTTAATAGGGATTCAGGTTGACACATTGTAACAATGAGATGTTCAAGACACTATGTTGAAAAACAAACTTTACTATTTAGGTAGTGGAGGGAGGAGGAGTGTAGTTGTAGAGGTGGGAGGGAAGGGATGGTAGGCGAAAAACAAAGGAGGAGACAACAATGCTTGATATTAAATGTACTTATTACCTTGCTCATGTAACTGTAACACCTATATACAGTATCTTTTACAATAAAAACGTATTAAAATGTATTTCTTAAAAATAGAAATATTTTTAAATTCTTATGCATATTTCCAATTAAACAGTTCAGATGATGTATATATGAATTGTTGTTAGCTAGATTTTATTGTGTATGTGTGGTGGTCATTACGTTTGAAGTTAGGCCCTGGGTGCTGTCCTCTGTCCCTACCCCCGTTTTTTGCTTGTTCAAGGTTAGCACTTTCCCACTTGAGTCACATCTTCGAGATTTTTGGTTTTCAGTTGGAGATTAGTCTCTATTTCCTGCCTGAGCTGGTTTTAAACTATGATCTTCAGATCTCAGCCACTTGAGTAAGTTACCACTTACATTTATTGTTTTCGTTTTATTAGCATATACTTTTATTGTAAAGATACTGTACACAGGGATTACAGTTACATTAGTGAGGAAATGACTACATTTCCTATCGAGCATTGTTACCCCCTCCTTTGTTTTTTCCCTTACCATCCCTTCCTTCTCCACCTACCTAACTCTTCCATCCCCTCTCCCACGCCCACAGTTGTAAAGTTTGTATTCAACATAGTGTCTTGTACATCTCATTGTTATAATGGGTTAACCTGTATCCCTATTTAAGCATTTTGTTTTTTCCCTTTCCCTCCCCAAATTAGAAAAATGTATATATAAGATGCAGGGCACCAAAATCAATAGAGTGAAAACAGAACATGCCAAAGAAATAAAACCACAGATTACATTATAAATACGTTTAAATCCATACCAAGAAAAAAAACACGTGTGTACCTATCTTGGAGTACATTTTTCTTAACATCATCTTACATGGTCATATGTGCATAGCTTTTGACCTCTTCTGCTTATCCTACATAAATATTAACTATTGAAAATAAGGGAAAACATGAGACCTATGTTCCTTAGCACCTGGCTTACATCACTTAATATAATTTTTCCAAGTCTTTTCATTTCCTAACAAATGGGGCAATATTATTATTTCTGATGGAGGCATAGAATTCCATTACATATAGATATATATCTATATATAATGGAATTCTATGCCTCCATCAAGAAAATGTAATATATATATATATATATATATATATATATATATATATATATATATATTACATTTTCTTGATCAGTTCATCTACTGATGGACAACTGGGTTGGTTCTATATCTTAGTTATGGTAAAAAAAATGCTGCCATAAACATAGTTGTGCAGTAGCCTCAGCCACTTACCTTTAAATCAGGTGATCTACTGAGTGTTTCCCTGTCCTATTTTGTAAAAATACACCTTTCCAACAGCAAAGGTAAAAGAACAAGTTAAAACTTGTTCTGATACTCCCAACTCAAAGAAGATACATGATGTACTTATTTAAGTGCTATGATAAAAAAAATTTGGAGTTGTTGAAAGATTGACTTTCTTAAATGTCATTTTGGGAAAAGTGAGTCAAATATTCATAGCATTCCTAAAGAGAATAAAGTAGACCTGTTTTTTAAATGAGGAGTACTAATGATACGAAGAGTAGTTTTTGTAGCATTACTGTAGCCTATTTGAAAGAGTTTGAAGGTACAGATGATCAGGTATATTTCTTGTGTAGCAATCAATTCTAAAATTCTTTGTTTTTCTCTGCATTTTCAGTTTGTTCTCAACGGGTGTCTTATTTGAAACATACAGCTTGGTACCGTACCAGGGGTTTCTGTATTTTACATTTTATGAAAGTAATTTTAGGTTTTTTAAAGCAGAAAAGCTAATAATGATAATCATTCTCTGATATCCTTCACCAAGATCTCCACATTTCATTATACTGGTTTAATATGCTATCAGTATATTTAAATGGTATAAAGTTTGGTTTTGCTTTTGTTTTTTGGGCTGGTATTGGGGCTTGAAATTAATACCTTGGTCTGTCATAAATGCCGGTCATGAATGATTATGCCTGTAATTCTGGCTACTCAGGAGGATCTAAGAATCTAAGGATCAAGGTTCAAAGCCAGCCTGGGCAGGAAACATTATGATACTCTTGTCTGTAATTCATTACTATAAAGCTAAAAGTGGAGTGTGTTTCAAGTGGTAGAGCACTGGCCGTGAACAAAGAAGCTAAAAGGTAGTACCTACAGGATAGTTCCCAAGTTCTGGGTTTAAGTACCAATACCAACACACACATACAAACACACACACACACACACACACACACACACACACACACACACACACACACACACACACACACACACACACACACACACACGTTTTCTTTCTCCCCAAAGCATGTGGTTTCAGTGTGTGTGTGTGTTCTTTTTTATGTGACCCTGAAATCCACTTTGTTTTCTTTTTCATTTAGTTGGTGATTTCTGCACAGGAAGAGCAGAGTAATGGTGTTACTTGAGTCCTGGGTGCCAGTGGTTCCTCTGAGATGACTGAGGTCTGACTTAGTGAGCAATGGGACCCCAGGAAAGCTCCATGAAGTAAATGGATGGAAACATGTGAGAAGATATGCATTCAGGTAATTCTTCAATCTATCTTCCTCCTGCCAAGGGTCATTCTCTCTCAGGGGGGTGAGTTCCTTTTCTTACCAGGTAAACCTGAACCTTGTATGGCTTTGTGTGTGTACCCATATGTGAATAAGGACTTTGAAAAATGTCAACCATCACAAACTTCTTCTATTTTTTTCTCTCACTATTAGTCTTTATGTTGGAAGACTTCATTGTTCTGAGAAAAATGGAATATTTTAGAAATTTTCCTGGGATATTTATAGATGTAGGTCAGAATTTATGGTCCTTTTGCTCTAGTGAATTGAGAAACATTTATGTGAATTTATAGGTAGCCTATAGTGAACTTATTTCTACAGTATAGATGAAATTTTGGATATGATATATTTATAGAAAACCAAAGGATACGAAATATTTATGGAAAACGAAAGACAACTTTACGTACTTTGTCTAAATGAAGCAGAAATTGAGAGCACTTCAAATTTTTCAGTTTTAATCAGAATGTTGTACTAATTTGGCATAAAAGATTTTTAAGTGCTGCAATCAATTAATTTCATTTGTAGGAAAAATGACAGAAAGGAGTGTAAATAAAGATATAGTGTAAGTTTTGCCTTTTGATTAAGAACTTTATATTTAATTTCAACTAAGGTATTGTGAGAAATACCAAGATATGAGATCCAGTTTCTGCCAATAATTAGATTAAATTAATAGTAAAGGTCCTCTGTTAGCAATAACAATTGCAACATGATATTTAAAAAGTTTGTGGTCAACACATTTGTGCAGTTGGGTAGTTTTGTAGTTATAGAATTTTAATGAATTTCTTCAAGCACAAGGAAAAGTTTAAGACATGTTAGAGTTTTACACACAGCAAAGAAAATACCAGGTTGTTTTCAACAAATGTTTTCATTTTTCAATATGTGAGTGTGTGTGTATGTGTGTGTGATGGTAGTAAGGCTTCAACTTAGGGTATTTTGCCATACCACAATTTCCAGTTTTTTTTCTATTTATTGGCAATATGAGTATCACAGAGATTGCTACTTGAGATCCCTTTGAATCTAGATCCTCACATCTCAGACTCCTATGTAGCTGGGATTACAGGGGTGAGCCACCACCATTCTGAGAGATACTTTTGTCATGTTGTGTGGCAAATTATCGGAAATTTAATGTTTGCTCACTGAATACCAACTGTTGTAGGCTACAATTTTGGGCTAATAGTTTGGGTGTGGCTTGTCTGTAGCAGTTGCTCAGTTTCTAGCAGGGGGCCACCAGGCTATAGTCTCTCAGGAAATATGTAGACCTCTTCCAAACTTAAAGGATGCCTGGTAGGGTTTAGGTCCTCTAGCTGTAAGACTGTGGTTTCTGCTGTCTAGTCATCTATCATACATCCACTGTTGTCAGCTCCTAGATACCCCCATATTTCTGTGACAAACATAACTTCCTTACTGTTTCATTCACTCTGTTTGTGTTACTGACTTCTAGAAAGACCTTAATTTGCACTCACTCCTTAGAAGTATCTCATAACCAACTCTTGTGCGAAATAATTACATCTGTAGACTTTAATTTTGTTATCTACCAGAGCATATTGTGGGGTTGGATGCCACTCATATTGGAAAATAAAAGACTTTTCAAGTGTCTGGGTTGTTATGCATTGACTTAAGTAGATTATTAGCTATTTATTATTAGCTATTTATTATTGTAAGTGTCCTCAATTTCAGAAACTTGTAGTATTGAATTGTTTGAGTTTAGCTGATCAAGTGTGCAGTTTAAGAAAATGAAAGATAATACTTTGCATAGAGTAGAAAATAATTTGCCAGTTAGAGTGAATGAAAGGCAATTGGGAGTGACTTCAGAGATGGGACAGAGGTAAATAGGTTACACATATTTTTAAAAGAGAACGTGTGGCTGGGAATGTGGCTTAGTGGTAGAGTGCTTGCCTAGCACGCATGAAGTCCAGGGTTCAATTTCTCAGTACTAAATGAAGAGAAAAGGCTGGAAGTGGTGTTGTGCCTCAATTGGGAGGGTGACAGCCTTGAGAAAAAAGAAGCTCAGTAACAGTGCCCAGGCCCTTGGTTCATTCCCCAGGACTGCCAAAAAATAAGAGAGAGAACATGTCAATAATGGATGAGGGAGGGATCCAGAGGTCAAATTCATCACTCAATATTTCCTCCTCTATTTCATAATCAAGACATCATTCTCAGAGAACCAAAGGGGGGAAAAGATGATCTAGAAAGAACATATCTTATGAAGTAATACCTAAACTTTTTATTGCAACTGTCCTGTAGAGATAATTCATTAAGTATAATTGTGTCTTGCAATAGCACACGTGTTATCTGGAGATTTTGTGTGAGGGCTGGTCCTGAAACTTGATCAGAGCCCAGTTGTTATTCCTATTTGTTTTCTTCAAGGCTAGTACTCTATTACTTAAGCCACAGTTCCACTTCTGATTTTTTGGTGTTTAAAGGAAGATAAGAGTGTCATGGACTTTGCCTGGTTCACCTGGCTTCAAAATATGATCCTCAAATCTCAGCATTCTCAGGAGCTAGGATTACAGCTGTAACTCACTAGCACCTACAGAAGCAATTTTTTTTGAGTTAAAGGAATTAAGAATACAGATTATCCAGGAAGATTCACCCTCAGTACTAAAGAAACCACCATGACCAATTTCCGTGAACACACAAACACACACACACACACACACACACACACACACACACACACACAAGGGATTGAAATTCTTATCTCCAACTACCCAGCAAAAGTTGGAAATGAAGGTGTGATCGTAGTTGTAAAGTACTGAAATTTGGTGAAAAACCTGGGAAACAGTTCCCTGGTCCATAATTCAGCCCAAAGTCGACCAAAAAGAAAACTGAAAGGACAGAAGAAATGACCATTTGATATTCAAAAATAAGCCTGGGGCTGGTGGTTCATGCTTATAATTTTAGCTTTCAGGAGGCTGAAGTCTGAAGATACTATTTAAAGGCCAGACCAATCAGAAAAGTCCATGGGGCTTGTTTTCTGTATGTGTGAAAACCTGGGACTTGAATTTGTTTAGAAGCTCTACCACTCCCAGCTTCATATTAGTTGATGAAATTCTCAAGGATTTTCTTGCCCATGATGGCTTCACACTTGATACTCAGGTTTCAGCCTCTTGAGTCTTGCTGGGATTTACAATTAACCATCAAAAGGAAGAAGAATAAAACCTGGTGATTGAGCTGTGGCTCCAGTGGCAGAAATGAGAAAATAATTTCTGGGACAGCACCCAGACTTTGATATTAACTTCAGGACTAACACACTTACAAAGAATAAAATAAATAAATATAGAGAAGGGTGGGAGAAGAAAGAGTCAATTTCAGAGTTTAAAATGAGCCAATCATAGGAGGCACACACCTGTGATGGTAGCTACTCATGAGGTTCAAATATGAGAAGCACAGTTGAAAGCCAGTCCAGGTAGGAGAATTCATATACTCAACTCTAAATAGCTAGTTAAAACAAAACAGCATCAAAAGAATAGCCACAAGTTTTGCTATGGCTCATGACTTAGTGTGTTAATCATGATTAAACAACAGCGGAACAGCACCTGGGCTATTTTGTAGACCCAAGATCACCATACACAAGGAAATAAAAATACAAATAAAAAAGTATAAGAATTGCTAGGAATATGGCTTAGTGATAGAGTGCTTGCCTAGCATGTTTGAATCCCTGGGTTTGTTTCCTCAGTAGCTCATAAGTAGAAAAAGCTGAAAGTGGCACTGTGGCTCAAGTAGTAGAGTTCTTTTCTTGAGTAAAGTAAGTTCAGGACAGTACCCACGCCCTGAGGTCAAGCCCCAGGACTAGGAAAAAGAAGAAAAAATGTTGTGAGAAAATCCAATTAAAATTTCAAAATGAGCCCTGAATTTTTGGTGGGTGCTAGTGACTCAGAATGCTGCTGAAATCTGAAGTTTGTTGTTCATAGCCAGCCTGGGCAGAGATGTACATAAGTCTCCAATTAACCAACAAAAAAAAAGCCAGATATGAAACTGTGGTTGTAGTTGTAAAACACCACCCTGGAGCGAAAAACAACTATGAAAGAGTGCCCTTGCTCAGAGATCCAGCCTTAAGATCACAATAAAAAAATTAAATGGTTAGACGCAGAGAACCTGGCACTGTTGTCTCATGTCTGTAATTCTAGAAATACAGGAGGCTGAAATATAAGATCCAGTGTAAAGTCAAACCCAGTCAAGAAATTCCAGGAGACTGTTTTGCATGTGGTGGCCACACTGGGGATAGGTTTTGTTTATTGAATGGAGATAAGTGTTTCAGGGACTTTCCTGCTCAGGCTGCTTTCAAACTATGATGGACAGATTTCAGCCGCCTGAATCACGCAAAGCCTTGCATGAGTTTAGTTCCAGGACCAATACACACACAAATAATGAAATAAATGAAAAGAAGGGTAGAAGAGAAGAAAGAGGCAATAACAGAGGTTTCAGTGAACCAAATATTGGTGGTTCATATCTGTAATTCTAGATACTCAGGCTGAAATTTGAGGATACTGTTTAACACTCAGCTCAGGTATGTGAGTTTATAAAATCTTGCTGTCTCTGTCTCTGTCTCTGTCTTTCTCTGTCTGTCTCTGTCTCTCTCTGTCTCTGTCTCTCTCTCTCTGTGTAAATCCTGGAGCTTGACCTTGCACTATTTTGCTCAATGATATAATACTCTAAGATTTTTAGTGGATAATTGGATAAAAGATTGTTAAGAACTTTTCTCAATTTTCAGCCTCCTGAATCTAGCCTAGCTCTACATGATTTTCTTCTCTTCAATTAACCTCTCTCCAAAAGCCATATGTTATGGTTAGTCCAATGTGTGCCCTGAGATGAGCTTCAATTTCTACTCACAGGACAAAAAAAAAAATGAAAAAAAGAAAAGAATGTGGAAACAAGCACATATTAAATTTTTAAATGACCCAAATGTTGCTAGTCATGTGTGTAATCCTAATTATACAAGAGGCTGACATCTGATGATTGCAGTGTCAAGTCAACCTGGGCAGGAACATGCTTGAGCCTCTTATCTCCAGCTACAAAGCACAAAACCTGAGCTGTGGCTGAGGTGGTAATAGCACCAGCCTTAAGTGTGAAAGCTTAGATATAGGCCCCAGAGTCAGAGGTCAAGCCACAGGACCAATAAAATTTTCAAAGGAGAGAGGATGAATAAAGGCTGAAATCTGAGGATCATGGTTCAAAACTAGCCCATAAAAGAAAGTCCATGAGGCTTTCTTTGTGTGTGCATCTGTGTGCTGTTTTGTTCAGGATAGAGCTCCACCTCTTCCAGCTTTTCATTGATTAATGGGAGCTAGGATTCTCTTGGACTTTCCTGCCCTGGTTGGCTTTGAACCATGATCTTCAGATTTCAGCCAACTGTTTCATGCTCAGCTTGGCATAAGAGTCTTATCTCCTATTAACTGCCAAGAATTAAAAAAAAACTGGAGTTCAGCTGTGACTCAAGTGGCAAACTGGGCAATCACTTTCTAGGATATCACCCAGGGCCTTAGTTCAAGCACCAAGACAAAACAAGTATAGCCAAAAGCTATAATTTGGCTCATGTTGTAAGCCGCTAGTCTTGAAGAAAAAACTCTGGCATTGCATCCAGGACTACACATATACAGAAATAAAAAACAAGGACATTTTTAAAAAGAAAAAGTGGAAAAAAGAAAATATTAACATTTTTAAATGAGCAATGGGTTTGTGGTTCATCTGTATAATCGGAGCACCTAAGGAAGCTGAAATCTGAGGATCATGGTTTGAAGCCACACTAACCAGAAAAGTACATTAGAATCTTAGGTCCAATAAGCCAGAAAAAAACTAGAAGTGGAGCTGTGGTTGAAGATGTAAAACATCATCGTTGTGTTAAACGGCTCAGAAATAGATGGGCGCTGGTCGCTCTAGCCTGTAATCCTAGCTACTCAAGAGGCTGAGATATGAAGATCATGGTTTAAAGCCATCCTGGGAAGGAAAGTCCATGAGACTCTTATCTCCATTTAACCACCAGAGAACTAGAAGTGGCACAGTGGCTGAAATGGTACAGCATTGGCCTTAAGCTGAAGAATTCAAAGACAGTATTCAGGTCCAGAGTTCAACCCCTACCCTCCTTAAAAATAGGTAAGAAATAGCAATGAGGCTCAGAGATCGGGGCTACTGACCACAATAAAAAAGCATTGTGGTTGAAGACAATACCAGATTAAATATATTAAAATAAGTCAGAGGCTGGTTGCTCAGGCCTGTAAACCTAGTTACCCAAGAGGCAAATTCTAAGGGCGGCAGTCAAAGCCAGTCGTAGCTGTGTGTAATAACCAGTAATTGTGTAATTACCAGCACTAGGGCTTGAACTTGCCCAGTTTTTCTCAAGGCTAGGGTTCTACCACCCCCAGCTTTTTGGTGATTAAATAGAGATAAGAATCCCAGACTCAGGCTCAGAAGTTGGCTTAGTCGTAGAGAGTTTGCCTTGATGCGTGAGGCCCTGGGTTTGTTTCCTCAGAACCACATAAGCAGAAAAAGCCAGAAATGGTTTTGCATCTCAAGCGATAGAGTGCTAACCTTAAGCTGGAATGCTGAGGGACAGCGCCAGAGTTCAGGTCCCACAACCAATAGAAAAAAAGTAAAGGAACCCCAGACTTTGCTGCTCAGACTGGCTTCAAACCAAGATCCTCAGATTTCAGCCTCCTTAGTTTGCTGGGATTTGCATGAGACTATTCAAAAAAGAAAGAAGCTGCAATTTGAGCTGTGGCTCAATTGGCAGAACGGAGCAAAATCTCAAACATTGGCCAGTCCCTAGTTGGAGAAAAAAGAAACACAAATATTTTCAAAAATAATAAATTGTAATACAGAAAAAAATGTTTAATATGATACAAAGGAAAACTATGTTTCTTTTACATGCAGCAAGCCAAAACAAACTACAAAGTTTCCAAATGACATAGTGAGAGTAAGGGGAAAAAGAAAATTTTATAAATTCATGTAAATATTAAATACAAACTGAAATGACCAAAATCTACTGTGATCTCTCACTCAGATCTCTCACTTGTAATTGTTCACAAACAATTGCCCTCCATTTTCAGCATATAGTATGGGGATTTAGAAATGACCTCTCTATGCAGCCTTGACTAAATAGGGATATTCCTACTTTAGCGTCTTGAGTTATAACTGCATGCATTGCCCTCATTTTAATACACAAATTATCCTTTAAAACTCAACATCAATATTGAAATGATGGATTATGTGTAAAAGCATGAAGAAACATCAGAGATCCACCAGAGATCCTCTGAGGAATACAATCATAACAATAGAAGAGCACCTAACACTCAAGGTAGGTAAAAGAAGGAAGACTTAGGGTTTTTATTTTTATTTTTTTTCGTATGCAGGGGGTTGAAAGCAGGGCCTTATGCTTGCTAGGCAGGTATAAAATTCAGTTACATTAATTATATCCATACTACTTTGTAACCATTACCTCGGTTTGTGAACTTTCTTTTCAATACTGATGGAATCCACACAATCATTGAGTAATAATCACCCCAAATGACATGCCCCAGAAAATTTTAACCTTCCATTTTCTCTTATGAAATAGTTTAGTCAATATATTTCACATAAAGAGGTTATTTTTGTGTCCATCCATGACAGACATATATTAAATGCAGCCTTTTTTGGATGAGTCATATTTTATGCATACCTTATATTTTATAAACCTATTCATCTGATAGACACTCCAGGTATTTCCAACTCCTATTGTGAACATTGCTGAAGTTATCATTGGCATATGAGCTATTAGTTTTTGTTTTCATTTCTTCTGGGTATGCAATGAGTAATGGAGTTGTTGGGTCATGTGGCAATGCTATCCTATGTAAGAAGAATGTGTCAAATTCTACCATAATTGCTATATCACTTTACATCAACACAAAAATGTACAAATGCTCAATAAAATGTACAAAAATATTTCAAATCTTCTACAGCTGTGCGCTAAAGGATCATTTTTTACTTAAACTTGGTTTTATTTAGGTCATGCAGGCCTAGAAGTATGTAGCATTGTCTAGAGCTGAAGTTATACCAAATGCCCCTGACTTAGCCTCCAAAAATATTTATTCTGGTAATCATTTTTTTTCTAGAGATAAATTTTAGTTATTATATGCATGGTAACTCTTTTAAAATAACACTTTGAATTTTAAAATGACATAAAACTGTAACCATTCTGTGTACCATCTTTATAATAAGAAAAATTATATTTACAAAAAATATAAAAAGACAAACGGGTTTGAACTATCTAAGGTAGATGTTAGCTTCCCAGCAGAAAAATACATTACAATCACAGTCTGATAATGAACGAAGCAAAGTAATACAATAAGAGCTCATCTCAAGTAAAATGAAGAGTAAAGACTGTGGGCAGGGTTCAAGGGGTAATGCACTTGCTTGCCAAGCACCAGCTTCTGAATCAAAACCCCAGTACTGCCAAGGGATAAAATAAAGTGTTAAAACATATGGAAAGGTGCAGATAATAGTATGATGTATGACATGGTGGTACACACCAGTAATCCAAACACTTGGGAGACTAGGCAGTAGAATTTTGAAATTAAGATCAGTCTTGGCTACATAATGAGACTGCATGTTAAAGAATAACATAGAATAAAATAAATCAAACTACATTTTAAAGAAAAAGGTGTAGTTCAATTGTAATTAAAGCAGTTTTGCATGTGCAAGGAACTGATACAATGCACAAAAATTACATGATTTATTAACTACAATGGCAGTTTATCAGTGCAGTACTTGGTGCCCCTTGGCTGGGATCCCTCTTGAAGCAACATAAGGCAGTTGTTGCACCTGTCTTCTGGGCTGGACTGAGGGCGTTCCTGGGCAAACAGTATTTTGATCTCCATTCATGGATACCACTTACAACTCTTTTATTTTTAGTAGACCCCCTACAAATCTCTCCCAATTACAGCCTTCTGGTATTCAAGTTAGGTTGTCTTTGGTATCTCTAGGGCTTTCCTCCCCTTTGTCTGGAACTGCTCTGTTCCTGGGCCCACAATCAGCAGTTTGTTCTGAGAAGAGTGGTAGCTATTTTGCTAGCCACCTCTATCCTCTCCTATCTCCTCCTCAAATTAGTCTTTGGTATCAGTATGAGTCTGTTCAGAGGGTAGTGCCAGCCTGGGCTGGCTTTGAACTCTGATCCTCAGATTTCAGTCTCCTGAATAGCTAGGATTACAGGCCTGAGACACCTGTAACCGGCCATAATTTCTTTCTTCCAGGAACATTTCAGGGGAATGGAATAGCACAGCTGCACATACATTCATTAACAACTGACCAGGGGTGAACCAGATGCTTACAACAAATCCACTGACCTTGATATTGCCTTTGGTGTCCAAGAGGATGTTGTTAGTCTTAAGGTCTCGGTGTGTGATTCTATTTTGGTGTGAACAGCACTTAAATTTTGTGTGACGAGCCTCCTGGCTTCATCCTCATATAGGTGGCAGGATTTTAAGATCCACTCCAGGAGGTATCACCTAGTGGCCAGTTCCATGATGAAATACACAAACCCTTCCTTCTCCATAACCTGGTACAACCTGATGATGTGTTTTTGCCATACCTTCTTAAAAATGTCCACCTCATTCTTTAGCAGATGATGAGGACTCTAACTTCCAGAGTATTTTAAATGCCACATCCTTGTCGGTGAGGTGGGGATGGGCCAGTTTCTCTTGTCCATAGGGAACTTTGTCATGAGCTCTTTTATCTGGTATTGGTTGATGATCTCCTTCTTCAAGGAGCTTGAGGATGATACTTTGTGTTCTTCCATCATTCTGCTTTGATGACAGGTAGCAAATCTTGCTAAAATAAACTAAATAAAATAATGTAAAAGCCAGAAAATGTAAAAAGAAATACCAAAATCCAAATGACAACCAGACCCTGTAACCAAAACATTCATTTAGCTTTGATTCAGTCAAGCATGTCAACAAGCAAGAACTCCCAACTCTATTAACTGGCATAGGTTGGAACACAGTGGCTTCCTATATATGCTGCATGACATCACACAATGGAGAAATCAGAACCAGGCATAGTGATATCATGAAGGAAATGGACCAATCAGAGTCTGAGGTCAGAGAAAAAGTGGACCAATCATAGCCTGCCAGCCTTGACACTAACTCTTAAGCCTCAAAGGACTCCAGGTGAGCTTGAGGTTGCTCTGGTCATTAGCATGGCATTTCTGAAACCACTAGGACAGTGGTCAAAATCCTCTGATTTTCTAGAGAACTACTGCATCTTACTTCTTCTAAATTGCTTCTCTGGAGACACTAGCTAATAGCCTCCATTCTTGATGGCCACTTTATCCTATATCTTTTTCCAGCAATGGCACTGCACAAAGGCCTCCCTCCTTGTCAATGTCAGCTGTGTCCTACAACTTCCTTTAAAGGGACAAGTACCAGGCTGGCTTTGAGCCACCATCCTCACAATTCACCTTCCTGAGTAGTTAGGATTATAGGCCTGGGCCATTGGTAGGTACTTAGCTCATCTCTTACATTTGGAGGAAATATATTTGTTAGAAAGGTAGGTTTTAGATATGTCCTTTTAGCACTTTAAATTTGATACCCTTGCTGTCTACCAATTAATCTAGTTTCTGATGAGAAATTTGTCATAATATCATTGAAGATCACTTGTGTGTGATAAGTTGTGTCTCTGCGCTTTGGGAGGTTTTCTGTCTCTGTTTAATTAGAATGTGTCTTAGTGTGGAACTGTATAATTATGTTAATTGACTTTTTGATCGGGTAGATTCCTGCATAGAAGTGTTCATGCTTTCAATGAAAATTGGGAAGGTATTGGTTATTATTCCTTCAATTATTCTGTATTTCTTTTTTTCCTCTTTTTATATTAAAGATATAAACATTATAAATATAAATATAAATGTTTATATAATACATATAAACATTATACAATATATATACATTACATATTCACATTGTATATGGAATACACATATATGCCTACATATTTATTTCATACATACATTTATAAATATATATTTATTTTCACATAGCTCCCAGTTTTGTGATTATTTATGGTAGGAAGTTTAGGCTGATCGTAGCTACTCCATCTGAGTTAGAGTAAGCAGATTTCCTGATTTCCTGCCTCTCTCAGGTTTCTGAGCACAGGGCCATTGCTTATGTTCTAGTGTATGCTGTTACCTTTTGCAATGTCATGTTCTGCTTCAATGGCCACCAGGCCTGCACCTGGAAGAGGGGCTGCTCCAAAATCAGCCTGCATGGGTGCACCTGCCTGCCTCTGTCTTGATGTCAGAGTCCCTGAACCTACAGGGGTCGCCTTAACGGATGCCACTGTGCCAGGTCTGATGAAAGATGACTGTGGGCGGCACAAGCACAGCCTCTTTTTTTTGCCCATTGGAGGTCTGCAGTGGAGCTTGGGGGTGTTCCCCTGTTGGTGGCTATGCTTGGAGCAAAGCTGACAGCTGCAGAAGCCTCACTGTAGCCTGGCTTCTGGGGCACAACAGATGCCACAGTTTTCTCTGGGCACTTTTCAGAATAAATGGGCAGGTCCAGTAGGAGAAGCTGAGCTTAGGAGGACCCTAAACACAGGGTGGGCAATGGAGTTGGGAGGGGCAGAATTTTCCAGGTTGGCAGGGGGCAGATGATGAGCCTATATTAGTAGTCTGCTGGCTTCCAAAAGAAAAGCTAGATTTACTTACTACCCAGAAATATCCCTCTGAAACTGGTTGCACCAGAGAGTCCCATGCTATTGGGAGGAAACTGCTTAAGACTGCAGTAGATGGACCAGGATCATTTGGTGTTGTTTGTGAGCAATTAAATGCTTTCTCTGGCAGAGGGAATGTGAAGGTTCCCTAACACTGCAGATCCAGGGAAGCCAGAGCCCAAGCAGACACCAGGGTTGCTGAGCTGCACACTGGGCAGGCTGGTAGGTGAAACCTTGCTGGATGGCTTTGCAGAGTCCCCAACCTACTGGCACAAGAACCTGCCTAGCATCTCCTCAACCATAGAACTTGGAGACAGCAGCTGTCCCAACTTGGACATGAAATGTCCAGCTGGCAAGAGGTTGTTGTGGTCAGTGTGGGTCTGGGAAGAGTGGCAGGCCTGCTTCTGGAGAGAGCAGATGTCCCTTTCAAGGCATCTAGGGGAAGGGGAGCCCCTGGAAATGGGCTCATGGAAAGGCTGGTCTGTCCTGCTCAAAGAGAACACCTCCAGATTGTTTGACTGTTTGGTTTGGTGGGGCAGTTCACCCCTTGGAGGCAGTGATATTAGGAGACAGTGATGATGAAGTTGTCACAAAATTAAACCAATCGCTGAGGGAGCAAAAGAGTAAGTTTTGCTGAACTGCCCATGGCAGGTGGAGTTGAGGTCATGGCTGCTTCTGTCTTGAATGATCTAGAGGCTTTGTCACCAGGAGACAAATGACTGGATGCTGGCACGAAGCCCAGTGGTTTTAGGAAATTTATCAGAGAGCCCTATTTGGCTTGTATGTCAATAAATAAGGCTAATACTGTGTGTAGATTTAGGGCTTTAGAGCTGGGCATCACAGCTTGATCATTTTGAAGGGCTGTAGACACCTCCTGGAAGCTGGTGGAGCTTTAGGAGGTCTGAGTACATTATGAGATTAAATGTGGTCCTCTGAGCTTCATGCTAGGTTTGCAACAGGGCTGAGCCCTCCCTCCCTGCTGTCCTGGTACCCGCAGGGTTTGGGCTGGTTTCTGGCAGGTAGAAAAGTTTAGTGTTTCTTTTATTCCATGAGCCTCACTCTGAAGGGCTGTGTAGGCAGGGAGGATTGTTTCATTGGGAGGTCTTTCTTTGAGTAAGGCAATCTACATAACTCAGAGCACATCTTGGTTTTCTCTCTGAATGTTTAGTTTCTGTGGAATACCGGTGCCTGAAAGGCTTAACAGTTCAACGTTCCAGAGGCTTTCTCGGTTTCTAGACATATCCATGGTTTGTTCTTTTTCATCATACAAAGACAGCTCTAACTTCCTCCTTTAGTCATGTTCTACTGAGCCCTTTGGCACTGGCATAAATTAGGAAAGACAGGCAGGGCTGTCATGTTGCTAAGGAAAGCAGATAGGGATGCCTTGTTGCTGAAAAAAAATATTCAGGCCTGTCTTGTTACATAGTTTCATTTTATTCCACAATGTTGGTAAATAAAGCCTCCAGATTGGAACTCAGGAGATGCCCATGATCATTGCTCCATTCCTCTTCCCTGCTCTTACCATACTGCCTTTCTATTTAAATTCATTTTTAATTTTTGTCAGAAGCAAAGAGGCAATTTAAAATTCTCATGTAATTTTTATTCATGAATTACTAAAATACATGAAGAACATGTTAATTCAAGCAATATAAAATGGCAGATGGCATGAATTTGATCTTTTTCCCTCTACTATTTCACTTTTGCTCTACCCTGGGGTGATCACTGCTACTAGTTAGTTATGTATCCCTGTATCTAAAACAAATGTGCACAAAGGACAGGCTTGCCCATAGCTACCCATGGTCCCCCAAACTACTATCTTAATAGGAGGCCAAATTTTCATTCACACTATGGAGATTCAAACTTCTATACTCAGGTTCACAGACCTGAGCCAATTCTGTGCTGGAACCACATGACTGAAGGTGGTAGCTCATTGTTCACTAAGGAAGAAGTCTGTAGTAGCTGGAAATCTGCCCTCTGCGTTTCCGACTAAGTCACAGTATCAGGTATGAAGACTAAGGAGTTACACAGGCCTTCTAGAGTTTAATAGACTTTGGGTTTTAACTTTTGTATTTCCAAGTTTCGCTGCAGATCAAATATTGGGCTTGCACAGCAGCAGCCCAAGAGGAAGTGATGTCCAGAACTTGTGTAAGTGTTACAGATTATTTGAATATTTTTACTGAAATTTCTTTTTTCCTACAATACACACCTGTGGCCAAATGTGGGCTTTCTTACAGCTAGATGACCGATGGCACAACACTGGATCTAGCTTATACCTAGTTCTGCAGCCTTGTTCTGGAATATGGGCTGTTTCAGTCTTAGATATAGAACTCCACTTTTTCTCCCCTTCTCTTTCTCCTCCCTCTCTGTCCTTCAGCAAAGAATTCAAATAATCATTTGTTGAAAAAAATGCTTGGAAAATTGTCATAATATTAAACAGTAGTGTCCACCCTTCAAGCCTGACAATTGTGTTAAAATAGGTGGAGAACAAGCATAATAAAAAGTAAGTGCACATACAGATGTGCACACCCAAACCCACAACTACCCCAGATAGACACTTACATACAAACACAGAAACACTCAAAAAGACCACAGGACATTTAAACCTTGTTTCTTAATAATTTAAAAACACCAAAACATTTGATGCAGTCAAAAAATCACTAGTGCACCCACGCACGCACATCACACACACACACACAGAGCCAATACTGGAGCTTCAACGCAGGATGTGGTTAATGTCCCTGAGATTTTGAAATGAAAGCTACCACTTTACTCATTTGCACCACAGCTCTACTTGTGTCTTTTTAATGGCCAATTGGAGATGAAAAACACATGGACTTTTCTGCAAAAGTTGACTTCAAACCACAATACTCACATCTCAGTCTCCAGAATGATTGAACAATTTATATTCTCACCAGCAGTGATAGAGTTCCCTTTTGGCCACACCCATAACAGCATTATTTACTAATCACTTTTACATGTTTTTATTAGCCTTCCTTACTGCAGTGAAGTGGAATTACAGTGTTGAATGTTTTACATTTCCTTTATGTTCAGAGATGTTGAACATTTCTTTATGTGTCGATTGGCCAATCGTACTTACTCTGAGAAGTCTGTCTTTAGGTCACTACCTCATTTATTAATTGGGATGTTGAGGGTTTATTGGGGGTAATCTTTTGTGCTCTATTTATATTTTTCCTATTAGGTCCTTGTCTGATGAATAGCTCACAAAATTCTTTACCCATTCTGTGGGTTTTGTATTTAGCTTATATTCTTTGCCAGACAGAAACTTGTAAGTTTCATGCAATGCCGTTTATCCAGTTTTTCTTTGATTTCTTGTGATTCTGGATCTTTAGTTAGAAACTTTGGAGCTGTGTTTTAGGAGCCATGGTGTTTCCTCTGCCACTTCTTGTAATATTTTCATGGTTTCTGGCCTATATGGCTTGGCATATGTGGACACCATTTATTTGATCTGCTCACAATTCTTTGGTTCTCAGAGACAGCAAAGTGGTACTCTTTCTAAGTAAGATGAGTTGGCTCATGGTTGTTTAGAAGGGGGATGGCTACTCAGAAGTGTGAATACGGAAATCATAGGTGGTAGGCTCAGGTATAATTATTTTAATTGCATTTTTAATTGTAAGTACAATGAATACTAATCAGTGACATTTTTCATCAACTTCCCCATCCCTGAAACTCAACTCCTTCCCCTCCATTTTCCTAGTTTCATTGGGTATGAGTTGAAAATTGTGATTTCATTCATCTCCTTCCGCTTTTCAAGTGTCAGTTTCCTCATATACATTTTATTGTACTGTTAGATTTTCTAAAGGATTACACCATTTAAATTCTTTCCAACATATATTGTATTTCATGAAATATATATATATATATATATATATATATATATATATATATGTATATGTGCATACAACACTATATATGTTTACATATAGACCGAGCTTCCACATATGAGAGAAAACATACATCCTGAATTCACAATATTTTTTCCAGGTCCACCAATTTCTTTATAAATGATGCAATATTCTAATGGATGAGAAAAATTACTCTGTGTTCATTTCCCTAACATCACCTTATCTGACCTTTTCTGCTTGTCTCAGACATAAACTAGTTGTTGTAAAGAAGGGAAACCATGGGACCTATGTTTCTTTGGGCCTGGCTACTTCACTTAATATAATTTTTTCCAAGCCTTTCTATTTCCTAACAAATGGGGCAATGCCATTCTTTCTGATGGAGGCATAGAATTCCATTGTGTATATATTCCGCATTTTCTTGATCCATTCATCTACTGAGGGGCATCTGGTTTGGTTCCATATCTTAGCTATAGTAAATAGTGCTGCAATAAACATAGTCGTGCTGTAGCTTTAGTGTGGCCTTATTTGTAAACATTTGTGTGCCCAAAAGTATGATTGCTGGGTCATAGGGGAGCTCTATGTGGAGTATTTTGAGGAACCTCCATACTACTTTCCAAAGTGGTTGAACAAGTTTACACTCCCACCAACACTAAGGTATGTGTTCAAATGTATTTTTCTTTCAATTGATTGTTTCTAACACATTTATAAGATTATTTCTTTGTTGCTTTGTCGGTCCCTCCCCCACAGTATAACACCTGCTTTCACTTTATTTGATGTCGGTATAATTTGTGGAGGGGGAAGGGAAAAAATCGTTTAAATAGGGATACAGTTGGACCCATTGCAACAATGAGATGTACAAGTCATTATGTCAAAAAATCAACTTTATAACTTGTGGTGGGGGGGCAGTAGCGGGGAGGATTGGGTGGGAGGGCGGGGAGAGGATGGGAAGAGATGGGAAGGCGAAACAAAGGAGGAGGCTACAATGCTTGATAACTAATGTACTCATTATTTGCCCATGGAATTGTAACCCCTCTGTACGGTATTTTCACAATAAATAAGATAAAAATAAATTAAATTAAATTAAAAATAAATAAATAAATCCAAAAAATACCATATTTTCTTGATCCATTCATCTATTGAAAACATTTGTGCTATATCTATACCTTGACAATGAACATAGTTGTGTAGGTGGCCTTACTTTATCCTGATATTTAGTCTTTTGCATAAATGTTCAAGAAAGGTAGTACTGGACCACAAGGTAGATCTAATTGTTTTGTGAGGTTTTTTTTTTCAGTGTAGTTGAAAAAGTTTACATTCCCACCAACAATGGTTTTTGATCATTCTAAAGTGAGATGAAAAATGAGCAGCAAGTCAAGTGGCTGTGTATTGTTGTTGTTGTTGTTGTTTTGTTTGGTCATGGGACCTGAACTCTAAGCCTAGGTACTGAAGTTCAACTCTTCAGCTCCTGGATAGAACACTACCACTTGAGCTACAGAACAACTTCCAGCTTTGTCTGCGTATGTGGTGCTGAGAATCACTCCAGGGCCTCATGATTGCAAGGCCAGCACTCTACCAGAGAGTCACCTTCCCAGCTCATCTCAAGTGTTTTTGTTTGCATTTACTTTATAGCCAGAGATGTTGAACATTTTAATGTGACTACTGGCCAATTGTATTTCCTTCGAGTAGTCTCTAAATAGCTTATTTGCCCATTTTTTAATTGGGTTGTTAATTCTTTGCTAGTATAATTCATTGAGCTCTTTGTATATTCTGAAGTAGACCTGGCAAAGATCTGTCCTTCCATAGGCTCTCTTTAGTTTGCTAATGATATCCTTTGACATGCAGAAACTTCTTAGTTTGGTACAATACCATTTATGAATTCTCTCTTTGAGTCCAGGCATTATTGATTGTGAACTCTATATTACTGTTCATTGGGAGCCAAAGTTAGCAAGTCTTATACTTTCGGAACAATCCTTTCTATATTTCAATCCTAGTCATGGACAGGTATGGTTACGCCAGTTTTACAGGTAGAAAGGTCAAAATCTAACATTTTTTCAAATTCTTTAAGCCACACATCTAGTCAAAGCATAGTCTAGAACCTATATTATTCTTGTATAGTCTCAAGATAGGTTTTCTCAGTTGTTTAAGGATACAGGTGGACCTGTTGCAACAATGAGAAGTACAAGTTGTCATGTCCAAAACGAGCTTTACAACGTCGGTGCGGGGGGGGGGAGGGGGGAAGGAGAAGGATTGGGATTGGGGGGGAGGGGGGAGGCTGGAAAGGGATGTGAAGGGTAAACAAAGGAGGAGGCTGCAATGCTTGGTAAGAAATGTACGCATTATCCTGTCCATGTAATTGTAACTCCTCTGTACAGTATGTTCACAAATAAAATAAAATTAAATTAAAAAAAGATAGGTTTTCCTAGTGACTTTCTTTATATTTCTTCCTTAACTCTGAAAATCTGTGTACAATATGGTGGCTAATGACCACATGAGAATGCTGAGCACTGTAAATTGTGGTGTTGTATTGGTTTTGCTTTAAGGATAATGTGCACCATGGACTTGGAACACTACATAGAAAACAATGGGAAACTACATCTTTGTTTGTTTTGCAAGTCCTGGGGCTTCAGCTCAGAGCTTGGACACTGTCCCTGAGGGTCTTTTGCTCAAAGCTAGTGATCACTCTACCACTTAAGCCATACCGCTAATTCCAGCTTTTTCTGTTTAATTGGCACTGAGGAATCAAACTCAGGCCTTCATGCATTCTAGGCAAGCACATTACCAATAAGCCACATTCCAGCTCTTCGGTTTTTTCACGAGTTTCCCGCTTTCTTGAGCAGGCTGGCTTTGGACTGTGATCCTCAGATCTCAGCTTCCTGAATACCTTTGATTACAATCATGAGTTACTGGTGCCTGGCAAATGGTGATTTTTAACCTACTTTTAATTTTCCTCATTGATGGAACAGCTCAGTAGATAACATGAAAAAAGCAGAAAGGCAGACGGAAAAGCAACAGTAGTAGATACTAGAAAAGTAGTACAAAAATTGGCAAAATAAAGTAAAGGGTTGCAATTAAATTTATAGCAATAGACCAATGTTGCTTTTTTATTTAACAAACATATAGTACTTTTACATTCCATTAACAGGGAAATGAGGGGACATACAAACTGTTTACAACATTTAAACTTTTCTGTATACTATACGTATCCAACACAATTTATTGTTAAAAAATGCCAACAAGTTCAGGTGTGAAAATATATGCTTGTAATCTCAACTCTTAGGAGCTAAACTGCGAGGATTGAAAGTTGTTATATAGATTATAGAAAAACTATGTCTCTGAAATAAAAGAAATAAAAAATAAAAGGGGAAAAAACAAGTCTGACCAAATATTTCCTGGGAAATTTTGTCAAGGAAAATAATTTTTTTCCCTATTGTTAGGTGTCAAACCTGGAAAATTGCCCATTGTATACAAGTCCTTTACTACTTGAGTAATGCCCCAAACCTTTTTATTTAAATGCTGTTTTTCAGTTTGTTTGGTTAGCAGTCTTTCTTTCTTTCTTTCTTTCTTTCTTTCTTTCTTTCTTTCTTTCTTTCTTTCTTTCTTTCTTTCTTTCTTCCTTTCTTTCTTTCTTTCTCTCTTCCTTTCTTTCTTCCTATCTATCTATCTTTCTTTCTTGTTCTTTCTCTCCTTCTTTCTCTCTTTTTCTTTCTTTCTTTCTTTCTTTCTTTCTTTCTTTCTTTCTTTCTTTCTTTCTTTCTTTCTTCCTTTCTTTTTTCCTTCCTTCCTTCCATCCTTCCATTCTTTCTTTTGTGGGGATAGGCCACCTCACACAATGTATCTATTTGACTGCTCCAGAAATTTTTAAAAAGCAAGAAACACTTCCTAATTAACTTCATAAGCTGCATGACAAAATTAGTATGCATTTATAGTAATTTTACTTATGTAGAGAAAGGCAAAAAATCCTAAACAAAAGAGAATATGTTTGAGAAGTAAAATGGAGTTTACATTTAATTTTTTTCCATTTTTTCCTGTGTGTGTGTTTTCCTGAAGATTTAACACAGGCTTCACACATGGTAATCAAGTTATTCTACCACCAAGCTGCAACCCCACTTACATAGTTACGATTTAGAAAATCTAATGCAATTTATCACACTGAGTAAAGAAGAAATCTCATATAATCTCAATAGATGCTGACACAGAAGCATTAAATAATATTTTTAATATTACTGAAAACTCTGAAACAAGGAAAATAGCTTTAGCTTATGTAGAATATCTATGAAGCAACTACGATATTCTTTAAAAAATAGCTGAGGTATTTCTGATGCAATTAAGAGAGAAATTTGTTATCAATGATGGAATTTGACAACACATTTGATATTTTAACTGAAAAGGAGAAAGGAGAAGCAGAAGTAGAAGCAGAAGCAGAAGCAGCAGAAGAAGAAGAAGCAGAAGAAGATGCAGAAGAAGAAGAAGAAGAAGAAGAAGAAGAAGAAGAAGAAGAAGAAGAAGAAGAAGAAGAAGAAGAAGAAGAAGAAGAAGAAGAAGAAGAAGAAGAAAGAAGAAGAAGAAGAAGAAGAAGAAGAAGAAGAAGAAGAAGAAGAAGAAGAAGAAGAAGAAGAAGAAGAAGAAGAGAAGAAGAGGAAGGACGAGGAGGAGGAGGAGGAGGAGGGGGGAGGAGGAGAAGGAGGAGAAAGAGATTGCAATGGAAGGAAAATACTGTAATTTGTGAGCAAGATGGAATGGTAGTCTACATAAAAATACAAAAATGTTTACAGGTTTACATATTTCAGTATGTTAGTTTAATATGAAGTCAAACAATAAAGAAATACAAAATCTTGTACATCTCAAACAAACTTTACAATTTAGGTGGTGGTGGGGGAGTGTAGTTGTGGAGATGGGAGGGAAGGGATGGTAGGGATAAAACAAAGGAGGAGGCAAAAGAAATGTACTCATTACCTTGCTCATGGCACTGTAATCCCTCTCTACATTTTTTAACAATAAAAAAACTTATTTAAAAATAAAAAATAAAAAAGTCTATGCAGGAAATTTGTAACTTAGTGGTAGAGTATTTGCCTATTAGCTGTGAAGGGTCCTTGTTAATCAGCTGCAAAATGCATAACAGACCAGAAATTTTTAAAAAAATTATACAAAAAGGACAATAAAACACATGCTTTGGGACAAGTAAGTGGTTTTCTTCCAAAAAAGGAGTTGCAGCAGATGATTTTGGTGATATATACTTGGAATCCAAACATCCATTCTTTGGCGTTTCAAGTGTTCAAGGCCAGTCAGCTAAAAAACAAGAGGAGGATGGACATGACAGAAGAAATAATAGAGATCTGAAACAAATTAAACTTCATCTGGATGGTGGGAAGAAGTCTGTCAGCTGTATTTTTTTCTTTTAGAAAGTTTCTAGCCTTTCCACCATGTGAGTACGCAACAAGAGAGCACATTAAAGCTCTGGTAAAGTTGACCTCTCTAGATCTTGTCCTTCGGAATTTCTGTTGAGTACAAATAACTTGCTCTAGGCTATTGGGACCTGGTCTTAAGGAATTTTGCTATAGAATCACAATAGAATTCAAATACACAGCTATACCTATTTCTCTAAAGGAAGACTGATGAATTTGGCACTAGGAGAGTCCAATTTTCTGGGCAGGGGTTCTACCACATATTTTCCCTACTGCAGCCCTTGTTCTTCACTTTGAACATATAAACACACTGTCTTAGATTTCAAGGATTCTGATATACACTCTTTGATAAGAAACTATCATGAGAAATGATGATTCTCTCTATTCTCTCACACCTATAGATGTTAATAACCCACTTCATGGAGATGTATGGCACAAGGCATTTTGCTACAGTATCAGATGATTCTGAAGTGATACCACTATTCTTTTGACAGCAGTCATTCTAGATTTAAAGAAAAAATCATTGAATATCTTGAGTAAATTGATGAGGTCTTTAAAAGACAAAAGTTAGAGCAACTTTTCAGATTATGGTTGCCATGAAGTATCCTACTGGATTTAAATTCCAAGTGATGAAACAGCCACTTTCATGACACACATAAGTATAAAATTTTGTTGGTCTTAATTTCTTCGCATTTTAATGGAAATGACAAAAGTGCCAACTTATTGACTTTATAAGGAGATAGCATTACATAATTAAATTGTCAAAATTCACTGAGTTGAATAGAGAACATGCTTAATTTGTATTAAAGTAGTAATGTATTGCCATTAATACATGGATGTGTTTTATTAGTAAATATTGAAAAGGAAAACAAGTATTTCTACAGGGGATTCATCCTGGCAATAGTCATTATACAGTAGGCTGATACTCCCTGCCTTCTTTCAACCACATGCAGTTCTTGAGTGTGATATTGTTTTATTTCTACTCAAGAGCTATGGGACTCATCTTGGATTCCATTTAGAAAACACCAAAGTGCATACGGATATTATAACATTTTAAAGACCAGAAATGATCTATTGTATGGTGCCAACAATAAATAAACTCCATAACAAATAAAGACTTTAAGCGTATGTTAAGCAGTTGTTCAAAGGAGTTATAATTCAACAAATAGGGACACCTGCTGTGCCTTAACTACTTCTTTGAGTTTTCTCGTTCTTGTCAAGTTAAAAAAATATGGATCCACTCTAGGGAAAATTTCCAATTGGACTCTTTGACATGTGCCCCCTGCACCTAGAAATATATGAGAATCCACTTTGTTTTTAGATTGTTGGAGCAAATTCCAAGACATGCACAAATGGTGAATGGAAGCCAATGGTTGGTGTATATTTGTCTCTTGCACATGGCCAGGGTTCTAGCAGAAGCAGACATGAGGACATGGATAGTACTCAAGGACAAAATCTTTGGTAGCAAACACTAGGACCCGGAAGCCACCAAGAACAGAACGCACTTTCTGATGGACTTGAAGTTCCTGCAACACTACCATGGTAGCAGCAGTGGCATCACTCTGTGTACCTCGCATCCATGTGGAAACCTTGTCAACAGTCCTCCAGTCGGTTCATGCCAAGCTGTGATTGGTCCATGCCAGCCATTCTGAATGGTCTCTAAGGTCCATTACAGTGCTGGGTGTTCCTCTTAACCTACTAGATTCAGTCCTATGTTGACAATTTTGAGTGGTTTTGTTTTGGAGGGGGGCTAAGTTTTGTTGGGGTTTGGGTATTTTCTTTTCGTTATTGCTCTGTTTTTTTTTATTTTCTTAGCTAAGTTTAGGTAGATTTACTCCTTGCCATCCTAGCAAAAAGACATGAGAACACAGTGAATTATCCTCCAGATCTTAAGAGAAGGAGATTTTCACTGAACAAGACAGTATGAAGGAGATCATTGGCTATGCACGAGGAGATTTTCCCTGAACAATACAGTGTGAAGGAGGAGATCATTGGCTATGGTAGCTATGGATATGTAAAGTTGGCCTAGCACCACCTCATAGACACTAAGATGGTAGTGAAAATAATCCTGAAGGGAGAGTTCAATAATTGTCAGATCAAAAATGAGATGGACAGGTTGCGAAGGTAGCTCAGTGTTAGATGTTGCCTTTCATGCATGAGGCCCTGAGTTCAATTCCTCAGCACCACATGAACAGAAAAAGCCAGAAGTGATGCTGTGTCTCAAGTGGTAGAGCGCTAGCCTTTAACTGAAGAGCTCAGCGACAGTGCCCAGGCCCAAATTTCAAGCCCCAGAACCGACAAAGCGTTTGAAATGAGATGGACATTATTATGATTTTCACATCACCCACACATGATCAGGTCATTCCAGGTGAGGGAGAAGGAAGAGCACCAATACCTGGCAGTGGAACTTGCCATCCAGAAACCTCCTGCGAGAAATGTGAATATCATACCACCTATTCAAGAATGAAGTCAGAAGATTGTTTAGACAGATTGTGAGGACTATGCATTACTTTAACGAATATAGAAATGAACATTGAGACATTAAACCCAATAACATTGTGTTGGATGATAAAGGCAATGTGAAGGTCAATGACTTTGGTATGAGCGTAAGGATTTCCCAAGGGTAAGTTGCTGAAGGACATACATGGTACCTTAATTTTGTCCCTACAAAATATTCCTGCATGAAAATTATAATGGCTGTGAAGTAGACATCTTGTTCTTGGGAGTCTCATTCATACTCTATGGGGATGGCAAATTTTCCATTTGAATATATGAATTTTATCCAGATACAGATAATTGTCTTGGAGGTCACATGCATTTCTACATTCATCTGTACCCAAAAGAACAAAATATCATCTTGAAACTGTAAACTGCCTACCCAAACAGAGGCCCAGTATAGAACAAAAAATGGACATTGGGGGCTGTGAAGGTAGCTCAGTGGTAGAGTGCTTGCCTTGCATGCATGAGACCCTGGGTTTGATTCCTCAGTGCCACATGAGCAAAAAAAGCTGGAAGTGGTGCTGTGGCTCAAGAGGTAGAGCACTAGCCTTGAGCTGAATAGCTGAGGGACAGTGTCCAGGTCCATATTTCAGGCCCCACAGCCAAAAATCAATGGACATTGGCTCAAATAATTTGAGGAATGTTTCCTATGTCCTAATGAGCCATTATGTAATGCACTAACCCTTATTATTCTTGCACTCATGTGTGACATGAGGTACAGCCTGCCTGATATAAACAAAATGATATTGGACAGGATATTAAATGAAATCATGGTCATCTATTTTTTTATTAAAAAAGTGTCAAAATAAAATGACAACAGAATTAAATCAGTGCCTTCTTTTGTTTCACTGTTCCCATCTCCTGCAGATATATAGTATGTATATATGTATATATCTCACAAAAATATTACATATTAAATATATTATATATAATTATATGTTAATAAATATACATAATTTTGGAGATGCAGTTTCATCCAATTCTCTGCTTTTGCTTCAAGCCAGCATTCTCCTCATCTGAGCCTCCTTCGGAGCTAAGATTATAGAACAGGACCATGCAAAATATTTCCTAATAAATGCAGCAGAGAGTCTGTCTTTAACTTCCAAGAAATACTAAAAAGTTGAAGATAGTAGAATGATGAATGTAACATAAAACACTAAACTCAGTGTAAAATTTCCAAAATTTATTTTATACAAAAATTACGGGAGGTGTTCCTGGAAGATGGCTGAGGAGAAGCTGGAGGTTAAACAAGTTCTCACATAGAAAGCAGTTTTAGTGTTCCAGTGAACAGTACTAAGCCAGAGAATCACACCAAGTGTGCCATCACAGGACAGAGAATTAGGCGAGAGAGGAAAAATCAAGGCAAAGAGACAAATCTGAGCACTTGCCTGCAGCCACAGTTTCAGCAGCAGCAGCAGCGGTGGCAACACAGAGAGTCCCGAACAAAGGCACCAGATGTGGCAGGCGAACAGATTCAATTCAACACCAGCAAGAACTGACAAGGTGTAGACACCTTCATCATGCAGTTCACAGACCAGAGATGACCCAGGAACCAAGACTCTAGCATGAGTAGAAGCCTGACATCCTCACTCCTCAGGGAGCAAAAGAAGGAAGGCCACCCCTCTCCCGCCACTACAGGAGATCTCCATTTTTGATACTGACAAAGGCCTGGCTGAGGAGCTAGCACAAACACAGGCCTTGTAAGAAAACAAGAGTCATTTAGCAGGTCAAAGGAATATAACCTGACCTGAGAGGCTCAGCTACATCAAGGGAAAAGTCACTCAGCCCAGGCCGCCAGCCCCAGGAGTAGATTTCTTCACCAGGTAAACAGAGCCAGAGGATGCCCCTCCCTTAAGCAGCCTTAACAATCAATTGAAATTCAGTAAATAAAAACTCTGAGAATGGTTCCAAGCTGGGCTCTGTGAGTTTCTAAGAAGATAGATACTCAGGGAAAAGCTGTTGTTTTCTGAAAGGCCTCCACTCTACCCAGAACCTAGCCTCATCACAGCATCTCCAAACTAGAGGAAATGGCCATCTCCCTCTTTTATGATACTCAAAGCAGATCTCCCTCCCATTGAACTATCCTGGGAGGAGGATCACAAAATCCTGGGTAAAGCAGATCATTTTTCTGCCTGCTCAAACAAACTGACTTGAGAAACCATCCAAGCCACAGGAAAATCAAACACCACAAGCAGAACAGAGACTCCAACAAGACACTGGTTATGGACACAAGTGAGATACAAGATCTTCCTATCCACGCAAAAAAATCATAGAACTCTTTTTTTGTACCTTTTATAAAAAAATTTCCAATTTTTTTTTAATTTTAACATTAAAAATTTTTTTCTATTAACTTTTTTTCTTCCTCTTATAATTTTTTTTCTTTTTTCAAATTGTATTTTGTTTAGCTCTACTGGCCTTTTGATCCTTTTTCTTTCTCATTCTTTTCACCTTTTCTTCTCTTTCGTTCTTTTTTGCTTGACTTAATTGCTGTTCTGCTCATCCTCAGATATACCCGCAGTTGATTATTAGACCTTAACCCCATTGTGAACACAATTAATCCAGAAATTTATTACTCAATTTAAAACCTCTTAGACTTAAATTCCTTAGTATCAAGACTATCTTTTATACCTATATAATATTTTAAGCATTTTTATTTTTAAGTTATTCACATCTCCTTTCTCTACCTCCCCTTCACTTATTCTATTCATGTTGTTCTCTGAATATTACATTCTCATTTTGCATAATTTTAAAGTGTTGTACTTTTATTTATAACTTTTGTTTTTCTATTTTTTTCTTGTCTTTTTTTCTTTTTCTTTATTCCTTTTTCTCTCTCTCTACTATCATTCTATCCAACCTATTTCCCGCTTTGAGATTAGGACTTAGTTAACTCTCCCTCTGCCTTTCCACATCCCTCTATTCCTATTTTTACCCATATCTCTCCCTAAACCTAATAATTTCTGTTTGCCAAATTCTTCTTTGCGGTTTTTAGCCCATTAATACATAGTTGCTTGATGTTGAATAGATATATCTGTTGAACTAGATTGTATCTGCAGACTTTTGATTGTGCAACTACAGACTTTGATTGATGCTTGCCTTAAAATATTTTTCTAGCACAAAATGTGTTATTTTTCTAGCACAAAATGTGTTACTTTCATTCTAAATGGGCAGAGCAACCTGGAAAAACACAAGAAAAATGGCAAGTTCAGGTATCTCAACTCCCACGCATGAAAATCAGGGGACAGAGCAGATAATGAATAATCCAGAGGAGAGTTCCCAAAAGCTCTACAAGCACTACTGGGAAACATGGTAAATGAAAATATTGAAAACCTGCAAAGGACTCCATATGCGCATGATAAGGAGAGAGAGAAGGCAAAAAAGGTCAATGCAGGAGTATCATGAGCGTGAGGAAGTTACTTAAAGACTGATACAGGAATTGCGTGAGCAACTTGAGAAGTAAAAGAGAAATAAAGGAATGGCATGAGCAGGTTGAGATCAGTCGAAGAGAAAGTCAGGAATGGTGTGAGCAGGCTGAAAACACTCAAAGAGAACTACAGGAATTGTGTGAATGTGAGGAAGCTAATCAGAGTAATAGAGGAATTGAGAGAGCAAGATGAGAATACAGAAGGATCACCAAATACATTCATGGAATCCATAAACAGAAAGCTGAAAGGAATCAGAGAGACCACAAAGGGAATGCTGAATGGAACACAACAGAAGAAATGGAGTCCAAGAAAACCATAACCAATCAACTTAGTGATTTGAGAATCAACACTGAACATCAAATTAAGGAATGAAAGAAGTTCATACAAGATCTAAAACAAAGTTCAAACAAAGAATTTGAAGCCGTCAAGGATGACCAACTAGGAGGAAAAGAAATAAAAAAACAAAGTACTGAGTCTTGACAGCAGGTTAGACCATGAAGAAGATTGAATCTCAGGGATTGAATACAGCCTAGATATTATAGAGAAAGACCAAGCAACCATACAAGGCAACTCCATGAAATATGATACATCTACTCAACACTTGAAAGACACCATAAGAAGGCCTAATCTGAGGATAATGGTTGTAGAGGAACACCTAGAGACAGAAGTTAATGGTCTAGGAAATTTGTTTAACAGGATCCTAGCAGTGAACTTAGCAAACATGCAAAAAGATAGGCCTGTTCAAATACAAGAAGCTTTTAGAACTCCAAACAAACCAGACCAGAAAAGGACATGCACCGTCACATTACAATCCAAACTGGATCAATTCAGACCAAGGAAAAGATCCTTAAAGCTGTCAAGGACAAAAGATCAATCACCTACAAAGGGAAACCAATTAGAAACACTTCAGATTTCTCAGAGAAGACAATTAAAACGAGAAGAGCCTGGAATGGTGTATGCCAAGCCCTAAAAACAAACAACTATTAACCAAGAATTCTGTGCCCAGCTAACCATTCCTGCATAACCACAGGTCAAATAAAATCATCAATAGCAAATAAAAGTTGAAACAATATACCTCCACCAAACGAACCCTACAAAATATTCTTAAATATGTCCTACACATAGAAAACCAACAAGACCTCAATAAAGGACAAGAAACCACAACCAAACTGAGAATCCAACAATCATAGGAAGAACCCAGTTGTTGCAGCCCCCAAGAAGGTGGATATAATGTCAGGAACTCCCAAATACCTCTAAGTACTATCTCTCAACATTAACGGACTTAACTCTCTAATTAAGCGTCATAGACTGTCTAGTTGGATTAAAAAGCAAGATCCTTCTATATGCTGCCTTCAGGAGTCACATCTGCCCATAAAAACAAACACATTTTCAATGTGAAAGGCTGGAACAAAATCTACCAACCAAACGGCCCCCATAAACAGGCAGGAGTTGCAATCCTAATATCAAATAAAATGGACTTCAAATTAAAATTAGTGAGAAGAGATAAAGAAGGTCGCTCCATACTAATTAAGTGATCTCTCCTTCAGGAGGATATTACAATTCTAAATATCTATTCATCAAACAACGGAGCACCTAAATTTATGCAAGAAACACTACTTTCCCTCAAATCCCACATGGATCCAAAGACATTAATTGTTGGGGATTTTAACACACCACTTTCCCCACTAAATAGATCAACTTAGAAAAAACTCAACAGAGAAACCACAGAGCTAAACAACCGCATTAATCAATTAGATTTAACGGACATTTACCAAATATTTCACCCCACAGCGTCAGAATACACGTTTTTCTCAGCAGCACATGGAACATTTTCTAAAATAGACCACATTTTAGGACACAAAGCAAACTTGTCCAAATTCAGATACATTGAAGCTATACCTTGCATTTTCTCAGACCACAATGGAATAAATTAGAACTCAACACTAAAAGCCACCAAAAAAATTCCTGTAACACGTGAAGGCTGAACAACACACTCTTGAAAGAATAGTGGGTCATGGAAAAGATTAGAATGGAAATTCAAATGTTCATGCCATTCAACAAAAATGAACACATAATATACCAGCTCCTCTGGGACACAGCAAAGGCAGTACTCTGAGGCCAGTTTTATAACTCTGAGTTCCTATATTGACAAATTGGAGAGATCTGCAACCAACAATTTAATGAGACATCTGAGCCTCCTTGATAAAGAACAGCAAGAGAAACCCCTATCCAGTAGATATAAAGAAATAGTTAAAATTAAATGAATTAGAATAAAAAAAAACATAAAAAGAATCAACAAAGTTAAGAGTTGGTTCTTCGAAAACATTAAAAAAAATTTGACAGACCCTTAGAAATCTTATCAGAAAAAGAAGAGAACACACCTAAATAAATAAACTCAGAGATGAGAATGCAAACATCACAACAGAAACAACTAAGATTCAAAACATTATAAGGGAATACTTCTCAAAACTTTATGCTAATGTTTGAAAACTTGGCAGAAATGTACGTTTCCTAGCAAATATTGACATTCCAAAACTAAACCAAGATGAGTTAAACCAGCTTAACAGGCCCATATCAAGCATTGAAATAGAAACAGCAATAAGAGACTTCCCATGTAAGAAAAGCCCAGGACCAGTTGCTTTTACAGCAGAATTCTACAAGGCCATCAAAGCAGAGCTCACACCAATACTCCTCCAACTCTTCAATGAAATTGGAAGAGAAAGTTCATTACCAAACACATTCTATGAAGCTATCAAAACCAGGCAGGAGCTCATCAAAGAAACAGAACTGTAGACCCATTTCTTTGAGGAATATTGATGCAAAACTTCTCTACAAACTTTTGGCTAATCAACTTCAACAATTCTTCCAAAAAATTATACACCATGATCAAACAGAATTGATTTCTGGGATGCAATGCTGGTTCAATATATGCAAATCAATTAATATAATTCATCACATCAACAGGAGCAAGGATAAGAACCACATAGTTACCTCAATAAATGCAGCAACAGCATTTGACAACAACGAACACCCTTTATGATGAAGGTAATTGAAAAATTAGGAATCCATGGAACATTCCTCAATAAAATAAAGGCTGTCTATGACAAACCTACAGCCAGCATTATACTTAATGGTGAAAAACTTAAGTCATTTCCTCTTAACTCAGAAACGAGACAAGGATGTCCACTCTCTCCACTTCTTTTCAATCTAGTATTAGAACGCCTAACTACACCAATAAGTCAATATGCAAACATAAATGGGATCCAAATAGGGAAAGAAGAAGTAAAACTCTCCCTCTTTGTAGATGACATGATCTTCTATTTCAATAATCCCATAGACCTAACTCCCAAATTACTCAAGCTGATTCAAAACTTTGGCAATGTAGCAGGGTATAAAATTAACCCTCAAAAATCAATGCATTCCAACAATGAAAAAAGGGTAGCTGAAATTAGGAAAGCAGCTTCATTCCTATTAGACCCAGAAAAAAATAAAATACCCAGGAATTAAGTTATCCAAAGATGAAAAATTTAAAAACTTGAAAAAGGAAATCAAAACAGAACTTAGAAAGTGTCAAAAACTCCTGTACTCCTGGATTAGAAAGATCAATATCGTGAAAATGGCAATACTTCCCAAGGCTATCTACAAATTCAATGCAATACCTATCAATATTCCACAATCATTCTTCAAGATAATAGAATAGGCAATGCAATAATTCATATGGAACAATAAAAGACCTCGAATAGCAAAAAGGCTCCTCAACAGAAAGAACAGTGCTGGCAGAATATCAATACCAAATTTCAAACTCTACTATAAAGCCATAGTAATCAAAACAGCTTGGTACTGGCACAAGAACAGACCTCAGGACCAATGGAATAGAATTGAAAATCCAGAAATGAACCTACAGACCTATAGCCATCTAATCTTCGATCAAGGAACTAAAAAAAAATATAATCAAAGAAAGACAGCGTCTTCAGTAAATGGTGCTGGCAAACTTGGTTAACTACTTGTAGAAAAATAAAGCAATATCCATATATATCACCCTGTACCAGAATCAACTCCAAACGGACCAAAGACCTCGGAGTCAAAACAGACACTTCAAACATTACAAGATGGAATCGGAGAAACTCTGGGTCTCCTGGGGACAGGTCTAAATTTTCTTAATAGAAACCTAGAAACCCATCGAATCAAAGAAAGGTTGGACAAATGGGATTGCATGAAATTGCAGAGCTTCTACATGGCAAAGGATATAGCAATATCAATAGAAACCCCACAGATTTGGAGAAGATCTTCACTAGCCTGACAAGGGTCTCATATCTAAAATATACCTGGAACACAAAAAATTAAATCTCCCAACCACAAATTTTCAAAAAAAAATGCCCAATAAATAAGTGGGATAAGACTTATAGAGAAACTTCTCTGAAGGGGAAAGAAGGATGGCCAATAGACACATGAAGAAATGCTCAACCTCTCTAGCCATAAAAGAAATGCAAATCAAAACAACATTGAGATACCACCTCACCCCAGTTAGAATGGCTATAATCAAGAACTGTAACAACAACAGATGCTGGAGGGGATGTGGACAGAAGGGAACTTTACTGCATTGTTGGTGGGAGGGTTAACTTGTTCAACCACTTTGGAAAGTAATATGGAGGTTCCACAAAAGACTCCACATAGAGCTACCCTATGACCCAGCATTCCCACTTTGGGGCATTTAACCAAATATGCAAACAAGACCATACCAAAGCTACCAGCACAACTATGATTATTGCAGCATTATTTACCACAGCTAAGAAATGGAACCAACCCAGATGCCCCTCAGTAGATGAATGGATCAAGAAAATGTATATATACACAATGGAATTCTATGCCTCCATCAAAAAGAATGACATTGCCCCATTTGTTAGGAAATGGAAAGACATGTAAAAATTATATTAAGGGAATTAAGCCAGGCACAAAGATACATAGGTCCCATGGTTTCCCTTATTTGAAATAACTAGTACATGTCTGAGTCAAGCAGAAAACGTCAGATAAGTTGATGTTAGGGAAATGAACCATAAGATATGTATTCAAATGTTTTTTTTCTTTCATGCTATTGTCTCTAACACATTTATAAGACTATTTCTTCATTGCTTTTTATGTCCTTCTCCCACGGTATAACCCCTGCTTTCACTGTATTTGATGTTGGTATAATTTGTGGAGGGGGAGGGGAAAAACATATCGTTTACATAGGTATACAGGTGAACCCATTGCAACAATGAGACGTACAAGCAGTTATGTGGAAGATGAACTTTACAAATTTGTTAGGCTGTGGGGGAAGGAGGATTGGGGGGCCAGAGGATAGGATGGGAAGGGGAAACAAAGGAGGAGGCTACAATGCTTGATAAGAAATGTACTCATTATCTTGCCCATGTAATTGTAACCCCTATGTTCAGTATTTTCACAATAAAAAACATAGTGCAAAAAAATTAGGGGCAGTGTTATTCGATTTTCCATGAAAAAAGATTAATAAAAAATTAAAGACAGATATAGATCCCACTTGGAAATGTGAAAGTAAGTGGACTGCCCATATGTTCAAGTCCTAATACTGGCCCACAACCATACATTAAATTAGTTTTTGTAAGTCTTTTATTGTAAAAATACTGTACAGAGGTGTTACAGTTAAATGAGCAAGGTCATGAGTACATTTCCTGTCAAGCATTGTAGCCTCCTCCTTTGTTTTTCCCCTACCTTCCCTTCCCTTCCACCTACACAACAACTCAACTCACCTCCAAATATGCAGAGATCGTTTTTAATGTAGTGTCTTGTATATCACATTTTTAAAATGGGTTAACCTGTATGCCTATTTAAATATTTTCTGTTTTCCCTTACCCTCCCCAAATTATAGAAATGTATATACAAGATGCAGGGCACCAGAATCAAATACAGTGAAAACAGGGATTGTACCTTCTGGGAGGATCATATAAAGTAACCAGAAATCACATGGTACCGTATAAATACATTAGAAACATCAACAAGAAAGGAAAAACCACTTGTGTCCCTATCTTGGTGTTCATTTCACTTAACTTCATCTTATCTGGTCACTTGTACATAGCTTTTGACCTTTTCTGCTTGTCCTAGGCATATACTAGTTATGGCAAATAAGGGAAACCATGGGACCTATGTTTCTTTGGGCATGCCTTACTTGACTTAATATAATTTTTCCAAGTATTTCCATTTCCTAACAAATTGGACGATATCATTCTTTCTGATAGAGACATAGAATTACATTATAGATAGATAGATAGATAGATAGATAGATAGATAGATAGATAGATGATAGATAGATAGATCGATAGATAGATAAATAGATAGATAGATAGATAGATATAGATATAGATACATCTCTCTCTTTATATATATATATATATATATATATATATATATATATATATATATATATATATATATATTTATAATCACCTTTCTTGATCCATTCATCTACTTAGGGCCATCTGGGTTGGTTCCATATTTTATCTATGGTAAATAATACTACAATAAACAGCGTTTTGTTGGTAGCTTTAGTATAGCCTTGTTAGTGATCATTTGTGTAAATGCCTGAAAGTCGGATTGCTGGGTCATAGGGGAACTCTATGTGGAGTCTTTTGAGGAACCTCCATACTGCTTTATAAAGTGGCTGAAAAAATTTTAAACTCCCACCAACAATGCAGTAGAGTTCCCTTTTGGCCACATCGCCTACAGCATCTGTTGCTATTAAATTTCTTATTTATAGCCATACTCACCGGGGAAAGTTGAATCTCAATGTGGTTTTGATTTGCATTACTTTTATGGCTAGAGAAGATGAGCATTTCTTCATGTCTGTATTGGCCATTGTTATTTCCTCTTCTGAGAAGTTTCTCTTTAAGTCTTTAGCCCACTTATTTTATCAGGCAGTTCTTTCTTTGATACGTTTTTGTTGGAGGATTTAGTTTTTTGAGTTCCAAGGGTATTTTAGATATGAGACCCTTGTCTGTTGTATGGCTAGTGAAGATCTTCTCCTAACCCATGGACTTTTTTTTATTGATTTTGCTAGCTATGTCCCATGTCATGCAGAAGCTCTGCACTTTCATGCAATCCCATTTGTGCAACCGTTCTTTGATTTGTTGTGTTTCTAGTTCTCTATTAAGAAAATTTCTGCCTATGCCAAGGAGACCTAGGGTTTCTCCTATTCCATCCAGTAATGTTATTAGGGTATCTGCTTTGACTCTGAGGTTGATCATTAATTTTGTAGGCCAAAACTTGGGTTTTTTCCATCTTTTGTGTTCATAGGAGTGTCTGTATTTTGTGGAAACAGGCTGCTCTACAAGGTATCATTCCGGGTTATGTAGTAGTTATTACATGGCTCCATGTAAGTATTGTGTAATGACATTGAGCTTTCTAATGATTTACCTACATAAATCTATTAATGTTAATTGTCATGAAGAATGTCAAACCTCCATTTTTGTGCCCATCTCCATCGTTGCTCTCCCTATTGTCTAGCAGTTTATATCACAGTCAGTATAACTGAAGCTGGCATATGGAACAGACATGGACTCTATGGATCCTGGCTGTTAATGGTCCCAAGTACAGCAAATATCAGAATCAATGAGATCAAAGCAGTTGTCCCAGGTGCCTAGTTGTATGAATGTCCTTGGCTTCCAATAGACTCACCTGCCTCTGTCAGAAGCGTGGTAATGGTTTATCACCATGAAAACTTACACGGAAGCTTAATTTCTCAGTGTAGCCATGTCAGGAGGTGGAACTTTTAAGAGAGATTTCAATCATAAATGGATTAATACAATCTCATCAACTCTCTAGGGACTAACATTATCACTGTTAACAGTTTTTGAAAGCAACCTATGCCCCTTACTCCCTGTCATTCTAGCACATGCTATGATGCCAAGATCTTCTGTGATATGATTCACCAAGGGGACCTTGTCCCAGGTGCTACCATGCAATTTAGACTTTCCAGCCACTACTATTGTGATTGAAATAGACCTTTTATTCCTTATGAAGTGTACAGCTTCAAGGATTTTGTTAAACCATAACAATATGGACTAAGATGCTATTCTTTTTATCTTTTTCATGGAACTGATGATTAAACTGAGGGCCTTACACTTACTAGGCAAATATGGTACCAGTTGAGGCAGCATGCCCCCAATCAATTTTTTTTCAGCTTGCTTTTCATATATGGTCTTGTGCTGACTTCACTCAAGCCACCCTAAGTACCCCATCCTCCTATAACTCTACCTCCCAATATCTGGGATTACAGGCCTGTGACACCACAGTTTGCCTGTTAGAATATGCTATTCTTTTGGGGAAAGAGATACAGACCCTTGAGATGCCTATGTGGGTTTTGTGTGTGTGTGTGTGTGTGTGTGTGTGTGTGTGTGTGTGTGTGTGTGTGTGTGTGTGTGTGTGTGTGTGTATTCAGGAGAACTGTTCTTGGTGATTTACTTAGTACTGAGGGAGAGTCTTCCTGAAGAATCTGTATTCTTCGTTCCTTTCACTGAAAAAGAAATGCTTCTCTGCGTGCAAGTGTCTCTCAACTGTAATCCTAGCTCTTCAGAATGCTGAGATTTGGGGATAACATTGTTAAACCAGGTGATCCAGGAAAAGTCCATGACACTCTTATCTCCATTTAATCACCAAAAAAGTTAAAAATGGAGCTGTGGCTTAAGTAATAGAGCAATATGCTTGAGGAAAAATATACGAATAGCACCTAGACTCTTATTAAGGCTCAGGACCAGCACCCGTACAAAATCTCCAGATCACACTTATGCCATTACAAGTCGCCATTATGTCTAATGGTTTATTTCTACAGGACAGTTGCAATGTAAAAAAAATCTTTTATTTCTTCATAAGATATGTTCTTTCTGGACCAGCTTTATGCCCCATTTTTCTTGCTGGAATGATGTCTTGATTTTGAAGTAGAGGAAATATTCAGTGCGGAATCCCTCCCTTATCCATTATTAACATGTTCTCTCTTTTATTTTTTGGCAGTCTTTGGCAATGAACTCAGGTCCTGGGCACTGTCACTGAGCTTCTTCTTTGCACAAGGCTAGCACCATATGCACAGCATAACTTCTGGCTTTTTCTGTTTATGTGGTACTGAGTAATTGAACTCAGGGCTTCATTCATTCTAGGCAAGTGCTCTACACTAAACCACATTCCCAGCCACATGTTCTCTTTCTAAAATATGTCTAACATGTTTACCTCTGTCCCATCTCTGAAGCCACTACTCTTGAATATATCCTCAGTTTAACTATTAACTACTTTTCATTCCCTATAACTGCCGAATTATTTTCCATTGGACCCATGGAACTATCTTTCATTTTCTTAAATTTCACACTTCATTGTCTAAAGTCAAACAATACCTCAACGTTACCAGTGTCTGAAATTGAGGACACTTAGAATAATAAAAATATTTTGCTACTTTTTTTGGCCGTGGGCTTGAACTCTGGACCTTGGGCACTGTCCTTCAGCTCTTCAGCTCAAGGCAAGTCCTCTACCACTTGAGCCACAGTGCCACTTCCAGTTTTCTGAGTTTATTGCAGATAATAATCTCTCAGCCTTTCCTACCCGGGCTGGCTTTGAACCGGGAGCATCAGATCTCATCCTCCTGAATAGCTAGGATTACAGGAATGAGCCCCCAGTGCTCAGCTAATAAATAGCTTTTCATATGTATCAGGTGATACACAACAACTCAGACCCTTGGGGAGTCTTTTATCTTCCAGTCTGGGCAGGATATAACCCCACAATAGACTCTGGTAGGTAGCAAAATTAAAGAGATTCTACAAATATAATTAGTTCCCACAAGAGTTGGGTATGAGTTACTTCCAAGGAGTGAGTGCAAATTAAGGCTTTTGTAGAAGTCAGTGAAGCCAACAGAATGAATCCAACAGTAAGGAGAATATGTTTGTCAAGAAAGTATGGGGGTGTCTAGGAGCTGACAACAGTGGTTGTATGATAGGTGACCAGAGAGCAGAAACCACTGTCTCAAAACCTCAGGACCTAAACCCAACCAGGCATCCCTTAAGCTTGGAAGAGATCCCCACATTCCATTAGAGACAATAGCCTGGTGGCCCCCTGTTAGAAACTGAGCAGCTGCTATAGACAAACCACACCCAAACTACCATCCCAAATTTCTAACCTACAATATTTGGTATTCAATGGATTAACAAAGAAATTTCTAGTAATTTGCCACATAATGTGACAAAATAAATGCATCTCTCAGAGCACTGGTGCCTCACACCTGTAATCCCAGTTACATAGGTGACTGAGATCTGAGGATCCAGTTTCAGAGGGATTTCAAGCATCAATATCTGTGATATTCATATTGCCAATAAATAACAAAAACCTGGAAATGGTGGTATGGCTTATGTAGTAGGGCAACAGCCTTAAGGGAAAAGATAATTAAAAGCACAAGACACTAAGTTGAAACTCCAATACCAGCACATACACACACACACAAAAAAAAAAACAACACAAAAATAGAATAGAAAAATGAAAACATTTGTTGAAGACCACCTGGTATTTTCTCTGCTCTGTGTAAAACTCTAATTTTTCTCAAACTTTTTCCTTATGCTTGAAGTAATTTATTAAAATTCTATAACAGCACCATAAAGATATCTAATTACACAACTGCACAAATGTGTTGGCCACAGCCATTTCTATATATCATATTGTAATTGTTACTGCAAACAAAGTACCTTTCCTACTAATTTAATCTAATTAATTGGAAAAACAGGATTTGTATCTTAGTTGAAATTAAACTTAAACTTCTTAACTCATCAAAAGGAGTATGTGGGTGCTGTCACTGAGAGAAGCACAGAGCTGTTTGACATCAGGGGAGTTCCTCTGATAAAGCAAGGTCTATCATAAAGTCATGTAGATAATTGTTTATCTTTGCTCTTTATCATTCTTGGTGTTACACCTTTTGAGTTCTTGATTATTTATTTGGCAACTCACCCTTTAGTATATGTCTTCCAGTAAAAAATACATTTTGCCATACAACAGATGTTTATCCTTTAGATGAGGAATGCATCTTGTTGTTTCTCAGGGTTTATTTAGAAGCAAAGAGGAAGTGCTTGCATGTTTCTAAATATCTTGTTTCTTTCTGATTTCCTGTCTGCCATTCCTCAAGGCTTATTTTTCCTAATTGATGGTGCCTCCAATCTATACAAATTGCTATTAAGACATCATACTATTGCATTCAATGTATAGATTGTTTTTGATGGATATTAATACCTACTTGATGCTGTGTGTTGCTGTCCACAATTGAGCCATGGTTTTCCTTTTAGCTCTATTTCAATTATTTTTGTAAGTGTTAATTTTCTTTATAATGTATGATGTATTTTGTGTTAGATAGTTCTTAGTGTGTTTTATTGGATTGTATTGGTATGAACAACACTGGGGATTGAACTCATACCTCGTTTATGGGAAGAAACACTCTACCACCTAAGTGACGATCAGCTATAGCAATTTTTTTGTTTTTTTGTTTATTTGTTTTTCTTGGTCATGGGGCTTGAACTCTGGGCCTGCGTGCTATCCCTCAGCTCTTCAACTCAAGGCTAGTGCTCTACCATTTTAGCTACAGTGCCACTTCCAGTATTCTGCGTGGTTATTTGGAGATAAGTGTTTCATGGGCTTTTCCTTCCCAGCCTGGAGTTGAACCACAGTCCTCAGATCTTAGCCTCCTTAGTAGGTTGGATTACATGTTTGAGTGACTGCCACCCGGCTATGGTAGTTTTTTCTTTTAACAATTGAAATGATGAATTTTTGTCCTAATTTAATTTAATATTTTTATCTGTTTTTTTTCATCCCATGGAATTGAGTATAGGACCCTTTATATGTATGTATGTGAGTGCTTCTATGTACATATGTGCCAATACTGAGGCTTGAATTTCCTTAACTTTTTCCAAGCAAGGTTGACCCTACACCACTTGAGCCAGACCTTCAGGTTTTTTGCTGCTTAATTGAAGGCAAAAATCACTGATTTGCTACTTTGAAGGATTAATTTTTGGATGGCAGTTCGGAGCCAGACTGTGCAATCTCCTTATCTCTTCCCTCTAATAAATTACTCAGGAAACGCTTCAAGTGTCACTGTGGCTCAAGAGGTAGAACACTGCCCTTAATGAAAAGCAACTCATATACTGTGCCTAGGCCTGAATTTAAACCCTGGGGACAGCGCGTTAAAAAAAAAATAACATACTCTGAATTGTTTGACCAGTCTAGCTTTAAACCATGATACTATAGATCTCAGGTCTGAAGTAGTTGGGATTACAGGTTTGAGCCTTTAGTTATAATAATAGCTTTCTATTATTTTCAATCATTATTATTGACAGATGCTTTAAAAAACACATATTGCTAAAAGTAGCTCATGTTAATAATCCTTGATATTATGGAGGGTGAGACATAAGAACCTCAGTTTGAAGTTGGGCCCAATGACAGAATGTCTGAGTCTTATCACCAACTAACAACCAAAAGGTTGGATGTAGAACTGTGGCCCAAGTTTTAGAGTCATAGCCTTTATCAGAAAAAGCTTAAGGACAGTGCTCATGCAATAAGTGCAAGTCTCAAGATCAGCACAAAAAAATAAAATAAACAGAACCCAAAATAATCCCAGGTATGGCTAGTGATAGTTTGCCTAGTTTTCCTAATATCCTGAATTTTATAGCCACCACAAAGAAAAATAGACAAACCAACAAATTACGTATCCACAGCCAGATGAAACTTTTCCTGATATATCTGCACTAATTATATTTTTAAAAAGTCTTACACTCTTTCATTTAGAAAGTTAACCTAAAAATAACGCCAGTTGAATAGAAATTATATGTGATGACTACTTCAGCAACAAAGTATTTTTTAGTTTTTTTTAAAAAGGACGTCACCTATTTGTCACCATATATATATATATATATATATATATAAACATTATTAAAATTTCAACTAAATATTAACTTCACTATCCTCTAAATTGAAGTGTTTACATATATTTTATATCAGAGTGAGTTGTATAAACATTAGGGAGTTAACTGAGGCAATGAAAAGGGGTGCAGGAAGAAATGTTCCTTTCAGAGCAACTTGGTTTGAGGCTGGCCACCAAGGTACGTCTTCAAGAGGCCAGGGCTGTTTCTATTTCCTAAGGTGCCTTTCCTTGATTGGTCCTCTTCCTCTTGAGTCTAATAAAAGGAAGTGCTTATATGTGGGAGAACAACAGCAGCTTGAGTTGAAGATTTTCCTTAAATCCTCTTTCTTGTGTTTAAATGCAGGAACTAGAAAATTCACTGGCTGCATGAACTCTAACTTTGAAAGAACTTCCAAGTATGAAGACTAACCTGAGCCAGCACATTGTGGAGGAGGACATGGTGGTGGCAAAGAACAGATAGAACTTTTGCACAGAACATGCACATTCTTCTCCTGTGTGTAAGTCAGTAAGTCTGCATATAGGAAACTTCAATGTCCCAAAATTCCAATGTTAGAAAGGAGCTTTAATTTTGTTAAAGTTCCTTTTCAGTGGGATCCATGCTTCTCCACTGTTCCTTTAGATTCTGCAGTTTTAGAAGGCAGTAGCATGCTTAATAGAAACAACCCCTTGCTTCCACAGCACTGGATGCTGCAAGTCTGTACAAATTTATGGAAAATTTTAAAACATACTTCATCAGGGAGGAGAACAATGAGAGGGATGGTATTCTAATGGGGTTCAACTATTATTGTTTAGATGGTGACAAGTGTTGTCTGTATGTTGAGAAGCCTCTCTCCTTGCTTGAGCAACACCTCATCTGAGCCTAACAGCTGGGATCGTATTGGGCTCCTCTACATAAACATATAATCAGCTACTTTTTAGAAGTGCTGGGTTTTATAAACTATTAGAAGCTATCAGATTAACTGCTTGAACTCAAGAGGGTACGGGTACTTAGCTGTTCACTTCTACTCAGGATAGTCCGGGTTAGTGTATTAGACAGTTTATATAAGTGATAAAATCAAAGCAAATGGAAGGCTTCAAGTAGTCTTAAAGATCTTTAAGAACATAAAATTCAGTGGAAAGTGGCACTGTGGTTCAAAGTGGTAGATCACAGGCCTTGAACAAAATATTCTCAGGGACAGTGCCCAGGCCCTGAGTTCAAACCCTACGATCGCCAAAAAAAAAAAAAAAAAAAAAAAAAATTGCTTGTCTCATTTTGAAATGTCAATTTAAGCTTGTTATTTAAATTTTATATAAAAAGAAAGTTTTTGGTCTCTTAGGAAAGTTCTCCAAAAATTAATGTAGAGCAGAAGAGAAGAATGTAGAACCATTGTGAGATTAATTAGGAATTCAGAGCTATGAAAGACTAGAGTTTTAAAAGCTGAAATAAATACATGTCAGAGTGATGGAAACAAACTTAGCTTTCTAGGGATAGACTTTCAAGTCTTTTCAACACATTTGGATGGTTAGATGATGCTACATTTTTTAATTTTGCCTCACTCTGTCTTGGCGAGGTTTTTGTGGGTAAGAAGAAAATCCATTTTTCTTACCTATTTATGAACTGCACGATAAAACTTTAGCAAAGGACCTTCTGTGGCCACTTTTTAACTGGAAGTATTATAAGTTTTTTAAGACCTCAGAATCCTTTTGTACTGTTAGCCAGGCTGTTTTGAACTATTTATTTTCAAATTTATTAGCATAATACATTTATCATTGTAGGGAGGAGAATCCTATGCTAAATAAAGTCTACTTGCGGGGGTTGTTCGTAAGCAATGAGCCATTGGGTATTTCTGGCTTAGCCTGTGTAGAGTAGACTGGATTGAGGTGACATTTCCATGATTTATAAGTAAAATCACCCTGCTCTATTAGAAGTATGGGATCAAAAGAGTGATGGGCATTGGTTTAAGATTTCTTTTATTTTGCTATGTATAAATCCTCCATCATATATTTGGCTTTAATCTTCCTAATATGTTGTATTTTAAATATTTGGTTTTAGTATGATGTGAATTATAGTTTTTAAATTAAATAAGCAAGACATGTGACCTGAATGAGATAAGAATTTAATTAATTTTTTGGTGGGGTCCAGTCTTGGGGCCTGAACTCTGGGCCTGGTCGCTGTCCCTCAGCTCTTCAGCTCAAGGCTTGCGCTCTACGAGTTGAGCCACAGCGCCACTTCTGGCTTTTTTTTCTTTTTTATGTGGTGCTGAGGAATCGAACCCAGGGCCTCATGCATGCAAGGAAAGCGCTCTACCACTGAGGCACTTTCCCAGCCCTAGAATTTGATTAATTTTAAAAGGGAAAATATTATCAGAATTAAATCGTCACTCAAAAATCAATATTGAAAGGACATAAAGCAGAAGAATTTATGTGGTGCTTTATATATTCAGCCTTTCTTGCTTATAAGGTTTGCTGTGACCTGTTAGTAACAGATTTGCAATGGGTAAAAGTCCAGTTGTTCAAAAAAAGTTGTTACTTCAGCAAAGGTATGACAATGTATGAGAATGTTGAACCCTAGGTTTTTAAGAGGAAGAAACACAGATGTAAGACCTCAAAGATGCTGACTAAAATGAATGAAATTCACAGTCCATTAAAAGGAGTGTTTGCTATCTTCAACAGCCAAATGCATTTTTCTTTGCATGTGACTATCAGCAAAGATAAGATTGTAGACAGACTCAGTTCGTGGTTCTTATTCAATGAAGAGAATAAGGAGCTGTGTGGATGGCTGGTGTAGATGGAAAACAGTTCTACAGACAGCAGACAGCATCATTGAAGAAAGGCTTGAGAAGTTTCAGAAGGTGAGCCAACAGTGTCCAGGCAGGTGTAGTTTGAACACCCTTCTCACTGTTGAGAATCACATGTTACAGGCATGTTTCCTATAAGGGTTGAAGAGAACAGTTGCTTTGTTTGCATTGGCAAGTCAGATAGGAGGACTTGCTTGGGTCTCCTGAAGTATCTTGGTGTCTCAGACCAGTGAATGTTATTGCACAAAAACAGAGGTCATCTACAATGAAGTTGATGATTTCAGATAGTCATTAGGCCTCAGATGTAATGCAGCTCAGTAATACATGTAACAAGAGTGGTATTCATATAGTTAAATGAAACTGAGTTTTATACACTTGTGAGTTCCCAAGTAAATTAGAATGGAAGATATCCATGAGAGAAATCAGTGGGGCTGTTACATCAAGAAAGTAAGAACAAACCATAATTTGAATATGTTTAGTGAGCCTTTCTTGACTTTCCAACCTTTGCCTGTGAAATTGCATTAACTATCACATATGATGAGAATTTCTCATTCATAAAACTCTTTAGGAGTCACGCCATGTTTGTGGCTAAGGAATAAATGCTTTTGAAGGCTGTAATCTTAGCAACTCAGAAGTCTGATTACTGAAGATTGAAGTTCAAATCTAGTCCAGAGAAAATCTCCCTTTAGTCCTCAAAACCATGGAAATGTAGCTTTAGCTCAAGTTATAGAGCACCTTCCTTAACAGATAAAGCTAAAACACCATGCCCAAGTCTTGAATTGAAGTTCTCAGAGTGGAACAAATAAAAGTAAAAAAGAGAGATGCAGTAATAATGGAGCTTTATGTTTTCATAACTTACCAGGACCATATGGAGGTCATACCCGTGTTAAGTTAAAAGAAGGCCCAGCTGAAGCAAATGGGTGAACAGTTGAAAAGGGCCAGCAGCAAGGCAAGAGTGTTCAAGATGGATGGCAAGCTTAGCAACATCAAGGACATTCATCTTCAAGAAAGCACATCTCTCTAATTACATATTCACCTTTCATTATTCTCCTCATCGCTATGAACATCCTCTAAGATTGGCTACACTTATCCACGAGAGTCAGCCGACCACAGCATACGATTTATGACATTTCCTGCATAAAGTTGCTTGTTCTCATTGTCATCAGCCTTTCAGCAGCTTCAGTGAAGAGCATGTTCTCCCACTTTGCCTGTAGTCAATAGTACCCTCTTCTATTTCCCTGCAAAGAAACTGTGGCTAGCAGGCTTGAGAATTGTTACATTCAGAGGTTCTTCAGTTTTGCATTTTTTCTTTCATTTCTTGGTAGGTGAGTTGGAATAAGAAAAACAAATAAGCAATTTGTTTTAGTTTAAAGGAAAAAATATTTATTTGAAAACACAAGTTATCATTATTTGAATTTATTTTTAATTTAAATATAATAGGGATGGTTTTAGTGCTGCATGCCTTTAAACCTAACTATTTAGAAAGCTGAAAGCTGGAGCTGGGAAGGTGGCTCAGTGGTAGAGTGCTTGCCTTGCATGCATGAGGCCCTGGGTTCGATTCTTCAGCACCACATAAGCAAAAAGAAAAAAGCCAGAAGTGGTGTTTTGGCTCAGTGGTAGAGCGCTAGCCTTGAGCTGAAGAGCTGATGGATAGCGCCCAGGCCCAGAGTTCAGGCCCCACGACCGGACCCCCCCCCCAAAAAAAAAGAAAGCTGAAAGCTGAGGATCATATTTTCAAGACAAAGTAAAATTTACCATGAGACTCTTATCTTCAGCTAAGAACCAAAAGCTACAGGGGGAGCTGTGGCTCAAATGGAAGAATGCCAACCTTGAGCAAAAAGCAAAACCAAAAGAAACTAAGCCCTGAATTTAATTCCTACTACTAGCACAAAAATATGTATGTGTGTATATATATGCATATATTCATATATGTGTGTCATATCTATATAAATTGTATATGCATATGCATGTATATATAATTATATAATAAATTTTTAGCAAGTGTCAAGAATATGCAAGCAAACATTTAGTCTTGCTCCTAAAAACAGATTCATATGTAAATATGAACCCCTTGAATTTATAGGAGCCAACAAATATAGAAACGTAAACCACCAGACTAGAAATTGATAGAATGGATTTTGTTATAGAATAGAGTGTATGCACAAGATTAGGCATATGATAGTAAGTCATTTCCCAAAACATTGAAAGCAAAAGCGTAATAGTACAAGAAATCATATTTAGAAATGGACTATGCCACTCAATGGACAGGTAGATCAGGAAAATAAAACTGTGCATTTTCCCTTCTACATTTGATTCATATCCCCTCACTAAATTATCTATGATTGGTTCAGTTGCTGCCATAGTACCTCTCTGGTGGCTCCACTGTGATTCACTTTATTCTACTGAACCAGAAATGGAGGAGAGACGGACCACAGCACATTTGCTCATTTCTCAATGAGCAGTGATTGGCAGGAGAGTTTTAAAATGCTACCCATGTTCTTGGTTGCCTAGTACCACCTTGGATTCCAGATTAAATCCTGGTAAACAGATACAGAAGTTACATGTAGTTTATTGTTCCAGATTCACAGCTAAAGAGGCAGATGGGAAATTGGAAGGGTTTGGTGTGAAAGCCACAGGTTTATGCAAAGCAGAAATCAAAGGATGTGGAGATGAAGCAAGCTATCTTGGAGGAAAAGGAGAGACATTTGAAGGTGATGAGCATCTCCACAGTGAAGACAGAGCAAGTGCTCTTGACCATTTCAAATGAGCTCCCAGAATGCCAGGGTAAGAAGTGAGAGCTTCCCAGAGCACTGCTGCTGAGCACTCCTCAGATCCTTTGCTATCATTATAATTGATTTTAGAGAGGAGCAGTGAGGTTTGTAAAAGTTGATTGCAGCTTACTATGTGGAGCCTGTTCTGCAGCATTGTGGAGTGTGGTCCCTCAGGATGCTTAGGGCAAAGATCCTATAGCTCATGTCAAAGAATGCAATCTACTTGGAGTAGACATTTATGGATGGCACATGCTTCATACCAACATGCTGACAATGAGCTGGTAGCAGTAGTTCTCTAAAGATCTAACAGCAAAAACCGGAGAGGGAATTCCTGAGCTCTACACCACAACAGTCTACCATGCCAATTGCTTCTATCCTAGTACTGGCTACCCAGTTTGCACACCCATGACCTTGTTACCCTGATTGTGCCACATCCTAATCCCTCACAATTTTTAGTCTTTCAGTTTGTCTTTGGATTCTTGTCCCTGATAAACTGTCTGGATACCTGTATTAGGTACCCCAATCCCTTCTAAACTCTTTCTGCAACCCAATATCCTGCCAATGCAACTCAGTGATTAGTCACAATTCCCCTTTCCTTGGTATCCTAATCTCTGCTACTCTGTTCTGCTACCCATAATTCATAACACCATGGTTCCAGCCACCTGATCCCTGACACCCCTGTTGCTGATACCCCCTTCCCTAACCAAACAAGGGAAGAATGGGAACAGCCAGTTGAAAAGGGTACTGCTGTCCTCTTGCAGACACATTGGGACAAGTTATTCCTCAGGTATTTAACATGAGGGACTAACTAGAGGTGGAAATGAAAGAGGTTACTCAGAGGTGACTAAAATCTAGGGACAATGACGTATCACTGGTTGATAGGAAAAGAAGGGCCCAAAGAGAAAGTTAATGAAAAAAGAAAATTTTACAAAAAATATTGGAAATTATACAATAGGTTTAGCTTATTCTTTTCTAGTAGTGATCTGAATTATTTTTTGACATAGATATATCACTGTTTTGCAGTTTAAAAATTATATGAAAATGCACATTTATGTGGTGCTTATTCATAGAATATTTGCATATAATCACGTTAATGATATTCAATATTTTATGTTCTATGATATTTTCATGAGTCTGCCTTTGTCAATATGAATTGAGCTTTCTATCAATAAATGGAATTTCATTGTCTAATATTAGAAGATTACTGATGCTAGTACCGAAATGAAAGCTAGAACAGGAAAATTGAATAAAGCTACATGTTTGAAGGGAGGGTCAGTGGTAAGTGCTATGATGAAAGAGAAATTCTTCACCATGTAATCTGCGAAGAATAGAATGTGTTTTGTTGAATTATACTGTATTTAATCTTCTTAGAAAGCAGAACATTATATTTATTCTTGCTTTATGGAAACTCTTGAATGAATGGTTTACAAAAATTATCAATATCAATTTGAAAATTCACTGATGTGAGTTATCAGATTATCATTATACTCAAAGCTGTCTTGAGATGCAGGCAGTCTGGATTCCTTTTCTATGAAATTAATGGAATAATCTTACTTTGGAAGGGATGAACAGTCCTTGACACTTGTTCCAAAACAAGAAAGATACTGAAGAAAAAAAAAAGAGTAAGGAGACCCAAGGCTGCTGAAATGAGCATATATCCCATTTGGACTTAAAAGGGTTTTTGTGCAAACAATAAGAATTTCATCTTAATAATATATTCCAAAAGGTAGGTGCTATGTGATACCTTTTAAATGTAATATTTAATGCTGTTTGATTACTTGGAGACAAAATTTTACAGAAAACCTTAAATTCCAAAAAAACTGCAATGCTCCAATAAACACCTAGAATAAATATATTTTAAAAATTCAGACGGATTGTAGGAAGATGGCAGCACACTCACAGGTAGCCCCACTAAATGTCTCTTACCAAAAGAGCCACACTTTACATCAAGAGATCCACTCCAATCAAACTTTAAATACCTAAAGGCTTTTTCTACTACAAAAGGTCTATCCAGCAGGCAAATAAATACAAGGCAAAAGAGAAGCAGTAAATGGGGCTCCTCCAGAGCAGCTGCACCACGTAACTCCACGCCATGCTGCCCTGGGACTTTCTGTATACTTTAAACGGCGGAACACCCAAAAGCTGAAGAAAGTGCTCAATATTAGACCCGCAGAAATTTAGGAGGGAACCTGGTGAAATGTTGGAAAATGCCCTCACAAACCCTCCCTCCCCCCAGAGTGGCTATGGGGAAGGAGTGAATTAAGCAAAACGACCACCATTACAATTGCCATAAATTGGCACCACCAGCTAAGCACCCAAATCAGCTTGTACCTGCAGCACTGGCAGGATCCCCGTGAGCCCCCACCACCAACTCCGCACAAGGTCCCCAGCAAACCACAGCTGCAGGCAATCAATTGCTATATGCTCTGCTGTCAATTGCCCTGCTGGCAACTGCCCTGCCGACTGTATACTTTTCTGGGACCGGCTCTCTCCCTGCTGCCACCCTGCGCAGACCCCAGGCTCTCATAGCTGCTGCACCACGAAGCTGTTGCAGACATCTCTGCTGACACACCTAGTAGCCACAAGCCTAAACCTCCAAGGCTGCCCAACACCACGCACCATCTCCTACCACATCTGCTGCAGACCAGCATGGACTGCCTCAGTCCACACTAGCCTGCTGCACCAACCTCCACCCAGTCCTCCCAGTGCCAAGAATCCCCACGCTGCAACAGAGGAGACCCTTCAGAATCAGCAGAGGCACCCTCCTCCCCCCCCACAAAAACCTGGACCTGCTAATACCCAGACCCTCTGACTGAGAACTGGCCAACTCCATCTTACCCACCACAGCACAGGCTCTGTGGTCCAACACACTGCCAGCTACAGACCTTGTGTGTAACACAATGGGGTCCACTCCCTGGGGGTGGCAATTCCCTGTAGAATCCCAAAGCCCCCTGACACAAGCCCCCTTCCAAAAGGGAAGGATCACATCAAAATAGAACACAGAAAAAAGCTCTGTTCCTAAGGTTCTTGTGGCTATCTTGGAAAGCCTGGGAACCCAACTCCAGGTCTATGATAGCAGTCTAAAAACCTGAAACCCAAAAAAAAACCTCCCTGCCAATGGGCCTGAAAGTGGGACTCTATATAGCAGGCACCCTCCTCCATCAAAAGACCATCTGCTTGCAATTGTAGAGAGCTGCGAGAGGCCGTACCTGGAAGATGGCGCCAGCTTCCGCCCTCCGCCTTCCCGATGGCGAGTGCTCTCATGGTAAACAACTCCTTATATGGCTAAGGCAAAGAATCTGGCTTGCTTCCGCGCACCTGAACCTATTGGTGGTTCCCACGTGGTGTATCAGGGTTGGGTACCCAGCGGGTACTTAAGGCTGTGGGGAATTCTCCCCGGGGTTGGGGTCAGAAGATTACTCAAAGGTCCTGAATGAACTGCAGAGAGAAGAGTCCGGTGTCGCGTCTTCCTTGCTGGTCGAGGCGGTAGCGACACGTGGTGGCCCGTACGAGAACTCAGCAATAACCCCAACGAGGACTCAGAACTCTCTGCGGTCAGGGTGGTGCACCGGTAAGTCCCCAGGTAAAAGGGGAATCTGCAACAAGAGCAGGGAGTAAGTTACCAGGTAAAAGGGGAATCTGCGACAAGAACGGGGGTAAGTTCCCAGGTAAAAGGGGAATCCGCAACAAGAGCGGGGGGGGGGGATTTTTGCTCTTCTCGGTAGATAAAAAGAGAGCAAGAACCCGGGGCTAGTCAATAGAGTAGCCAAAAGTGAAAGTAAAAGTTTGTTTACCAGCTTTAAATGTTTAAAACATGGGCACTTCTTCTTCTCACCCAATTTTTTTGGCTCTCAATGAGCTACTGCACTCAAAAAAGTTAAAAATAAAAAAGAGTACTTTAGAGAGATTTTTGAATGAATGTGACATCGTTGCCCCGTGGTTTGCTGTCTCCGGAAGCCTCACGGTGGCCTCTTGGGAGAAACTAGGGAGGGACCTAGATTTTGCCTCTGAACAAGGAACGCTTAAGAGCAGAGTGAGACCAATATGGAAACTGATAAGAGGCTGTCTCCAGGACCAGCGTTGCAGTGAGGCGGTAGAGAATGGTCAGGCCGCCTTAGAAATGCTGCAGGAAGAAAAATCGGAAAGGGCAGACAGTGAAAAGGAGGAGAACATGGGGGGGTTATACCCCAATTTTGCCGAACTAGAGACCTCTGAGTCTACAGACTCAGAGGAACTACAATCACTCATAGAACAAATAGAAAAAACAAAGATAAGAAAGAGGAGGAAAGGGAAGGAGAGAGAGGACCCAGATAAAGACGAATGCACGCCCTTCGTGCACCGCCCCACACCTTCGGCCCCTCCGCTCTATGCGGAGGACCCCGGAAGTGGCAGCCCCGGCTGTTCTTTCAGCCCAGGCATGTGGAAAGCGGTCAGAACCGAGTTACATCTAGCCTGTCCAATATTTCAGGATCCACATGGACAGCGGTATCATGAACCCTTAGATTTTAAGGTTATAAAATCTTTAGCTGAGTCTGTGCGGACATATGGAATCACAGCCTCCTTTACTGTAGCCCAGGTGGAGGCCCTAAAGAGACATTGCATGACACCCGGTGATTGGAGTGGGCTCGCACGAGCTTGTTTGAGCCCAGGTCAGTATTTAGATTGGAAGGCCTTTTTGATTGAATTTGCTAGTGAAGAGGCTGCAGCCAATCAGGCTGTGGGGAACCCAGCTTGGGACAGAGATATGCTGCTTGGACAGGGGAGATTCGCCAATCAGCAGATAGGCTACCCGGTTCAAGTTTATGAACAAATCAATAAAATTAGCATAAAGGCATGGAAGGCCTTACCAAATAAAGGCGAGGTGAGTGGCAATTTCACCAAAATCCTGCAGGGCTCTATGGAGCTGTTTTCGGACTTTGTTACCCGTATGGTCGAGGCTGCTGGCAGAATTTTTGGTGACCCAGATGCAGCCATGCCATTAATTAAGCAGCTTGTTTACGAGCAGTGCAATAAGGAATGCAGAGCCACCATAACCCCATATAAGAATAGGGGACTAGAAGCATGGATAAGAGTTTGCAGAGAGCTGGGTGGACCACTAACTAATGCTGGATTAGCTGCTGCTGTGGTGCAATTAACCCAGAAGAATGGGGCTGGGAAGGTGGCTCAGTGGTAGAGCGCTTGCCTTGCATGCATGAGGCCCTGGGTTCGATTCCTCAGCACCACATAAGCAAAAAGAAAAAACCAGAAGTGGCACTGTGGCTCAAGTGGTAGAGCGCTAGCCTTGAGCTGAAGAGGTGAGGGACAGCGCCCAGGCCCAGAGTTCAGGCCCAGGAAAAAACCTATTTAAAAAACGCTGCAAATTTGTCTAAACAGTTGTCTAGTTATCTTTTAGGTAATTGAACTGGGGAGTTCGACAGCCTGATGGAACAGCTCAGGGTTGCCATCGTCATGGTGAACTCTACCCGAGTGGATGCTGGATTGGCCGAAGGCTTATCTTCATGGATCTCCTCTGCTTTGAATCATCTTAAGGAATGGGCGGGTTTAGGAGCCCTGACAGGCCTTCTGGTGTTAGCCTCCTTGGTATGCCTGTGGTGCATTTGCCAAATTAGAGGTTCTCAGCGTCGCAGTGCAGCCATGATTATCCAAGCCTTTACAGTCATTGGAGCAGGTCAGTCCCCCAAGCGTGGCTTGCCACCCTAAAACAATGAACACAGATTGCAAAGCCAAAGTACTGCAGTCGAGAGGCATGAGTTTTGCCCTAGAGGAGAGCATGTTTGATTGCACACGGGTTCAATTTGCCTTTTCCCGTCCTTGTGAAAAACGAATCAATGGACAGGCTGAGTCATCCCTAGAGAAGGTACCCTCTGGGAGAAGGCTTGTATGCAGTCCTTGCATTGCACAACAGGGATCAGACCTGTGTTCTCATCTGTGTTCTTTAAACAAAAAAGGGGGAACTGTAGAGAGCTGCGAGAGGCCGCACCTGGAAGATGGCGCCGGCTTCCGCCCTCCGCCTTCCCGATGGCGAGTGCTCTCATGGTAAACAACTCCTTATGTGGCTAAGGCAAAGAATCTGGCTTGCTTCTGCGCACCTGAACCTATTGGTGGTTCACACGTGGCGTATCAGGGTTGGGTACCCAGCGGGTACTTAAGGCTGTGGGGAATTCTCCCCGGGGTTGGGGTCAGAAGATTACTCAAAGGTCCTGAATAAACTGCAGAGAGAAGAGTCCGGTGTCGCGTCTTCCTTCCTGGTCGAGGCGGTAGCGACATCCAACCAAGTCACAAGGAAAGTGGACTACAGCAAGGCATACAAGGTTCCACCTGGAAGCTGCTCTAAGGATTACAGGGAGAATAAAGCTCCCACAAAGAACCCGAAAACCCCATTCTTTAGTATTTTATTCTTGGTCGGGATTTTTGCTTTGTTAATTTTTATGTCTGATCATTTGTTGTTCATTTGTTCTATGTGTAACTTATTTGTATTGTAATTTAGGATTTGCTATTTCACTTAAAGCTTCTATTTTTCATTATTAGTTGGTTTCTTCTTCCACTTTCAAATTTTCTAATTTGTATTTTTTTCTTCTTTCTTTTCTTCTCACTCCCTCCTTCTCCTCTCTCAACACGTTATACTATTACTCCATCAGAACTACCCTGTCTAGTTCTATATACACAGTAAGGTCTCCATTTATGTATGTAAAAAATAATTACAGGAGTTAACTTAGATTAAGCAACTCTCCAATAATATCTAAATGATCTTTTTCTAATCTCAGCAAGTCTCCCAAATACACTTATACATAAGTTATTTTTCTTATCTTTATCTCGATCTCTAAGATACTCCCTACATAACCTTTCTTTGATTTCTTTTCAACCTCTTACACTCAGTAACAAGATATTTATTCTCCTACTGCTACATATACCCCCAATCTGTTCTTCGCCCTCTACTATCATTATACTCAAGTTCTCTTCAGAACTTAAGTTCATATCTCTCCAATCACACCCTTCACTTCCCTATCTGATCCAGCCCATTGATCCCTAATGACTTATACCTGACCCAACTACAGTTGGTTCTATATATGACTACAAAATTGATTCCATTTGACTACTTTCAGTACAAGGGGCCCCTCTTCACTCTAAGGAGCAGACTAGCCAAACTTAGATTGTCTCAAAAGTTACAACTATATGTAATGTCGATGCCAAAGTCACAATATTCCCTCCAAGCAAAGAAAAAGAGAGCTAAATAGGAAAACGTCTACCCATAACTTTGAAACTCTAAGATCTACACATCTACATGACAACAGGTTGGCTTATCTCATAAATGACTGTCCTACTGTGGTACCAGTGTGGTTCTTGTCTCCAAATGGGTAGAACTAACTGAAGAAACACAAGAAAATAGCCAATCAACAAACCCCAACACCATCTTCACATAAGCAAGCTAGAGAGCAGTCCCAGAATTACCTAGAGGATAAAGTTAAAGATATATTAAAAGTATGGCTGATAAACCTGCTGAATGAAAAATTGGACACCTTACATAGAGTTATCAGAACGAAATGAGGCCAACTAGAAGCTAATAGGTGGTTTCATGGCCTCCACAAATAAAAAGATAGAGGAACTCCAGCAGAGGGAGAAAGAATCAAATGAAAAGTTAGGAACCCAGATTAAAGAGTGGAAAGAAAAGTAGGATAAACAAATCCAGGAGGTAAGGCAATCTATTCAAGACTTGAAAGCAAACTTTAATAAGGAACTGGCCACCATTAAGAAAGACCAGCAAGAAGAAACGGAGTTAAACACCAAAGTTAAAAGCCTTCAACATAGAATGGAGGAGGCCGAAGAAAGAATATTGGTGGCTGAAGACAGTTTAGACTCCATAGAGAAACAAAACTAAGAAGCATGACAGATCACTGCAGGAAATACAGGATACATTCAAAGTGCCTAATCTGAGAATAATAGAAATACAAGAGGGTCTGCAGAGTGAAGCCAATGGATGAGGAAATGAATTTAGCAGAATCCTAGCAGAGAATTTCCCAAATATGCAATAGGACAGGCCCATCCAGATACCAGAAGCTTTTAGTAACCCAAATATACCAGAACAGAAAGTTCATCCCACCGACACATTATAAGCTGTACCAGCTCAATAGCCACAACAGAAAGAATTCTTAAAGTTGCCAGGGAGAAAAGATCAACCACATGTAATGGAGACCCAATGAGAATTACCTAAGACTTCTCAGCAGACACTATAAAAAGCAAGGATGGCCTGGAAAGAGGTATGTCATGCCCTAAAGACAAATAACTACCAATCAAGAATAATCTACCCAGCTAAGCTCTCATTCACAGGACACAGCCAAATAAAAACCTTCAACAACAAGGAAATTCTGAAGCAATATATTGCTACCAAACCAGCTCTTCAAAAAGGCCTCAAAGACGTTCTACCTGTAGAAAACCAACAAGAACAGAATACAGGAAATGATGCAGTCCACAAACAGAAATATGTAATCACAACAAGAACAGCCAAGCCACAGATTCCCACCCCCCCAAAATAAATAAAAACGTAGGGAAAGACAAGCACTTCTCAGTCCTAACCCTCAGTATTAATGGTCTTAACCCTACAATTAAGCGACATAGATTGTCCAATTGGAAAACAAGACAAGTTCCTTCTATCTGCTGTCTTCAAGAGACACATCTTGCCCACAAAAAATAAGGAGGAGTCTACAATGCTTGATAAGAAATGTACTCATTATCTTGCCCATGTAATTGTAACCCTTCTGTACAGAAATTTCACAAAAAAATTATAAAAGTTAAAAAAAACAAAAAATAAACATTCTGAAAGTGAAAGGCTGGAATTTAAAAAAAATATCAAACAAATGGACCCAATAAACAGGCAAGCCTTTAAATCGAATATTAAATAAATAGACTTCAGGTTAAAATAAATGAGAAGTGATAAAGGTAACTACATACTAATTAAGGGATCTCTCCTTCAGGAGGATATTATGATTCTAAATATCTACTCACCAAATAACGGAGCACCGAAATTTAACCAAGAAAACATACTTTCAATCAACTCTCACATCGATCCAAAGATATTAATTGTTGGGGTATTTAACACACCACAATCCCCACTTAAAATCTGCATAGATTAATGAAACTTAACAGACATGTACCAAATATTTCACACAGCAGTCTCAGATTACACCTTCTTCTCAGAAGCACATGGGACATTCTCCTAAATAGTTCACATTCTAGGCCACAAAGCAAATCTGTCCAAATTCAGAAAGATTGAAATTATGCCCTGCACTCTCTCAGACCACAAGGGAATAAAATTAGAATTCAACACCAAAATCCATCAAAGCAAATACTGAAACACATGGAGGCTTAACAACACACTGTTGAACGACTAGTGGGTCAAGGAAGAGATTAGAAAGGAAATGCAAATGTTCACGATATTAACAAAAATAAACACAAATTACCAGCTCCTCTGGGACATAGAAAAGGCAGTAGTCAGAGGGAAGTTTATAGCTCTGAGTTCCTACATTAACAAATTGGAGTGATCTGAAACTAACAATTTAATGAGGCACCTAAAGCTCCTTGAAAAAGAACAACAAGCTAATCCTCAATCCAGTAGACACAAACATATAATTAAAATTAAATCCAAATTAACTGAATTAGAGTAAAAAAAACTATAGAAAGAACTGACAAAACAGAGTGAGTTATTAAAAAATTAATAAAATTGACAGACCCTTTGCAAATATTATGAGCAAAAAGGAGTACACACCCAAATAAATTCAGAAATGAGAATGGAAACATCACTACAGAAACGGCCAAGATTCACAATATTAAGGGGATACTTCTCAAACCTTTATGATAGTAAGTTTGAAAATAAGAAATGTATGAACAAATTTTTAGCAAATATTGACGTGCCCAAACTAACTCAAGATGATTTAAACAATCATAACAGACCCATATCAAGCATTGAAATAGAAGCAGCAATAAAAGACCTCCCACCAAAGAAAAGCCCCGGACTGAACGGATTTACAACTGGATTCGACAAGGCCTTCAAAGCAGAACTCACACCAATACTCCGCCATATTTTCAATGAAATTGAAAGCAAAACTTCTCTACCACACTATTTTAATGAATTCAGCACAAAACCTCATCCCCAAACCAGGCAGGGTCTCATCAAAAAGAGAACTACCGACCCATTTCTTTGATGAACATTGATGCAAAACTTGTCAAAAAACTTGGCCAATCGACTTCAACAACTCATTAAAATAATCATACACCACAATCAAACAGGATTATTTCAGGGATGTAAAGCTGGTTCAATATACACAAAACAATTAATAAAATCCACCACATCAACAAGAGCAAGGATAAGAACCACATATGATCCCAATAGATGCAGCAAAAGCTTTGACTAGATCCAATAATCTATGATGCTGGCTCTGGATAAATTAGGAATCCATGGAACATTCCTCCATATGATAAAGGATGTCTATAACACACCTACAGCCAGCATTATACTTAATGGTGAAAAGTTAAAACAATTTCCTCTAAATTCAGGAAAAAGACAAGGATGTCTATTCCCTCCTCTCTTCTTCAACCTAGTATTAGAATGCCTAGCTAGGGCAATAAGACAAGATGCTGACGTAAAGGGGATCCAAATAGGGAAAAATGAAGTAAAACTCTCCCTCTTTGCAGATGACATGATCTTGTATTTAAACCCCATAATGTCAACTCTCAATTACTTGATCGGAAACTTTGGCAAAGTAGCAGAGTATAAAATTAACACTCAGAAATCAATAGCTTTCCTGTATCCCAATAATGAGAGGAGCATGGCTGAAATTAGGAAAGCAACCCCTTTTTTAATATCCCCACAAAAGAAAATACTTAGGGGTTAACTTAACAAAAGAGGTAGAGGACCTGCATGATGAAAACTTTAATAATCTGAAAAAGGAAAGTAAAGGAGAACTAAGAAAGTGGAAAAACCTTCCATTCTCCAGGATTGGGAGGATAAACATCGTGAAAATGGCTATACTACCATAGTTTATCTACAAATTCAATGTGATACCTATCAATATCTCAACTTCAGTCATCAATGAAATAGAAGAATTAATCCAAAAAATCATGTGGAACAATAAAAGCCCCAGAATAGCAAAAAAAAAGCCTTAGTTGAAAAAGCAGCACTGGAGGAATATCAATTTCAAATTTCAAACTCAACTACAAAGCCATAGTAATCAAAACAGCTTAGTACTGGCATAAGAACTAACCTGAGGATCAAGGGAGTAAAACTGAAGACCCAGAAATGAACCCACAGGCCTATAACCACTTAATCTTTCATGAGGGTGCTAAAGATATTGAATGGAAAAAAAAAAACAGCGTTTTCAGTAAATGGTGTTGGCAAAATTGGGTAAATTCATGTAGAAAACTAAATCTGTATATATCACCCTGCACCAGAATCAACTCCAATTTGATCAAAGACCTCGAAATAAAGACAGATTCCATAAAAACATTACAGAAAGGAATAAGAGAAACTCTAGGGCTCCTAGGCACAGGCCGAAATTTTCTTAATACAGATCCAGAAGCACAACAAATCAAAGAATGTTTGGGCAAATGGGATTGCATGAAAGTGCAGAGCTTCTGCAAGGCTAAGAACATAGCTAGCAAGATTAACAGAAAGCCCACGGACTGGGAGAATATCTTCACTAGCCAAACAATGGACAAGGGTCTCATATCTAAAATATACTTAGAACTCAAAAAACTAAATCCCCAAAAACAAATCCTCAAAGAAACAATTGCATGATTAAAAAATGGGCTAAAGACTTAGAGACTTCTCTGAAGAGGAAATAAGAATGGCCAATAGATATATGACAAAATGCTCAGCTTCTCTAGCCATAAAAGAATTCAAATCAAGATAACACTGAGATTCCATTTCACCCCAGTTAGAATGGCTATAATCAAGAAATATAGTAACCACAGATGCTGGAGGTGATGTGCCAAAAGGGAACACTACTGAATTGTTGGTGAGAGTGTAAACTGTTCAACCACTCTGGAAAGCAGTATGGAGATTCCTCAAAAGACTCCACAGATAGCTCCATTATGACCCAGCAATCCCACTTTTAGGCAGTTACCCAAATGATCACAAATAATGTCATACCAAAGCTACCAGCACAATCATGTTTATTGCAGCATTATTTACCATAGCTAAGTTATGGAAAAAACCCAGATGCCCCTCAGTAGATGAATGGATCAAGAAAATGTGGTATATATACACAATGGATTGTTATGCCTCCATCAGAAAGAATGACATTGCCTCATTTGTTAGGAACGGGAGAGACTTGGAAAAAGTTATAGTTGAAGTAAGCCAGCCCAAGGAAACATAGGTCCCAAGGTCTCCCTTTTTTGCAAAGACTAGTACATGTCTATGACAAACATAAGTCAAAGTCTATATACATATGACCACATGAGATAATGTTAAGCAAAATGTACCCCGACAGGGACACTGTTTTTTTTTTTCTTTCTTGCTAGTGCTAGTGTTTTTAATGTACTTATAATGAACAATGTGAATGTTTGTTTCTCTTGTATGTACTTCCCCAACAGTATAAACCCTGTTTTACTGGATTTGATGCCAGTGTTCTGCAACTTGTATGTATATTTTTGTAATATGGGGACTGGAAGGAACGCTTAAATGAAGATACAGGCTGACCCATTGTGAAGACAAGATGCACAGGACACTATGTTGAAAACGAACTTTACAATGTGAGTGGGGTCAGGAGGTATTTGGGAGGTCGGTAGGGAAGTGATGGTTGAGGGAAAACAAAGGAGGAGGTAACAAATCTTGCTATGAAATGTACTCACTACCCTATTCATGAAAGTGTAGCCCCGGTGTACAACATTTTTACTATATATACATATATACATATATACATATATACATATATATATATATATATATATATTTAAAGAAAACAAACTTTACAACTTTGGCTACAGAGCGGGTGTAGTTGGTGAGGTGGGAGGGAGGCGATTGTAAGGGGAAAACAGAGGAGGAGGCAACAATGCTCAATAGGAAATGTACTCATTACCTTGTTCATGTAACTGTAACTCCTGTGTACAGCAATTTTAAAATTAAAAACTTATGGTTCAAAGCAAGCCCTAGCAGGAAAGTCTGTCAAACTCTTATCTGCAACTAATCACCCGAAAACAGGAAGTGGAACTGTGGCTCAAGTGGTAGAGAGCTAAGCTCGAGCTGAGGAGCTCAGGATGTGTTAACCCCCATGCCCAGAGTTCAAGCGCAATGACCAATAAAAAGAAAAAAAAAACTAAAGCATCAAACAACCTGAAGATGTTGTCCAGAATAATGAGTGGAGCATTATGCAGTTACATGACTTAGTCACTTACTACCCAGTTTACAAGGAGAGATGATGGGTGATTTTTGTGTGTACCAAAACCTGCAAAATTATTTTGCTCTTTCCCAAGCAGAGAGGAAGGGGGGAATGGAGTTGGGTAGAAGGTGTTTGGTGGCGTAGCCTTTTGGTTCAGTGATTGTTTTCTGGAGTCAAATTCAGAGAAATTCGTTTTGTAATCTTACTTGCATGGAGAGCAAAATCTTGCCATGGAAGTGGTCTTTATAATGTCATTAGCCAGGTCCCGCCCAACCACCATTGGGTAATCCAAGTCTCACTTCAGGACCAAGATGCCTTGACGACAACTGATCCACTGGGCAGGTGGACGTAACCACAGCCAGAAAAGGCAGAAAGTGTCATGCTGAGTGCAGCACTGGAGATCTAGACCACGCAGAGATTTTTTTTTTGTGATTCTCATTTTGTATTACCACTTTGAGTCTGTACGATAAACCATGGATTTTATCTTTCTTCCCTCTCTTTGGATAAAGCTAATAAACACTCTGCCTCTAATGAGGAACTTAACTCTTAGGTCTGGCCAATCATTTCCAGGATAGGGAATTACTATGGAAGTAGTGTATTTCGATCTTACGAGAAAACAGCCTTTTTTCCCTCTTAAATTTATTTATTGATAGGAAATTTTAGGGGCAATCTGTTTGGATTTTTAGATGAAAGGATTGTAGGAAACTATGTTCATAATCTGGATCCTCCTCACCTCAACACCTAAAATACAAATTTCACAACACTTTTACAAGAAACAATTCAAAAACCATACACTGGAATGCTCAAATACAGAACGTTTTACACAGCCCAGAATGTAACTCTGCTGTCTGAAGGTGGGGATCTTTTTGTATAAAGTAACAAGCCAATCCAAAAGAGTAGCCACGAATACCAGACATGAGTGTCAATGGCTGCTACTCCCCAGACAAGAAGCATGGAAGGGCAGCCGGAGCCCATGAGAGCAGTGCACAGAGGAAAGTTTCCATGCCAGCCTCGGCACAAAAGTTGGCATCACTCTGCCTAAGCCTGCCTTTCTTATCTTCTCCCCACAGCCAAGCAGAGTCATCTCCTGCTCCACGTAGGATAAATACTGTACAAGTGAATCAGGAGTGTGTCTTTTATTCACTGTGCACTCCGGGGCAGGTGGCCCCACCACAGTGTGTGTATGCACTCCCAGGGCTGAAGAGTCAGGGCCCAGGCCCATGGGGCAGGTGGGCACTAGATGTGTCAGTGGCATCTGCCATTCATACAGTGGCCACTGGGTGCTGCCCTAGCCCAACAGCAGGTACAACCTGATCTCCAACAGTCCCCAGGCCTGGCGCTTTAGAATACTGGAGGTGGGTGGGCTGCAACTAGGTTCCTACTAGCTCAGCATGCGAGATAATGCAACTGCTGCCTGAATTACTAATTATTTTATGGAGCAGTTTTAATCAAAGTGATACACATTACTGTATGATATTTAATGTTATATCAATTAGTCTGTAGTATCCAAAAGACATTGAACTAGATACTAGCAAGAATGGACTTTATTGTTTGTATTTATAAGACCATAATGGCAAATTGAAATAAAAGTAAAATAAAATTGTTTTCCAAAAACACATTATTAAGTCTAACAAGTTGAAAAATTGCAAATGAAGTAACTGCAAATGAAGTTTGATAAAATGCACAAACTATATTACTTTAGTTACATTCAAAAGTAAAAAAAAAGAATGACAGAAAAAATACCTATTGGATATAAAATATTACAATTGTTTAACAGGTTGAAGTGATATAGGTTATGTATTTTGTTGAAATAAAATATAATATTTTTCTCTTAGTACTGTTTATCTCAGTGAAGGAAAACATTATAAATTGTAAATTATATATGTCGTGTTGCTTCTGGTCCCATAAAAGGGAGTGACATTTCCAATGGGAGTCCTGGGAAGTCACTCTCGCCCAGCCCATGTAGACCAATCAGAGTCTTTGTGGTGACCCTGAGGAGGTGTTGGGCACCACATTTCTGCTGCAGCAAGTGCAGCACCCATTGTGCAGCCAACAAGACTCCATCCGTGACCAAACCAAACAACACAGCCTCAGGGGCCAAAGCCAGGAGGAGAGGCAGGGCAGACCCCAAGTGCTGCTTTCCATCTGGGTGGCCTACACTCCCAAGGTCAGAACCATTCCCCTGCTTTGGATCCCAGCGAGAGAAGGTGAGCCTATTGCCTACAGACAGTGTGTCCCTAGAATGGCACCCACAGCCAGGCTCACGTGGACCAGGAAGATGATGGAGGGAAAGTGGCAATGAAAGGTGAGGGGCTTCAGGTCCCCAGTGCTGTGGTGAGTGTGCTGTAAGTCCAGGCTCCTCTGGTGATGATGAACATATGCTGGGATGGCCATGTAGCGGACCAGAAAATGGAGGTCTGTGGAGATGTTGAAGTGGCTCCAGGTATCTGAGCAGCTGCAGCTGTCACAAGCCCACTTGGAGAGGGACCAGCACAGGGCTCCAGTCCCCAGACTGGCATAAAGACTGGTGAGATAGACCCAGGCTGGGCTGCTCAGCCACCAGGGTGCTGTCTGTCTGCCCTGACTTTCTTCTCCCTTGGACTGTTCAGTATGCACCCAAGGGGGCAGGTGGTGACCTCAGAATGGAGTCTCCCTGGGATGACACTCACACCCAGGACCACTGCAGACCAGTACCAGCACAGCTGGAGGAGGAGAGGGTGGCAGTGGACTTGACTCCAACCCCATGCTTGCCGTCTCCTGGATGAAATCAGGGAAGCAAGGCTGGGAGGGGAGGCAGTCAGGGTGGGAAGTATGGGTAGGCTAAGACCCCCAGCCAGCCTCTGCAGTTCCACTCAGGCTCATCTGGCAGTGCTGTGGAGCATGTGCACACAGCCTCTCAATGTGCATACACCCCAAGACAGAGGGCCCCACTTCCCAACAGGTGACTTGAAGACGGAACCCACTCCCACAGGAACTAGTAAAATGGAAGTTCACATGGTGACACAGAAGGGGATTCAGGGCACAGCCTTGGTGTAGCACTGAACAGCTGACAAAAAAAGGAAAATCATCCCCTAAATATTTATATCAGTGCTAACTTACACTTTTAAAACAGTTTTAGGGCTCGGAAGGTGGCTCAGTGGTAGAGTGCTTGCCTTGCATTCATGAGGTCCTGGGTTCGATAACTCAGCACCACATAAGAAAAAAGAAAAAAGCCAGAAGTGGCACTATGGCTCAAGTGGTAGAGCGCTCGTCTTGAGCTGAAGAGCTGAGGGACAGCACCCAGGCCCAAAGTTCAGGCCCCATGACCGGACCAAAAACAAAACAAAACAAAACAAATAAAAAACAGTTTTACTTTCCTCTTGTCCTATAAGTTTTCTTCAGACCCTCTGAATTAACCAGAAATCTCCAGGATTTCTTCATGCACAGTAACACAAATGAATGTAGCTTCTATTTTTTTTTTAATTAAGGAAGGTTTCATTTAGTTATTTCCCATATATGATACATGAAAAAGAAATCCTGAGGTGAATCTGTAAAACAGCAAACTCCAGATGTCTTCTGAACTCTTCAATGCAGAAATGTGGAGCAGTGCATGCCTTCAGAATAAAGTGATCTAGCAACAGGTACTTACCCACATTGTCATTGGGCTAGCTGTCTCTCTGATTAAAAAATAATCCTGCCACACACATGCATATAACTTATGAAGAATGTTTTCCAACATTCTTCTTGTTATATTGCACTTATCTTTCTCCTCCTGTCTCCTGTCCTCCTCTTTCCCCTGGTCAATTTTCCTATTCCTTCCCACATTGTCCCCTCTTCTTTCTCCCTTTTTCCTCCTCCTCCTCTTTCTCCAGTTCTTCCTTTCTCCTCTGTTTCCTTTTCCTTCTTCTCACCCCTTCATTGCCCTTTTTATTTTCTTTTTCTCCTTCCCTTTCACTTTCTTCTACTTCTTCTTTATGGTCCTGGGGCTTGGAATCAGGGCCTTGTACTCACAAAGCAGATGCTATGCTGCTTACGATAAGCCTCCAGTCTGGGTTTCATTTAAATGACACTTATTTGTGATTATTTTAAGTACCACACCCAGCATAGCTTTTAATTCAGGATAAAATTCATTTTACATATTCTATATAATAACTATATGCTACTCACATGTTGTGGCTAATGGGTTTTGATTATGCTCTGGGCTTCAGATAAATTCTTCAGAAACAATGTGTTTGAAGGCACTCTAATTGTGATTCTGTGTAACTCCCAATTAATGAACTGGTTACTTTCCATCTTGCAAAAGTGACTTCCATATTACTCCTAATTCAATGAACTGTCATTTTGTGGCAGCACTCACAGTAATAGTGGGGGATCAGAAAATTAAATCGACTGGAAAACCCCTGGCTATTTAGTAAGAAGACAGAAAAAGACTTGTGGCTCAGTGGTTTAGCGACATCCTTGCACAGAATAATCAGTTGAAAGGCCCTAGGCTTGAATTGAAGATATGTAGGGGGTGGATACACACACACACACACACACACACACACACACACACACACACACACACAACACACACACACAAACACACACACACAATTCTCAGCTAGAGCAAGTAGAGTATCTGTTTCTCAGTAACATGTCTGAGTTTCTTTCCTATGTGTTTGGATATTTTGAAAGCTACATCATCAACTTCCTTAATTTCAATAAATAACGCTGTATTCACTACTATTTCTTCCTGGTTGGAAAATATTTTAAGACACATTTTCGTGTTGAAAGTTGAGTTTGTTCCCAATATGCTGACTCTCTTGGATTGTAAGAAAATTAATAATTCTGCCTTTAATTCATTAGCTCATAAGTTAAGTTATATGCTTCACCTAGGAGTTAAATTGATGCTCAGTGGGAAGTGTTTGAAGTCACTTGTCTGAAGTTTTAAAGTGGAGTAAAAATTGCAAAGAAACCCGAGGTAGTGAAAGCGAGAGACAGATGAAAAGAAATTGAAAATGAACTTCAAACTCCTCTTCAGACCAATTATATTACAAAGGCCTGCCCTTGAACTGAGTTTGTAAAGCTTCTTCTCATTAGCAGGCACTCTTCACACTGAGCCACACATCTAAGCCCTAAAGACTTTCATTAGAGAGAGGCATTCCTGGATCTTGAACTCAGGGTCTGGCCTCTATCCTTGAGCTTCTATTGTTCAAGCATTTTAGCACTTGAGACACAACTGCACTTCTGTCATTTGGTAGGTAATTCAAGCTAAGAGTCTCAAAAACTTTCCTTCCAGGCTGGCTTCAAACTGGGACCCTCAGATCTCATCTTCTGAATTGCTAGATTTTTAGGTATGCACCACATCTACCAAAAGCCAGGAGTTTCAATGAGGCTCTTATTTCCAATAAAATTCTCTAACACACACACACACACACACACACACACACACACACACACACACACACACACACACACACACACACAAGAAAAAATTTGAGCTATTGCACACGTGTTATAAAGAGTGTAAACCTGTAGCAAAAACACGCTGGGACAGTGGCCAGGCCCTAAGTTCAAGTGCTAGAAGCAACAGAAAAATAATAAATTCATTAATTAAAATTTAACAATGTCAAACCAAAAAATAAAAGGCAAAAATTAGTTGGAAGAAAAGAGGCATTAAGGGGATAGAGAGGCCTGGCTAAGTTAGTAGAACCATGGAGTGAAAGCATTAGTTGGCCTTTGGGAGTCCTGGTCTTGGACTTAAAATATATAGAAAAAAGAAAAGCAAGTAAGGCTTCTACAATGAGCCTGGCAGTAGTAGCTCACATCTGCAATCCTAGCTACTAAAAATCAGCAATCTGAGGATCACAGTCTGTCCAGGAGGGAATTCCTTCTTTCTTCTTGCAACCAGCAGACAGGCAGCATCAGCCCTGTGCCTGTACCACAACTGGACCCCTCTGCCTACATAACTCCAGAAACCAGAAACACACCCAACTGGACCCAACAGCAAAATCCAATGCTTCTTCAACTGGATTCAGAGCCCAGAGGCACTTCCTGCGTTTAGTTACACCATGGTTTTGCTGCTCCAGAGCAACTAATGATACAGACCCTTGCTTCATAACTCCACTCTACCTTACCTCGCTGGCTACCTTGGTTTAGGAGCCTGGCACACCCTTCTAGGAGCAGAGACTTCAGCCCCGCTATTTTCTGAAAACACATTCAGATAATTTTTATTTTCTAGTTACCCCAACTAAATGGAATTAAAATCTGTGTTCAGAATCTGCTTCTACTTCCTTTTTCTGGATAGCCACCATTTTCTACTGGTATATTGTGGTCAGTAAATAATCTTTACATAAATAATGCATTCTTAATTATGACTTCAACAATGAAGGCTCAATTTATCTGATCATATCCTCCCAAGATTCCCGTTATCCTACCATTTCCTTGACAGTAATGAAACAGAGAGAGTTGAATGAAAATACACGACTCCACAATTAACAAGACACTTCATTCCCAGTCTCACATATATTTTGCTGATAGAGACCCCTGAGAGAGGATGCAAAGCCTTTAAGAAGTGCAGAAAGGAGACAGAGGGAGAAGAAAAGCAAGAGGGAAAAGAGGGAGAGAGTACACCAAGCCAATAGGGATAGGTTTACCTCAGGCAGAGGTTTGGCAGGTTTTCAGTGGATTCCTTCCACGAATTCAAAATTTGGTAACAGTACGCTAGGGAAATCGACATCCCAGTAAGTCCTAATGAGCCATATTTAGGTTTGACCATGAGATCAAGGATTGGAAAGGGTCTTCCTGAATGGAGAAAAGAATATGATAGGAAGGATCATGAAAAACTTTGCCCTAAAATACAGCACATGATTTAATGAAATAAGTTGAAATAATGTAGGTAAGACATTTAGATATTGTATTTTGATAAGGGATATTTGTTTATAATGACACATGTATTACTCTGTATATGAAATACATTTTCACAACGCTATAAAAGTATCAAATAAAATCTTAGAATCATATGGATGTCTAGATGGATGTCTAGAACCAATTATTAATATCACATACTCTAACAAAGCTTTCCTAGGAGGTTTCTCCAGTTTATCATGAATTTTGTTGATCCTTGATTTATTTTCCAGAAGAGTAAGTTTTTGAGAGTCTGAGTAAATTCCGAGTGGTGCTACTGCATTTGTTTCATATTAAGAATTGATAATATTACTCTCCACCTCTCAAGGAAGAGAGAGAGATAGAGAGAGACAGAGAGAGAGAGAGAGAGAGAGAGAGAGAGAGAGAGAGAGAGAGAGAGAGAGAGAGAGAGAGAGATGCAGTCATTAATGCATTTTCTCTGGGTGATAGACAATATTTAATCATTGTAAAGGATCTTTCCTACAACTATATGTAAATGATTACTTTATAACTGAGAAAAGTAAGCTACAAAAGATGGAACATTTTTCTTTTTACACATAGTTTTGGTGATAAATCACCAACTGTAAGAAGTAAATCTACATAGCTGTACTCATTAAGACATTAATGAGATTAATACTTTATTTTCTTGCTTTTTGTACATGTCCTGGCATTGATATCAGGATCTGGGTAATGTTTTTGAGTGTTTTATAATCACTCAATTTTTAATGTTATTATGGAGGTGATGTAAGGAGGGGTTACAGTTGCACAATCAGGTAATGGGTGAATTTTTTTAGGTTAATGTCAAACATTCTCTCCCTGATCTTTTTTTTTTTTTGGTCAAAATTAGCACTCTACCACACTTGGGCCACAGCTCTACTTCTTCTCTTTTGTTGTTTCATTTGAGATAAAAGTCTCACAGACTTTTCTGGCTGAGCATGTTTGAACTATTAGCCTCCCATGTAGGAAGGATTACAAGTGTTAGCACTTGGTACCTGGAATATTATTCTTTAAAGGGACATAAAACTATACTAAAATACATAATTTTCTGGAAATGTAGTCTATGATTCAAGTAGCAGAGGTAGTCCTTCTAGAAATGTTTCTGAATGAGGATGGCCAGAGAGATTTAACTCCTTCTCTAATGTAAGCCTTTCTTTTCATTGATCTGTATTTCTTTCGAGTGTTTAGGATTGGTATTTACTTCAGCTGACCTTTAAAGAAACAGAAAATCTAGGATTAAATCATAATAATAAATTGCAGAGAATCTGCAAGGCAAAGAACATAGCTAGCAAGATCAATAGAAATCCCACGGATTGGGATAAGATCTTCACTAGCTTACAACGGACAAAGATCTCATATCGAAAAAATACCTGGAACACAAAAAATTGAATCCCCCAACAACAAATCCTCAAAGAAACAACTGCCTAATGAATAAGTGGGCTAAAGACTTAAACAGAGACTTCTCTGAAGAGGAAGGAAGGATAGCCTTTAGACACATGAAGAAATGCTCAACCTTTCTAGCCATAAATCAGCAGTGAGATACCACCTCACCCCAATAAGATTGGCTATGATCAAGAACTCTAATAACAACAGATGCTGGAGGGAATGTGGACAGGAGGGAACCTTACTTCATTGTTGGTGGGAGTGTAAACTTGTTCAACCATTTTGGAAAGTAGTATTGATGCTCCTCAAAAGACTCAACATAGAGCTCCCCTAAGACCCAGCAGTCCCATTTTTGGGCACTTACCCAAATGATCACAAACAAGACTATACTAAAGCTACCAGCATAACTATGTCTATTGCAGCATTACTTACCATAGCTAAGATATGGAACCAACCCAGATGCTCCTCAGTGGTGAATGGATCAAGAAAATGTGGTATATATACACAATGGAATTCTATGCCTCCATCAGAAAGAATTACATTGCCCCATTTGTTAGGAAATGGAAAGACTTGGAAAAATTATATTAAGTGAAATAAGCCAGGCACAAAAAACATAGGTCCCATGGTTTCCCTTATTTGCAACAACTAGTTTATATCTGAGACAAGCAGAAAAGTTCAGATAATTTGATGTTAGGTGAAATGAACCCCAAGATAAGTATTCAAACGTTTATTTTTCTTTCATGCGATTATTTCTAACATTTTTATAAGATGATTTCTTTGTTGCTTTGTATTTCCCTTACCCACATATAATCTCTGCTTTTACTGTAGTTGATGTTGGTATAATTTGTGGAGGAGAAGGGAAAACACAAATCATTTAAATAGTGATACAGGTGGACCAATTGGAACAATGAGATGTACAAGTCATAATGTTTAAAAACAAACTTTACAACTTTGGCGGGGAGGAGGGAGGCGGGGGGGGGAGTTACGAAGGAATGGGAAGGGGAAAGAAAGGAGGAGGCAACAATGCTTGATAAGAAATGTGCTCATTACCTTGCCCATGTAATTGTAACCCCCCATACGGTATTTTCACAATAAAAAATAATAATTTAAATGGCAGTTTATCTAGAACTTCACTATAAAACTGATTACATTTCTTCTCATTAAATGTTTGGAAGAACAGCTCATTGTTTCTCATATTCATTGCCAGGGAAGAAGCGGGGAGTGTACACAAAAGGAATTTTCAGTACTTCAGCCAGCAGTTCTCCAGAGGGAACCAGGGGGTCTGCTAGCAGGACATCAAATTTTATTGTTTAAAACCATGTCTTTACAAAGGATTTCAAAAACAACAGAAAATTCTACAGAAATGCTTTGCGATATTGAATAAAATTTCCAGAATAAGTATTTTGGGAACTCATCTGTGCATTCATTGACCCATTGTTTGAAATGACTTTCAAATCCTTCATATTCAAAGACATTTGGAAAATCTCAAATTTAAAAGGGGATGATTTTTTAGAATCCACATGAATGGCAGCAGAGAATGTCCAGACAGTGATCTCGTGGCCTCTCTGCATGAGCTCATGCAGGATCATCTTTGCATTGACCCAAAGGCTGTACCAATGTGACATTAACTAGAATTCTCTGTCCTATTAAGGCGAACATAAAGAGAAAATGAACATGATTCATTAGCTACCTTTTATGCTTAAGAACACCTTGGGAAGAACACCTTGAATTCTATTTTTATTTGAAATATGGCTAGATAAACAGACTGAATTTTTAATTTTATATAATTTTGCTTAATTTAAGTATTGTCATTCACAGGTTTGTGTCGGGCTACTCAACTGAGTAGAACAACTCTGGCCTCTGATGAATTCACTAGAATACCTCCAAAGTCATCTAGGAATACAAGCCATGGAAGTCATTCAGCTTTTCACTAGTCACAGTAAGAAACAATAAAATAGGAAAATAAATAAAACTTACAATAAAAAACACCAAAGGAGCTTTAATCAAAATTCAGCATAATTTATCTAGTATTTAAACGTTAATCTTCAGAATTCATCATTCTGAGTAGCTAGGATTACAGATGTGAACTACTCTCAGGTGTTTGTTAGTTTTTTTTTAATACCAAGACAGCAGTGTATTTTATATTAGACTCATCTCCTGCCTGCACTCAGCTGTCACTTGGACCTCAGTACTATTATAATGTATGGGGTACCTCTAGACCTACTTTGTAGTTGCTAGGAACTACAAGGAGTAGAGAAATCAGCTAGAACTCACCATAACAAAATAAAAGATGAACCTGTGTGCAGATGGATCACACATGTAAACCTTACTACTCATGAGTCTGTGATCTGAGGACTGCAGTTCAAAGCCAGCCCAGTTAGCAAAGCTTATGAGATTATTTTTTTGTTTCTTTTTTTTATTGTAAAAATAACATACAGAGGGGTTAAAATTACATGGCAAGGTAATGAGTACATTTCTTATCAAGCATTTTTCGGTCCTCCTTTATTTCCCTTTACCATCCCTTCCCAACCACTCTACCCCAGTACACCTCTCACCCACTGCCGAAATTGTAAAGTTTGTTTTTCGACATAAGGACCTGTACATCTCATTTAAAAAAATGTTTTTTATCCCTTCCCCTCCACGAAGTACACCAGTATCAAATACAGTGAAAACAGTGGTTATACTGTGGGGGAGGGACATACAAAGCAACAAAGAAATCATCTTATAAATATGTTAGGAACAATCACAAGAAAGAAAAAAACATTTAAATTCTTATTTTGGGGTTCATTTCACCTAATATCAACTTAACTGACTGTTTCTGCTTGTCTCAGACATATACTAGTTATTGCAAATAAGGGAAGGGTTGGACCTAGTGTTTCTTTGGGTCTGGCTTATTTCACTTAATATAATTGTTTCCAAGTTTTTCCATTTCCTAACAAATGTGACAATGTCATTCTTTCTGATGGAGGCATAGAATTCGTTTATGTTTATATACCACATTTTCTTGATGAATTCATCTACTGAGGGGCATCTGGGTTGGTTCTATTTCTTAGCTATGGCAAATAATGCTGTAATAAACTTAGTTGTGCTGGTAGATGTAGTATGGTCTGGTTTGTTTTCACTGGGGTTAATGCCCAAAAGTGGGATTGCTGGGTCATAGGGGAGCTCTATGTGAAGTCTTTTCATGAACCTCCATTCTGCTTTCCAACGTGGTTGAACAAGTTTATACTCCCACCAACAATGAAGTAAGGTTCCCTTCTGTCCACATCCCCTCCAGCATCTATTGTTATTAGAGTTCTTGATTATAGCCATTCTAACTGGGGTGAGGTGGTATCTCAATGCTGTTTTGATTTGCATTTCTTTTATGGCTAGGTAGGTGAGCAATTCTTCATGTGTCTGTTGGCCATCCTTCTTTCTTCTTCAGAGAATTTCTTTTTAAGATTTAACCCACTTATTAATTGGGCAGTTGTTTCTTTAAGGATTTATTGTTGGAGGATTTAATTTTTTGAGTTCCAATTATATTTTAGATATGAGACCCCTGTCCGTTGTATGGCTAGTGAAGATCTTCTCCCAATTCTTGAGCTTTCTATTGATCTTGCTAGCTAAGTCCTTTGACAAACAGAAGCTCTGCAATTTCATGCAATCCCATTTGTCCAAACTTTCTTTGATTTGTTGTGTTTCTGGGTCTCTATTAGAATATTTCAGCCTGTGCGAAGGAGACCTAGGTCGTTTTCTATTCCATCCTGCAATGTTTCATTGTCTACTTTGACTCCTAGGTCTTTGACCATTTGGAGTTGATTCTTGTGCAGGGTGACATACAGGGATCTAGCTTTAGTTTTCTACAAGTGATTAACCAATTATGCTAGCACCGTTTACTGAAGAGGCTGTCTTGCATTCTATTTTTTAGCTCCCTTATTGAAGATTAGATGGCTATAGCTCTGTGGGTTTATTTCTGGGTTTTCACTTCTATTCCATTGGTCCTGAGGTTTGTTCTTGTGCCAGTACCAAGCTGTTTTGATTACTATGGCTTTGTAGTAGAGTTTGAAATTTGTTATTGATATTCCTTCAGCACTGTTCTATTAGGATCGTTTTTGCTATTCAGGGTCTTTTATTGTTCTATATGAATTTTTGGATTGCCTCTATTTCCTTGAAAAATGAGGTAGGAATTTTGATAGGTATCATATTGAATTTGTAGATAGCTTTAGGAAGTATTGCCATTTTCATGATGTTGACACTTCCAATCCAGGAGTATGGGAGATTTTTACACTTTCTAAGTTCTGTTTTAATTTCCTTTTACAGGTTTTTAAAGTTTCCATTATATAGGTCCTTCAATTCTTTGGTTAAATGAATTCCTAAGTATTTTATTTTTTGTGGAGCTACTACTAATGGAGTTGCTTTCCTGATTTCAACCACGCTTTGCTCATTGTTGGCATACATACAGAATAGCCATTAATTTTTGACAGTTAATTTTATACACTGCTAGATTGCCAAAGTTTTGAATCAGCTCGACTAATTTGGGAATGGAGTCTGTGGGATTTAAGTATAGATCATGTCATCTGCAAAGAGGGAGAGATTTACTTCATCGTTCCCTATTTGGATCTCTTTTATGTTGCCATCTGGTTTTATTGCTGTAGCTCGGCATTCTAATACTAAATTGTAGAGAAGTGGAGAGAGTGTAATTCCTTGTCTCGTTCCTGAGTTAAGAGAAAATGGCTTTAGTTTTTCACCATTAAGAATAATGCTGAGGGTAGGTTTGTCATATACAGCACTTATTGTATTGAGGAATGTTCCCTCTATTCTTATTTTTTTCCAGAACCTTCATTATAAAGGGGTGTTGGATCTTGTCAAATGCTTTTTCTGCATCTATTGAGATTACCATGTGGCTCTTATCCTTGCTCCTGTTGATGTGATGAATTATATTATTTGATTTGCATATATTGAACCAGGTTAGCATCCCTGAAATGAATCCTGTTTGATCGTGTTATATGATTTTTTGGATGAATTGTTGAAGTTGATTGGGCCAAATTTTGTTGAGAAGTTTTGCATCAATGTTCATCAAAGAAATGGGTCTATAGTTCTCTTTCTTTGATGAGTCCCTGCCTGGTTTTGGGATGAGGGTTATGATGGCTTCATAGAATGTGTTCGGTAGTGAACTTTCTCTTTCAATTTCATTGAGGAGTTTGAGGAGCATTGATGTGAGCTCTGCTTTGAAGGCCTTGTAGAATTCTGCTGTAAATCCATCTAGTCCTGGGCTTTTCTTGGATGGGAAGTGTCTTATTGCTGTTTATATTGCAATGCTTGGCATGGGCCTGTTAAGATGGTTGACCTCATCTTGTTCAGTTTCGTCATGTCAATATTTGTTAGGAAATCGTCCATTTCTACCATGTTCTCAAACTTATTAGCATGAAGGTTTGAGAAGTATTCCATTATAAGGTTCTGAATCTTGGTTGATTCTGTGGTGATGTTTCCATTCTCTTCTCTGAGTTTATTTATTTGAGTGTACTCTTTTCTTTTTCCAGTAAGATGTGCTAAAGCTCTCTCAATTTTGTTATTTTTTCAAAGAATCAACCTTTTTTATTCTTTCTATGGTTTATTTGGATTCTAATTTGTTTAATTCCAATTTAATTTAATTATTTATTTCTGTCTACTGGATTAGGGTTTATATTACTGGTCTTTTTCAAAGAGGTTCAGATGTTTCATTAAATTGTTGGTTTCAGATCTCTCCAATTTGTTGATGTAGGAACTCAGAGCAATAAATTTGCCTCAATATTGTCTTTGCTGTGTCCCAGAAGAGCTGGTAAATTGTGTGTTAATTTGTGTTGAATATCATGAACATTTGAATTTCCTTTCTAATCTCTTCCATGACCCACTGGTGATTCAACAGTGTGTTGTTCAGCCTCCAAGTGTTACAGGACTTTCTTTAGTGGCTTTTGATGTTGAGTTCTAATTTTATTCCCTTGTGGTCTGAGAGAATGCAAGGTATATCTTCAATGTTTCTGAATTTTGACGTTTGCTTTGTGACCTAAAATGTGATTTATTTTGAAAAATGTTCCATATGCTGCTGAGAAAAACGTGTATTCTGATGTTGCTGGGTGAAATATTCTGTAGATGTTTGTTAAATTTAGTGGATGTACGCAGTTGTTTAGATCTGTGTTTTCTCTTTTGAGTTTTTGCAGAGTTGATCTATCTAGTGGGGATAGTGGTGTTAATGTCGTTGGATGTTTGTGAGATTTGAGAGAAAATAGTGTTTCATGGATAAATTTTGGAGCTGTGATGTTTGGAAAACAGATATTTAGGATTGTAATACCCTCCTTAGGGAGAGATTCCTTAATTAGTATGGAGCTACCTTCCTTATCTGTTTGCACTAATTTGAATTTGAAGTCTATTTAATCTGATATTAGGATAGCAACTCCCGCCTGTTTATGGGGACTTGTTAGATTTTGGTAGATTTTGTTCCATCATTTCACTTTCAAATTGTGTTTGTTTTTATGGGCATGGTGTGACACCTGAAGGCAGCAGATAGAAGGATCTTGCTTTTTAATCCAATTAGACAGTCTATATCACTTAAATGGAAATAAATCAGTTACTATTGAGAGTTAGGACTGAGAGGTGTTTAGGAATTCCTGCCATGTTATCCACCTTCTTGGTGCTTACAGGAACTGGATTCTTCCTATGGTTCTTGGATTCTGTTTGCATGTGGTTTCTTGGCCTTTATTGTGGTCTTGTTGGTTTTCTCTGTTTAGGCCATCTTTAATTAACTTTTGTAGAGCTGGGTTGGTGGAGATATATTGTTTCTGTTTTTCTTTGCTATGGAATATTTTTGTTTGACCTTCGGTTATGAAGGAGTTTAGCTGGGTACAGTATTCTTGGTTGATAGTTGTTTATCTTTGGGTAAGGGCATACATCATGCCATACTCTTCTTGCTTTACTTGTCGCTTCTGAGATATCTGAGGTGATTCTAATTGGTTTCCCTTTTTAGGTGATTGATCTTTTCTCCTTGACAGCTTTAAGGATCCTTTCTTTGGTCTTAATTGATTCTGTGGAGATTATGATTTGATGCTGGGATGTCCTGTTCTGGTCTGGTCTATTTGGGGTTCTAAAATCATCTTGTATCTGGATAGGCTTATCTTTTTGCATGTTCAGGAAGTTCTCTGCTAGGACCCTGTTAAACAAATTTCCTAGACCATTAACTTCTGTCTGTAGGTGCTCCTCTACAGCCATTATCCTCAAATTAGGCCTTCTGATGGTGCCTTCCAAAAGTTGAATAGATCTATCATATATCTTGTATTTGTCTTGGATAGGCAAGGTTCTTTCTCTATAATATCTAGGTTGTCTTCAATCCCTGAGATTCAATCTTCTGCATGGTCTAATCTACTGTCAAGTTTTTCAGTTGTTTTATTTCTTTTCCTTCCAATTGGTATTCTTTCATGGCTTCAAATTCTTTGTTGTGTCTTTGTATTAGATCTTTTATGAACTTCTTTACTTCCTTAATTTGGTATTCAGTATTTATTCTCAAATCACTTAGTTGATTGGTTTGGTTTCCTTGGGTTCCCCTTCCTTCTCTCAGGCTCCATTGAGCATTTCCTTTGTGGTCACCCTGACTTCTTTCAGCTGTTTATGGATTCCATGAATTCTTGTGTTGTTCTTTGTCTATTGTCATCCTGCCCACACAATTCCTGTATTACTCTTTGATTAGCTTCCTCACATTCAATCAATTCCTGTGATTCTCTTTGACTGTTCTCAGCCTGCTCACACATCCCTGTCTTTTTTTTTTTTACTGTTCTCAGCCTGATCACGCAATTTCTTTATTTCTCTTTTTTTCTCTTCTCAACCTGTTCACACAAATACTGTTTCAATCTTTGAGTAGCCTCCTCACACTCTCGAGATTCTTGTATTAATCATGGGTTTGCCTTCTCTCTCTCCCTATCATGCTCAAACTGAGTCCTTTTCAGATTTTCAATCTTTTCATTCACCATGTTTTCCAGCATTGCTCATAAAACTTTTTGGGAACTCTCCTAGGGATTATTCATTGACTGTTCTGTGACCTGATTATCATGAGTGGGAGTTGAGCTACCCTGACTTGCCATTTTTCTTGTGTTTTTACAGCTTGTTCTGCCCATTTAGTATGAAAGTAACACCAATTTTGTGCTAGAACAATATTTTAAGGCAAGCATCAACCAAAGACCTGTAGTTGTTCAGTCAACATGGCGGCAGATACATTCTAGTTCAACAGATACAATCTATTCAACATTAAAAAACTATGAATTAATGGGCTAAGAACAGCAAAGAAGAATTTGACAAACCAGAAATTATTAGGTTAAGAGAGAATATGTGGAAAAATAAAAAGAGAATGAATTTAACCAAATCCTAATCTCAGAGATGGAAATGGATTGGACAGAATGATACGAGAGAGATTTTTTTAAAAAGGAAAAAATGGAGAAACAAAAATTTAAATTGAAAATGTGAAATACTTAATAATTATGTAAGTTAAAGAATATTATTGAGAGAAGAAAAGGATAACATGGGAGGAGATAGGGAAAACTAAAAAATAAAAGTTCTTAAAATTATTTACTTGAGAGTTCTGGGAAGATGGTGGAGAAGAAGCTGGAGGTTAAACAAGCTCTCACATACAAAGCAGTTTTAGTGTTTCAGTGAACAGTCCTAAGCCAGAGAATCACATCAAGTGTGCCATCACAATACAGAGAGTTAGGCCAGAGAGGGAAAATATAGGCAAAGAGACAGATCTGAGCACTTGCAAGCAGCCTTGGCTGCGGAGGCAGCTTCCCTTACCTGCTACACAGGGTCCGGGACAAAGGCACCAGATGCGGCCGATGAGCAGATTCTACACAATACCAGCAAGAATCGACAAGGAGCGGACATCTTCATCCTGCAGTTCGCAGACCAGAGAAGACCCAAGAAACAAGATTCGACATGAGTAGAAGCCAGACATCCTCACTCCTTTTCAGGGAGTAGAGGAGGGAAGGCCACCCGTCCCCACCTCACTACCTGAGATCTCCATCTTTGGAGGCCCAGCTGAGCTGCTAGCTCCAGCTCAGGCCTTGGAAGAAAACTAGAGTCATTTAGCAGGTCACAAGAACCTAACCTGACCTGCCAGACTCAGCTCCACCCAGGGAAAAGCCACCCAGCTCAGGGGGCCAGACACAGGAGTGGCTCTCTTCAATGGGATAACACTACAAGCAGACCAGAGAATCCCACAAAGGCTGGTTATGGACACAGGGAAATACAGGATCTTCCCACCCCTCCCAAAAAAATCAAAGAACTTTTTTTTCTGTTTTTTTTTGTACCTTTTATGAATTATTTTTTCTAATTTTTTAATTTTTACCTTTTCTTTAAAAAATTTGTTTTCTAGTACCTTTTTTTTCTTTCTTCCTCATATAATTTTTATTTTAGGGGTATATGTGTATGGACGTTTTTCTTTTTTTTTCTTTTAAAAAAAAATTTTTTTTGTTTAGCTCTACTGAACTTCTAATCTTTTTTTGCTATCTTTCTCATTCTTTTCACTTTTTTTCTCTTTCGTTCTTCTTTGTGTGACTTAATTGCTATTCTGCACATCCTGAGATATACCCAATGTCGAATATTAGAACTTATACCCTATTGTGTACACACTTAATCCAGAAATTTATTACTCAATTCAAAACCTCTTAGACTTAAATTCCTTAATAGTAGTACTACCTCTTGATACCTATATAATTTTTTAACCATTTTTATTTTTTTAGTTTTCTACCTCATCTTTATATCCCTCCTCTTCACTCATTATATCCACGTTCTTCTCTGAATATTTTGATTATATGTCTACATAATTTTTAACCATTGCTATTTTCAATTTTTAATTTTTGTTTTTCTATTTTTTCGTGCCTCTTTTTTTCTCTTTCTTTTCTTCTTTTTTTCCTCTTTCTATTTTCATCCTATCAAACCTATTTCCTGCTTTGAGATTAGGACTTAGTCAAGTTAACTCTCCCTGAGCCTTCCCACATCTCTCTATTCCTATTTTTACCAACATCTTTCCCTAAACCTAATAATTTCTGGTTTACCAAATACTTCTTTGCCATTCGTGGCCCACTAATATATAGTTGTTTGATGTTGAATAGATATATCTGTCGAACTAGATTGTATCTGCAGACTTTTATCTGTGCAAATACAGACTTTGGTGATGCTTGCCTTAAGATAATGTTCTACCACAAAATTGGTGTTACTTTCATCCCAAATGGGCAGAGTAAGCAGGAGAAAAACAAGAAAAATGGCAAGTTCAGGTATCTCAACTCCCACTCATGATAATCAGGGGACAGAAGAAATAATGAATAATCCATAGGAGAGATCACAAATAGCTCTACAAACACTGCTGTTAAACATGATAAGTGAAAGATTGAAAACATACAAAGGACCCTGTATGACTGTGATAGGGAGAGAGAGGAGGCAAACCAAATGTTATATAGGAACATGATAAGCGCAAGGAAGCAACTCAAAAACAGATACAGGAATTGCGTGAGCAACTTGAGAACACTCAAAGAGAAAGGCAGGATTGGCATGAGCAGGCTGAGAACACTCAAAGAGAACTCAACGTGAAGAAGGTAAGCAAAGAGTAATACAGGAACTGAGAGATCAGGATGAGAATACACAAAGATCACTAAAGGCATTCATGGAATCCTTTAACAAAGAGCTGAAGGAAGTCAGGGAGACCACAAAAGGAATGCTGAATGGCACCCAACAGAAGGAATGGGACTCCAAGGAAACCATAACCAATCAACTAAGTGATTTGAGAATAAACACTGAACACCAAATTAAGAAAGAAAAGAAGTCCATACACGATCTAAAACAAAACTTCAACAAAGAATTTGAAGCCATCAAAGCTGACCAATTAGAAGGAAAAGAAATTAAAAAAAAAAAACAAAGTAGAAAGTCGTGACAGCAGGTTAGACCATGCAGAAGATCGAATCTCGGGGATTGAAGACAGCCTAGATATTACAGAGAAAGAACATACAACCATCCAAGACAAGTCCAAGAAATATGATAGATCGATTCAACACTAGGAAGACACCATCAGAAGGCCGAATCTGAGGATAATGGGTGTAGAGGAACACCTAGAAACAGAAGTTAGTGGTCTAGGATTTTTTTTTTTTAGACTTTGAATAGAATTTGATTTTCTTTTTCTTATTTTTTGTTGTACATTTTTTAATTTTAATTTTATTTTTTTGTGACCATACTGTACAGAGGGGTTACAATTACATGGGCAAGATAATGAGTACATTTCTTATCAAGCATTGCAGCCTCCTCCTTTGTTTACCCTTACCATCCCTTCCCAGCCTCCCCCCTCTCACCCACCCAAGCCTCCCAAACCCAGCACCAAAGTTGTAAAGTTCGTTTTCGACATGACAACTTGTAATTCTCATAGTAGCAACGGGTCCACCTGTACCCTTAAACGACTTGTTTTTCCCCATCTCCACAAATTATACTGACATCAAATATGCTGAAAGCAGGGGTATACTTTGGGGGAGGGATATAAAAAGTTACAAAGAAATAATCTAATATATGAGTTAGAAACAAATGCATGAAAGAAAAAAAAACATTTAAATACATATCTAAGAGTTCATTTTCCTAACATCATATTATCTGACCTTTCCTGCATGACTCATACACATACTAGATATTGAAAATAAGGGAACCCATGGGACCTATGTTTTTTGGGCTTGGCTTACTGCACTTCATATATTTTTTTCCAAAACTTTCCATTTCCTAACAAATGGGAATATCTCATTCTTTCTGGTGGAAGCATAGAATTCCATTGGGTATATATACCACATTTTCTTGATCCACTCATCTATTGAGGGGCATCAGGTTGGTTCGATATCTAAACTATAGTAAATAATGCTGCAATAAACATAGTCGAGTTGGTAGCTTTAGTGTGGTCTTGTTTGTAAACATTTAGATAAATGCCCAAAAGTGGGATTGCTGGTTCATAGGGGAACTGTATGTGAAGTCTTTCAGAACCTCCATACTACTTTCCGAAGTGGTTGAACAAGTTTACACTCCCACCACGAATGGAGTAAGGTTCCCTTCTGTCCACATGCCCTCCAGCATCTGTTGTTGCTAGAGTTCTTGATTTTTGCCATTCCAACATGGGTGAGGTGGTATCTCAACGTTGTTTTGATTTTGATTTCTTTTATGGCTAGGAAGGTTGAGCATTTCTTTATATGTCTGTTGGCCATCGTTCTTTCCTCTTCAGAGAAGTTTCGCTTCAAGTCTTTACCCACTTATTTATTGGGCAGTTGTTTCTTTGAGGATTTCCTGTTAGGGGATTTAATTTTTTGAGTTCCAAGTATATTTTAGATATGAGACCCTTGTCTGTTGTATGGCTAGTGAAGATCTTGTCCCAATCCGTGGGCTTTCTATTGATCTTGCTAGCTATGTCCTTTGCCATGCAGAAGATGTGCAACTTCATGCAATCCCATTTGTCCAACCTGTCTTTGATTTGTTGTGTTCCCAGGTCCCTATTAAGAAAATTTAGGCCTGAGCCAAGGAGACCTAGGGTTTCTCCTCTTCTGTCCTCTAAGGTTTTCAGAGTGTCTGCTTTGACTCTGAGGGCTTTGATCCATTTGGAGTTGATTATGGTGCAGGGTGATATATAAGGATCTAGCTTTAGTTTCCTACAAGTAGTTAACCAATTTTGCCAATACCATTTACTGAAGAGGCTGTCTTTCTTCCATTCTATTATTTTAGCTCCCTTATCGAAGATTAGTTGGCTATAGGTCTGTAGGTTCATTTCAAGGTTTTCAATTCTATTCCATTGGTCCTGAGGTCTGTTCTTTTGCCAATACCAAGCTGTTTTGATTACCATGGCTTTATAGTAGAGTTTGAAATTTGGTATTGATATTCCACCAGCAGTGTTCTTTCCATTGAGGAGCGTTTTTGCTATTCGGAGTCTTTTATTATTCCAAATAGAATTTTGGATTGCCTCTTCTATTTCCTTGAAGAATGAGGTTGGGATTTTGATAGGTATCGCATTGAATTTTTAGATAGCCTTGGGAAGTATTGCCATTTTCACGATGTTAATATTTCCAGTCAAGGAGAATGGGAGTTTTTTTGCCATTTTCTAAGTTCTGTTTTGATTTCATTTTTCTAGATTTTAAAGTTTTCAGCATAGAGGTCCTTCACTTCTTTGGTTAAGTTAATTCCTAGGTATTTAATTTTTTGAGGGGCTATTAAAAATGGAGTTACTTTCCTAATTTCAGCCACACTTTTCTCATTTTCGGCATACAGAAAAGCCATTGATTTTGGGGGTTAGTTTTATGCCCTGCTACTTTGCCAAAGTTTTATATCAGCTTGAGTAATATGGGAGTGGAGTCTATGGGATTCTTTAAATTCAAGGTCATGTCATCTGCAAAAAGGGAGTTTTATTTCTTCTTTCCCTAATTGGATCCCCTTTATATTTGCATCTTGTCATATTGCTGTATCTAGGCATTCTAATACTATATTGAAGAGAAGTGGAGAGAGTGGACATCCTTGTCTTGTTCCTGAGTTATGTGGAAATGGCTTTACTTTTTCACCATTAAGTATAATGCTGGCTGTAGGTTTGTAATATACATCCTTTATTGTATTGAGGAATGTTCCATGGATTCCTAATTTTTCCAAAAGCTTCATCATAAAGGGGTGTTGGATCTTGTTGAATGTTTTTCCTGCATCTATTGAGATAACCATGTGGTTCTTATCCTTGCTCCTGTTGATGTGATGAATAATATTAATTGATTTGCGTATATTGAACCAGCTTTGCATCCCTGAAATGAATCCTATTTGATCGTGGTGGATGATTTTTTGGATGAATTGTTGAAGTCCATTGGCCAAAATTTTTGTTGAGAAGTTTTGCATCAATGTTCATCAAAGTAATGTGTCTATAGTTCTCTTTCTTTGATGAGTTCCTGCCTGGTTTTGGGATGAGGGTTATGAAGGCTTCATAGAATGTGTTCGGTAATGAACTTTCTCTTTCTATTTCATTGAAGATTTGGAGGAGTATTGGTGTGAGCTCTTTTTTGACGGCTTTGTAGAATTCCGCTGTAAAACCATCTGTTCCAGGACTTTTCTTAGCTGGGAGGTCTCTTATGGCTGTTTCTATTTCAATGGTTGATATGGGCCTGTTAATCTGGTTTTACTCATCTTGATTTAGTTTGGCATGACAATATTTGCTAGGAAAAGGTACATTTCTGCCAAATTCTAAAATTTATTAGCACAAAGTTTTGAGAAGTATTCCCTTATAATGTTCTGAATCTTGGTTGTTTCCGTGGTGAGGTTTCGATTCTCATCTCTGAGTTTATTTATTTGGTTGTGTTCTCTTCTTTTTCTGATAAGATTTGCTAAGGGTCTGTCAATTTTGATAATTTTTTCAAAGATCCAACTCTTTGTTTTGCTGATTCTTTCTATTTTTTTTTTTTGGATTCTAAGTGATTTCATTCTGATTTAATTTTAATTATTTCTTTCTGTCTACTGGATTGTGGTTTATCTTGCTGCTCTTTTTCAAGGAGGTTCAGAAATCTCGTCAAACTCTTGGTGTCAGATCTCTCCAATTTGTTGATGTAGGAGCTCAGAGCTATAAACTTGCCTCTGAGTACTGCCTTTGCTGTGTCCCAGAGGAGCTGGTAATTAGTGTGTTCATTTTTGTTGAATAGCATGAACATTTGAATTTCCTATCTAATCTCTTCCATGACCAACTCGTGATTCAGCAGTGTGTTGTTCAGCCTCCATGTGTTACTGGACTTTCTTTGGTGGCTTTTAGTGTTGAGTTCTAATTTTATTCCCTTGTGGTCAGACAGAATGCAAGGTATAACTTCAATGTTTCTGAATTTGGACAAGTTTGCTTTGTGTCCTAAAATGTGGTCTATTTTAGAAAATGTTCCATGTGCTGCTGAGAATACCGTGTATTCTGATGCTGCTGGGAGAAATATTCGGTAGATGTATGTTAAATCTTGTTGATCTATGCAGCTGTTTAGATCTGTAGTTTCTCTGTTGAGTTTTTGCCGAGTTGATCTATCTAGTGGGGAGAGTGGTGTGTTAAAATCCCCAACAATTAATGTCTTTGAATCTTTGTGGCATTTGAGGGAGGCTAGTGTTTCTTGGAAAAATTTGATTTCTCCATTGTTTGGTGAATAGATATTTAGAATTGTGATATGCTCCTGAAGGAGAGATCCCTTAATTAGTATGTACCGACCTTCTTTATCTCTTCTCACGAATTTTAATTTGAAGTTTATTTTATCTGATATTAGGATTGCAACTCCCGCCTGTTTATGGGGACCGTTTGCTTGGTAGATTTTGCTCCAGCCTTTAACATTGAAAATGTGTTTGTTTTTACGGGCAAGGTTTCACTCCTGAAGGCAGCAGATAGTAGGATCTTGTTTTTTAATCCAACTAGATAGTCTATGGTGCTTAATTGGAGAGTTAAGTCCATTAATCTTAGATAGAACTGAGAGGTATTTGGGAGTTCCTAGCATGTTATGCACCCTCTTGGGGGGTGCGATAGATAACTGGGTTCTTCCTATGATTCTTGGATTCTCAGTTTGGGTGCAGTTTCTTGGCCTTATTGTGGTCTTGTTGGCTTTCTATGTGTAGGACATCTTTAAGAATATTTTGTAGGGCTGGTTTGGTGGAGATGTATTGTTTCAATTTTTCTTTGCTATGGAAGGTTTTTATTTGACCTTCAGTTTTGAAGGAGGGTTTAGCTGGGTACAGTATTCTTGGTTGATAGTTGTTTGTTTTTAGGGCTTGGCATACATCATTCCAGGCTCTTCTTGCTTTGATTGTCTCTGCTGAGAAATCTGAGGTGATTCTAATTGGTTTACCTTTATAGGTGATTAATCTTTTTTCTTTGACAGTTTTAAGGATCTTTTCCTTGGTCTGAGTTGATCCTGTGTGGATTATAATGTGATGGTGGGATATCCTATTCTGATCTGGTCTATTTGGTGTTCTAAAAGCTTCTTTTATATGAATAGGACTAACTTTTTCCATTTTGGGGAAGTTATCTGCTAGGATCCTGTTAAACAAATTTCCTAGACCATTAACTTGTTTCTACGTGCTCCTCTACACCCATTATCCTTTGATTAGGCCTTATGATGGTGCCTTCCAAGTGTTGGATAGATCTATCTTATTTCTTGGACTTGTCTTTGATGGTTGTATGTTCTTTCTCTATAATATCTAGGCTGTCTTCAATCCCTGAGATTCGATCTTCTGCATGTTCTTACCTGCTGTCACGACTTTCTACTTTGTTTTTTTTATGTCTTTTCCTTCTAATTGGTTAGCTTTGATAGCTTCAAATTCTTTGTTGAAGCTTTGTTTTAGATCTTGTATCAACTTCTTCACTTCTTTAACTTGGTGTTCAGTGTTTATTCTCAAATCACTTAGTTGATTTGTTATGGTTTCCTTGGACTCCCATTCCTTCTGTTGAGTTCCATTCAGCATTCCCTTTGTGGTCTCCCTGACTTCCTTCAGCTCTTTGTTAGTGGATCCCATGAATACCTTTAGTGATCTTTTTGTATTCTCATCCTGCTCTCTTCATTCCTGTATTACTCTTTGCTTAGCTTCCTCCCGTTCGTGCCATTCCTGTTGTTCTCATTGAGTATTCTCAGCCTGTTCACACCATTCCTGCTTTTCTCTTTGAGTATTCTCAAGCTACTCACGCAAATCCTATATCAGTTTTTGACTACTTCCTCACGCTCATGTCATTCCTGTATAAACCTTTGGAATGCCTCCTCTCTCTCCCTCTCACGGTCATACAGAGTCCTTTGTAGGTTTTCAATCTTTTCCTGCAGTGACCTATTGTTTGCCTCCTCTCTCTCCCTCTCACGCTCATACAGAGTCTTTTGTAAGTTTTCAATTTTTTCCTGCATTGACCCTTTGTTTGGCTCCTCTGTCTCCCTATCACGCTCATAAAAAGTCTTTTGTATGTTTTCAATCTTTTCATTTATCTTGTTTGTCAGAAGTTTTTGTAGAGCTATTTGGGAATTCTCCTCTGGATTATTCATTATATGTTCTGTCCACTGATTATCCTAAGTGGGATTTAAGATACCTGTACTTGCCATTTTGCCTGTCTTATTCCAACTTACTCTGCCCATTTGGAATGAAAATAACACCAGTTTTTTGCTAGAACTCTATCTTAAGGCAATCATCAAACAAAGTTTGAATTTGCACAGTCAATATTCTGCAGATAAAATCTAGTTCAACAGATACATTTATTCAATGTCAAACAACTATATATTAATGGGCTACGAGCCGCAAAGAAGAATTTGGAAAACCATAAATTATTAGGGTTAGGGAGAGATGTGGGTAATAAATAGGAATAGAGTAATGTGGGCAGGCACAGGGAGAGTTAACTTAACTAAGTCCTAATATCAAAGCAGGTTGGATAGGATGAAACCATAGGTTGGATAGGATGAAAGTAGAGAGAGAGAGAGAAAAAAAGAGGAAAGAGAAAGGGAAGAGAAAAGAGACCAGAAAAAATAGAAAGGTAAAAATTAATAATATTATGTGTATAAGAACAAGCTATTCAGAGAAGAACGTGAATATAATGAGAGAAGGGGAGGGATATAAAGAGATGTCAAAATTTTAAAAATAAAAATACTTAAAATATTATATAGTTAAAAAGAGGTAGTACTGCTATTAAGGAATTTAAGTCTCAGAGATTTTGAATTGAGTAATAAATTTGTGGATTAAGTGTGTACACAATGGGAGATAGGGTCCAATAGTCAACTACGGGTTTATCTGAGGATGTGCAGAACAACTATTAAGTCCCTTAAAGAAGAGCAAAAGAGAGGAACAGGTGAGAAGGATACGGAAGAAAGAAAAAAAAAGATTAGAAGTTCAGTCGAGCTAAGCAAAAAACAAAAAGAAAAAAATTTAAAGAAAGAAAAACGCACATATGCATGTATCCCTAAAATGAAGATTATAAGGAGAAAAAAAGTTACTAGAAAAAAATTTTTTCCAAAAATGTAAAAATTAAAAATTATAAAAAGTTTTAGAAAAGAAAAAAATTTTTTTTGTGAAAGGTATTTAAAAAAGAAGAAGAAGACAAATTTTTTTTTATTTTTTTGGGAGGGTTGGGAAAAATTCTGTATCTCCCTTATGTCTGTAATCAGACTCTGGTTGGAATCTCTGGTCCTGTGTCTTGGTTAGTTTCTTAAGTCAGTTTGTTTGGACTGGCAGAAAAATGCTCTGCTTTACCCAGGATTTTGCAATCCTCCTCCCATGTTCGTTCAATGGGAGGGGGTTCTGCTTTGAGTATCACAAAAGAGGGAGATGGTTTTTTCCTCAAGTTTGACGATGCTGTGATGAGGCTAGTTTCTGGGTTGAGTTGAGGCCTTTCAACAAACAGTAGCTTTTCCCGGGGGCTAGTTTTTGAGGAACACACAGAGCCCAGCCTGGAGCCACTCTAATGGGTTATGTTTACTGATATTGAGACTGCTAAAGGGAGGGGCAGCCTCTGGCTCTGATTACCCCGTGAAGAAAGCCACACCTAGGGCTGGCGCCTGAACTGGGTGAATTTTCCCTGGATGGAGCTGAGTCTTGCAGGTCAAGCCATTAAGTTCTTGTGATCTGCCAAATGACTCTTATTATTCCAAGACCTGATTTGGAGCTAGCAGCTCCGCTGAGCTTTGTCGGTATCCAAGATGGAGATCTCCGGTACTGGGGGGAGAGGGGTGGCCTTCCCTCCTCTGCTCCCCGAGAAGGAGTGAGGACGTCAGGCATCTATTCACGTGGAGTCTTTGTTCCTGGGTCGTTTCTTGTCTGCGAATTGCAGGATGAGGATATCTGCTCCTTGTCAGTTCTTGCTGGTGTTGAGAAGACTCTGCACGCCCGTTGGCCCGCCCACCTGCCGCCGCATCTGGCTCTTTTGTCCCGGACTCTCTGTGTTTCGGGTATGACGATATGACTGCCGCCACTGCCACTACCGCCACAGCAGCAGCTGCTGGCGAGAGCTGAGATCTGTCACCTTGCCTGGGTTTTCCCTCTCTGGCCCAACTCTCTGTCATGTGATGGCACACTTGGTGTGATTCTCTGGCTTAGGACTGTTCACTGGAACTCTAAAACTGCTTGCTATGTGAGAGCATGTTTAGCCTCCAGCTTCTCCTCTTCCATCTTCCTGGAACTCTCTGGTCTAGAAATTTTGTTTAACAGGATCCTATCAGAGAACTTGCCAAATATGCAAAAAGATAGGCCTATTCAGATACAAGAATCTTTTAGAATTCCAAATAGACCAGACCAGAACAGGACATCCCACAGTCAAATTATAATCCACACAGGATCAATTTAGAACAAGGAAAAAATCCTTAATCTGTCAAGGAGAAAAAGATTAAACACCTATAAAGGGAAACCAATTAGAAACACCTCAGATTTCTCAGCAGAGACAATTGAAGCAAGAAGAGCCTGGAATGATGTATGCCATGCCCTAAAGTCAAACAACTATCAGACAAGAATACTGTACCCAGCTAAACTCTCCTTCATAATTGAAGGTCAAATAAAAACCTTCCATTGCAAAGAAAAGTTGAAACGATATATCTCCCCCAAACCAGCCCTTCTAAAGATTCTTAAAGATGTCCTACACATAGAAAACCAACAAGACCACAATAAAGGCCAAGAAACTGCACCCAAACCGAGAATCCCAGAACCATAGAAAGAATCCATTGGTGCAGCCCCCAAGAACGTGGATTAAATGGCAGGAAATCCCAAATACCTTTCCCTCCTTTATCTCAACATTAACAGATTTAAACCTCCAATTAAGTGACATAGACTGTCTAGTTGGATTAAAAAACAAAATCCTTTATTTGTTGCCTTGAGGAGTCACAACTTGCCCATAAAAAAACACATTTTCAATGTTAAAGGCTGGAGCAAAATCCACCAAGCAAACAGCCCCAAATACAGGCTGGAATCACAATCCTAATATCAGATAAAATTGAGTTCAAATTAAAATCAGTGAGAAGAGATAAAGAAGGTCACTACATACCAATTAAGGGATCGCTCCTTCAGGAGCATATCTATTCGCCAAACAATGGAGCACCCAAATTTATCCAAGAAACACTACTTTCCCTCAAATCCAACATAGATCCAAAGACATTAATTGTTGGGGATTTTAACAAACCACTTTCCCCATTAGATAGATCAACTTGGTTAAAACTCAACAGAGAAACCGCAGATCTAAACAGCTGCATAGATCAACTAGATTTAACAGACATCTACCAAATATTTCACCCAGCAGCATCAGAATACACGATTTCTCAGCAGAACATGGAACATTTTGCAAAATAGGCCACATTTTAGGCCACAAAGCAAACCTGTCCATATTCAGAAACATTGAAGTAATACCTTGCATTCTCTCAGACCACAAGGGAATAAAATTAGAACTCAAGCAAAAGCCACCAAAGAAAGTCCGGTAACACATGAAGGCTGAACAACACACTCCTGAATCATGAGTGGTCATGGAAGAGATTAGAAAGGAAACTCTAATGTTCATGATATTGAACAAAATTAAGTACACAAATTACCAGCTCCTCTGGGCCACAGCAAAGGCAGTACTCAGGGGCAAGTTTATACCTCTGAGCTCTTAAATCAACAAATTGGAGATATCTGAAACCAACAGTTTAATGAGATTTCTGAACCTCCTTGAAAAAGAGCAGGAAGATAAACCCTAATCCATTAGACAGAAAGAAATCATAAAAATTAAATCAGAATTAACCAAATTAGAATCCAAAAAAACTATAGAATGAATCAACAAAAAAAAGAGTTGTTTCTATGAAAAAATTATCAAAATTGACAGACCCTTAGCAAATCTTATCAGAAAAAGAAGAGAACACACCTAAATAAATAAACTAAGAGATTAGGAGGGAAACATCACCACAGAAACAACCAAGATTCAAAACATTATAAGGGAATACTTCTCAAAACTTTATACTAATAGGTTTGGGAACTTGGCAGAAATGGACCTTTTCTAGGCAAATATTCACATGAGGTAAAACTCTTAACAAGCCCATACCAAGCATTGATATAGAAACATCAATAAGAGATCTCCCATCTAAGAAAAGTCCAGGACCAGATGGTTTTACAGCAGAATTCTACAAGGCCTTCTATGCAGAGCTCTCACCAATACTCTTCCAAATCCTCAGTGAAATTGGAAAGGAAAGATCACTACCGAACACATTCTATGAAGCTATCATAACTCTCATCCCCAAACCAGGGAGGGACTCATCAAAGAAAGAGAACTATAGACAGATTTCTTTGATGAACATTGATGCAAAACTTCTCAACAAAAATTTTGGCCAATCGACTTCAACCATTCATCCAAAAAATCATACACCACGATCAAACAGGATTCATTTCAGGGATGCAAAGCTGGTTCAATATACGCAAATCAATTAATATAATTCATCACATCAACAGGAGCAAGAATAAGAACCACGTGGTTATCTCAATGGATGCAGAAAAAGCATTTGACAAGATACAATACCCCTTTATGATGAAGGTTTTGGAAAAATTAGGAATCCATGGAACATTCCTCAATACAATAAAGGCTGTATATGACAAACCTACAGCCAGCATTATACTCAATGGTGAAAAACTAAAGCCATTCCTTCTTAACTCAGGAACAAGACAAGGATGTCCACTCTCTCCACTTCGCTTCAATCTAGTACTAGAATGCCTAGGTATAGCAATAAGACAAGATGCAAACATAAAGGGGATCCAAATAGGGAAAGAATAAGTAAAACTCTCCCTGTTTGCAGATGACATGATCTTGTATTCAAAGAATCACACAGACTCCACTCCCAAATTACTCAAGCTGATTCAAAACTTTGGCAAAGTAGCAGGGTATAAAATAACCCTCAAAAATCAATGGATTTTCTGTATGCCAACAATGAGAAACTGTGGTTGAAATTAGAAAAGCAGGTCCATTCTTAATACCCCCCCAAAAAACATACCTAGGAATTAATTTAACCAGAGAAATGAAGGAACTCTATGATGAAAACTTCAAAAACTTGAATATGCCAATCAAAACAGAACTTAGAGAGTGGCAAAAACTCCCGTGCTCTTGGTTTGGAAAGATCAACATCATGAAAATGGCACTACTTCCCAAGGCTACCTACAAATTCAATGCGATACCTATCAAAATTCCAAACTCATTCTTCAAGGAAATAGAAGAGGCAATCCAAAAATTCATATGGAACAATAAAAGACCATAAATAGCAAAAGCGACCGTCAACAGAAAGAACACAGCCGGAGGAATATCAATACCGAATTTCAAACTCTATTATGAAGCCATAGTAATCAAAACAGCTTTGTACTGGCACAAGATCAGACATTAGGTCCAATGGAATAGAATTGAAAACCCAGAAATGAACCTTCAGACCTATAGCCATCCAATCTTCGATAAGGGAGCTAAAAAATATAATCGAAGAAAGACAGCATCTTCAGTAAATGGTGCTGGCAAAATTGGTTAACTACTTCTAGAAAACGAAAGCTAGATCCTTATGTATCACCGTGCATCAGTATCAATTTCAAATGGGTCAAAGACCTAGGAGTCAATGAAGACACTCTGAAAACATTACAGGATGGAATTGGAGAAACCCTAGGTATCCTTGGCACAGGCTGAAATTTTCTTACTAGAGACCCAGAAATACGCAAACTCTCTACCCATAAAAGAAATGCAAATTAAAACATTAAGATACCCCCTCACACCAGTAAGAATGGCAAAAATCCAGAACTCTAATAACAACAGATGCGGGAGGAGATGTGCACAGAAGAGTACCTTACTTCATTGTTGGTGGGAGTGTAAACTTGTTCAACTACTTTGGAAAGTAGTATAGAGTTTCCTCAAAAGACTTTTGGGCATTTACCCAAATGTTTAAAAACAAGACCAAACTAAAGCTACCAGCACGACTATGCTTATTGCAGCATTATTTACTATAGCTAAGATATGGAACCAATCCTGATGCCCCACAGTAGATGAGTGGATCAAGAAAATGTGGTATATATACACAATGGAATTATATGCTTCCACCAGAAAGAATGATATTGCCCCATTTGTTAGGAAATGGAAAGACTTGGAAAAAATTATATTAAGTGAAGTAAGCCAAGCCCAAAGAAACATAAGTCCCATGGTTTCCCTTATTTGCAATATCTAGTATATGTCTAGATCAAGCAGAAAAGGTCTGATAAGGTGATGTTAGTGAAATGAACTCTAAAATATGTATTCACATGTTTTCTTTCTTTCATGTGATAGTTTCTCACGAATTTATAAGATTATTCCTTTGTTGCTTTATATTTCCCTGCCCCACAGTATAACCCCTGCTTTCACTGTATTTGATGTCTGTATAATTTGTGGAGGGGAAGGGGAAAAACAAGTCGTTTACATAAGGATACAGGTGGACCCGTTGCAACAATTCAAAATGATCTTTACAACATTGTTGGGGGAGAGCAGGGAGGATGGGAGGGTGGATAGCAAGGGATTGGAAGGGGAAACAAAGGAGGAGGCTACACTGCTTAATAAGAAATGTACTCATTATCTTGCCCATGTAATTGTAACCCCTCTGTACAGTATTTTTTTTAAGTTTGATGAAGTTTATTATATCAAGTTCTGGATCATATGTTAGGTTTCATATCAGAAATCTTTCCATTTTGTTGCACATGGCTATCTACCACTGTAATTTCTCCATTAAAACCTCTTGTTACTTTATTAAACAAAGTGACTCCTTCTTTCTTTCTTTCTTTCTCTTTTTGTTTTGTTTTTTTCTTTTTTTTAATATTATTTTATTTTATTTGAGAACATACTGTACAGAGGGGCTACAATTACATGGGCAGGATAATGCATACATTACTTACCAAGCATTGCAGCCTCCTCCTTTGTTTACCCTTCACCTCCCTTCCCAGCCTCCCCCCTCCCCCCAACCAATTATACCCCCTTCCCCCCCCCACCGACATTGTAAAGCTGGTTTTGACATGACATTTTGTACTTCTCATTGTTGGAACAGGTCCACCTGAATCCTTAAACGACTTGTTTGCCCCCATCTCCTCCACATGTTATAATGACATCAAATATAGTGAAAGCGGGGGTTACACTGTGGGGGAGGGACATACAAAGCAACAAAGGAATAATCTTATAAATGCGTTAGAAACATATGCATGAAAGAAACGAAAACATTAAAATACATATTTAAGGGTTCATTTTCCTAAAATCACATTATCTGACCTTTTCTGCTTGACTCATACCTATACTAGATATTGCAAATAAGGGAAACCATGGGACCTATGCTTCTTTGGGCCTGGCTTACTTCACTTAATATAATTTTTTCCAAGTTTTTCCATTTCCTAACAAATGGGGCAATATCATTCTTTCTGATGGAGGCATAGAATTCCATTGTGTATATGTACCACATTTTCTTGATCCATTCATCTACTGAGGGGTTGGTTCCATATCTTAGCTACGGTAAATAATGCTGCAATAAACATAGTTGTGCTGGGAGCTTTAGTGTGGTCTTGTTTGTAAACATTTGGGTAAATGCCCAAAAGTGGGATTGCTGGATCACAGGGGAGATCTATGTGAAGTCTTTTGAGGAACCTACATACTGCTTTCCAAAGTGGTTGAACAAGTTTACATTCCCACCAACAATGACGTAAGGTTCCTTTCTGTCCACATCCCCTCCAGCATCTGTTGTTGTTAGAGTTCTTGATTTTTGCTGTTCTAACTGGAGTGAGGTGATATCTCAATGTTGTTTTGATTTGCATTTCTTTTATGGCTAGGGATGTTGAACATTTCTTCATGTGTCTATTGGCCATTCTTTTTTCTTCTTCAGAGAAGCTTCTCTTTAAGTCTTTCGCCCACTTATTTATTGGGCAGTTGTTTCTTTGAGGATTTGTTGTTGGGAGGTTTAATTTTTTGAGTTCCAAGTATATTTTAGATATGAGACCCTTGTCCGTTGTATGGCTAGTAAAGATCTTCTCCCAATCCGTGGGCTTTCTATTGATCTTGCCAGCTATGTCATTTGCACTGCAGAAGCTCTGCAACCGGATGCAATCCCATTTGTCCAACCTTTCTTTGATTTGTTGTGCTTCCGGGTCTCTATTCAGAAAATTTCGGCCTGAGCCAAGGAGACCTAAGGTTTCTCCTATTCCATACTGTAATGTTTTCAGAGTGTCTGCTTTGAGTTCAAGGTCTTTGATCCATTTGGAGTTGATTCTGGTGCAGGGTGATATATAAGGATCTAGCTTTAGTTTTCGACATGTAGTTAACCAATTTTGACAGCACCATTTACTGAAGAGGTTGTCTTTCTTCCATTCTATTGTTTTAGCTTCCTTATCGAAGATTAGATGGCTATAGGTCTGTAGGTTCATTTCTGGGTTTTCAATTCTATTCCATTGGTCCTGCGGTCTGTTCTTATGCCAATACCAAGCTGTTTTGATTACTATGGCTTTATAGTAGAGTTTGAAATTTGGTATTGATATTCCTCCAGCAGTGTTCTTTCCGTTGAGGCGCATTTTTGCTTTTCGGGGTCTTTTATTGTTCCATATGAATTTTTGGATTGCCTCTTCTATTTCCTTGAAGAATGAGGGTGGAATTTTGATAGGTATTGCTTTGAATTTGTAGATAGCCTTGGGAAGTATTGCCATTTTCACGATGTTAATCTTGCCAATCCAGGAGCATGGGAGGTTTTGCCATTTTTTAAGTTCTGTGTTGATTTCCTTTTTCAAGATTTTAAAGTTTTCATCATAGAGGTCCTTCACTTCTTTGGTTAAGTTAATTCCTAGGTATTTTATTTTTTGTGGGGCTATTACAAATGGAATTGCTTTCCTAATTTCAGCCACACTTTTCTCATTGTTGGCATATAGAAAAGCCATTGATTTTGGGGGGTTAATTTTATAACCTGCTACTTTGCCAAAGTTTTGAATCAGCTTGAGTAATTTGGGAGTGGAGTCCATGGGATTCTTTAAATGCAAGATCATGTCATCTGCAAAGAGGGAGAGTTTTATTTCTTCTTTCCCTATTTGGATCCCCTTTATGTCTGCATCTTGTCTTATTGCTGTAGCTAGGCATTCTAATACTAGATTGAAGAGAAGTGGACAGAGTGGGCATCCTTGTCTCGTTCCTGAGATAAGAGGAAATGGCTTTAGTTTTTCACCATTGAGAATAATGCTAGCTGTAGGTTTGTCATATACAGCCTTTATTGTATTGAGGAATGTTCCATGGATTCCTAATTTTTCCAGAACCTTCATCATAAAGGGGTGTTGGATCTTGTCAAATGCTTTTTCTGCATCTATTGAGATAACCATGTGGTTCTTATTCATGCTCCTGTTGATGTGATGAATAATATTAATTGATTTGCGTATAATGAACCAGCATTGCATCACTGAAATGAATCCTGTTTGATCATGGTGTATGATTTTTTGGATGAATTGTTGAAGTCGATTTGCCAAAATTTTGTTGAGAAGTTTTGCATCAATGTTCATCAAAGAAATGGGTCTATAGTTCTCTTTCTTTGAAGAGTCCTTGCCTGGGTTTGGGATGAGGGTTATGATGGCTTCATAGAATGTGTTCGGTAGTGAGCTTTCTCTTTCAATTTCATTGAAGAGTTGTAGGAGTATTGGTGTGAGCTCTGCTTTGAAGGCCTTGTAAAATTCCGCTGTAAAACCATCTGGTCCTGGACTTTTCTTAGCTGGGAGGTCTCTTATTGCTGTTTCTATTTCAATGCTTGATATGGGCCTGTTAAGTTGGTTTAACTCTTCTTGGTTTAGTTTTGGCATGTCAATATTTGCTAGGAAGAGGTCCATTTCTGTCAAGTTCTCAAACTTATTAGCATAAAGTTTTGAGAAGTATTCCCTTATAATGTTCTAAATCTTGGTTGTTTCTGTGGTGATGTTTCCATTCTCATCTCTGAGTTTATTAATTTGGGTGTGTTCTCTCCTTTTTCTGATTAGATTTGCTAAGGGTCTGTCAATTTTGTTAAGTTTTTCGAAGAACCAACTTTTTGTTTTGTTGATTCTTTCTATAGTTTTTTTGGATTCTAATTCATTTAATTCTGATTTAATTTTGATTATTTCTTTCCGTCTATTGGATTGGGGTTTATCTTGCTGCTCTTTTTCAAGGAGGTTTAGATGTGTCATTAAATTGTTAGTTTCCGATCTCTCCAATTTGTTGATGTAGGAGCTCAGAGCTATAAACTTGCCTCTGAGTACTGCCTTTGCTTTGTCCCAGAGGAGCTGGTAATTTGTGTGTTCATGTTTGTTGAATAGCATGAACATTTGAATTTCCTTTCTAATCTCTTCCATGACCCACTCATGATTCAGCAGTGTGTTGTTTAGCCTCCATGGATACCGGACTTTCTTTGGTGGCTTTTGGTGTTGAGTTCTAATTTTATTCCCTTGTGGTCAGAGAGAATGCAAGGTATAACTTCAATGTTTCTGAATTTGGACAAGTTTGCTTTGTGGCCTAAAATGTGGTCTATTTTAGAAAACATTCCATGTGCTGCTGAGAAGAACGTGTATTCTGATGCTGCTGGGTGAAATGTTCGGTAAATGTCTGTTAAGTCTAGTTGATCTATGCAGCTGTTTAGATCTGCGGTTTCTCTGTTGAGTTTTTGCCGAGTTGATCTATCTAGTGTGGAGAGTGGTGTGTTAAAATCCCCAACAATTAATGTCTTTGGATCTATATAGGATTTGAGGGAAAGTAGTGTTTCTTTGATAAATTTGGGTGCTCCATTGTTTGGCGAATAGATATTTAGAATTATAATATCCTCTTGAATGAGAGATCCTTTAATTAGTATGTAGCGACCTTCTGTATCTCTTCTCACGAATTTTAGTTTGAAGTCTATTTTATCTGATATTAGGATTGCAACTCCCGCCTGTTTATGAGTGCCGTTTGCTTGGTAGATATTGTTCCAGCCTTTAACATTGAATATGTGTTTGTTTTTACGGGGAAGATATGACTCCTGCAGGCAGCAGATAGAAGGGTCTTGTTTTTTAATCCAACTAGACAGTCTATGTCGGTTAATTGGAGAGTTCAGTCCGTTAACATTAAGAGATAGTACTGAGAGGTATTTGGGAGTTCCTGCCATGTTATCCACCTTCTTGAGGGCTGCGAAAACTGGGTTCTTCCTAAGGTTCTTGGATTCTCAGTTTGTGTGCAGTTTCCTGGCCTTTCTTGCGGTCTTGTTGGTTTTCTATGTGTAGGTCATCTTTAAGAATCTTTTGTAGGGCTGGTTTGGTGGAGATGTATTGTTTCAATTTTTCTTTGCTATGGAAGGTTTTTATTTGGCCTTCAGTTATGAAGGAGAGTTTAGCTGGGTACAGTATTCTTGGTTGATAATTATTTGTTTTTAGGGCATGGCATACGTCATTCCAGGCTCTCCTTGCTTTGATTGTCTCTGCTGAGAATTCTGAGGTAATTCTAATTGGTTTCCCTTTGTAGGTGATTACCCTTTTCTCCCTGACATCTTTAAGGATCTTTCCCTTGGTCTGGTTTCATCCTGTGTGGATTATAATTTGACGGTGGGATGTCCTATTCTGGTCTAGTCTATTTGGGGTTCTAAAAGCTTCTTGTATCTGAATAGGCCTATCTTTTTGTATGTTTGGGAAGTCCTCTGCTAGGATCTTGTTAAACAAATTTTCTAGACCATTAACTTCTGTTTCTAGGTGCTCCTCTACATCCATTATCCTTAGATTGGGCCTTCTGATGGTGTCTTCCAGGTGTTGGATAGACCTATCATATTTCTTGGACTTGTCTTGGATGGTTGTATGTTCTTTCTCTATAATATCTAGGCTGTCTTCAATCCCTGAGATTCGATCTTCTGCATGGTCTAACCTGCTGTCAAGACTCTCTACTTTGTTTTTTATCTCTTTTCCTTCTAATTAGTCAGCTTTGATGGATTCAAGTTCTTTGTTGAAGCTCTGTTTTAGGTCTTGTATGAATTTCTTTAATTCCTTAATATGGTGTTCAGTGTTTGTTCTCAAATCACTTAGTTGATTGGTTATGGTTTCTTTGGACACCCATTCCTTCTGTTGGGTTCCATTCAGCATTCCCTTTGTGGTCTCCCTGACTTCCTTCAGCTCTTTGTTAATGGATTCCATGAATGCCTTTAGTGATCTTTGTGTATTCTCTACCTGGTCTCTCAATTCCTGAATTACTCTTTGATTAGCTTCTTCCCGTCTGTGGGAATCCTGCACTTCTCTTTCTCCCTGTTCGTGGGAATCCTGCAGTTCTTTTTGAGTGTTCTCTGCCTGCTCACGCCATTCCTCCCTTTCGCTTTGAGTATTCTCAAGTTGTTCACGCAAATCCTGTATCAGTTTTTGAGTAGCTTACTCACGCTTATGATATTCCTGTATAAACTTCTGGGATGCCTCCTCTCTCTCCCTATCACGCTCATACAGAGTCCTTTGTACATTGTCAAACTTCTCATTTTTCATGTTTGCTATTAGTGTTTGTAGAGCTATTTGGGAACTCTCCTCTGGATTATTCTTTATTTGTTCTAATCCCTGATTATCAAGGTTGGGAATTGAGATACCCGAATTTGCCATTTTTCTTGTGTTTTTCCGGCTTACTCGGCCCATTTGAGATGAAGATTGCCCCAGTTTTATGCTAGAACACTATCTTAAGGCAACCATCAATCAAAGTTTGCGTTTGTACAGTCAATAGTCTACAGATACAATCTAGTTCAACAGATACATCTATTCAACATCAAACAACTATATGTTAAAGTACTTCGAACCGCAGAAAAGAATTTGGAAAACCAGAAATTATTAGGATTAGGGAGAGATGTGGGTAAAAAATAGGAATAGATTGGTGTGGGGATGCACAGGGAGAGTTAACTATGTCCTAATCACAATGCAGGAAATGGGTTGGGTTGGATGCAAGTAGAGAGAGAGAGAGACCAGAAAAAAATAGAAACGTAAAAATTAATGTTATTATAGAAGTTAAAAGACCGTCTATTTAGACAGGAATGTGAATATGTTCCGAGAAGGGGAGGGACATAGAGGAGATGTGAAAAACTTTAAGGATGGGAAAGGGAGAAGAAAAGATCAGAAGTTCAGTAGAGCTAGACAAAAAACAAAAAGATAATTAAGAAAGAAAGAAAAAGAGAAGACAAGAAAAGAAAGGAAAACGCTCATTCACATATTCCCAAAATAAAAATTATAAGATGAGAAAAAAAAAGTTACTGGAAAACAATTATTTTTTCAGAAGAGGCAAAAATTAAAGATTAATAAAAGTTTTAGAAGGGAAAATATATATATATAAGGTAGCAAAAAGCAAAAAACAAGCAAAAAAAGAAAAGAAGAAGAAAAAGAAAAAAGAAAAAAGAAAAAAGTCTTTTGATTTTTTTTTTTGGGGGGGAAGGAGTGGGAAGAATCCTGTATCTCCCTTTTGTCTCTAACCAGTCTCTTGTTGGAGTCTCTGGTCAGCTTGAGGTCCTGTGGCTTGATTGGTTTCTTAAGTCGGTTGGTTGGAAGAGGCAGAAAAATGCTCTGCTTTACCCAAGATTTTGAGATCCCCCTCCCAGGTTAGTTTTCTGGGAGGGTGATCTGCTTTGAGAGTCACAAAAGAGGGGGATGTGGTGATGGGGCTAGGTTCTGGGTAGAGTTGAGGCCTTTCAACAAACAGTAGCTTTTCCCTGGGGCTATTTTGTGATAAAGCTCACAGCGCCCAGCCTGGAGCCATTCTCAGGGTTTCTGTTTTTCAATTGATTTTGGTGGCTGCTAGAGGAAGGGGCAGCCTCTGGCTCTGGTTACCCAGTGAGGCAAGGCACTCCAATGGCTGGCGCCTGAGCTGGGTGACTTTTCCCTGGATGGTGCTGAGTCTGGCAGGTCACTTCGCCGTTAAGTTCTTGTGACCTGCTAAATGACTCGTTTTATTCCAAGGCCTGAGCTGGAGCTAGCAGCTCCTCCGAGCTTTGTCGGTATCCAAGATGGAGATCACCGGTGCTTGGGGGGGAGGGGTAGCCTTCCTTCCTCTGCTTCCTGAGAAGGAATGAGGATGTCGGGCTTGTACTCACGCCGAGTCTTGGATCCTGGGTCGTCTCTGGTCTGCAAACAGCAGGATGAAGATTTCCGCTCCTTGTCGGTTCCTGTTGGTGTTGAGTAGAATCCGCTCATCCGCTGAGTCTGGCTCCTTCGTCCCGGACTCTCTGTGTCTCAGGTATGACCCCGCGGCGTTGGTCGCCGACACGACCCTGCCGCCGTAGCGGCAGCTGCTGTGTTTCCTTGGCTTCCCCTCTCTTGTCTAACTCTCTGTCCTGTGATGGCACACTTGGTGTGATTCTCTGGCTTAGGACTGTTCACTAGAACTCTAAAATTGCTTTCTATGCGAGAGCTTGTTCAGATTCCAGCTTCTCCTCCGCCATCTTCCCGGAACTTTATGTACAGTATTTTCACAACAAAAATAAATAAAAGTTTAAAAATTATTATAATAAAAAAGTAAAATGTATTCCACAGACACCTGTATCTGTTTTGGGGAATATCTAGTGAATTCACTTGCCTATTTATTGATAAGATTATTCTTCTTAGGGTATTTCATTTTTTTTTAGTCTGTACATTACAGATATTAGGATTTCTTCTGTTACTCAAAAGGCAGGAGTTCAGACATATTTTATTTAATCTTAACAAAAGATGACTTGTGAGCTTCAAATTATTTAATAAATGATTGATTAAAAAATGATCAGAAGGCTGTGGCTCACACAGGAGAGTGCCTGTCAACAAAGGTAAGTTCTGAACTCAGAGTTCAGTGTCTACAAAAAAGAGATATATTTTATTATTTTAAAACATAAAAGCTAATCAGGTATACTATCTCAAAATATGTAATGCTAAATATTTCTCTATTGTGCATGATAAAACTATTGCAAATTTTAGCACACACTAACAATTTTTTATTTTTTCCTTGGTAAGCATTCAAGGCAGCAAAACTGAAAAAAATGCAACTTTGGCCAAGTGCTGGTTGCTCACTTCTATTTCTAGCTACTCAGGAGGCTGAGATCTGAGGATTGCAGTTTGAAGTCTGCCTGGAAAGGAAATTCTGTGCGGATTATCTCTAAATAGGCACCAGAAAAATAGAAGTAGTGCTGTGGCTCAAGTGGTAGAGTGTTTCCTTGACCTGAATAGCTGAGGGGTTGCCCCCAGGCCGAGTTCAAGCCCCATGACCAACAAAAATCAAAACAAAACAAAACAGGAAATCCAACTTTGTATAAAGAAGAAGAATCTCCAAGTTTTTATTTAAGGTTTTGCAGTTTGTGGCAAATGTTTTCATTGGGTAGAAAGCAGAGAGCTTATATCTGTCATTATGATAAACTTGCTACTATGTAGTTGCTTTTGTCCAATTTATAATTTCATTCATCTAACCTTGTTGAGGATGAAAAAGCCATCAAGGACAAGACATACTATTTGGCAAAACTGGTAAGTTGAAATGACTATTAATTTCTAGTTTGGCTAAGAAGCTGTGATATTCCTTCCCTCCCCAGGATTTGAACAATGAGAACAATTGTCTTGATTTTTCCCAAATGTGAAGAAGACAGCTCATATTCAGATAATTAGAAGATAATGAAAAGAATGTTTAGGACACAAAATATATTTAATTTTGAAACTTCCGCTCAAAAAACCTTCCAAGAAACTTAGAAAACTTTGCTTATAAAGATTTATATCAAAGAGCTCACTGCAGGTGCCTTATACTTATAATTTCCTACTCAGAAGTATGAGATCTGGGATTGATATTGAAGACAGAGTGGGAAAGCAATAATTGCATGGATGTTCCCTGCTTTTAGATCATGTCTCTTCCTCCCATCCTCAATGTGAAGCTGTCTCCCCACATCACCATCCTTCTGATTCACTGACTTCATCATTGTTATTTCTGGTTTTCTCCTTCAGCATGAAATTTGCATGGAACAGGCCATTTTCAGCTGTATTCACATCTGTTCCTCCAGTTGCCTGCATCAGTGCCTGGTCCTTAGTGCTTGTGTTGAGATGAATCTGCTCTGCTCATGTAATCTCAGAATTCATTTAAGAAAGCTCATCAAGTTGTGGTCTTGTGGTTAGTAGTCATTTCTTCTAATGATTTTTTCCTCGTGTATCTAAGTCCACATAAGGGTGAGATAAGTGGTTGACACCTATCCATTGTGATGGCAAAGTTGGTTATAATAACATCGAAGTTTATTGTGAAGCTGTAGGAAGACCCATCTACCAAAGCACCCAAAATGGCATGTTCCCATGTCCAGGAATACATTTAACAGCTCTGCAATCAAACCATCATTCACTCTCTGCTGGGTTCAGACTCAGCATTTCTCTTTCCTATTTAAAATAAAGAAAAATTTAAGACATGCCTTTTTTCATATGTCTTTGAATTATTGAATTGTATCTCCAAACAAAAATACAAGAATGCCACTAGTGGAATGTAAATATAAGGCAAGGGGAAAAAAGCATAAAAGTTCCTAAGGAAAACATCAAAAGTGGCAGCTGTACAAAATTTGGTTCTTAAATCCAGGATAGTCTTCACACACCAGTAATCCTAGTATAATACAAGCTAATGAAAGTTTTCTTTTTGTGCCAATCCAGGGGCTTGAACTTGCAGCCAGAGCTCTGAGTTCTTTTGCTCAAGGCAAGCAATTTACTACTTGAGTCATACCTCCACTTCTAGTATATTTGGTAGTGTAGTGGAAATAAGAATTTCCCAGACTTTTCTGCTAGTGCTGGCTTCAAACTGTGATCCTTGATGTCAGCCTCCTGAGTCGGATTACAGGTATGAGCCACCAGTACCAAGCTAAGTTATTTTTGTGAGATATAAAAATTTACTTATACAAGATATATAAAGGAACATAAACAAATGAAACATTAGAACAACAGAACTGAAACAACTTATATAAAAGACATAAAAGGATGAATACCAAGGCCCCAAGTTCAAGCCTCAGGACCAGCACAAAAGATATAAAGAAGTATAGAAGAAGAGAAGGAATAGCCAGTGACAGAGTTTTAAATTAATCAATCACTGATGGCTTACACATGTTGTATTAACTACATAGGAGGCTAAAGTCAGAAAATAGCATTTAAAGGCAAGCCCAAGCAGGAAAATCCATTGGCCATTTTTCTGTGTGTGCCAGTCATGGGGATTGAATTTGTTTTACTTTACTCAAGGCTGGAGTTCTATCAATCTCAGCTTATTGGTGAAATCACTACCAGATAATTGGATATAAAGAGTATCATGGAATTTCCTATGCAAGCTGGCTTCGAACTGTGATCCTCAGATTTCAGCTTCCTCAGACATTATGTGCTTTGCATGAGACTCTTACTTCCAATGAACCACCATAAAGAAGAAAAAAAACTGGAGTTTGAGCTGTGGCTCCAATGGCAGAAATGAGACAATGACTTCTGGGACAGCACACACACCTTGAGATCAAGCTGCAGAACCAGCACATACAAGAATAAAATAAATAAATGAAAAGAAAGGTGGGAGAAGGAAAGGGAGAGACAATTTCAGAGGTTAAAATGAGCAAAACTGAGGTAGCTTACACTTGTTATTGTACTTACTCAAGAGTCTCACATCTGAGGATCAGTGTTCAAGGCCAGCCAAAGCAGGGAAGTTCATGGACTCAACTCTAATTAGCCAACTACAGGTTTTTTTTTAAAAAAAAAACCAAATTGTGCTGTGGCTCATGTATTAGAGGGCTAATATTAATAATGTACTGGGACAGGGCTGGGAAGGTGACTCAGTGGAGGAGTGCTTGCCTTTCATGCATGAGGCCCTGGGTTCAATTCCTCAGCCCCTGAGTTCAATTCCCCAGCAACACATAAGCAGAAAAAGATGGAATTAACGCTGTAGCACAAATAGTAGGGCTCTAGCCGTAAGCTGGAGAGCTGAGGGACAGCGTCCAGGCCCAGAGTTCAGACCCCACGACCGGCAAAAAGAAAATAAGGATACAGGTGGAACCATTGCAACAATGACATGTATAAGATATTATGTTGAAAAACAAATTTACCACTTTGGTGCACGGGTGTCAGTGGGACGGCTGGGGTGAGGGATGGAAGGGGATAGTAAGAAGAAACAAAGGAAGAGGCAACGATGCTTGATAAGAAATGTACTCATTACCTTGCTCATGAAATTAATTGTAAGCCCTCTGTACGGTATTCTCACAATGAAGAGAAAAAAAAATTAGAGGAAAAAAAAATAACTGGGACAATACCTAGGCTCTGATTTATTGCCCCAAGCCCAGCATACCTACGAAAATAAAAAAAATAGAAATTAAAAGATGTTTTGAAAAATCCAATTAAATTTTCAAAATGAGCCATGAATTTTTGTTTACTGTCTGTAATCCTAGATACAAAGATAGATGAAATTTGAGGGTTATGGTGTCTCATCATCAAATCACCATCAAAACAAACAAACAATAAAACAGAAGTGAAGCACCAGCCTTGAGTGAGACAGCTATGAAACAGTGCCCTGGCTCAGAGATCCAGCCTCAGGATCACAAAAATGATAATAAGAAGAGAAACTGGGGCTGGTGATTCAGGCCTGTAATTCTAGAACCTCAGGAGGCAGAAATATGGGGATCCAGTGTAAAGGCCAACCCAAGCAGGAAATTCCAGAAGTCAGTTGTTTGTGGGACATCTTGGGGCTGGAACTGTATTAGTCCCAGGTTTTTAGCACTTAATTGGAGGTAAGGATCTTAGACTTTCCTGCTCAGGATGGCTTTGAACCATGATGGTCAGACTTCAGCCTCCTGAAACAGGCCAAGCCTTGCATGAGTTCTAACTCCAGGACCAGCACACACAAACAATGAAATGATTAAATGTAAAGAAGGGTAGAAGAAGAGAAGAACCAATAACTGAGGCTTCAATGAGCCAATCAGCCAATCATTGGTGGCTCATAACTGCAATTCTAGTTACTCAGGAAGCTAAAATCTGGGGATCATATTTAAAGACGTGACCAAGTAGGAAAGTTCACACACACACACACACACACACACACACACACACACACACACACACACACACACACACACTTACACTGTGTGTGTGTGTGTGTGTGTGTGTGTGTGTGAATCCTTTTGCTTGAACTTGTACTGTTTTTCTCAAGGTTCTACTAATCTCAGCTTTTTAGTGGCTATAATTGGAGATATCATGGACTTTCATCCCCAGACTGGCACACAAACTTTGATCCTCAGTTTGCAACCTCATGAATCTGGTTTGGCTCTACATGATACTCATTTCTAATTAAACAACAAAACAGAAAAAAAAACCTGGAATTTAGTTGTAGTTCAACTGGCAGAACTGGGAAAAAGCACCCAGACCCTGAGTTCTAGCCGCAGGACAAACAGAGAAGAAGTAAAATAAAAGGAGGATAGAAATACAAAAGGAAGAGTCACTGACAGTGGTTGAAATGAATCTAAAATTTGTTTCTCACACATGTTATAAGAAGTACTGAGGAGGATGAAATCTAATGATCACAGTTCATGACCAGTCCAGGCAGGAGAGTCCATGAGACTCATATATCTAATTTGCACCAAAAATAAGCTACAAGGCTGGACGAGGCACTATCGTTCAAGTAGTACAGCTCTCACCTGGAGTAACAGAAGTTCAGGGACAGTGCCCAAGGCCTGAGTTCAAGCCCCAGGACTAGGAAAAAAAGAAAAACCGTGTGAGAAAATCCAATTAAAGTTTCAAAATGAGCCATGCATGCGTTTTTGCTCAATATGTGTAATCTTACTGACTCACAAACCTGAAATCTGAAGGTTGTTGTTCACAGCCAGCCTAGACAGGGAAATGCATAAGTCTCCAAATAAGCAGCAAAAAACCCCAGAAAATAAAGCTATGGTTGTAGTTATAAAGCACCATCCTTGAGACAAAAACCCATGAAACAGTGTCCTGGCTTAGAGATCCAGCCTCATGATCACAATAAGAAAATTAAATGGTTGGAGGTAGAGAACTTAGCACTGTTGCTCATGTCTGTAATTCTAGAAATGCAAGAGGCTGAAATATAAGATCCTGTGTAAAGGCAAACCTAATCAAGAAATTCCAGGAGACTGTTTTGTGTGTGGCGCCACACTGGGGATAGGTTTTTGTTGGTTGATTGGAGATGAGAGTTTCATGGACTTTCCTGCTCAGGCCACTTTCAAACCATGATGGCCAGATTTCAGCCTCCTGAATCAGGACAGGCCTTGCATGAGTTCGAGCTCCAAGACGAACACACACAAAAAGAATGAAATAAATGAAAAGAAGGGTGGAAGAAGAGAAGAAAGAGCAAGTAACAGAGGTTTCAATGAGCCAATCATTGGTGGCTCATATCTTTCATTCTACATACTCCGGGTGAAATTTGAGGATACCGTTTAAAGCTCAGCTCAGGTATAGGTGCTCATAAGACGTGTGTGTGTGTGTGTGTGTATGCGTGCACGTGTGTGTGTGTGTGCATGCACGTGTGTGTGTGTGTTTGTGTGTTTGTGCCAGTCCTGGTGCTTGAAATTGCAATATTTAGCTCAATGATCGACTACTCTCAGATTGTAGTGGTTAATTGGAGAAAAGAGTGTCATGGACTCTCCTCAGTTTTCAGCCTCCTGAATCTGGCCTACCTCTACATGATTCTCTTCTCTCCATTTAACCTCCCCCAAAAGCCTAATGTTATGGTTGGTCCCATGTATGTCGTGAGCATCTGAGCTTCAATTTCTACTCCCAGGAGAAGCAAAAATGAAAAAAGAAACGAAGGAGGAAGCAAGCACATATTAAAGTTTTAAAATGACCCAAGTGTTGCTGGTTATGTGTGTAATCTTCACTACACAAGAGGCTGATAACTGAGGACTGCAGTGTCAAGTCAGCCTGGGAAGGAACACGCTTGAGATTCTTATCTCCAGCTACACTGCACAAAGCCTTGATCTGTTGCTGAGGTGTACAGCCTTGAGTGTAAAACCTAAGATATAGGCCCCAGAGTCAGAGGTCAAGCCACAGGACCAATAAAATTTTCAGGAAGAGGATGAAGAGATATTGAAATCTGAGAATCATTGTTCAAAGCTAGCCCATGCAAGAAATTCCATGCAAGAAAGTCTCTATGTTTGCATCTGTATGCCATCCTGAGGCTTGAACTTATGTTGTTTTGTTCGAGGATAGAGCTCTACTACTCCCAGCGTTTCAGTGATTGATTGGAGCTAGGAGTCTCATGGGCTTTTCTGCCCTAGTTCGCTTTGAACCATACAAAACCTGGAAGTGTGCTGTGACCCGAATACAAACTGGGCAATCACTTTCTAGAACAGCACCCAGAGCTTTAGTTGAAGCATTAAGACAAAACAAGTATAACCACAAGTTATACATTGGCTCATGTGGTAAGCCACTAGTCTTGAAGAGAAAGCTCTGGCATTGTATCCAGGCCCTGATTTGTAGCCCCAGGACTAGTACATAAACAAAAATTTTTAAAAAAGAAAAATTTTAAAAGATGAAAGGGGAAAATATTAATATTTTCAAATGACCAATGGGTTTGTGGTTCATGTGTATAATCAGAGCACCTCAGAAGCTGAAATCTGAAGATCATGGTTTGAAGCCAGTCTATCCAGAAAAGTACATTACAAGTTTATGACCAATAAGCAAAAAAAAAGCTAGAAGTGGAGCTGTGGTTGAAGTTGAATAACATCATCTTTGTGTCAAAAAACTCAGAAACATAAGGGCACTGGTGGATCTAGCCTGTAATCCTAGCTACTCAGGAAGCTGAGATATGAAGATCATGGTTCAAAGCCAGCCTGGGTAGGAAAGTCCATGAGACTCTTATCTCCAATAAACCACCAGAAAACTGGGAAATGTTCTATGGCTTAAGCGGTAGAGTGCTTGCCTTGAGCTGAATAGCACAGAGACAGCACCCAAGCCCTGAGGTTAAGCCCCATAAACTACAAAAAGAAAAAAAATTAAAATAAGTCAGTGGTTGGTTGCTCATGCCTGTAAATCCTAACTACCCAGGAAACTAAAATCTAAGGGCTGCATTGCAAAGCCAGCCCAAGGAAGAAAGAGACTTGTTTGTGTAATTACCAGTACTAGGGCATGAACTTGCCCTGTTTTAGTCAAGGCTAGAGTTCAACTACCACAGTTTTTTGGTCATTAATTGGAGATAAAAATCTCAGACTTTGCTGCTCAGACTGGCTTCAAACCAAGATCCTCAGATTTCAGCCTCCTTATTTGTGCTGGGCATTGCATGAGAGTTTTCAAATGAATGAAGCTGGAACTTGAGCTGTGGCTCAATTGGCAGAACTGGGAAAAACCTCTGAGACAGTGGCCAGTCACTACATTATAGTAGTTGTAATATAAAAAAAAAACATGTTAATGTTATACAAAGGAATACTATGCTTCTTTTTAAATGTGGCAAATGAGAAGATAGTACAAAGTTTCAAAATGACATACTGAGTGTATAGGAAAAAGGAAAAAAATTAAAATTCATGTAAATATTAAATACAAGCTGAAATGACCAAATTAAATGTGATCAGAAACATCTCTCACTTGTAATTGCTTACAATAATTGTCCCGTCAGTTTCAGCATCTACCATGGGGATTTAGGCATGACCTCTCTATGCATCCTTGATTGTGTAAAGATCTTCCTGCTTTAGCCTCTTGAGATAGAACTGCATTTTAATATACAATGTTTCCTTTAGAACTCAAAATTAAGGTTTAAATAATGGATTATCTGTAAAGCATGACTAAACATCAGAGATCCACCATAGATCCTCTGAGGAATACAATCAAAACAGTACAAAAGCACCTACCACTCAAGGTAGGTAACAGAAGGAAGATTTAGCATTCTTTGGATATGCTAGGGGTTGAACACAGGGCCTCATGCTTGATAGGTAGGTATAAAATTCAGTGAGATTAATTATATCCACACTGCTTTGTAACAATTACCTCTATTTGTGAACTATCTTTTTGATACTGATGGAATCCACACAATCATAGAGTAATAATCACCCCAATGACCTGCCCCAGAAATTCTAATCTTCCATTTTCTCTTATGAAATGGATTAGTCAATATGTTTCACATAAATAGTAGATTATTTTTGTGTCCATACAAGACAGACATATATTAATTTCAGCCTTTTTGTCATAATCCATTTATGTATGCCTCATATTTTATAAACCTGTTCAGGTATTTCCAACTTCTGACTACTGTGAACTTTGCTGTTATCATTAGCATATGAGCTATTGGTTTCTTTCGTTTCAGTTATTTTAGTTATGCAATGAGAAATGGAATTGCTGCCTAATGTGGTAATGCTATGTTAGGTTAGAAGAATGTGTAAAATTCTACCATAATTGATATATCACTTTTCATCAGCACAGAAATGTACAAATGGTCAATAACATGTACAAGAGTGTTTCAAATCTTTCACAGCTGTGCCCTAAAGGATCATTTTGGTTTTTTTTTTTTTTTACTTTGTACTTGTTTACATTTATGCCATGCAGGCCTGGAACTATGTAACATCGTCTAGAGCTGAAGTTAGAACAATACCAAATGCCATTGACCCAGCCTCCAAAAACATTTATTCTGGTAGTCATTTTTTTCTAGAGATAAATTTTAGTTATCATATGCATTTTTACTCTTTTAAAATAAGGTTTTCAATTTTAAAAAGACATATAAATGTAACATCTCTGTGTAGCTTCATTTTTAATAAGATAAAAAGTTAATTTTTATTTTATTTTAGTTTTTGTCAGTCGTGGGTCTTGAACTCTGGGCTTGTGCACTGTCCATGTGCTCTTCATCTCAAGGCGAGTGTTCTACTGCTTGAACTACAGTGCCACTTCCGGTTCTAGTGGTTTATTGGAGATGAGTCTCATGGTTGTTTCTGCCCTGCTGTCTTTGAACTCTGATCCTCAGATCTCAGCCTCCTGAGTAGCTAGGACTACAGATGTGAGCCACCGGCGCTCGGTTGAAAAATTATACTTACAGAAAATATAAAAGGACAAAAAAGCTTCCCAGCAGGAAAAACCTTACAATCACAGTCTGATAATGACCCAAGCAAAATAATACAATAAGAACTCATCTAAAGTAAAATGAAGAGCAGGGATGGGGGCAGGGGTCAAGGGGTAGAGCACTTGCTTGCCCAACACCAGCCTCTGAATCAAAACCACAGTACTGCCAAGGGATAACATAAAGTATTAAAACTTAAGGAAAGGTGCAGATAATAGTATGATGGATGACATAGATGTACACACCGGTTATCCCAACACTTGGAGACTAGGAGTAGATTTATGAAGTTAAGATCAGACTTGGCTACATAATGAGACTGCATCTTAAAGAATAACATAGAATAAAATTAAACAAACTATATTTTTAAAGACTAGGATGTAGTTCAAGTGTAATTCAAGTAGTTTTGTATGCGCAAGGAACTGATACAACACACAAAAATTACATGCTTTGATAACTACGATATTCGATTTACACTGCAGTACAAGTTACCCCTTTGCTGGAATCCCTCCTGAGGAAACTAAGGCAGTTGATGCACCTGTATTCTTGGCTGGATTAAGGGTGTTGCTGGGCAAACAGTGTTTGATCTCCATTCTTGGATCCCACTTACAACTCTTTTTTTAGTAGACCACCTACAAATCTCTCCTATCTCAATAGCAGGGTCTTCTGGGTTTCAAGTGAAGTTATCTTTGATATCTCTGAGGGCTTTCCTCCCCTTTGTCTGAACTGCTCTGTTCCTGGGCCCACATTCAGCAGCTTGTTCTGAGAAGAGTGGTAGCTATTTTGCTAGCCACCTGTATCCACTGCCATCTCCTCCTCAAATTAGTCTTTGGTATCAGTATGAGTCTGCTCAGTTGGTAGACCAAGGCTGGGCGGGTTTTGAACTGTCATCCTCATATCTCAGCCTCCTGAATAGTTAGAATTACAGGAGTGAGCCACCAGCATCCAGCCATCATTTCTTTCATCCAGGAAAATTTAGGGGGTGGAATAAATAGCACAGCAGCATATACATTCAGTAGCAATTGCACCAGGGAGAACCAGATGCTCAGAACAAACGACTGACCTCGATATTGTCTTTGGTATCCAACAGTATGTTGTTGGACTTAAGGTCTTGGTGTGTGATTTTGTTCTGGTGTGGGCAGTGAACAGCACTTACAATTTATGTGAAGAGCCTCTTGGTTTCATCCTAATATACACTGCAGTATTTTCAGATCCATGCCAGGACATATCTCCTACTGGCCAGTTCCATGATGAGATACAAATACTCTTCCTTCTCCATCACCTGGTACAATTTGATAATGTGTTTGTGCCATACCATCTTTAAAATGTCCACCTCATTCTTTAACTGATGACTGGGGGAATTCTCCCTTCAGGAGTATTTTAACTGCCACTTCCATGTGTGTGAGTCGAGTATGGGCCAGCCTCCCTTGTCCATTGGTACCATGGTCAATGAGCTCTTTCACCTGGTTTTGTTTGATGATCTCCTCCTTGAAGGATCTGGAGTATGATTCTTTGTATTCTTCCATCCTTATGCTATGATGGCAGGTAGCAAGTCTACCTAAAATTAACTAAATAAAATAATGGAAAACCCAGAAAAAATAAAAAGAAATACCAAAATCCAAACGACAACTCACCTTCCCAACCAAAAAGTCACGAATTTAGGTTTGAATCAGTCCAGCGGGTCACCAATCAAGAGCTCCTGAGGTGGTATCTAATATAAGTTGGAGCACAGTGGTTTCCTATATATCCTGCATGATCTCTCAAAATGGAGCTATATCAGCCCGGCATAGTGACATCATAGAGGAAATGGACGAATCAGAGTCTGGGCCAGCGAGGTCAGAGAAAAAGTGGACCAATCACAGTTTGCCAGCATTGATACTTTAGCTCATAGGCTTCAAAGACTGTTGCTAAGGAATCCATGTGAGCTTGAGGTTGCTCTTGTCATTATTATGCCATTCCTGAAACCACTACGACAGTGGTCATAGTTCTCTGACCTTCTAGAAAACTCCTGAGTCTCATAAATTGCTTCTGTGGAGACACTAGCCAATAGCCTCCATTCTTGATGGACACCTTATCCTACACCTTGTTCCAGCAATGACATGGCAAAAAGGCCTCCGTCCTTTTCAAGGACAGCTGTCCTACAACTTGCTTCTGAGGTGACAAGGTCCAGGCTGGCTTTGAGCCACAATCTTCACAATTCACCTTCCTGAGTAGTTAGGATTATATGCCTGAGCCATCGTTAGGTACTTAGCTCATCTCTCACATTTGGAGAAAGTATATATATTTGTTAGAAAGGTTGATATTAGATATGTCCTCTTAGCACCTTAATTTTTTTGCCCTTGCTGTCTAATTGTTAATCTATTGATTAATGAGAAATTTGTCATAATATCATTGAAGATCACTTGTGTGTGTGATGAGTTGTGTGTGTGTCTGTGCTTTGGGAGGTTTTCTGTCTTTGTTTAATTAGAATGTGTCTTAGTGTGGACCTGTGCACTTATGTTAATTGATTTCTTTAAGCTGCTAGAACCCTGCATAGAAGGGTTCATGCTTTCAATCAAATTTGGGAAGGTTTTGGACATTATTCTTTCAAATACTATGTATTTCTTTTTTCTCCCTGTACATTATACATATATACATTATACATTATACATACATTACATATTCACATTGTATATGTGAATATATATATATATGTCTACATTTTTATATTATATATACATTTATATACATATATTTATTTTTCATATAACTTCCATTTCTTTGATTGTTTATGGTAGCAAGTGTAGTTTGATCTCAATTACTCCATCAAAGTTAGAGTTAGAAGTTTTCCTTTTTATTTCTTGCTGAAAATATGCATTTCTCAGCAAGGATATTGAAACCAGTACAGAATCAGAGCTAGCCTAGAGTTCTCTCTCTCTCTATCTGTCTCTGTCTCTGTCTCTCTCTCTCTCTCTGATTTCCTGCCTCTGACAAGTGTCTGAGCACAGGACCATTGCTTACCAAGTTCTTCTACTGTGCACTGTGATGAACTAGTGTGTGCACTGTCAAGCTCTGCTTCAAAGGCAACCACACCTGCACCTGAAAAAAGATCTGCTCCAAATCAGCCTGCATGGGTGTGTCTGCCTCTGTCTTGATGTCAGAGCTCCCATAGCTACTGGGGTGGCCTTAGTAGATGCCATTGTGCCAGGACTGTGACTGCTGACTTTGGGAGACTTAAGCACAGCCTCGTTTTTTATCCAATTTAGAGGTATGCGTTGGATCCTGTGGGCACTACCCTATTAGTGACTGTGCTAGGAGCAAGGCTAGGGGCTGCAGAAACCTCACTGTGGCCTGACTTCTGGGGCACAACAAATGCCATAGGCTTCTCTGGGCTCTTTTCAGAATATGTGGGCAAGTTCAGTGAGCAGAAACTGAGCTCAGGGGCCCCTTAAACACAGGGTAGGCAATGGAGCTGGGAGGAGCAGGGATTTCCAGGTTGGCCCTGAGTTCAAACCTCAGTACCATAAAAAAGAAGAGAACCAGTTATGTCTGGAAAACTTATTAAAAGTAGTCTTTTAAAAAATGTGTATAGTTATTTGGGCTTGAACTCTGGGCATTAACATTTTCCCTTAGCGAAAAATTACACATAAGACTAAACATTGTTTTTTGGAGGAATACAGGTTGACCCAGTGTAACAATAAGATATACAAAACACTAAGTTGAAAATGAACTTTAGAACTTTGGTGGGGTTTGGAGTTGGGGAGGGTAGTTGTGGAGGTGGGAGGGAAGAGATGTTAGGGGGAAACAAAGGAGAAGGCAACAATGCTCAATAGGAAATGTACTCAGTACCTTGCTCATGTAACTGTAACCCTTCTGACCTGCATTTTTACAACAAAAAAGGACAGAAAATGGATTAAACTTATACTATTGAGCCTCATCTCCACTTCTAGCTTTTCTTGTGTGTGTGTGTGTGTGTGTGTGTGTGTGTGTGTGTGTGTGTGTGTGTGTGTCTGTCTGTCTGTCTGTCTGTCTGTCTGTCTGTCTGTCTCTCTGTCTGGGTCTGGGTCTGGGTCTGGGTCTGGGTCTCTGTGTGTTTGTGTGTGCATGCCAGTATTAGACTTGAACTCCAGGACTGGGCACTGTCCTTGAGCTCTTTTATTTAAGGGTAGCCCTGTACCGCTTGGCCCAAGACTTTCCTACTGGGTTTTTGTGGTGAATGAGATAAAAGTTTCATGGACTGTTCTTGCTTTGAACCAAGATCCTGTCCTCTCAGACTCCTGAATGGCTAAGGTTATGGGTGTGAATCATCAATATAATTTAGGAGAATTGTTCTTAAGCAGCAATAATGTGGATTGCTAGCCTTCTGAAATTTGTTGGCATGCTTTTTATTCTTAGAAAGGAATTCCTTTATTGAGAGGCCATTGGTTACCCTGGAAGCTAGGAAGGCAGAGGAAATGGAATCCCCTATCTCCAAAGGCAGGACCTTTTGCGTGATGGTTGTAAGACCCTCATCTTCCTTTATTAGAGCAGATATTTATGCTAGCCTGAAGGTAACACTGTTTTCTTCATCAGCTTCGTCTTGGTTGCATTAAATAAGAAAATTACTTGATAACTCTCACCAAACTTCACCAGAGAAAGGGGGGAATGAAGCTATAAAGTGAGGCATTAGACCTGACAGGAATATACCAGAAGGGGCAAGGAGAAATGAGAGCTCATAAATGTTGATTTTTATTTAAACAAATTAGGGAGAATACATGAATATATGTTAGTACTGGCCAACTGTTCTCAAAGCTTTCTAATAAACTCGCATTTAAAGGAAGTATTTTCCTGATGCAGGACTCCTCACATTACCTGTGTAGATTCTCTAATCCTTTCACTGATCTCCCAAGACAAGACACTTTCCCTTCAGCTCAGAGCAGTGCATCTAAGATAACATCCATCTACTACTGGGCAGTGGAAGACCAGTCTAACAGCTGGTGAAGTGTAGACAAGCTGCTCTGATCCTGTTTCCACCCAATTCTAGACTTTGCTGTATAGAGTTCATAGATCAGAGGAGATGCTTGAGAATATTTCTGGATCTACAAGTGTGTGGTGTGTGTGTGTGTGTGTGTGTGTGTGTGTGTGTGTGTGTGTGTGTGTGTGTGTGTGTGTGTGTGTGTGTGTGTGTATGTGTATGTATATATGATTGTACTCATATGCCACCATGGGGCTTCCTTCTTCTTTGGGCTTCACAGGTGGAGTTAACTCCTTCTTCCCCAAGTCTGTTCAAAAGATTTGACTTTGAGTGCCTGAGATTCAGCAGAGGAGGAAATGATTCCTGAATTCTCAACTGTTAGATCAGATGGGTCCTTCTACATACTCTGATTTATACTAATGCTAGTGTTAATACTAACCCATGAATGGTAGTAATATCAGCTGGCACTTTTTGTGTATTTTGGTACTAGTTAGTTTTTTTCATGTATGTTAAGCAAACAATTCTCATAAGAATATTATGACATAGTGTTAAGTATAACGTGCTGTACACACACACACACACACACACACACACACACACACACACACACACACACACAAACACATCTATTTGGCAGCAGTCTTCATTATGTAAAGTGGACCATGAACTGTAGAGAAGTTCAATGGAAGCCTATCAGGGAACAGATCCTACAGCCAGCACCCTGGATGAGGGACTCACAGGGGTTTGGCCAACAAGTTGGAGACAAGATGATATAGATCCCGTGCCAGGGTTGGCTACCTTCCTGATCTGGAGGGACCCAGTGTTTGCTATCCAACGGTCTCTCACGACCTTGCCTGTCCCCACCCCAACCCCACCTAATCTTTGGCACAGGAAGAACAGTTTTTCCTTTTGGCCACACGTTGTTCTGACACATAAGATAGGCTCAATAGAATTTCCAGAGGATAGCAGGAGGATATATAGAAGATACATTAACTGAGGCCAGAAAGTGCAAGGTATTACTGTAGGTCTTACAATTGGTTAATAGTGGGGATTATTGACTCCCTGATCTTTCCCCAAGGAAGTGGAGCCTCTGATCTAGGATTCTCACAATCCTCTCTTAGATAAATAATCTAGTAGAGTCAGAAACAAAGAGGTAATTAAAAATCTATATTTAATATTAATTTTTATTCTTGAATTAGTAAAATACATGTGTAACCTGTCAATTCAAGAATCATAAAAAGGCAGATGGTGTGAGCTTGACCTCTGTCCCTCTACTGTGGCTCTCTTGCTCCACCCTGGGGTGACCACTGCTACTAGTTAGTTACGAATTCCTGCAGCTAAACTAAATGTGCACAAAGGACAGGCTATTAAAAGGAGACATTTTATCCACAGCTTCCAGAGATCCCCCAAACTGCTAGCTTAGAACAAGGCCAAATTTCTATTTACACTATGAAGATTCAATCTTCTACACTCAGGTTCACAGCCCTGAGCCAAGTCTGTGCTGGTACCACATGACTGAAGGTGATAGCTCATAATTCACAAAGGAAGAAGTCTTCAATAGTTGGAAGTCTGCACTCTGCCTTTCCCAATAGGTCCCAGTACCAGGTATGAGGACTAAAGTGTTACAAAGGCCTGTTAGAAATTACTAGTTATGCATATGTAAAGTTGACCTAGCAACACCTCATTAACCTCAAGGTGATAGTGAAGGGAGAGTTCAACAATTGTCAGATCAAAATTGAGATGGATATTATTAAGACTTTCCATCACACACACACATGATCAGGTAGTACCAGGTGAGGGAGAAGGATGAGCACCAATACTTGGTAATTGAACTGGCCACCCAGAGACCTCTTTAAATTAATGTGAAAATCATTCCATCTATTCAAGAATGAAGTTAGGAGATTGTTCAAACAGACTGTGAATAATCTGCATTACTTTAATGAAAACAGAAGTGCACACTGAGACCTTAAACCCAATAACATCATGTTGGATGACAAATGCAATGTGAAGGTCAATGACTTTGGTGTGAGCATAAGCATTACCCATGGGTGGTTGCTGAAGGACATATTTGGTACCTTGATTTTGTCCATATAAAATATTCCTGCATGAAAATTACAATGACTACACGGTAGACATCCCATGCTTGGGAATCATCTTTTGTATTTTATACAGACGGCAAATTTCCCACTTGAATATATGAATTTTAGCCGGATACAGGTAATTGTCATGGAGGTCACCTACATTGCTCCATTCACCTGTCTCCAATAGCAAAAAATATCACCTTGAAACTGTAAACTGAAGACCCAAAGCAGAGGCACACTATAGAACAAACAATGGAGATTGGCTCAACCAAGTTGAGGAATATATCCTATTTCCTGATGAGCAACTATGTAATGAGTTGAACCCAATTTCCTGCCTGTCATCTGAATTTCAATTGTCCTATGTTGACAAACCATCAATACTGAAGAGAAGTGCTACTCTTCCTTCCATTCTCTGCTTCCTGCAGAAGAACCCCTGTTACAGCATGATCACACACCATGAATCTATGGTTTCCTTTAGTTCTTCTTTCTTCATGAGGAGCAATGAGAGATGCTGGTAAGAGGAAAAAGTCCTTCCCTCTCGGTAGCTGAACAATAAGATCATAAATTCTATCTCAATTAAGAGACAGGATTGAAGGTAGCTACCAGTATTTGAAGAATACGATGCTGTGTGCAGACATAAAAATAACCTTCACAGATTACAAAGAAAGTTTTTCTGGAGAAAGGGTTCAGAGCCCTTCTATAACAAAACAGCAGTACCCAGGTTTTCAATTCATTTTCAAGCTGGGGAATTCCAGCTTGAATCCTTGTCTACAGACTTGGACACTTCACATAAAAATCATTCATTATTTTGGATGACATAGAAAATACCCCTTGTCCAGGTAGGTGTTTTAATACTCTAAATTGTGGAGACAAAAGGTCTAGAATAGGTCAAAAAATTTAGGGTTTTCCTTTTTGGTCAAGGATTTACATTTTCAGACTACAACTTACTTAATATTTAAAGAAAGGATGGCTATAGGAGTAAATTGTGGTTTTCAAGTTTACTTATTGAATCTTTCAGTTATTGAATCTGGCTTAATTTGTGAGATACACACACACACAAACACACACATGCACACACACACACACACACACACACACATATATATATATAATATGTAGTATGTATATATATCACAATGATATTACATATTAAATACAATATATACAATTATATTTGTAAAAATATACACAATTTTGGAGAAGATGTTTCATGAAATTCTCTGCCTTTGCTTTAAGACAGCATTCTCCTCATCTCAGCTTCCTTAGAAGCTAGGATTATAGACTGGGGCTAGTGAAAAGATTTCCTTTTAAATGCTACAGAAGACCTGTCTTTAACTTCCCACGAGCACTAGAAATTGAAGATAATAGAATGACCAAGGTAATTAAAACATTTCAGTCAGTGGGAAACTTTCCAAATTTATTTTAGACAAAAATTAGGGAACAATGTTATTAGATCTATCCTTGAAAAAAAAAGATTAATAAAAAATTAAAGACAGATATAGATCCCAGTTTCAAATGTGGAAGAAGAAGGCTTATAATTTCAAGTCCTAGAATTGGTCCATAACCATTAATTAAATAAAACTTAATTTTGTAGGCAGGAACTTGTTTGTTTATCTTTTGTGTTCAGAGGAATGTCTGCATTATGTGTAAACAGACCGCTCTACAAGGTATCTTTCTGGGTCATACAGTAGTTATTACATAGCTGTATGTAGACATACAGCTTTCTAATGACTTTCCTACATACACCAACTAATGTTAATTAAGTGTCATGTAGAATAACAAACCTCAATTTTGTGACCATATCCATTCTTATTCTCCTTATTGTCCAGTAGTTTGTATCATAGTCAGCATAACTGAAGCTGGCACATGGAACAGACATGGTCTCGATGGATCCTGGCTGTGATATGGCCCCAAATATAGCAAATACCAGAATCAATGAGATCCAAGCAGCTGTCCAAGGTGCCTAGTTGTATGAATGTCCTCGGCTTCCAATGGTCTCACCTATCTCTGCCAGAGGCCTGTTAATGGCCTGACATCAAAACTTACACTGAAGTTTAACTTCTCAATGTAGCAGTGTCAGGAGGTAGTACCTTTAATAGAGGATTACATCATAAATGGATTAATGCCATCTTGTTAACTCTCAAGGAACTAACAGGATCACTGTTAACAGTTAGAAAAAACACCCTAGGTCCCTTACTCACTCTCTTTCTAGCACATGCCATGATTCCAAGATCCTACATGATGTGATGCACTTAGGGGCCTTGTCCCATGTACTACCATGCTATATAGGGTTTCCAGCCACCACTATTTTGAGTGAAATATTTTTATTCCTTATGAAGTATACAACTTCAAGGTTTTTGTTAAATCATGACAAAATGGACTGAGATGCTATACTTTTTGCTTTTTCCATAGAACTAAGGATTAAACTGAGGGCCTTTCACTTACTGGGCCGATATTTACTGCTTGAGCGTTGCATGGCTCCAACCCTTTTTTTCTTTTACAGTTTGCTTTTCATATAGGGCCTTGTGCTAACATCACTGAAACCAGCCTCACAACCTAATCCTCCTAAACCTTTGCTTCTCAGTAGCTGGGATTACAGGCCTGTGACACCACACTTTGCCACTTAGAAGGCACTACTCTTTTGGGGAAACATAATACAGACCACTGAGATGTATGTATGTGTGTTCATAGAAATTGGTCATGGTGATTTATTCAGGACTGAGGGTGAATCTCCTGAATAATCCATATTCTTAAGTCCTTTCACTCAAAAAAATTGCTTCTCTGGGTGCTAGTGAGTCACAGCTGTAATCCTAGCTGTTCGGATTGCTGAGGTTTGAGAATCATATTTTGAAGCCAGGTGAGCCAGGAAAAGTCCATGACAATCTTATCTTCATTTAACTACCAAAAAATCAGAAGTGGAACTGTGGCTTAACTAATAGAGTACTAGCCTTGAGGAAAAAAATAGGAATAGCAACTAGGCTCTGATCAAGTTTCAGGACCAGCACCCATACAAAATCTCCAGATAGCACTTGTGCTAATACAATGAAATCTTGTGCTATTGAAAGACACAATTATACTTAATGGATTATCTCTACAGGACAGTTGCATTAAAAATTTCTAGTATTACTTCATAAGCTATATTCTTTCTGAATCATCTTTTTGGCCCATTGTTTCTCTGAGAATGATGTCTTGATTTTGGAATAGAGGAGGAAAAATTCAGTGATGAATTTGGCTTCTGAATTCCTCCCCCGTCCATTATTGACCTGTTCTCTCTTTTTATTTTTTTGGCAGTCCTGGTGCATGAACTCAGGGCCTGGGCACTTCCACTGAGCTTCTTTTTTGCTCAAGGCTAGCACCCTCCTACTTGAGCCACAGCACCACTTTCTCATTATGTGGTACTGAATAATTGAACCCTGGGCTGTACGCATGCTATGCAAGCACTCTACAATTAAGTCATAATCCCAGCCACATGTTTTCTTTTAAAAATACGTCTAACCGGTTTATTTCTGGCCATCTCTGAAGCCACTGCCAGTGCTATTGATTCATTTGTTTAACTTTCGTTCACTGTAACTGGCAAATTATTTTCTACTCCATTCAAAGATTTAGGCTGGGAAGGTGGCTCAGTGGTAGAGTGCTTGCCTTGCATGCCTGAGGCCCTGGGTTCGATTCCTCAGCACCACATAAGCAAAAAGAAAAAAAAAAGATTTATCTTTCGTTTTCTTAAACTGCACACTTCATCAGCTAAACTCAAACAATGCTACCAGTGACTGAAATTGAGGACACTTACAATAATAAAAGCTAATAATAAATAGCTAATAATCTACCTTAGTCAATGCACAACAATCCAGATGCTGGGGAAGTCTTTTATTTTCTACTCTGAGTAGCATCTAACCCCACAATATGCTCTAATAGATAACAAAATTAAAGTATACAGATGTAATTATTTCGCCCAAGAGTTGGTTATGCACTCACTTCTAAGGAGTGAGTGCAAATTAAGGCCTTTATAGGAGGCAGTAACACAAACTGAGTGAATGAAACATTAAGGAGGGTATGTTTGTCAAGGAAGTATTGGGGTATCTAGGAGCTGACAACAGTGGATGTATGATAGGTGACCAGACAGCAGAAACCACAATCTTACAGCTAGAGGACCTAAACCCTACCAGGCATCCTTTAAGCTTGGAAGAGGTCCCCATATTTCATGAGAGACTATATCCTGGTGCCCCCCTGCTAGAAACTGAGCAACTAATATAGACAAGCAACACCCAAACTATTAGCCCAAACGTGAAGCCTACAATAGTTTGTATTCAGTGAGCAAACATTAAATTTCTAGTAATTTACCACACAACATGACAAATGCATCTCTCAATGCTGATGGCTCACACCTGTAATCCCAGCTACATAGGAGTCTGAGATCTGAGGATCTAGGTTCAAAGGGATCTCAAGCAGCAATGTCTGTGATACTCATATCGCCAATAAATAGAAAAAATGGAAATGGTGGTATGGCACACTAGCCTAAGTGGAAGCCCAAGTACCAGCGCACACACACACACACACACACACACACACACACACACACACACACACACACACACACACACACACACACACAAATTGAAAAATGAAAACATTGAAAATGACCTAGTATTTTCTTTGTTGTGTGTGAAACTCTAACATGTCTTAAACTTTTTCCTTGTGCTTGAAGAAATTTATTAAAATTCTATAACACTACCATAAAGATAGCTAAGTACACAACTACACAAATGTGTTGACCACACACTTTTTTGGGGGGAGGGGGTCTGGTTGTGGGGCTTGAACTCTGGGCCTGAGCGCTGTCCCTCAGCTCTTCAGCTCAAGGCTAGCATGCTACCACTTGAGCCACAGTGCCACTTCCTGCTTTTTTCTTTTTGCTTATGTAGTGCTGAGGAATCGAACCCAGGGCCTTATGCATACAAGGCAAGTGCTCTACCACTGAGCTAACTTCCCAGACCCTGACCACACACTTTTTATAAATAATATTACAATTGTTACTGCAAACAGAGGACCTTTCCTTTCAATTTAATCTAATTATTGGCAGAAACTGGATCTCATATCTTGGTATTTCTCACAATACTTACCTTAGTTGATATTAAACATAAAGTTCTTAATTAATCAAAAGGAAAAACTTATACTATATCTTCAGGTACAATCCTTTCTGTCATTTGTCCTACAAATGAAATTAATTTATTGCAGCACTTAAAATATTTTATGAAATTTAGTATAAGATTCTGATTAAAACTGAAAAATTTGAAGTGTTCTCAATTTCTGCTTCATTTAGGCAAAGTACTTAAAGATGTCTCTGGTTTTCCATACGGATATCATATCCAAAAATCCATCTATACCATAGAAATTAGTTCACTATAGGCTATCTATAAATTCACATAGATGTTTCTCAATTCTCTGGAGCAAAAGAACCATAAATTCTGCCCTACATCTATACATATTCTATGAGAACTTCTAGAACATTCCATTTTTCTCAGAAAAATGAAGGCTGCCAACAAACTCACTAATAGTGAGAGAAGAAAAAAGAGCAAGCTTGTGATGCCTGACATTTCACAAAAGCCTTATTCGCCTGTGGGTACACTCTCAAAGTCATACAATGTTCAGGTTTACCTGGTAAGAAAAGGAATTCAGCCCACAGAGAGAGAAAGACACTTGGCAGGAGGAAGATAGACTGAAGAATTACCTGAATGCATATCTTCTCATGTTTCCATCCATTTGCTTTGTGGAGTTTTCCTGGAGTCCCATTGCTCACTAAGTCAGACCTGTCATCCCAGCAGAATCACTGAACCCCCAGGACTCAGGTAACACCATTGAGCTGTCTCCCTGGGGAAAAGTCACCAACTGAATGAAAAAGAAAACAGTGGATTTCACGACCACAACACACACACACACACACACACACACACACACACACACCGTGTGTGTGTGTGTGTGTGTGTGTGTGTGTGTGTGTGTGTGTTTTCGTAATGGTACTTAAACCCAGTACTTGGGCACTATCCTTTAGGTACTACCCTTTAACTTATTTGCTCAAGGCCGGTCTCTACTACTTGAACCACACTCCACTTTTGGCTTTTTAGTCATGAATTGAAGACAAGAGTATCATCATGTTTCCTGCCCAGGCAGGATTTGAACCTTGATCCTTAGATCTCAGCGACCTGAGTAGCCAGAATTACAGGCATGATAGATTAATGCCTGGCATTTGTGACAGACCAAGGTATTGACTTCAAGCCCCAATACGAGCAAAAAACCAAAAGTAAAACCAAATTTTATAGCATATAAATATACTGATATCATATTAAAACAATATAATGAATTGTGGAGACCTTGGTGAAGGATATCAGAGAATAATTATCATTATTAGTTTTTCTGCTTTAAAAAACCTAAAATTATTTTTGTAAAATGTAAAATAACTACAGAAAACCCTGGTACCAAGGTGTATGTTTCAAATGAGACAGCTGTTCAGAACAAAGTGAAAATGCAGAGGAAAACTAAGAATTTTAGGATTCAGTGTTTACTACATTAGAAAATATACTTGATAATGTGTACCTTCAAAATATTTCAAGTTGGCTACACTAATGACACAAAAACTATTCTTCTTCTAATTAGTACTACAGATTTAAAAAAAACAGGTCTACGTTATTCTCCTTATCTAGGGATGCTCTGAATATTTGATTCACTTTTCCCAAAATGACACTAAAGAAATTCAGTCGTTCAATAACTCCAATTAAAAAAATAACTACAACTTTTTATCTTAGCACTTAAATAATTATATCATGTATCTTCTTTGGGTGAGGAGTATCAGAACAACTTTTAACTTGTTCTTTTACCTTTGCTGTTGGGAAGGTGTATTTTCACAAAAGAGGACAGGGAAACACTCAGTAGATCAACTGATTTAAATGTAAGTGGCTAAAGCTACCAGTACAACTACGTTTATTGCAGTATTGTATACCATAGCTAAGATATGGAACCAACCCAGTTGTCCCTCAGTAGATGAATCTATCAAGATAATGTGATATATAGATACAGATATATAGATACATCTATATATCTATATCTATATATAGATGTATCTATATATCTATATCTATATATAATGGAATTTTATGAATCCATCATGATATTGCCCCATTCGTTAGGAAATGGAAAGACATGGAAAATTTTTATATTAAGTGAAGTAAACCTGGCACTAAGGAATATAATCCCATGTTATCCCTTATTTGCAATAGCTAATATTTGTCTAGGACAATTAGGAGAGGTCAAAAGCTATGTACATAAGACCAGATAAGATGATGTCAAGAAAATGAGTCCCAAGATAGGGGCACACATGGTTTTTACTGTCTTGCTTTTTATTTCCAATTTTTTTATTGTGATTAAGTGGTTACATAATTTCCCTAATTTCACAGTATTGTGGGATAGTGAAGCTTAGTTAAAGTCACAAACACATTCTAACTTTCATAGGACAAATTGTCTACCATGGTGTATAACATTTATGAGTTCTATGAGCTTTGCAATACAGTTATTTCTTCCACATTGGGGGATACGTATATTTCTTTTGTTTTGCATAACATCAGCTTTTCACTCTTTCCCACTTGCTCCCTCCCTCCCATCTCTGCCATTGAGTTGCTTAGTTCATTTTGGTCAATGTCCAGTGTCGTTGATGTGTCCTGCTATTGTGTTTTTCCGTGATTCCCTCTAGTTCTGTCGTCCTCCTAGTTTCCCATCGTTGTGCACATATATACTATACATGTAATCAGCAGTTGGGGGTTATTTAGTAGTGATTCGACCAGATGAGTGAAAGTCCTTTGTTTCTGAAGCCCTGTTAATTTTGTCATATCATCTAACATTTTGGATTTAACATCCACTTATCAGAGACACCATGTGTCGTTTTTTTTCTTTGCACTTGGGTTACGTCGCTCCATATGATTAATTCTAACTCCATCCATTTCCCTGCAAATGCCATTATTTTGTCATTTCTTATGGTTACATAATATTCCATTGTGTATATATACCACAATTTTTGGATCCATTCATCTGTGTTGGGACATCTGAGTTGTTTTCATATCCTGGCTACTGTGAAGAGTGCTGCAATAAACATGGAGTTGTATGTGTCCTTGTATACTGGTTCCTGTTGTTCAGGATAGATGCCTAGAAGTGGTATGACTGAGTCATAAGGTAGGTCAATATTTAGCTTTCTGAGGACCCTCCAGACTGCTTTCCAAAGTGGTTGTATAAGTGTACATTCCCACAAGCAGTGCAATAGTGTTCCTCTTTCTCCACATCCCCTCCAGCATTTGTCATTTCGCTGACATGCAGATGGTGGCCATTCTGACTGGGGTAAAGTGGTATCTCAGGGTTGTCTTTATTTGCATTTCCTTCACCACCAGGGATGATGAACATTTCCTCATGTGTTTCTTTGCCATTTTTATCTCTTCTTCTGAGAAGTCTGTCTTTAATTCCTTTGCCCATGTAGTAATTGGTTTGTTGGGTGGGGGAAGGATTTGTTTCTTGAGTTCCAGGTATATACTTGATATTAACCCCTTTTTTGATATACTGCTGTAAATATTTTTCCCAATTAGTTGGTTGTCTTTCTAGCTTGGTTACTATAGCTTTAGCTGTGCAAAAACTTTTTATTTTAAGGTAATCCCATTTGTCGAGTCTCTCTCCAAATTATTGTGACCCTAGGACTTTGTTCAGGAAGTTCCTTCCTGTGCCTATAAGTTCAAGTGTCTCTCCTACTCGGTCCTGCAATAGTTTCAGAGATTCAGGTTTGATGTTAAGGTCTTTAACCCATTTTGAGTTGATGTTGGTGCATGGTGATAGGTGGGGTCCAGTTTTAGTCTTCTGCATGTGGCCGCCCAGTTTTCACAGCACCAGTGGTTGAAGAGGCTGTGTTTCCTCCACTGTATGTCTATGGCTCCTTTGTCAAATATCACCTGACTATAGGTATGTAGTTTTATTTCTGGATCTACTATTCTATTCCATTGGCCTTTGGGTCTGGTTTTGTCCCAGTACCATGCTGTCTTTGTTATTGGCTCCACAGTAGAGTTTGAAGTTTGGCATTGAGATCTCTCCCATGTTGTTTATTTTCCCTAGAATTGTTATGGATATTCTATTCTTTTGTTGTTCCATATGAATTTTTGGACTGTTTTCCGTATTTCAGAAATGTACGTCATTGGGATTTTAATAGGAATTGCATTGGGTTTGTATATTAATTTTGGCAGTATTGCCATTTTCAGTAAATTAAGTCTGCCTATCCAAGAGCATGGAAGGCCTTTCTATTTTCTAGTGTCTTCTGTAATTTCTTTCTTTAACTTTTTATAGTTTTCATTAAATAGTTCTTTTACATCTTTGCTTAGGTTTATCCCAAAATATTTTATTTTGGGGGAGGTTACAGTGAATGGGGTTGCTTCCTTTGTTTCCCTCTCTGCTTGTACTTTGTCAGTGCACAGGAAGGAGACTGATTTTAGTGGGTTGATTTTGTATCCTGCTACCTTGCTGAAGTGATTTATAATTTCTAAGAGTTTGGGGAAGGAGTTTTTGGAATTCTGAAGCTATAGTATCATGTCATCTGCAAAAAAGGATAGTTTAACTTCTTCTTTGCCTATACAGATCCCTTTAATGTCTTTTTCTTGCCTTATTGCTCTGGCTAAGGGGTTTGAGGAATATATTGAAGAGGAGTGGAGACAGTGGGCATCCTTGCCTTGTTCCTGATTTTAGGAGAATTGGTTGTAGTTTTTCCCCATTAAGTATAATATTGGATATTGGTCTGTCGTATAGTTTTTATTGTTTTAAGAAATGTTCCTTCTATTCCTATTCTCTCCAGAGCTTTTAACAGGAATGAATGTCATATTTTATCAAAAGCCATTTCTGCATCTGTGGATATAATCATGTGATTCTTGACCTTGGCTCTGTTGATGTGCTGGATAACACTTATTGATTTACGTATGTTAAAACTTCCCTGCATCTCTGGAATGAAACCTACCTGGTCGTAGTGTATGATTATTTTTATGTGTTTTTGGATTCTGTTAGCTAGAATTTTGTTCAGAATCTTTGTGTCTGTGTTCATCAAGGTAATTGGTCTGTAATTCTCTTTTTTGGTTGGGTCTTTTCCTGGTGTGGGGATGAGCGTGATATTGGCATCATCGAATGAGTTTGGGATAGCTCCCTCATTCTCTGTTTCTCTGAAGAGCTTGAGGAGTATGGGTATTAGTCCTTTTTTAAAGGTCTTATAGAATTCTGTTGTGAATCCACCTGGTCCTGGGCTTTTCCTTGTTGGAAGACATCTTATTGCTTCCTGTATCTCCTTGTAAGATATTGGCTTACTTATTTCCTTCTTTGCTCAGTTTGGGCAACTTGTATTTCTCTAGAAATGCATCCATTTCTGCCAGGTTTTCTTTCTTTTTTGAGTATAACTTTTGAAAATAGTTCTTTATAATTGTTTGGATATCTTGGGTTCTTGTTGTGATTTTTCCTGTGGCATTCCTAATCCTATTAATTTGGGTTTCCTTCCTTCTTTTCTTAATTAATCTTGCCAGTGGTCTGTCCATGTGATTTTTTTCAAAGAACCAGCTTTTTGTTTTATTAATTTTACCTATGATTTTCCTATTTTCTATTTCATTAACTTCCGCTCTTAGTTTGACTACCGGGCTCCATCTAGTAACTTTAGGTTCCATTTTTTCATGTTTTTCTAGCTGTTTTAATTGCAACACGAGATTATTTACTTTGTCTGTCTCTATTTTCTTGATGTGGACACTGAGGGCAATAAATTTACCCCCTCAGGACTACTTTTGTTGTGTTCCACAAGTTTCTTTGTGATTTGTCTTCATTTTCATTGAATTGTAGGAACTTTTAAGTTATTCTTTTGTTTCTTCTGTTATCCAGGTGTTGGTTAGAAGTGTGCTGTTCAATTTCCATGTATTTGAGTAATTTCTGTGGTTTGCTTTGTTAATGAGATCTAGCTTGATTCCACTGTGGTCAGATAGGATACAGGGGATTATGTCAATCCCTTCTATTTGTTTAAGTTCCTTGCATGAACTATGTTATGGTCTATCTTGGAGAAAGTTCCATGAGCTGCTGAGAAGAATGTTTACTGTATTGTTTTAGGGTGAAAAACTCGGTAGATGTCAGTTAGTTCCTCTAGAAGTATGGCCTCACTTAATTCGGTAGCTTCTTTGACAATCCTCTGGTTGGTAGACCTATCCTTTGCTGAGAGTGAGGTGCTGAAGTCTCCTAGTATTATCGTATTGGGATCTATTTTAGTCTGTAAGTTTGAGAGCATTTGCTTAACATATTTGGGTGCTCCAATGTTTGGGTAATATACTTTGGTAATGGTAATATCCTCCTATTGGATTGTTCCCTGTATTAATATGTTGTCCGTCCTTGTCTTTTTGTATTGATTTTAATGAAAAGTTTATTTGTCCGACATCAGGATCGCTACCTCTGCTTTCTTACTGGGGGCATTTGATAAGTAGATCCTTTCCCAGCACTTCACTCTGAGTTTGTTTGTATGTTTGGCTGACAAGTGGGTCTCCTGAAGGCAACAGATGGATAGGGCATGTTTTCTGATCCAATCTGCAGTTCTTTATCTTTTGATTGGTGAATTAAGACCGTTAATATTAAGAGATAGTATAGAGACATCCATTGTGGTCCCTATCATTCCCTGTTTTCCTAAGTTTTTCTTCTTTCCTTTCCTCCTGTGCTTGCTCAGTTAGACTTCTATTAATGCCTGTCTTGTTCAGGTCCCCATTCCTGGTTGCTTTCTTCAGGTTGTGTTCCCCCTCTTAGCATTTCTTGTAATGCTGTCTTAATATTTATGTATTCATTTAGTTTTTCTTTAGTATTAAAAAATTTCAGTTCTCCATCGAATGTGAATGCTAGCTTTGCTAAATATATCAGTCTGAGTTGGCAGTTATTGGTTCTAAGGGCCCGTATGGTACTTTCCCAGGCTTTTCTTGCATTCAATGTCTGTGTGGAAATATTTTTTCCCGTTGTAGTATAACTCCATTTTTGCTGCATGCAAGATTGTTTCCTTATTATTCAGATGTATCATTTTTACCAAAATGTGCCTAGAAGTGTTTCTCCTGGAATCTTGCTTGTTAGGTGTTCTATATGCTGTTATGTAAGTAAGAGGATCTTTTTTAAGATGGGGGAAAATTTCACTGATAACCTTGTTGAATATGTGCTGCCTTCCCTTGCCTTGATATTCTTCACCTTCCTCCACTCCAATTATATGAAGGTTAAGTTTCTTGGCAGTATCCGATTTCTCTTGGATTTCCCTTTGGCATAATTTACATGATTTTTCCATATCTGTGATTTTTAGGTCCAGTTGTTGCATTCTGTATTTGACATTCTACATTCCATTTCGTTCACTGTGTTAACTATGGCTTCCATTGTGGTTTGCATGGAAGAAATGGACTCATTTATAGATTCGATGTTGGTTCTCAAAGTACTAATTTCATCTCTTAGTGAGGTGTGTGCTGCCTCTATTTTTGTACTAATTTCACCTCTTAGTGAGGTGTGTACTGCCTTTATTTTTGCATGCACATCCTGTTTGATAGACGGCATCTCTTTTGATATTTCATCCCTGTGTTCTTTGAATTTCTGGTCTATTTCTCACTTTAATTCTTGAGTCATTGCCTCCAGCATCTCTTGGATGTAGCTTTTGTCTTCCATTCCTGCTTTGCTCCTACTCAGGCTCTTCCCTGGGTGGCTGCTAGCTTTTGGGTGTGGCTTGCTATCCTGGGTGTTGATAAACCTTGTAATTTTTCTCTGCAATTTTCGTATAGGGATTCAGGGATTATTGGAGACTAATCTGAAATTTTATTTTGGTCAATAGGTGTCTATCTTTGCTTGGCTTCTGTTTCTGTGCTGGTAGAGAGAGTCTGTACCTGGTCTTGATTCTGTTGGGAGCTGAGCTGGTGGTCTGACCCACATCGGGTTCTCGGCTCTCTGCTGTAGATCACTGTCAGTTCCCACCTTTAGACGGGTTGAGCAGCCTAGATTACTCCTGTTTACTCCTAGAGGTGCTCTTGGCGAGATCTAATGTGCTGGATGTACTATTTCAGTTGTTGGAGTCTGTTATGGGCTCCTGATGTTTGTTTGTTTGTTTGTTTGTTTTGACAATTGTGGGTCTGAACTCTGGTCCTTGGCACTGTTACTTAGCTATTCAGCTCAAGGCTGGAGCCCTACCTTTGAGCCACAGCCCCACTTCTAGCTCTTTCGGCTTATGTTGTGCTGAGGAATCAGATCCAGGGCATCAAGCACACAAGAAAATCTCTCTATCGCTAAGCCACTTTACCAGCCTGAGCTCCTGCTGGCAACCTGAGTTGTCAAATTCCTGGCCCAGGATATATGGGTCAGGTTCTGACCGGGTATGGGCTTCTTGTTCTGTTGCCCTGGAAACCCAGATCTTTTGCTGTCACAAGCATGTTTCCTAGGGGTTGCAGTTCCCTGTTTTGCCCCCTCTGCTGAGGCATATGCTCAGCTTCTGACTTCAGTTGGGAGGTGTTGGCTGTGTTTCTCAAGCACTAGGTCCCAAGGCCTGGTCCTGGTCCCCTGGTTGGGGCACGCCAGTTAGACCTCTGCTGCTGTGCATCCCACCTGGGTTACACAGTCTGGAGTATACAGTTCAAGTTTCTTCCACTGTTGGTTGTTGTGACCCAGCGGCACTGTTCTTAGCTTGGGTGTTTAAGCTCCCTTCCAGGGGCACTCTTGCTCCAGCCTGGAGGGCTGGGTGGACCCAACAGGCTGGTGGAGCTCTCGAACAGTTCCCAGTTGTAGTGGGTCCGGTAGTCCGGGTGTTGGGGTGGGGGTTTGGGTCAGGGTCTGGGAGTTTCCACCAGCTCTGACCTCTCTGAGGGCTATACTGTCCCCTGCAGGATATTCACCATGGCGCTAGTTGTTGTTTTTGTGTGATGTAGGTTGCGGGTTGCTGCTCTAATCAGAGTTCAGTTGAGGTGGTTGTAGGCTGGGCTGGGCGGTGGTGGCTCTGCATTTTTTCTCCTCTGTCTCTGCCTTTGTTGATGTTCAGGCCAGTGCTGCAGGATGAGCCTCCAATTTCCAGCCGAGGGGTGGCGGAGGGATCTCCATGCAGGTTCTGAGCACTTGGGTTTGTCTCTGTGCTCTCCCAATGAGCACCAGTACCTTGCAAGTCTTCTGCTCTAGTGTTCTGTGGGCAACCCTTGTAGTGTTGGGCTTCCCACCGAGTGGCTTAGGTGGCATGGAGCCACTCTGCCAGGACAGTGAGAGGAGGGGGTGGGATCTTTGTGCAGGCTCCCAGCTCGGAGGTTTCTCTGTACATCATGATCAGCGTGTCCTACACTGGTACCTCAGGCTTCTTCTGAGTGGGAGATCTGAAGATGACCCCCTGTGTCTCAAGGGACTCCAGCAGCCCCCGCCGGGCTGGGGTGGCCGTGGCTTGGTGTATTGCCCTGTAGATAGTAAAGGTTGGGGTAGGGCTCTTCGTGCTTCTGTGTCCTGAAATTCTTCCTTTTCATTCTTTCTTTTTTGTTTTTTTTTCCCCATCTCCTGTTTTTCTGTGGGTATTTGTCTTTTTGCTGTTGTTGGTCTCTTGGGGAATTAAGCATTGGAAATCAAACTCTCTTTTTGGTTGGAGAGAGCTGTGGCATTTTCCTACTGCTCTGTTGCCATCTGGGTCCCCCTTCTTGCTATGGTTTTAAAAGTATTTATAATGTATTATGTGATTTTGTGTTTCTTTGGTATGTTCTTCCTCCATGGTATAACCCCTATTTTCACTTCATTGATTCTGGTGCCCTGCACCTTGTATATAGATTTTTCTAATTTGGGGAGGGGAAGGGAAATAAACAAAATGTTTAAATAAGGATACAGGTTGGCTCATTGTAACAATGAGATGTACAAGACAGTATGTTGACAAAGAACTTTACAACTTTGTGCATGGGGGAGGGGAGGCAAGAGTTAGATAGGTGGAGAGGGAAGGGTTGGTGGGGAAAAAATAAAGGAGGGGTTAACCATACTTGATAGGAAATGTAGTTATTGCCGTACTCATGTAACTGTAACCCCTCTATACAGTATCTTTACAATAAAAATATGTTAATAAGAGGAAAACAATAAATGTAAGTGGCTAACTTATTCAGACGGCTGAGATCTGAGGATCATTGTTTAAAACCAGCTCAGGCAGGAAAGAGAGAGACTCTTATCTCCAACAGAAAACTAAAAATCTGGAAGATGTGACTCAAGTGGGAAGGTGCTAAACTTGAGTCAACCAAAAAAGGGGATGGGGACAGAGGAAAGCATTTAGGACCTAACTTCAAACCCAACGACCACCACACATATACACAAGCAAATTTAACTAACAATTCATGTATACATCATGTGAACTGCCTAATTGGAAATGTGCATAAGAATTTAAAAAACATTTCTATTTTGAAGACATATATAATTTGTGGAGGGAAAAACAAATTATTTAAAGAGGGATAGGAGCAGGGGAGGAAGATGAGGGAGATGGGAAGGGATGGTAAGGAGAAACAAAAGAGGAGGCAAAAATGCTTGATAAGAAATTTACTCATTAGCTTACCTATGTAATTTTAAACACGGTGTACGGCATTTTCACAATAAAAATTCATTTTAATAAGATTTTTATTGTAAAAATACTGTACAGAGGGGTTACAGTTACATGAGCAAGGTACTGAATACATTTATTATCAAGTATTGTTGCCTCCTCCCTTGTTTGTCCCCTACCATCACTTTCCACCCACCTCCAAACTATACTTCCACTCCCCCCCACTTAAATTGTCAAGTTCATTTTTCAACATAATGTCTTGTACATCTCATTGTTACATGGGTCAAACTGTATCCCTACTTAAGGATTTTGTTTATTCCCTTCCTCTCCCCAAATTAGAGAAGTGTATATACAAGATGCAGGTCACTGACATCAAATAGTGAAAATAGGGGTTATACCATAGGGGAAGTACATACAAAGAAGCAAAACAATAATCACATGGTACATTATAAATACATTAGAAACAATAGCAAAAAAAATCACACACACACACACACACACACACACACACATACACACACACACACACACACACCCGTGTCCCTATCTTGAGGTTCATTTCACTTAATACGTCTTATGTGGCTATAAGGAATACATTTTTAAAAAAGAAAGAAATTAATACTTTATTTTATATTTGCAGAATCCATTATTATTTGGGAACATGTCATAGTGTTTGAAAACTAAGCAAATAAAGGTTGATCACAATATACATATACCTCCTTCAACTGCACACTTGTAATTTTCCCTGGGATTTTAAGAACCAGATAATGTGGTTTTCATCCTAATGCAAACCAAATGACCTCACTAGTCACAAACACATCAAGATAACAAACAAGTAATGTGTAAGAACTGTTTATTTTTAAATCCTTGCAGAATGGTCTAATTTTCGATTTCAGTGTAATTTCCCTTTCAGTACAATATGTAATTGGGAATTAAAGAATTCCAACCTGTAAATCTCTCTCTCTCTCTCTCTCTCTCTCTCTCTCTCTCTCTCTCTCTCTCTCTCTCTCTCTCTCTCTCTCTCCCTCTCCTTTTCAGTCTCTCTCATCTCTCTCTCATTCTCTCTCTCACTCTCTCTATCTGTATTTATGATTGTTCCCATTAATATTAAGGTATTAATTATTTATATAGTTTTGTTTTGTAAGGTAAACTTGGTTATATAAGAGATACAAATGAATTTTGTTATTTTTTTGATTAACAAGGACTTCAATTTTGGAAAAATATTTGGTACATTACATATATTTATACCCAAGTAACTACTGCTGCTTACAAGTATTCTGTAGTTTTCCCCAACATTTTCAATCATGGTTAGAAATTGTACATAGTTGCCTAGCACCAGTGGGTCACGCCTATAATCATAGCTACTGATGAGGCTGAGATATAAACATTCTGGTCCAAAACGAACCCATGCAGGAAAGTCCATGAGACTCTTATCTGCAATTAACCACCTGAAATCCAGAAGTAGCACTGTGACTCAAGTGGTAGTGCACCAGGCTTCAGCTGAATTGCTGAGGACAGCACCTAGGTCCAGAGTTCAAGCCCAGACCAAAAAAACCAAGCACAAAAACAAAAACTTTTTTAACATGGTCAAAACACAGATAAAAATTCTGGGAATATATTGGCTGGCATATTTCATTCTTACTTAAGCAAAAGTTCTTTGTGGTTGCATTTAGAAACTCTATTAGAAGATCATTTTTGCCATAGCCTCATTCTGGTTCAAGTTAAAGTGTGTGGCCAAAAAAGGAGGTTTTGTGGTCAAGTTATGAAAATTTGTCTTAAATCATCACTGTAACTGAACACTGATCTCTGTTGTTGTGAAGTTCTTCACATCACTCGATAAAGTCATCTAAGATGACACTGACATTCACTTACAGCCTTTCAACAAATCTAAGCAGTCAGACTGAGCATGGTGGATATTGTTAATATGGGATGTAGCATGCGAGATGCAAAAGGTGGAACCTGAAGGGAGGCTTCAGACCACAGCAACTCAATTGCGTTGAACTCATGGCCCTGATGAATTCATGTTGAAGACCTAACCACTAAGTTTCCAAGGTTATGCTGTAAGACAATCCCTCTTATCATGTTCTACCAATATATTTGTTTCTAGACTATAATTGTATCTAACTATATTAATCAAAACCTAAAAATCTGAAACATTCCAATATACTGGAATAAACATTTCTTTCCATCCTACACTCAGATATAGGGAGAATTCAAAAAGATGTTCTGGGGCTGGGTTATAGGTCAGTGAGTGTACTTGCCTAGCTAATGAAATATCCGGGGTTCAATCCTCATTAATACAAAAGAAGAAGAAAAATCAGATAGGAGGAAAAGCCCAGAAAGTGGAAAGTAATTCAAGTAAAACTCCTGAAACAAGGACAGACTCCCCTGGTATCTGTCAGGAAAAAGTAGAAGAAGAAAGGCCACCCCCTCCACCTGCCATAGCTACCAAATGTGTTAGAACTAGACCAATAAAACTTCAGGCAATCAAAACTGAAGAAACAAAACCATAAAGGCTGTGGTTTGCTGCAGGATATTGAGGGAGGGGAAGCGAGATTTGGGAAAAGGAAGATTGGTAATGCCACCAGCCACATAGGTAAAATGGTCAGTGACATGTTGTGTAGAACTTGGAGAGATGCATATGGGAAACAGGAGGAATTACATTGACATACAGTTGCTGTACCAGTTAAAACGATCCTTTGCAAGCTAACACCTCAGTTGATGGACATATATCTTCAGCCAGAATGTATATAGAAATATGCACATAGTTCTCAAATGCACACAACTCAGATCCAAAAGTAGGAAGAAAGTAATACTACAGAAGATAAAAAGTTCAAACTGAACCATGTGTTGGTCCCAGCTAATACATAAGGTGGCTCAGTGGTAGAGTGCTTGCCTTGCATGCATGAGGCCCTGGGTTCGATTCCTCAGCACCACATAAGCAAAAAGAAAAAAAGCCGGAAGTGGCGCTGTAGCTGAAGTGGTAGAGTGCTAGCCCTGAGCTGAAGAGCTGAGGGACAGTGCCCAGGCCCAGAGTTCAGGTCCCACGACCGGACCCAAAAAAAAAGAAAAGGATGCTAATACTTTACCTCCCTTCCTTTCATTCTTTTTTTATATATTTATGATGATTATGGCTTGGAAGTGACCTAAATATAACGTGCTGGGTAGAGGAGCCTTAATTTTTATTTTGGAAGCTTGCTATTTTTATAACATGGTAATTGGATGGAACACAATCAAAATACCATAGTAACTGATCTCCCCTTCCTGGATGAATAAGCAAATGATTAAATATTAATGACAGCATCCTTGAACATATCCAAATGTACACTGCCTGGTCGCATTGGCATCTCCTTCTATGGAGCTCTCACCATTCAAACACAATAGATTTGGTAAAATATTGTTAGGTTGAGTCTTACTTGCCTTCATTCAGTCATCTTTGTATGTATCCAGTGGTTGTGGGATAAGTTTTTTGCTTTGTTGTTTGTTTGTTTTTCCTTTCCTGCTCCTGCACTTCCATTTTCAGATGATTTATTGATGACGTTCAGTAAGAGACAGAGTATTAAAAGTGTCCCACTGATGGAAGGAAATATTCGTGTGAATGCACATACACAAGCACAAAACCCTTAATCCTCCTTTTGGTTCTTCCAGGGGAGGAACCAAAGGTCCCCTTCCCTTTTGGTGGGATCCCACTTGTCTTGAAAGGAGGCATCTGGCCATGATACCTGCACCTGGGCGGACAGGGACCAAGAAGATGGTCTAGGAAGTGAAGAACAATAGGCCCTTGGACAGGGAATGTTTGTAGCACTTAGAAGCTGTGTTCAAGCCCCAGTACTGAAAGAAGAAAGAAAAGGAAGGGAAAAATGAGGAAAAAAGAAGGAACTATTGTTTGAGTGCATTTATATATTATCTATACCTCATGGATAACCGTGATATGAATCTGTTACCCTAGATGCGGCCCATTCTAACCACCCATCTTCACAATAAACCTCTTCTCCAGTGCCAGAGTGTTTTGCCACTGCCAGGTGAATAGTTAGATGGAGTTCCTTTCCTGTAGTCAGGTTGTGGGAAATGGTAACTCTAACCGACTGGGATTACCCATGACATAGCAGAGATGAGCATAGCACACAGCACATGGAGAGAGCCATACTGGACAGTCCTGTTTCCAGTTTAGGGGGCCCAACCCCTCTTCTTGCTCCTCTTTCCATTCTGCTAGGTTCCTGTCTCATACCTCTCCCCATCATCCCACCTCCCGCCTCCATCCGCTGGCCCATGGTCACCCCATGTTTCCCCCAACCCACCACCATTCTATGAGCCCTACTCCCCCTTTGTGGACCAGACAACTTATTGAAGCCAGATATCCACTCAGGGCCGCATCCAGTCTCCTGATCCACCCTTCTCACTGCCACAACTTTTACCTCCACTCCCACCTTCCTGGCCCCACCCCTTCCAGCCACCACCCCTTCTGGCCTCACTGCTTTCCCCTAACTGCCTGGTCCAGCCCCTCCCTTGGGAACATATGCTTAGGATGGGGAATGTGCACATTCCCAGCACTCAGTACCCAATGACAGGTGCCACAATATTCTGAACATGAACTATGGCTGCCACAGAGAAGGAAGTCCCAGGTCATAATCTGCCCATCCTCCCTGCCTGGCTAAGGCCTGGACAGCCTCAGGGCTCTCTGGTTTACCTGAGTTTGCTGGCAGTTGCAGGACTGGATATGAAGATCTTGCCTCCATCTCCTCAACCGGTGTTGCATCTTCCTGAGGGATCTTCAGCTTCAACACCTAGATCTCCATCTTTCTACTCAGTGTGGGCCCAGCTACAGACAATATCCCATGATGACCCTGATTTGAGGTAAAGGAGCCCCCTCTCCTAAACCCCTCTCTCCTAAACCCCTCTCTTTCCAGTTTCTTCTATGCTTCCCTGTGGGAGCCTCCCATCTCAGGCCATTTTCAACTGAAGTGGGCCATCTCCTCTTCCTGGAACCCAATATCCCCTGCCAGGCTCCCCTTTCCCACCAACACCTGGCCCACCACAATCCCTTGCTCCTCATCACACGGGACACCCATACCCCATTCCCTGGCCCTGTAGTGACCCTCGAACTTTCATTGGGTTAGGGATGTGTGGACCCAGCTTCCAGAGACAACCCTAGAGGACCCAGTTCCAATGTAATGGTTCCCCACTCCCACCAGTCTCCTCCTCCCCACACCTGTTGGTCTAAACCTCACCCTAAACCTGGCTCCACCCCTCTCAGTGTAGGAAAATTCATAGGTGAGAGGAAGTAGCTCCTCCATAGAAGGAAGATAGGAGCTTATAGTTCAACCCCAACCCTTCTGGTTAGCCCCCAGTAGTCACGGTTGCTATGAAGCAACTGCTGCGCCTCCAGCAGTTGGAGCTGAGGAAGATGCCACCTCTCCCAACTGGTGCTGCATCTGTTAGAGGGACGTGGTTCCCCAGGCCCTCTTTGGCTTCACCAGCCAGCTGATCTCCACTTTCAAGGTCACTGTGGAATCAACTGCTGGAGCAATCAGCAAAGACCCAGAGTCAATGTAAGTGAGTGCCACCTCTCACTCCCCTCCATTACCCTTTTCTCCATTCTCTCCTCTGTTCCTCAACAGGAGCCATCCCTGGGACATGGCTCTTAAATATTAAGTGGGCTGAACCTGTCTTCTTCTCCTCCTTTCTATTGCCAAGTTGTCCACCTGTGTCCTTCTTCCTCACTAAACCTCTGCTATCCCCACCCACACCCCATATTTCCCCTTCCCACAATCAATTGTTTCCCCTGCCCACCCCAAACCATGCTTCCTCACTCCAGTTGCTTCCTTAACCTTTGCTTTCCTCACTCCATCCTCCATCCCTTGCTTCCTCTGCCACCCATTCCCATCCTTCCCCCATTCCTTCCCCTGCTGAGTGAGAGGATGTGCATGGCATGCACATATGAAGATGATGCAATTGGACTGAACCAAGGCAAAATAATCATTGGAGAAAGAAAGCAGGGGTTCAGAGTCTTTCCTGTCTACCATTCCACTTTGTAACATGCTTGTTGTTCAGTTCCACTGCATCTGCTGGTACTGGAGCTAATATTGCTGACTCTTCAATGTCAACATGGGGGACCTCCACTTTCCTCGTGAGTGTGGGCCCATCTCGAGGAGCCATCCTGGACAGCCATGAATTTAGGTAAGTGGGGCGTAACTCCTCCCAGCTGATCCCCTTTCCCTGACCACCTTCAACCCCATTCACCTTAGTCCCCAGTGTCCCACTCTCTCTTCTCCTCCCTGTCCACTTCCTGGTTCAACCCCTCCTATGAGAACATGTTCAGGAGAGGGAATGTGTGTGTGTGTGTGTGTGTGTGTGTGTGTGTGTGTGTGTGTGTGTGTCCACACACAACACACATAAGTGGTGCCAAACTGGTCTGAACCCAGTTGTGGTGGTTGCAGACTCATAGATATATTCATATTAATATTACTGAGATTTGCATTACAATATAAGCAATATAGGTATTTTAAGGAATTGGTCATTCAATGCCCTAGATTCCTAATGAATGAAGAATGGAGTTTGCCCTGCCTACCCTCCCAGCAAGGGTTGTAGAGCTTCAGGATTACTTGTTTTCTCTATGTTCACTGGCATTTATGGGGCTTGAGATGCAGCCCTTGCCTCCTTCTTTCAACAGGTTTTATGCCTGCCACAGCAGCTGGGGAAGCCTGAGTGATCTTCAGCTATACCACATGACCTTCCTGCTAAGTGTGGGCCCAGCTGTTGGAGCCATCCTCAGAGGACATCATGAGGTAAGTGAGACCCCTGTTCTTCATTCCTTGCTTTTCCATTTTCAACTCTGACCCCTGAGGCAGCCATTCCAGGACAGCCCTATTTTGAGATAAATTGGTCCCACCACCTCTTCCCAGGTTCTATACCATCTGCCAGTCCTCCCTTCCACCAAGTTGAGCTGAACATATGCTATAGCAGGTGCCAGAGAAAGAAGGTTGAGGATGGGAGCTGCCCCATCTCCTCTCTTGGCTATGGCCTGTTTAGCTGGGGGTCCCGGGGGGTTTGTGTATTCAGAATATGTTCCTGGCTGCCTCAGGCGAATTCACAGTACTCTGAATACAGTATCCTCAAACTTGACATTCAAGTCAAACTCTATGAATTTATGATACTATTCCAAATTACTAAAATTTATTGGATCTAGAAACCAAAAAATCCAACTTGTTATTTTAGTAGCAATTGACATCATGAAAGTAGAATATTGATCAGGAATAGAGGTAAGAAAACAAGACAATGTGGGAAAATGTAGAATACTGGATGTGCGTTAGAGATACAAAAATCATATCCTAGCCAGGAGCTGGTGGCTCACGCCAGTAATCCTAGCTACTCAGGAGGCTGAGATCTGAGGATTGCGGTTCAAAGCCAGCCCAGGAAGGAGAGACCGTGAGACTACTATCTCCAATAAACCACCAGAAAACCGGAAGTGGCGCTGTAGCTCAAGTGGTAGAGCGCTCGCCTTGAGCTGAAGAGCTGAGGGACTGCGCCCAAGCCCAGAGTTCAAGCCCCACGACCGACAAAAAAAAAAAAATCATATCCTATAGGCTCATTTATTGAAAACTTGTCATCCTATATTGAAAGCTCAATTTACATATATAGTTACAGTTACTTTTCTTACCTATCACTTCTGATCACAAATCCTTTTATGAATTTTTATAGTACTTTTGAATAAATCACATTTTATTGTTAAAATACCTAACAGAGGGGTTACTATTACATGGGCAGGATAATGCGTACATTTCTTATCAAGTATTGCAGACTCTTCCTTTGTTTACCCTTCACATCCCTTCCCAGCCTCCCCTCCCACTGCCCCCACCCATACCTCCCCCCTCTCCCCACCCACACCAACGTTGTAAAGCTCATTTTCTTTTTTTTTTAATTTATTTTATTTTATTTGTGAACATTCTGTACAGAGGGGATACAATTACATGGGCAGGATAATGCGTACATTTCTTACCAAGCATTGCCGCCTCCTCCTTTGTTTATCCTTCACATCCCTTCCCAGCCTCCCCCCTCCCCCCCCTCCAGTCCCAATCCTCCCAACCCCCACCTCACATCAACATGGTAAAGCTCCTTTTCGAGATGACAACTTGTATTTCTCATTGTTGCAACAGGTCCACCTGTATCCTTAAACGAATTGTATTTCCCCATCTCCTCCACAAGTTATACTGACATCAAATATAGTGAAAGCAGGGGTTATATTGTTGGGGTGGGACATACAAAGCAACAAAGAAATAATATTATAAATGCGTTAGAAACACATGCATGAAAGAAAAAAACATTAAAATAAATATCTAAGGGTTTATTTTCCTAACATCACATTATCTGACCTTTTTCGCTTGACTCATACATATACTAGATATTGCAAATAAGATAAACGATGGGGCCTGTGTTTCTTTGAGCCTGTCTTATTTCGCTTAATATAATTTTTTCCAAGTCTTTCCATTTCCTAACAAATGGGGCAATGTCATTCTTTCTTATGGAGGCATAGAATTCCATTGTGTATATATACCACATTTTCTTGATCCATTCATCTACTGAGGGGCATCTTGGTTGGTTCCAGATCTTAGCTATGGTAAATAATGCTGCAATAAACATAGTTGTGCTGGTAGCTTTAGTGTGGTCTTGTTTGTAAACATTTGGGTAAATGCCCCAAAGTGGGATTGCTGGGTCATAGGGGAGTTCTATGTGGAGTCTTTTGAGGAACCTCCATACTGCTTTCCAAAGTGGTTGAACAAATTTACATTCCCACCAACAATGAAGTAAGTTTCCCTTCTGTCCAAATCCCCTCCAGCATCTGTGGTTGTTAGAGTTGTTGATTTTTGCCATTCTAACTGGAGTGAGGTGGTATCTCAAGGTTATTTTGATTTGCATTTCTTTTATGGCTAGGGAGGTTGAGCATTTCTTCATGTGTCAATTGGCCATCCTTCTTTCTTCTTCATAGAAGTTTCTCTTTAAGTCTTTCACCCACTTGTTTATTTGGCAGTTGTTTCTTTGAGGATTTGTTGTTGGGGGATTTAATATTTTGAGTTCCAATTATATTTTAGATATGAGACCCTTGTCAGTTATATGGCTAGTAAAGATGTTCTCCCAATCGGTGGGCTTTCTATTGATCGTGCTAGCTATGTCCTTTGCCAGGCAGAAGCTCTGCAACTTTATGCAATCCCATTTGTCCAACCTTTCTTTGATTTGTTGTGTTTCTGGGTCTCTATTCAGAAATTTTCGGACTGAGCCAAGGAGACCTAGGTTTTCTCCTATTCCATCCTGTAATGTTTTCAGAGTGTCTGCTTTGCCTTGGAGGTCTTTGATCCATTTGGAGTTGATTATGGTGCAGGGCGTTATATAAGGATCTAGCTTTAGGTTTTTTTTTAAAATTTAATTTTATTTTATTTGAGAACATACTGTACAGAGGGGCTACAATTACATGGGGAGGATAATGCATACATTTCTTACCAAGCATTGCAGCCTCCTCCTTTGTTTACCCTTCACCTCCCTTCCCAGCCTCCCCCCTCCCCCCACCCAATTATACCCTCCTCCCCCACCCCCACACCGACATTGTAAAGCTGCTTTTGACATGACATTTTGTTTTCTACAAGTAGTTAACCAATTTTGCCAGCACCATTTACTGAATAGGCTGTCTTTGTTCCACTCTATTGTTTTAGCTCCCTTATCGAAGATTAGATGGCTATAGGTCTGTAGGTTCATTTCTGGGTTTTCAATTTTTTTCCATTGGTACTGATGTGTGTTCTTATGCCAATACCAAGCTGTTTTGATTACTATGGCTTTATAGTAGAGTTTGAAATTTGGTATTGATATTTCTCCAGCAGTGTTCTTTCCAATGAGGAGCGTTTTTGCTATTCGGAGTCCTTTTTTGTTCCATATGAATTTTTGGATTGCCTCTTCTATTTCCTTGAATAATGAGGTTGGAATTTTGATAGGTATCACGTTGAATTTGTAGATAGCCTTGGGAAGTATTGCCATTTTCACGATGTTAATCTTTCCAATCCAGGAGCATGGGAGGTTTGCAATTTTTTAAGTTCTGGGTTGATTTCCTTTCTCAAGATTTTAAAGTTTTCATCATAAATGTCCTTCACTTGTTTGGTTAGGTTAATTCTTAGGTATTTTATTTTTGGGGGGGCTATTACAAATGGAGTTGCTTTCCTAATTTCAGCCACACTTTTCTCATCGTTGGCATACAGAAAGGCCATTGATTTTGGGGGGTTAATTTTATACCCTGCTAGTTTGCCAAAGTTTTGAATCAGCTTCAGTAATTAGGGCGTGGAGTCTATGGGATTCTTTAGATAAAAATCATGTCATCTGCAAAGAGGGAGAGTTTTATTTCTTCTTTCCCTATTTGGATCCCCTTTATGTCTGCATCTTGTCTTATTGCTGTAGCTAGGCATTCTAATACTAGATTGAAGAGAAGAGGTGAGAGTGGACATCCTTGCCTTGTTCCTGGGTTCAGAGGAAATGGCTTAAGTTTTTCACCATTAAGTATAATGCTGGCTGTAGATTTGTCCTAGACAGCCTTTATTGTATTGAGGAATGTTCCATGGATTCCTAATTTTTCCAAAACCTTCATCATAAAGGAGTGTTGGATCTTGTCGAATGCTTTTTCTGCATCTATTGAGATAACCATGTGGTTCTTATTCTTGCTTCTGTTGATGTGATGAATAATATTAATTGATTTGGGTATATTGAACCAGCTTTGCATCCCTGAAATGAATCCTGTTTGATCATGGTGTATGATATTTTGGATGAATTGTTGAAGTCGGTTGGCCAAAATTTTGTTGAAAAGTTTTGCATCAATGTTCATCAAAAAAATGGGTCTATAGTTCTCTTTCTTTGATGAGTCCCTGCCTGGTTTTGGGATGAGGGTTATGAAGGCTTCATAGAATGTGTTCGGTAGTGAACTTCCTCTTTCAATTTCATTGAAGAGTTGGAGGAGTATTGGTGTGAGCTCTTCTTTGATGGCCTTGTAGAATTCCGCGGTAAAACCATCTGGTCCAGGACTTTTCTTAGCTGGGAGGACTGTAATGGCTGTTTCTATTTCAAAGCTTGATATCGGCCTGTTAATCTGGTTTAACTCATCTTGGTTTAGTTTTGGCATGTCAATATTTGCTAGGAAAAGGTCCATTTCTGTCAAGTTCTCAAACTTATTAGCATAAAATTTTGAGAAGTATTCCCTCATAATATTTTGAATCTTGGTTGTTTCCGTGGTGATGTTTCCCATTCTCATCTCTGAGTTTATTTATTTTGGTGTGTTCTCTTCTTTTTCTCTTTCTTTTTGCTAAGCGTCTGTCAATTTTGTTAATTTTTTCGAAGAACCAACTCTTTGTTTTGTTGATTCTTTCTATAGTTTTTTTGGATTCTAATTAATTTAATTCTGATTTAATTTTAATTATTTCTTCCCGTCTACTGGATTGGGGTTTATCTTGCTGCTCTTTTTCAAGGAGGTTCAGATGTCTCATTAAATTGTTGGTTTCAGTTGTCTCGAATTTGTTGATGTAGGAACTCAGAGTTATAAACTTGCTTCTGAGTACTGCCTTTACTATATCCCAGAGGAGCTCGTAATTTGTGTGCTCATTTTTTTGAATAGCATGAACATTTGAATTTCCTATCTAATCTCTTCCATGACCAACTCATGATTCAGCAGTGTGTTGTTCAGCCTCCATGTGATAGGAGACTTTCTTTGGTGGCTTTTGGTGTTGAGTTCTAATTTTATTCCCTTGTGGTCAGATAGAATGCAAGATATAACTTCAATGTTTCTGAATTTGGACAAGTTTGCTCTGTGGCTTAAATGTGGTCTATTTTAGACAATGTTCCATGTGCTGCTGAGAATAACGTGTATTCTGATGCTGCTGGGTGAAATGTTCGGTAGATATCTGTTAAATCTAGTTGATCTTTGCAGCTGTTTAGATCTGTAGTTTCTCTGTTGAGTTTTGCCGAGTTGATCTATCTAGTGGGGAGAGTGGTGTGTTAAAATCCCCAACAATTAATGTCTTTGTAGTTATATTAGATTTGAGGGAAAGTAGTGTTTCTTGGATAAATTTGGTTGCTCCATTGTTTGGCGAGTAGATATTTAGAATTGTAATATCCTCCTGAAAGAGAGATCCCTTAATTAGTATGTAGCGACCTTCAATATCTCTTCTCACGAGTTTTAATTTGAAGTCTATTTTATCTGATATTAGGATTGCAACTCCCGCTTGTTTCTGGGGGCCGTTTGCTTGGTAGATTTTGTTCCAACCTTTAACATTGAAAATGTGTTTGTTTTTACGGGCAAGATGTGACTCCTGAAGGCAGCAGATAGAAGGATCTTGATTTCTAATCCAACTAGACAGTATATGTCGCTTACTTGGATAAAGTCAGTTAATATTGAGAGATAGGACTGAGAAGTATTTGGGAGATCCTGCCATTTAATCCACCTTCATGGGGGCTAGAGGTACTGGGTTCTTGCTATAGTTCTTGGATTCTCAGTTTGGGGGCAGTTTCTTGGCCTTTATTGTGGTCTTGTTGGTTTCTATGTGTAGGACATCTTTAAGAATATTTTGTAGGGATGGTTTGTTGGAGATATACTGTTTCAATTTTTCTTTGCTATGAAAGGATTTTATTTGGCCTTCAGTTATGAAGGAGAGTTTAGCTGGGTACAGTATTCTTGGTTGACAGTTTTTGTCTTTAGGACATGGCATACATCATTCCAGTCTCTCATTGCTTTGATAGTCGCTGCTGAGAAATCAGAGGTGATTCTAATGGATTTCCCTGTATAGATGATTGGTCTTTTCTCCTTGACAGCTTTAAGGATCTTTTCCTTGGTCTGAATTGATCCTGTTTGGATTATAATGTGATGGTGGGATGTCCTATTCTGGTTTCGTCTATTTGGTGTTCTAAAAGCTTCTTATATCTGAATAGGCCTATTTTTTGCATGTTTGGGAAGTTCTCTACTAGGTCCCTGTTAAACAAATTTCCTAGATCATTAACTCCTATTTCTAGGTGCTCGTCTACACCCATTATCCTCAGATTAGGTCTTCTGTGGTGTCTTCCAAGTCTTGAATAGATCTATCATATTTCTTGGACTTGTCTTGGATTGTTGTATGTTCTTTCTCCACAATATCTAGGCTGTCTTCAATCCCCGAGGTTCTATCTTCTGCATGGTCTAACCTGCGGTAAAGACTTTCTATTTGTTTTTTTATCTCATTTCCCCAATTGTTCAGTTTTGATGCCTTCAAATTCTTTGTTGAAGCTTTGTTCTAGACTTGTATGAGCTTTTTTACTCCCTTAATTTGGTGTTCAGTGTTTATTCTCAAATAATTTAGTTGATTGGTTATGATTTCGTTGGACTCCCATTCCTTCTGTTGGGTGCCATTCAGCATTCCCTTTGTGGTCTCCATGACTTCCTTCAGCTCTTTGTTAATGGATTCCTGAATGCCTTTAGTGATCTTTGTGTATTCTCGTCCTGTTCTCTCAATTCCTGTATTATTCTTTGCTTAGCTTCCTCACATTCACGCCATTGTTGTATTTCTCTTTCAGTGTTCTCAACGTGCTCATGCCATTCCTGCCTTTCTTTTGGAGTGGTCTCCAGCTGGTCATTCAATTTCTGTATCGGTTTTTGATTAGCTTCCTCAGGCTCATGATATTCCCGCATTAACCTTTGGTTTGCCTCCTCTCTCTCCCTATCACGCTCATACAGAATCCTTTGTATGTTTTCAATCTTTTCATTTACCATTGTTGCCAGCAGTGTTTGTAGAGCTCTCTGGGAACTCTCCTCTGGATTATTCATTATCTGTTCTGTCCCCTGATTATCATGACTTGGAGTTGAGATACGCGGACTTTCCATTTTTTTATGTGTTTTTCCAGCTCACTCTGCTCATTTAGGATGAAAGTAACACCAGTTTTGTGCTAGAACACTATCTTAAGGCACGCATCAATCAAAGTCTGTACTTGCACAGTCCAAAGTCTGCAGATACAATCTAGTTCATCAGATATATGTATTCAACATCAAACAATTATATATTAATGGGCTACAAACCCCAAAGAAATATTTGGCATACGAGAAATTATTATGTTGAGGAGAGATGTGGGTAAAAATAGGAATAAAAAGATGTAGGAAGGCACAGGGAGAGTTTACTTAACTAAGTCCTAATCTCAAAGTGGGAAATAGTTTGGATAGGATGAAAGCAGAGAGAGAGAAAAAAAGAAGAAAGACAAAGAGAAAAAAGAGGCAAGAAAAAATAGAAAAGCAAAAATTAAAAAATAAAAATTGTAGTGCTTAAAAATTATGCAGAATTAAAACAAAATACACAGAGAAGAAGTGGATACAATGAGCGAAGGGGAGGGAAATAATGGAAACATGAAAAATTAAAAATAAAAATACTGAAATTATTATACAGGTATAAAGAGTCATAGTGCTATTAAGGAATTTAAGTCTAAGAGGTTTTGAATTGAGTATTAAATTTCTGGATTAAGTGTGTACACAATGGGGGATAAGGTCTAATAATTGACTATGAGTATATCTGAGGATGTGCAGAACAGCAATTAAGTCACACAAAGAAGAATGAAGAGAAGAAAAGGTGAAAACATTGAGGAAGAAAGAAAAAAAGATCAAATATTCAGGAGAGCTAAACAAAAAACAACAAAAAAAAAATAAACTTTTAAAAAGAAAGAAAAAAAACGCACACACACATATACTCCCCAAATAAAAATTATAAGAGGAAGAAAAAATGTTACTAGAAAACAATTTTTTTTTGGTCCAGTTGTGGGGCCTGAACTGTGGGTCTGGGCGCTGTCCCTCAGCTCTTCAGCTCAAGGCTAGCGCTCTACCACTTGAGCCACAGCGCCACTTCTGGCTTTTTTTTTTGCTTATGTGGTGCTGGGGAATCGAACCCAGGGCCTCATGCATGCAAGGCAAGCGCTCTACCACTGAGCCACCTTCCCAGCCCTAGAAAACAATTTTTTAAAAAGGTAAAAATTAAGAATTAAAAAAATTTTAGAAAAAAAATTTTTATTAAAATGTACCCCCAAAAAAGAAAAAAAAGTTCTTTAATTTTATTGGAGGGGTGTGAAGATCCTTTATCTCCCTTGTGTCCATAACCAGCCACTTGTTGTAGTCTCTGGTCTGCTTGTGGTGTTTGATTTTCCTGTGGCTTGGTTGGTTTCTTAAGTCAGTTTGAGTAGGCAGAAAAATGCTCTGCTTTACCCAGATTTTGTGATCCTCCTCCCAGGCTAGTTCAATGGGAGGGAGATCTGCTTTGAGTATCACAAAAGAGGGAGATGTCTCTTTCCTCAAGTTTGGAGATGCTGTGATGATTCTAAATTCTGGGTGGTGTTGAGGCCTTTCAGCCATCAGTAGCTTTTCCCTGAGGGGTTAGTGAGAGACTCACAAAGCCCAGCCTGGAGCCATTCTCAGGGTTCCTGTTTACTGAATTTCAATTGATTGTCAAGGCTCCTAAAGGGAGGGGCAGCCTCTGGCTCTGTTTACCAAGTGAAGAAAGCCACTCCTGGAATTGGCATCCAGAGCTGGGTGACTTTTCCCTGGGTGGAGCTGAGTCTGGCAGGTCAGTTTAGGTTCTTGTGACCTGCTAAATGACGCTAGTTTTCTTCCAAGACCTGAGTTGGAGCTAGCAGCTCAGCCTGGCCTGTGTCAGTATCAAAGATGGAGATCTCTGGTAGTTGGGGGGGTGGCCTTTCCTCCTCTGCTCCCTGAGAAGGAGTGAGGATTTAAGGCTTCTACCCACGTGGAGTCTTGGTTCCTGTGTTGTCTCTGGTCTGTGAACTGCAGGATGAAATGTTTGCTCCTTGTTGCTTCTTGCTGATATTGAGTAGAATCTGCTCGCCTGCCGCATCTGACTCCTTTGTCCTGGACTCTCTGTGTTGCAGGTATGGCAGCTATGGCCATTTTCACCACCACTGCAGCCACAGTAGCATCTGCTGGCAAGTGTTTAGATCTATCTCCTTGCCTGGATTTTCCCTCTCTGTCCTGTGATGGCACACTTGGTGTGATTCTCTGGCTTAGGACTGTTCACTGGAACACTAAAACTGCTTTGTATAAGAGAGCTTGTTTAGCCTCCAGCTTCTCCTCTGCCATCTTCCCGGAACTCCCTTCCAAATTAAACTTTTTCAATCACTCTGTAATGCAGTATGGAGAGTACTCAAAAGACTAAACATAAATCTCCCCTATGACTCATTAATTCCCCTCCTGGGCAGTAATCCAATAAATAACAAACAAGCTCACATTAAAGCTACCACATAACCATGTTCAGGGCCCAGAGAAAGAGTTCAAGGAATGGGAAAAATGTTAACCCTGTTGGTATTTGTTTCCGCAAATATGAACCTTTTCACATCAGATACCACATCATTCTATTGGCAGTAGTTAGTTTAGGACTTAAATGTAGCAGGTGATAAAAGGGCTTTTTGTTGAATGTTAGGAAAAGATGTAGGCAGTCCAAGAGAAGGGGGATTTTTTGTTGTTGTTGTTGGTCTTTAACTATGGGAGTGGGACCTGTTCCTAAGCTCTTCAACTGAAGGTCAGTTCTCCACCTCTTGAGCCACAGTGCCACTTCTGGTTTTCTGGTGGTTCAATGAGATAACAGTCTCAGGTGCCCCAGCTGTCTTTGAACAGCAGTCCTCAGATCTCAGCTTCCGGAGTAGCTAGGATTACAGCTGTGAGCGTCTGGCACCAGGCTAAGAAATGGGGGATTTTTATATAAAAAGTGAATCCACCTCTTCTCCTGTGTCTAAAGGTCAGATATCAGTATTAGAACACGTCACCCTCAATTCATTTCATCATACATTTGTAAATTTTCTCTTTTCCTTCATGTGGGAATACTTCAGTAAATATCAACTCAGATGTGGGACTGGATCAATTGTATGGGAATTGCTAGCAAATAAATTAAGAACTACTAAATAAAATCAAATGAGCCCCTCATTTGGAAAAATTATTTTTTTCTCTTTTTATTACAAGTCTGTGCTTGATTACTTCGTAACGTGATATTGAACCTCCTAACAGAGTGATGACATTTTCTTTCTCTTCAGTAATTGGCCTTCTCCCACATGTGGTCAAATATTTAAGAATCCAAAGATTTCCATTGATAATTCATTAAGCTGTCCTCTAAGAAAATGTGCATTTCTGGAATTTGGTCTGCTGTCTTATTCTTACATGCACAGGCTTTCTATGATTTATTTGTTCTACAAGGAATTCTATTTTCCAATCTTTGTGTGACAAATTTAATCTCTCTAATCAGTATTTCTGACCCTCTCTCTAGAGTCTCATTTCAGTCTGACTCATAAAAATATGTTTTTATCAGTTAAATGGCTCTCATCTTCTGTTATTTGCCTGACTTCATGTAGGCTGTGATAGCAGCTCTGACTGGCTGTGCTTACTGGAGTATATTTTTTAGAGGTCTAGGATTACTATTCAAGGTAGTAGCTTCACTGGGTCCCAATGATTCCCTGGCCTATACTCAATAGGTTTTTCTCCTAAAGAAACAAAAACAGCTGACGAAATTCCTGTTTTCATTGTTTCAAAATGAGCCAATCTGGCATCCCTGCAAAACCATGAATAATCCTCTCTAACAATGGTCTATCAAGATGGCTTTTCAAAGTTGACTGTGAAAAATGTTCATTTTCAAGTCACTACCATAAAACAGGTCACATCTCTGGGAGCAGAAGTTTGGAAGGAAGGATTACCTTCCTTTTTTCTCTTAGGATAGATCAAATCATAATATTCTTCAGTTGTGGTCAGCGTGGAGCACATTTTCCCAAGAATATACTGTATTGTAAAAGAGGTCCAACTATCAAAATAAAGGAGGAAATACTTATCTAGAGTCTGATTTATCTTGCTTATATTTGTTGTTATTTTCATTATTTCAAACACATGGATAATTTGTACTTGGGATTAGACAGATTTATCTTGCTTATATCTGTTGTTTTTTTCATTACTTCAAACACATGGATAATTTATACTTGGGATTAGACAAGTGACAATGGATTAATGTAATAAACATTCATTACTTTCATATATCCAATATAATACACTTAACACCTTATGGAAAATTAAATCCAACTATTGAAACAATGTGAGAAATATAAAATAAGCCTCAATATGTATTATCTGGCACACATACACCATCATGTACTCAGAAATTCAGTCTCTCTACAAATATTTATTTGGCACAAAATAAAAATTTAATGAATATGTTCTATAAGCATCATATGAAATACTGTATATAATTTTATGGATGTATATAATTTTATGGATGTCTCCTAGACAGGAATTTAACATGCATGTAGTAATCAAATTTCCACAATTTAAGCTAGACAAGAGGAGTCATACCCTCATACACTGCCTGGAGAATGTGTGGTGTGAATTTTACCACAGTGTTGAGCCTTTTCACCTAATACCAAGAGTCATATGCAATAATTTATTATTTGATGTTATGATGAGTGCTAAGTGTAGAATAAACTGAATAATTAAATTAATTCACAAAAATGAAATGATGATTTATTATTGAAATAATGATATGATTGTTTAAATTCTAATGCTTCTCAATTTTACAATTCATGAAATATATTATTAAAATTAGTTTCACTTTCTTCTTTTCTATATCTACTAAAATTAAAATTATATGTTAAACATTCAATATTAAATCAGTAATAATAACATTATTAAAATAATATATTATTAAACTGTGATTTGAATTATAGTTCTAACAAATTGTGATGTAAAAAATACTATTATGGGTAATATTTTTTAAACTTACCAGCTTATTTGCTTCCTGTGTCATTTGTTATTCTTGGTCCAATTCATCTCTTCACCTTAATTGTTTATTTTTCTATTTTATCTCTATTGTTTTACTGAGTTTGCATTTTGTTTTCCCTGTTTAGTGACTGACATGAGGGTGAAAAGGTGTATGCTAGTTTATCACTTCCTATGTTACAGTGAAACCACTGTACTCCACAGCTGTTCTACTTTTCTCTGTATAGTACAATATTTTCCCCACTCTCATCTCCTGTATTGCTGCTCTCATGTATTTTATTTTTATTTAAATTTTATTATCAAGTTAATGTACAGAGGGGTTAGATTTACATAAGTAAGTTAGTGAATTCATTTTTTTCTAACTTGTTACCACTTCCCCCATGTTACTCCCTCTTCCTTCCTAACATCCCCCAAGATTATTTCCAAAATATTGTGAGTATCTCGTTTGCATAGGATCCCCCTTTGTCCTTTGTCTCACTATTTTGTTTATTCACCTTTCCCTTTCCTAGTTCAGATCAACATATTTACAATAACCAGGGTATCAAAATCAAATACAGTGACTACAGGGGATAAACATTGGTGGGGAAAACACAAAAGATAAAAAGAAATCACATACTACATTAAGAACAACAACAAAAACATGTCTTTGAGTTCATTTCACTTGGAATCACCTTATAAGATCATATGTAGGGCTGGGAAGGTGGCTCAGTGGTAAGAATGCTTGCCTTGCATGCATGAGGCCCTGGGTTCGATTCCTCAGCACCACATAAGCAGAAAAAGGCCGGAAGTGGCACTGTGTCTCAAGTGGTAGAACGCTAACCTTGAGCTGAAGAGCTCAGGGACGGTGCCCAGACCCAGAGTTCAGGCCCCACGACCGACCAAAAAAAAAAAAAATCATATGTAAGTAGATAGTGAGCTATTCTGCTCATCTACTAAGATTATCCTTGATGTACACAATAATGCTTCCCTATTACCCACTAATACCACTTCTGGGCATTTACCCACGTGACAACAAACAAGGCCACACTAAAGCTACCAGCACAATTGTGTTTATCACAGTATTATTTCCCATAGCTAAGATATGATATCAACCCAGATGCACCTCAGTAGATGAATGAAGAAAATGTCACTCTCTCATACACACACACTTACACATGCATGTGGAATACTATGCTTCCATCAGAAAGAATGATACCACCTCATTTGTAAGGAAATGGAAGATCTTGGAAAAAATATTAAGTGAAGTAAGCCAGACTTAAAGAAACATAGGTCTCAGGTTTTCCCTTATTTGTAATAATTAGTTTATATCAAGAATAATCTCATGTATTTTAATTTGACATTTTGTTCTATGTTGAGCATAGAACATTATTGCTATATTGTTTGATATTATTTCTGCAAACAGGCAGGTATATTTAAAGAATTACATTAATCTCATCCATTACTGAAGGAAGAACAACTTTAAAGAGCAAACCCTACTCGGAAGAACAACTCCTATTTATTTAGCTTCATTCGGAAGAACAACTCCTACTTACTTAGCTTCATTCCTTTGTAAGGCCACTGTAGTCCCCTGTAACCTCATCTTGTACATTACAACTCTGTACTTGGTTATCCTTCATATCTACTATCTTCTACATTGTGATCTAAATGCCCTAGTGATTCCAGTTTGCTTTACTTTAAAAAAAAAATTCTCTCTTAATGTTTGAGGTTGGTGTGTTTGCGTGTGTGTAGTATTACAAAGATCAGAAGACAAAATTTTGGTTCATTTAGATTACATCTTTCTGGTCATTGTAAGTTGTGGCTAATGGGAGAAGTATCTTGCTATTTTAAGGATGAAACAGAACATGTATTTGTGCATGTACCAGAGTTGCTTTAATTGTGTGAATTTGAACACTTAACTTCGAAGTATATCTTGGCTGCTGTTGTGAATAATGTGAATAACAATGAACTACGAATATATTTACGAGTTACCCAGAGAGAAACAATCACATGATTGGTGAGTCAGATGATATTTCAACTTTGCATTTTTTTAGAAAATGCATACTAATTTCTACAACTAGAATACGAGCCTGTATTTTGACCAAGAGTGTATAGAATTTTCTTTTCTCCATACTCTCACCAACATTATTACCTTTTGAGTTTTATGAAAGTGCATGTTTCTAATAGGTGAAGTAACCCAGACTGGCTTTAGACTCAATTCCTCTTAGTCCAACCTCCTAAATGCTTGGAATTACAAACCTTTACCACCACACCTGGTTCTTTTGGGGTTTTTTGTAAGAGTTATAATAGTTATGAAATAGTATCATAGTAATTTTGAATTGCATTTCTCTAATGACTTCTGTTCACTAAGCCAGCATAGAAATGGTATTAAACACAACTTTGTAAACCCACTGTGATTTTCAGGGCTTTTTGGAAAACAGGCCTATTCAGAACTTTTGTCCATTTTTATTCATGTTACTTGTTAATCTCATCTTTAAGCTCTCTATACAAAATCAATAATTAATTCAAGGTAGTAGAAAGGAAAAAATTAAGCAACTCCTAACATTTTAAAATTTTCAATATCATGATATTGCTTAGATCACTTGAGACTATAAAACTCAATTTAGTTTGACCTTTTACAAGGCTATATTTATTTTATTTTATGTTTATTGCTCTTTCCAAAGCCTGCATGTCTGATTTCTCTTGGTTTCCTTCAGTTTCAAGTAGTTCAGATTTCAAACTGAATAATAAATGGAAGGAAGCAAACAAAAAAACACTGTTCCTCTCATCCGATGATGCCTCTTCAAGCATGAGGTAAGTTCATCCTTCTAAGTCCCTATGATAGGGTATCAAAAGGAGAATTCATTCTTCTAGGTCTCCCTATCTTTGCAATGTAACTTAAATGATGTAAAACACAATATACTGCTCAGATAAGTTTACGTTTTATCAGTTTTGCACATTTTCATATGCGCTTCAGCTCAGTGCACAACATTTCTTCATTATTCTGTCCCTGATATTTTTACAATATCAAGACAAGATAACCAGTTTGAATTACAGCATGAGAAGTTATCCACCTGGCTTCCTTGAAAGCAGATCACAGTCAATTGATAACATTAGTTCTGGTTTCTCTCTACATGTAATGGTTTCTGTAATACATATGGAATTATATTTAGTATTAAAAATTGCTGACCAAACTCAAAGCTTATTCATAGAAACTTAATTATTTCACCAGTGTCATACCTCTTAATTCTTAAGATAATATTTGCTGTAATGCTAATGTTATTACCATTATAATGTTGGGAAAAATTTTAATTAAAGGCACTAAGTGCACGGTCCAAAGTCACACAATGAGGAAGGAAATCAGTCAAAGTTTCCAAAAGTCTTTCAGCAATACAAAAAAGGTAGGTAAAATCTCTCCATTCTCTTACACACTCAATTCAATATACATATTGTCCAAGAAATAATACCATAGCAATTGTTGCCAAGGGTGTTTGTTTTCTGCCACATTTTGTCTTCAACACAGACTGTGTTGGTGACATTGGGTTATCATGCACAGAGATGAGCTTATAAATTGAGGTCCAAAGAGAGCCAAATTTCTTCTGTTCCACATTTCCAGTTTCCTTTTTAAAAAGTAGTAAAATTTTTAAATATCATCACGTACTGTCTTTTAAGAATCCAAAAAGGAAATAAATTCACATATAATCACTCCAAAATGCTTTAAATGTAGATGATAAAACAAACACTCATGAAGTAAATTTTCTTCTACATTTAATATGTTTCTGAAAGCCTTGTGCTGGTTGGTCACCCTTGTAATCCTGACTACTCAGGATATGTACTCAGAAGGCTGAGTTCTGTGGATAACATTTGGAAACCAATCAGAGCAAAAAATCATGACATTATTTTTCAAAAATTTTAATGAACTAGAAAAGAGCATGAATGGAGATGTAGCTAATATACTAGCTCACCAAACTAGAGGGGAAAGGCCTAGCAAGACCTTAAAGCCCTAAGTTCAAACTCTGAGCACGCCAACATGCAGGCACACACACATACACACACACTCACACACTTATTCACGTCAGTGTTTTGCATTAATTTCTTAGTTAATGATATTATATGGGTATAATAGGGGAAATAAACTTTTCCATCTCGGAACATTTTTATATGTATTTTATTGTTAAAATACCATACAGAGGGGTTTCAGTTACATGAGCAAGGTAATGAGTCCATTTCCTCTCAGGCATTGTTACCTCCTCCTTTGTTTTTTCCCCCACCATCCCTTCCTCACACCTCTACAAGTACACTCCCCTTCATCCCCCCCAACCCCACCTAAATTGTAAAGTTCAACTTTCAACATAGTGTCTTGTGCATCTCATTGTCACAATGGGTCGACCAGTATTCCTAGTTAACCATTTTGTTTCTTCTTTCCCCTCCCCAATTAGCTAAGTGTATATACAAGATTCAGGTGCACCAAAATCAAATACAGTGAAAACAGAGGTTATACTGTGGGCGAGGAACATATAAAGAAACAATAAAATACATCGTACATTATAAATACGTTTGAAATAATAGCAAGCAAGAAAAAAACCCACTTGTGTACTTACTTTGGGGGTCATTTCATTTAACATCATCTTATATGGTCATATGCCCATAGCTTTTGACCTTTTCTGCTTATCTCAGACATATATTATTTATTGCAAATAAGGGAAACCATGGGACCTATGTTTCTTTGGACTTGGCTTACTTCACTAATATAATTTTTTCCAAGCCTTTCCATTTCCTAACAAATTGGGCAATGTCATTCTTTCAGATGGAGGTATAGAATTCCTATTCTCACACACACACACACACACACACACACACACACACACACACAATGGAAATCAATCAATCAATCTATCTATCTATTTATCTCTCTATAACATTTTCTTGATCCATTCATGTACTGAGAGGCATCAATGTTGGTTCCATATTTTAGCTATGGTAAATAATGCTGCAATAAATATAGTAGTGCTAGTAGTTTTAGTATGGTCTTGTTTGTGATCATTTGGGTAAATGCCCAGAAGAAGTATTTGTTGGGTCATAGGGGAGCGCTATGTGGAATCTTTTGAGGAACCTTCATACTCCTTTCCGAAGTAGCTGAACAAGTTTACACTCCCACCCAAGAATGCAGTATGGTTCGAATGCAGTAGGGTTCCTTTCTGGCCACATCCACTCCATCGTCTGTTGTAAAAATATGGAACACTTCATGAATTTGCTTGTCATCTTTGCACAGGGGCCATGGTACTCTTCTCTGTATCATTTCAATTTTAGTGTATGTGCTGCCGAATTGAGCACAGAACATTTTTTATATATAAAGTGTAATTGATTTTCTTAAACTAAACAATTCAACAAAAAGTAAGTTCTAAAGAATTGTTGTGAAATTTTAAAACCATGTGTTTCTTATATAAGCACACATTTATGAATAAAGTCAAGATTGGCATGTCAAAAACAATATAATTCCAGATATTTGTTGTTCAAGAGATGTGTAAGAGGAGGAATTCAATTATTCTATACAAGGCACCTCTCATAATGAACATTGAAGCAAGTGTTAAGGTTTGTTAAAAGTTTTAATGTTTTAAATATTTTTAATTTTGGGAATTTGCTTATATATATGCCAAAATTAAGACTGTATGACAGGTCATAAAAATTTTCCATAAAGTATTTAAGATTTATTGTAGCAGCATATACTACTAAGTGTGTACATTTCAGAGTTTATAGAAATTTTACTAATGATAATTTGCAAATTCTTTGTGTAAAGAAGCAGAGTGAAGAGTTAAGACTTTGTTAATTCCACAGTTTCTGTTAAAACTTTAGGGCTTCCTTACATTATAGGTTAGCGAGGAACAAATGATGATATAAGCCATATACAGATGAGATGAGCCATAAATAATAATCTTAGTGGGAAACTTTAAAGACTACTCATAGCCTATAAAACTCTTATTGAACATCATAATCTTAGGCAGTTTTAAATGTACAGGATTATGAAAAAATAGTAAAACCTAATATGTAGTATACTTCAAATACTGGAAACACTGGTAATTGTTTCATTTTTCATTTTATTAATCATTAATATTTAATTATTGGTTTTGTTTATTGTAGCATTGTTTTCCTTGTTGTAATATAATACAACTTTTTGTAAGTCGTCATTAGGAGGTACTTTGAGAATGTTACTGGGATGGCCACACCATGTTTTATAGGTGCATATGAATTTACAAAGAGCAAAATTAAGAACAAAATACTCATTAAAATTTTTCTCAAGTAGAGTCTGAACCAGGAGTGTTAAGTGTCCACAGCTAAAATCTTAGCCCTAGGCTGAAGCAGCCGTCTTACAGAGTTGAGGACACAAAAGTTTTTGTTGGTCGTGGGGCTTGAAATCTTGGGCCTGGGTGCTTTCCCTTAGCTCTTTAGCTCAAGGCTAGTGCTACCACTTGAGCCACAGGACCACCTTTGTCTTTTTGTACTGATGTGGTACTGAGGAATCAAACCCAGGGCCTCATTCATTCTAGGCACGCACTCTACCACTGAAACCCCTTCGCAGTTCCTGAGAAAGTGTATTTTAAAAAGTCATCTAAACAACATTTGCTTTCTGCTTTGGCTTATATAATGATATACATGAATATCTTTTTATATTTTTGTGAATTGTCATACTTCTAAATTTATATTAATTTCAGCCACTTTATCCTTTTCAAAGTCATGAAATATCTCTAAGAATTTGTTTCTGTAAAGACTGTTTTTGCATTTATAATTTCTTCTGAGTCACTTTTATTTTTTTCAAAATCACTTTATATTTTATATTGACGGGTTTTCACACATCAAATGCCTTCAAATGTATATATGTATTAAGGTTTGTATCCTGTCAATAAATGTGTAGAACACAATTATACCACTGACAAAAGATGATTTGCACTTCATTTATGTGCTTTTGGACTTGGAGAGTGATTTTAGGTGTGTCAACACAAGTAGAATCAGCATGAAACAAGCCAGCATTTCTTCATTTAAGATATAAGGAAAGGATACAGGTTGATCCATTGTAACAATAGGATGTACAAGACACTCTATCAGAGGGGGATGGAGGGAGGAGTTGAGGTGGTGTAAAGGGAAGGGATGGTAGAGGAAAAACAGGAGGGGTTAACAATGCTCAATAAGAAATGTTCTCATTTCCTTACTTGTGTAACTGTAACCCCTCTGTACAGTATCTTTACAATAAAAGTATATATTAAAAAGATACAAGGAAAATTTCTGTACTTATGGGAAGTTATATTTGTCATTCAATATCAGCAAGGTATTGTTTTTAGGATGACAGGCATATTAAAATTTTGGATACTCAAATTCTCTACAAAAATAAATATATTATTTACATTAGAAACTGCCCACAATCTAGTGCAGTGTAATTGCTATGAGAAATTTTACCGCATTCTAGGTTTGTAATGGAAAGTAAATGTATATGCAATATCAACAGATATGAATTTTTTCAGATAATTTTTGTCTGCATTTTGTGGATGGAATTGGGAAAGCAATTTTAAAAAGCACAAATTTCATCACCAAGAGCTGTCAGCAAACTGTAACAAGTTTCTAATACATCAAAATTGAATGGTTTGGAACTCCAAGAAGTACTTGAATTGACACATTATCAGAAAGTGTAACCAGGCAAGCACTTTTGTTTTTAAATTTTTTGGGGGGGTCCGGTCGTGGGCCTGAACTTTGGGCCTGGGAGCTGTCCCTCAGCTCTTCAGCTCAAGGTTAGCACTCTACCACTTGAGCCACAGAGCCACTTCTGGTTTTTTTTCCTGCTTATGTGGTGTTGAGGCATCGAACCCAGGGCCTCATGCATGCAAGGCAATCGCTCTACCACTAAGCCACATTCCCAGCCCCTAGGCAAGCACTTTTAAGAAATGCAGCTACTAGATTTCTCATTGAGTGCTTTCATAACACTTTGTGAAATACAAGTCAGAACCTCATTGGAGACTAGACAGTTTTCCCTCACCTTTCTGTCAAGCTCAGTTATTATCAATCAACATATAGCTAATCTTGAATAATCCTCTAATAAGAAAATGTTGATGGAGTGTTTATATGCAGAAAAGCTCGGAACGCTAACTTTTTCCAATTGGCCTGAATGGTTGACCCCCACCCTATTATCCCAAGTCCATACGGACTCCAGGCATAATTCCAGGTATGTGTGAACTCCTTTGATGTGCAGGTAGGGCAATCCACCTAGGCCCAGTTGTAAACATCCCATCTCAGACCCAACTGAAAGTCCTCCATCTTTCTTGACCTAGGGGCTTTTCATTAACCTCTACCTCCTTGATCAGATCTCCTATAAAACACTGATCCTGTGCCAGCTACCTCACACAACCTCAATCCTGCTGGAAGGTCTGTGCCCCTGGCTGTTCCTCAATAAAGAGTCCTTTCTGTTGGTGATCAAGTCAGGCCTATTCCTTTTCCATTCTCCTCCATTTTCCTAACATATGGTGCTGACACCCAGGAGATAAAAAGCACCAGGAGTAAGTAGGTGCCCTCTGCCAAGGGGCCACCCACCTCCTTGCCACCTCTCATGGAGCCTTTCTGCTACCTTCCTCCTCCTTCCAAGGCTTTTCTTCATCAGAAGCACAGAGCCCTCTGAGCTTACTTTGGGCTAAACAGACACCTGAAAAACCTCCCAGCCTTTGCTTTTGTAAGCAGTGCAAGCAGTGGATGGCCACGCTGCTGTGGCTTGAGGTATTATTGTCCCCCTGCGTAAGCTCAGAAAAGGCCTTATCTCTCCCCCTATTCTCTATCCTTTACCCTGTCCCTGGATTCTGATCTCCAGGCAGGAGGCTCTTCACTGTTTGACTGACTTCACCCAATACCTAAAAGCGTTCAGGACAAGGTAACTAGCCCGGTCTGTGGTGTAGGCACCTGACATGGACCCCAGGAGGGCAGGACTCCCTCCCTTCTTTCTTGTCTGTGGGGTACAGAGACTCCAGAAGTCTCTTCTTTCCTTATACCCTGATACCCTTTAATTAGGACCTTTGGGGATGCCCTCTCTTAATTATTGGGATCCATCCGTCTGGCTTCCCAAAGCCCCAACGGTGCCTGGAGCATCAGGACAGGCTCCATAGTCCTACCAAAATTTCCAAATTGTCTCCCAAAGACACCCCATTGGCATGCCTGCTGTCTAAACTTAAGACTTTGGGCTGACTGATTTACAGTCATAAAAAAACAAAACTGACTTGTTTTTATTCCAAAATCTGGTCTCATTACCATGGCACTGCTGACCTAAATTCAGAACCTTAGGTTTTACTCTTGCTGATTTAAACAATTCTCCAATGAAACTGGGAGGAGTCTGAGGTCCCCTAAAACTAAGCCCTCCTCAAGCTCTGCTCCAGAAAATCCTCACTTTGCTTGTTCTGTTCGTTCCACCAAGTCCTTCTCTGACCTCCACTCCAGAGGGCTCCCTCTCCACTCTCCTGCCTTGCTCACCAAGCCCTTCTCTGCCAGGAGCCACCCAACGTTTCCTCTAAAAAAGTAACTCCTTATCTTGTAGCAACTCAATCTGTCTCTCTCCCCCTCTCCATTTCCCTCTATCTCTCTTTTCTTTGATGACCTCCATCACAAAAGAACCTTTTCTCCTTCCTTGCTCTTCTAACTACACTCTTGGTATTTGCAGTTGGTCCATATTCTCTAGGCTAAAACTGTGTCTGTTTCAAGCAAACTCCTTTTGCTGACCCCAGTCGCTGTGCCTGCCTGTCTGCATGCTTGTGTAGCTGACACAAGGTGGGGGTGGGCATAGGCCTCCAAAGGTAAAATAACAAGCTATGAGTCCTGTTAAAAATCCTTCTAAACAAACCCCTCCATACTTATACATTTCTCAACCCTCTTCTATGGCTAATACACCTTCTTCCCTTCCAGACCATAATTAAATGGTCCTCTGGTCTGGACATTTCGTTAATCTGTTATTGACTGAGGCTGGCTGACAAACACACTGAGGACAGCCTCTGTCTTTTGCTGCTCTCTCCCTTTACCACCCTGAAATCCCTTAATAGAAACAAGCCAATCCTTCTTCTCGTAGGGACTTAGACAATAATACAGTCCTTTCCTCTTTCCTGAGTCCACTCACTTCAAAATCTAGATTCTTAATTTCTTCTCTAAGTGGCTACCGAAGAAAAATCCCTCCCTCTCACCTCTTCCAATAACTTTATCCAATTATTCAAACTACCTTTTCAGTAACTTCATTATGCCACATCCTCCCTTTAAATATCTGCAGGTTAAAAGTTCTATCTTTTCCCCTTACAAACCTGTTCAACCACCTCCTCCCCCAATTCTATCTACATGCCTTGGAAGCTGAACCTAGCAAGAGACAAAGACCACATGATGGGTTTTTCTTCAACCCCCACACTTCCACCAACCTATCTCCTCTCTACTCTTCACTGTTCTAATGGTTAAAATGTTCAATTTAAAATATTAAACCACCTCATCACCAAAATTGATTTAAAGGGTTCCTTCTCTTGTTGTCAATGTTTGTTTAAAGGTGGAAATTCTGTTTGTCAAAATTTGCCTTGCATTTTGTTTGGTATTGCCTTGAACACATGTTTTTTTATCATATTGGTCAAAACAATACTACTTTGCCATTGGAATTCCAAAAAATCTTATGGCCTATTTTCATTTTTTTTAAAACATACATGCCTTAAAACGTTTGTTTAAGTGTGTGTGTGTGTGTGTGTGTGAGAGAGAGAGAGAGACAGAGACAGAGACAGAGACAGAGACAGAGACATACAGAGAGAGAGACAGAGCACGTTCAACATAATCTCATTATAATACATAAAAACTGTGTAAAAATTATCTTCTTGTAATTCTTGGTAGTGATATTTCTCAACAAATGTGCTGTTTGTTATAAGAAAACATCTTTTTCAAGGGTAGTAGTAAAAGTAGTGAGACCCAGTTCAGCTCCTAGCCAGCTGTGAGGATAAACACCGGTAAGGAGGTAAGAATTTTCTAAAAATGTTTGTTCCACATATTTGTTTCTGTCAGAAAATTTGAGTATGTGGAAGATGGTATGAATATTCCTTAAAAGACAGTTTATGAGTAAAAGTTTGTATGTAATTGTTGGCTGTGATTTACATTAAAACTATCATGTCATTCTCTATGTCCATCTAAAGTCAAGTGTCTTAACCAATCTTTGTATAAATTTGTAAGCAACAAACAGGAGATCTGACAATTCATCCGAGGGACAGATTCTGGCCAAGATCTTGCTTGGACTATCCTACCTCCACCATGGTAGATTGGACTTCTGACTGACTCCATCACACACAGCTGATTCTTGGTAAAAGACTGCTTTAGATTTACAAAAACTAAGACTCCTGGAAAACTCTCTGGAAACCTTTCCAAGCCTGACCTGAGAAAGCCAGCTGCATTGTTATGGTGTTAAAACATGTGTAGGCCAGGACAGCCTCTTGTAAAATTGGTTATCAGGTTTTCCAGGCATCCAAGCTGTGCTCAAACTCTCATCCCATCAATTGAGTTTTGTCATTGTAGAGTTCTGGCAAGTATTTGTTGATCAATTCTTGACAGGATGCATGTAAGCTCTACTTGTTCCTATTAATTTCTGGTTGCTTTAATTGGAAATAATAAAAGATTTTTGTGGCACATATTGCAGTTCAAAGCCAGCCTGGGCAGAAAAATCCCTCTGAGACTCTATAATCAGCAAAGAGCCAGGCTGAAAGCAGGCTCAAAAATTAACAATCCAAAGGCTAAAAGTGAGCTTGTGACTCAAAGTGCTAGCTTTGAGCTGAAGTGCTCAGGGAATTCCCTCAGGCCTTGAGTTCAAAGCCTATATCTAAGCCACAAGCACCTACACGTCCAGGACAAAGTGGAAAAGAATAAGAGGAGATGATGTCACATCAGCCACTTCGTGCCTACCTTTTCAAAATTAACCAGAGCCAAGCGGTCAATAGACACAAGTTGAGAAGCTTGTCCATCTACTGTCTGTATCTGTCTAACTTCTAACTGGACAGGAATTTACATTCTTGCCTTTGTTACCTGCTATTGATAGGAAATGATCAAGGTCTCACACCAGGCCCTTAACTTCTCCAATCCAGGCCTAACTTCTGACTGGTTATGGGCTCATGATACAAATGGAACATTTATGGCTTGTGCCCAGGGTTTGTTTTACTGTGTCACTCATATGAACTAGTCCTGCCACCTTGTCAGACTTTTCACTGATCTCATCATTTTCAAGTTTCTCTCTAACAGGATAACAGTCCTCACTCAGGATCTGGGACCAAGTCAAGGCCATCCTATTACTGCAGGCAACCAGAGGCTTTGCTGACACTACCCTGGATCCAACACAGACCTGAAAGACCCCAGCCCCAGTGACTCCTTTAAACCCTCATGCCAGCAGGAAATAGCCAGAAAAGACCATGATGCCCCTCCACATTTTATACTCCTTCAGGGTTACAAATGATGGGAATCTGCTTTGTTCTCATAACTCCATGATACTCCCACTCATCACAATTCTTTTTATGTCTCAAAGACCCTATATGAAGAACTTGCCTCTCACCTCTTGGCCCTAACATTCTATCAAGATGGAATATGATGAATTGACCCCGACCCTATATCCCGGGTATTTGTGAACTCCTTTGAATTACAGGAAGGGCAATCCACCTAAGCCCAGCTGTACACATCCCATTGTGGTCCCAACTGAAAGGCCCCCACCTTTCTTGACCTAGGAGCTTTTCATTAACCTCTACCTCCTTGCTCAGATCTTTTATAAAAACCCTGATCCTGTCCCAGCTCCCTCACACAACCTCCAAACCCACTGGAAAGGCTGTGCCCCTCACTGTTCATCAATAAACAGTCCTTGTTTGTTGATGATCAAGTCCATCCTATTCCTTTTCCACTCGCCTCCATTTTCCTAACAAGGACCATCTGTATTCTATGGCCCAGAAGTGAGAAAATTAGGTAAGCATATATGTAATTTTGATTCTACCCACATCAGTTATCTATCCAGACCTGTATCAAAGTGAGAGGATTTTAAAAGAATTTAGTGATTTAAAATTTAAAATTAAATGTAGAATGAAATTAGTTCCAATGCATTACTTTAAGATATTTAGAAACAAGTGAGCAACCTAAAGGTCAATAAGACTTTTTTATTGGAAGGGAAGGAATAGTGTTATTTGGTTCTGTATATTCTAAGTAATTGGCAAAACGAATTTACAAAATAAAATTTACATTTGCAGCAGATTTGACACTTATTAATTTTTGTATATTGAAAGGAGCACAAGCCTCAAGAATATGTCGATGCAATCCTCTAATTTATCTCTAAATGCTTATGCTTCTGGTCTCAATATTAAAACTTCAAAAACTTAATTTTTAGCTAGTTGTGCAAAGGGATTTCGTTTCATCATGTCAGTGTTGAAGAAAGTGTACATGTGCATTTCAATGTACAATGCATCTGGATCATTTTCACACTTTCCATTTTTCTTCCTTCACTTACCCCAATCCCATTTTCCCTTCAAGTTTCCTATTTATATTCTCACATATGTACATTGAGGGTTATGACTGTATTAGTCAACCATTTCCATCTCCATTCTTCTGCCCTATTCCCATTAAGCCCAGCTCTCCCTTTTAAAACTTGTTTCAACTTCAGGGTATTTTGTTAAATTTCTCTCCCTTTGGCATTTGGCTTTGGGCTTGCCACATTCTCTTCCATGTTTGACCTACATAACTGAAGATATTTCTCCACATTTCTAATCTCTGAATGGCTGAGATAGGTCTCTTTTACTATAACCATTCTGTCCTAAATTCAGAATTGTATTCCTTCTTTGGTAGTCTGCTCATCACAGGGAAAGCTGTAGAACTCAAGGCAAATAGGGTGGAAAAGTGTAGTAGTGGAGGTCATTAGACATTGATGAAGTAAACTATATAACTCATGAGTATAGATGCAAGGGAGGAACTGGGAGAGAATGAGGGAATGGAAGACAGTGTATGAAAGGAAATATACTCATTAACTGACTCACATAATTGGAATCTCTCTGTATATCACCTCTGTTATAACAATTAAAGTCATTTGAAAAAAATTCCTCCATGCAATGTGCTAGCCTAAACTACTTCCTTTGAAGAAAATCTACAGCAGTTAGAACAACAGTTAAATTTATTAGAAAGAAAATACAATATTTAATTTGAAACCGTATCACATCAAATGAGGTTAGGCCAAAAAAAGAAAATAGAGTCAGGAAAATCTTTTTGTTGCTATTAACTGTCTGCAGAGAACTCTGAAGTTGAGCTAAAAGTGGAAATGCTATGAGGTGGCAAGTCCACCCTGACATCTCAGAATGCTGAGAGCTGGCCACAGAAGGGTTAAAACAGACAATTCTTGAGAGAGTTAAGAGACTGGAGTGTCACACTCCTTCCTTAGTGCTTGAAATGCTGAATTTTCAGTGCTGTTGACCTTGAAGGCAAAGGTGATGTGTATATCAGGTCTAGACATTGTCTGGTTGCAGTCTCCTCTCTCAAAACAAGGGAAAAAAGTGTCTTTCACAAACTCTGTTTCAGCTCTGATGGTAATATTAATATAGATGCTTTATTTATTTTCTTGGTCATGGGGCTTGAACTCTAGGCCTCAGTACTGTTCCTGAGGTCTTCAATTCAAGGCTATTGTTTTACCAATTGAGCCATAGCACCACTTCAGTTTTCTGGTGATTAATTTGAGATGAGTGTCTCAATGACTTTCCTGACCCTGCTGGCTTTGAACTGCAATCCTCATTTCTTTGCCTCCTGATTAGCTAGGATTATGGGTGTGAGTAACTCGTACCTAGCTAGATGCTTTATTTTTTTTTCATGTATCCATGGTTACTTGCTCTATGTAAATTCAAGAAAAAATGTTTGATTGTAGAGACTCAAGGCCCAAGTGCTACTTAGCCTTGGGAACCCAGGTTTCACTCTATCTCTCTTTTATATTTATTTTTTTTTTGCTTTTTTCTGCTTTTTTATTGTGAAAATGCTGTACAGAGGGGTTATAATTATATGGGCAAGATAATGTGTACACTCTTATAAAGCATTGTAGCCTCTTCATTTTTTTCCCCTTCCCATCCTCCCTCCGCCCCCCCCAACCAAACCTCCTCCCAGCCCAAAAAAGTTGTAAAATTCTTTTTCGACATAATGAATTGTGCATCTCATTGTTGCAATAGGTACACTTGTATCCCTATTTAAACGATTTGTTTTTTCCCTTGCCATACACAAATTATACCAACAACAAATACAGTGAAAGTAGGGGTTATATTATGGGGGAGGGACATACAAAGCAACAAAGAAATAATCTAATAAATGTGTTAGAAACAATTGCATGAAAGAAAAAAAAACATTTGAATACATATCTTAAGGTTCATTTCCCTAACATCAACTTATCTGGCCTTTTCTGCTTGACTCAGACATATACTATATATTGCAAATAAGGGAAACCATAGGACCTATGTTTCTTTGGGCCTGGCTTACTTCACTTAATATAATTTTTTCCAAGTCTTTCCATTTCCTAACAAATGGGGCAATGTCATTCTTTCTGATGGAGGCATAGAATTCCATTGTGTATATATACCACATTTTCTTGATCCATTCATCTACTGAGGGGCATTTGGGTTGGTTCCCTATTTTAGCTATGGTAAATAATGCTGCAATAAACATAGTCGTGCTGGTACCTTTAGTGTGGTTTTGTTTGTGAACATTTTGGTAAATACCCAAAAGTGGGATTGGTGCTCAAAAGACTCCACATAGAGCTCCCCTATGACCCAGCAATCTCTTTTTCTTTATATATGTGTTTGTCTGATTTTCTTTGGCTCCAGATTAATATATAACTATGTCGGATTATGGTTAACAACAATTTTCCTCTACAATGGTAAGAGAAATGTCCATTTTAAGAGACATATCAGCAAAGTAAAATTGATCAATAAGAAAAACTGGTTCCCAAATAGAGCATTTGAAGAAAAAACGAAGAGATAATTGGAGAGAAGAGGAAATGAGAGAAAGAGACAGAGAGAAAAAGAGACAAATTAGAAAGAAGGACGTAAAGAAATCTAATAAGCAGGAAACAGAATGAACAGAGAAAACCATAGAAAATTAGTCTTGTAAAGATACCTTAGAATCAGACAGACAGATTTCTAGAAAGGCCACAGATTATATTATCAAACATAGGCTAAGAATCAGGTAAGCTAAGGACCATGGAACAATCCAAAAACTATGTAAGGACAGTAATTTAAGTACACACACCTTTCTCAGTCCCCTACCACATCCAAAATTGTATGGGATCACATTATTTCAGCAACTCTTGTAAAACTTCATTAAGATAGTTCAGTGTTGCTCATGAGGATGTGATCTCTGACAAGCTGCTAGTGAATCTTCACCTTCCAGAAGTCACCTACTTGGTGTCATTGAATCACATAACAAATGTTATCACCTTTTCTCATATCAGAATAACAGGACACAAATGGAAACAGATCTGCACTCAACTTAGAATATAAGATTTTATAATTACTTAATCTACAAGTCATCTTTATCTGATTTAGAAACATGTTCCTAAAGCTGAAATTGTTTTTGTCCTTTTCAAGCCTGGACACCCTTAGGGACATAAAATGCAATGTAAAAACATGAGAAATAAAAAAAAACACCTCACCAGAGATCTTTTCATTCTTTCTTGATGTTGACAATGATCAGAAGATTCTGGAAGCATGGCTGGGAGATTGGCAAATGAGGTAGTCAGGAAAGAACCTCTGTGATTTAGCCCCAGATTTTCCTGTTGAAAATATTCTAAATGAGCTGGAAAATCATAAAGCCTTCTGGGGAAAAGAATTTTTTCTGTGTCAAGTAGAGCATTAAACTCTTCACTAAAGGTGAATCCACAATCTATTAGTTGGTAGATAGGATAAAAGCAATTAATTTCTAGGTTAATATACATATAGGATTTTTAAAAATAATGTTCCCACAAAATAAATGAATAATTGAAAGAAAAAACACATCCCAACTTTAGTACAATTAGTTATTACTGAAATACAATTAGGGATGTATGAAGTACATTTTATTAATGCAAAACTATCCTAAGGACTCAATTTAGAATTTGTGCTCTACCTCATTAATCAACAAAATTAATAACCATAGAACAATGTATGTGAATATTCCATATCTGTTCACCAAAGTCATACAGGAAAAATGCATCCAATAGATATTTCTTGTTATAATTTCAATTATGGTTGTCAAGTATACAAATATTTTTCTGTATACAAATACTCAGAACAACCTTGTGCAATGCTGCGCAATTTGCCATTTAACCTGCTTTGTCCAAATGGACATCAGTAAAAAAGATATAAACACCAGTTTGAGAAGTCCCTCACTTTCCTAAACATTGATATGAAAAACTATGGCGATCTTGCTGGATATACACGATTTAATAAAGACACACCTTAAAATACTAGTAATCGGAGTGACACAATGCCAATTAGCCACCTACATCCAAGGAAGGAGAACACTAAAGTCTAATATGTTACTTAAACAATACTAGCACAAAATACTAAGGTGAGGACACCCCAGAATCTAGATACATAAAAATTAAAACAAATAAATAGCTTTGTCATTTTATATTTTCAGTTGTTTTATTACACAGGAAAAGCTATTATCCACAATTCTGTATATTTTAAAATACAATATTGTGGAATGGAAACTCATAATATAAAATTAAATGAACTTTACATTGACATTTACCAAAACTGAAAATCTACTCTGTACACATCAGTTAGGTTGTTTGTGTTAGGAAAGACAATATGAATCATTTAAAAGCAATGTTTACACATTAATATTGGGTTTTTCTACATCACCACGATGTTTCTTCAAAAAATTTAGAAAGAGGGCTGGGAAAGTGGCTCAGTTTTAGAGTGCTGGCCTTGCATGCATGAGGCCTTGGGTTTGATTCCTTAGCGCCACATTAGCAGAAAAAGCCAGAAGTGGTACTGTGTCTCAAGTGGTAGAGCACTAGCCTAGAACTGACAGCTGAGAGATAGCCCCCTGACCCACAATTCCGGCCCAATACTGGCAAAAAAGAAAATAAAAACAGAAAAATAATTTAAAAGAATTTATTGTAAGCTGTGTCTATATTCATAATGCTTGAGGTCAGGAGTATTATAGATTTCAAGGTGGGATATTTTATTTTTGCTTTGTGATTTGGACTATTTTCATATATACTAGTGATTGAACATACCTCCTTAAAATTTCAAAATTTTCTATTTCAGATTATTTTATTAAAATATAATCTTTATTTAAAAGATGGCATTGTAACTGGGCTATGGTTGCTTAATCCAAGTTACCCAAATGTCTGAGACCTTAGGATCATAGATTGAAGACAGCTGTGGGAGGAATGTCTGGGAGACTCTGATCTCCAATAAATTACCAAAAATAGTTGCCAGTAGAGATGTGACTTAACTGGTAGAGCATTAGCATTTGGCAAAAGAAGCTCATGGTCAGTGCCCAGGCATTAAATTTAAGAAGGAGGACTAGCACAGAAAAAGTGTCATTGGATTGTATTAAAATATATTTTACCAATTGTTTCAGAATACGTGTTTAGGAAGTCTCATTTTAAATGGTGTAAAGCAGGCTCATTATTATACTGGAGAAATTGCCATTTGTCCATAACAAATAAACCAAGTGGAGTGTAACCCTGTTAGTAACAATTTAAAAGTTGCAAACACAAAAGGAAGTGCAGAAGATAAAAATTGGTTGAACATGTTTCTATAAGATATTTGAAAGGAGTGCTTATGCTTCACTGACTTCAATTCCCAAAAGGAATTTCCAAAGTGAAATACTTCTTTGAGCAGATTGTGACAAGAAGGATAACATTAGGTAAAACTTCAGAATATGTAAAACACATACAACCTTGAGCAAAATACATTACTTCAAATTTTCTTCAGTAACTTTTTATAAGACCAGAGATCCCTGACCAACACCTCCAGAACAGGCAGGAAAAACCAACATAATAGATCTAGCATTAACTCTCGGGTCTTCATCTGGCCCACAAAAGATGGACGGAGTCCAAGGAAAGGTAACTGTGGCCGCTAGCCCATTCCCCAGCCTCCCTTTGCAGCGGGGAGTCAACTCAAGCAGGAAAACTCATTTATTAACACAGTACAAGTAGTTTTTAAAGCAAAAATGAGCAGCTGGCATTGGAGGGGAGGAAGAGGAACCAATCACTGTCAAGGTCATACCCTATCATGCACCTAAGCTTCCATGGGTTGGTTACGCACAGAACATACAGCAAATTGGGCTCTGCCCACTCAATTCCTTCTCAGCACCATCTTTGCTACCCATGTGCTCTACAGATTCTGCCTTTTTTGTTTTAATGGCAGACCCACCTCCCAGTTAGTTATCATTTCCCCTCCTTTGTCAAGGTTATTTTAACAGGATTACATTGATAAGGATAGCATTGGCCACTCGGGAGGTTCAAGGCAAGTCTGGGGGTCGAGGTTTGCCAGACAAGGATAGGGAGGGCCCTTGTTCATGATCCAAGAGCCCATCCTAGTTATCTCACATACTTACCTAGAACAATAATAAACATCAGTCTGACCACCGTTAGAAATGCCTGAAGCAGTTCAATTAATTCCTGGGCACATATAAAAGTCAGTATCTTGTAAGGTTGTTCTCTTCAGAACATAGGAGCAGCCTGGGTATTGGGAGTTCCACACATGCAGCATGGTGAATCCTCGTGGGCTCCCACACTCAGGCCATTCTACTATATTCCAGAAAAACACGGAACATTTAAAACAAACTGAAGACATAGCAAACCAATCCTGGGCACATGGTGTCTTTAAAATGAGCCAGTTCCTTGTACATGCCTTTAATCGAGCACAGGGTCAAGATGACCTTTGAGCTTTACTGTCAGCTCCCAATGGCTCCCAAAATCTCTCCTGTCTTTGTTTAAAGAAGCGAACCCCGCTGTATTAGGTTGGGTGGATCACATTGTCTGCCTTACCCGTCATCGGGAACTTCTTCAGAGTGAAGCGGAAGGCCCTGTCTTACGTTGGTCAGACTGACACCCCCTCTTACCCATCTCTGGCCGTGATTCCTCTCGGGGGAAATTCATTCACTTGGAGCTTGATCTTATGTAAATGTTTGGCTAAGCTCATAAGAGTTTTGCAGTGCACGTATCATGCAAGGAAAGCATAGAAAAACCATCAGCAAATGCATTACCAGGCCAAGCAATGTCATTAGCAGTCCTTTAACATTAGTCAAGGATGGAATAGCAGTCTGCCTCTTCAGAATCCAGAGGTGGGGCCTGTTCTAATCTGGCTATTTGCCTGTGGGGTTGAAAAAGATCTAAAGACAAGATATTTGATGATTTCTGCATTGCCACCACTAATCACTGCCCAGGTCACCCGTTGAGGTTGATGCAGATTCCATAGGGCCATATCCCAGACTGGGAGGGTCAGGAGAGCCAACAGCTGGAGTATCACCATCTGCAATTGTTAGAGAACACAAGAGATTCTCAAGGTCTGGTTGCCCTTGGGGATGGTTAGTAATTATCTTTCTGGCTTTCCTCTTTTAAATACAAGCCTTGGCCACCATAGCCCTTTTTCTTTCCTTGTTAGTTAGTTTATCCTTGGGTATCCTCATGTACAGAGGAAATGGGTAAAAACTTAAGGTTCCTGGCAGGGATCCAAATGGGGACTGTCTCCCCTTTGGGAAAAACACATCCAAATCTCCTGCCCATGGCGTGGTCAGGACCTCTCCATTGTTGTGTCAGGGGGTCCTTCCACCTGACTTTCAGATGGCGCTTAGGGTTTAGTTGTTCCCAGTGCTTCTGAAATCTGGATTCAGTTGCCCCTTTTGAAAAATTGAAAATATTAATGGTAAACAAATCTATCTGTATCTGTATATGGGGGCTAACTCCCCTTATTTGTTTTAATAATTGATCCTTAAGACACTGGTGATTTCTTTCTATAATTGCTTGGCCTTGGGGAATATAGGAAATTCCTGTAGTATGATTAATATGCCATTTGTCAAAAAATCTGACATTGCTTTACTAACAAAACAGTGTCCATTATCGGTTTTAACTTGTGCTGGTAGACCCAAGGTGGCAAAGCATTGAAGAAAATGTGCTTATGAATATTTAGTTATTTCTCCTGTATGTGCTGTGGCCCAGCATGCTCCTAAGTAGGTATCTATAGAGACAAATGTATATTTAAACTTAGCAAAGGCTAGGAAATGAGTAACATCCCTTTGCCAGAGGACATTAGGTTTAAGGCCTCTGGGATTTAACCCTGGTGGTTGTAATGGGGATACTTTTAAGAAGGGCTGGCATGTTGTACAGGTATGTACTATATGTTTTATGTCCTTTACAGGAATCTGAGGAAATCTATGCTGAAAACCTCTCCAATTAATGTGGGTTAAATCATGCAAACAGGTAGCCTCTTGTAACTTTAATGGTTGTGGGCCAGTAGCTAACTGGTCTACCAAATTATTGCCTAGGGATAAAAACCCAGGAAATTTTGAATGCTCTCTCAAATGTTGAATATGAATAGGGGCTCCCCGCTCTTCTAATAGGCTCATAAGGGTAACCATAAGAGGGGAAATAGGGTTTTCATCCAGCTTAATGTGTGCCTGGGGAATACAAGGGAGCAAGTTAATCATATATAGGCTATCAGATTACAAATTAAAGGGCTTTTGAATGTCCTGAGGGCCATAATTATGGCTAGCATTTCTTTATATTGTGCTGACCCTTAAGAAGGCTGAAATCTTTGTTGGCTTGGGGTCTTTTGTTGTTCCTCAAAGTCTGCATACACAGAGCCTGCTTTTCCTTCATCAGTAAAAACATGGAGGGTGCCACGAATAGACATAGGGGAAAATAGAGATGGTATTTTGAGGGGAAGTCGACATAACATGACAGTCCATTTGGATGGCCCATAATGGCAGTCAATTTGGCCTAGAAACCCCTCCAAGGAGAGAGCAAGACGAGCATTGGCTCGAGCGAGCCACTCAACATCTGCCATCTGAAAAGGAAAAACAATGAAGTGAGGGTCAAGTCATAATACCTTTGGGCTTGGGTCCTTCCCTTGACAATAGCATCTGCAAGTTGGTCTGCCTGAGAGAACACCTGAGGTGTGCCCCCAAGGGGAGTGTGAACCCACTCTAATGGCTCCCCTGTTTGAGTTAAAACTGCAGAAATCAATGTAACACCTGCAAACAACCAAAGGGAAAATGGGCTCAAAAATAAAATACCTCATTAGGGAACATTTATCCAGGGCTTTTTGGAACTGCAAAAATATTGCCCAATGGATATTTGTAATTGTAATAACTTCTTGGGGTGGCCTGTCTTTTAGTAGAGCAAATAAGGGCACAAGACTATCTTTAGGGACAGGAACCCATGGTAACAGCCAATTGATTTCCCCTAAAAGACTCTGAAGTTGGGTTAAGGTTAGAGAGGCTAGAATATCCAGCAAAGGCTTAAGGGGTCTGGCCTGAGTCAAGGTAAAGTGGGTTCCAAGCACCTTAACAGGAGGTACCTTTTGAATTTCAGTGAGGGCTATGGTAAACTCCCTCCCCTTTTAAATATGGCAAGAACCTGGGCCCGAAGGCCCTCCAGGCGGCTCAGGTCTTGGTGTCCAAGAATTATATCATCCATGTAGGCATAGGCAAGGGAGGTATCTGAACCCAGAACAGGCCCTAAAAGTGTGGCCAAGTATTGTTGGCAAAAGGCTGGGCTATTGGACATTCCCTGTGGCAGCACCGTTTATTTGAACCTCTGATCAGGCTGGAAAAATTTAAGAAAAGGGATGGAAAAAGAAAACTTCTTGCAGTCATCTGGAAGCACGGGGACAGAAAAAAAAAAGCAATCTTTAATATCAATCACAACCAATGACTATTCTGAAGGTATAGCAGGAGTCCAGGGCATGCCTCTTGGGAGCGTTCCTCCTAGCTCCATCCTTTCATTTACCTTAAGTAGATCTTGGAGCATATGGCAAGCCCCGGAGACTTTTTGAATAACAAATACAGGTGTGTTCCAAGGATTCATAGAAGGGGCTATATGCCCAAAGTTTACTTGTTCCTCCACCAAAGGGTGGATGGCTACAAGTTTAGGTTTGGTCAATGGCCACTGTTCCACCCAGACAGGGCTTCCAGGCTTCCAACTGATGGGAGGTACTCGGGGAACAGTGGCCTTTAGGATTGGGGGGTGCACCCAAGCGGTTCCCCTATGTTCTTCTCTGTAATTATGAAATTTAAAAAATCCTTTTTCTTAACTCCCTCTAGATCCTGTGTAAGCCTTTGTGCTTCTTCCCCATCCAGGATATCATCATAGGAAGCTTGATGGTCCATAATGACCACAGCATCCATTTGTCTTAGCATGTCTTGCCCTAGTAAATTGGCAGTGAGGCTGTTTGCTACTAAAGGGCATATCTTTCCCTGTTCTACATCTGGGTTAGTCCATTTCATAAGGGCAACCATCTCTTTGGACTGGGAGTTGCCCCCTACCCCCAAAATAGGGGGCCCAGGTACAAGCTTCCAATCCAAGGGCACTTCCTCCTCCCTGAGTATGGTTTGATTTCCCCCCGTGTCAATTAAGCAGTGAAACCTCTTTCCTCCTATGAGAATACTTATTTTAGGGCTTAGTCCTTCCACTAGGGGGACGGTCCAATGGGCTTGGGTCGTCCTGCTGCGAGGCTGCCTGTGCCTTGCAGCAGAGGGGGTTACTCCTTGAGTAAACAGGGCTGGAGGATGCCCCTCCCCTAGTTTAAAGGCTTCTCATCTAAATCAAACTTGGATCAACAATCCTTTTTCAAAAGGTATCCCTTCCTGCACCTGGGGCAGGGTGTAGGGGGCAGTTTGGTCCCCCCCCCAGGGCCGGTTGGAGGGGGATTGTTGTAAACAGTCCCTCTTAAATTGTCCCTCCTGCCCATAAGAGACCCCTCCCAGATGGTCTTTGGGTCCCTTGGCCCTGGGCTGCCAGTGCCTGGGTAATAGCCTCAGTCATTTCAGATGTCTGAGCATGTAAAGCTAAAGCTAATGATTGGGACTGGTGCTGTTGCTGTCCACATTCTGGGAGGCCACCACCCATCTGCTCAGGGAACTCTTTCTCAATCCTGCGCAGGACATGCGGTGGTCTGCATTCATCCCTTCCCAGACCAGCAGCTTTACAAACTGATTTCAGAGGTTCCCTGCTGGTAGCTTGCAGTGAATGCTCTGTTGGACTCATTCTATAAACTCAGCTAGAGGCTCACCAGGTTTTTGCCTCACTCCTGCTATGGGGGTCTCAGTGGGCCCATCATCCAGTTTGTACCATCTGGCTAGTCCTGCCTGCCTCACCTGGTCACAGTATGGGCCAGGTATTGTGGCCTGTTGGACACCAGTGGAGTACCCTTCTCCAGTCCCTGTTAACATGGCATAAGTAAAAGGTATTGCGGGTTGAGGCTGCCAGTTATTCTCCACTCGTACTCTACATTCCTCCTTAAAGAAAGCACACCATTAAATCAACTGAGAACTGGTGAGAACAGCTTTGGCTACATCCAGCCAGTCCTTATGGACACATGGGTGATAAGCAATGTCCTGTAATAGGGTTTGGGCCCAAGGAGAGTTCGGGTCATCCTCCACCACTGCCTTGTAGAGCTCTTTAAGATCCTTAGCTTCCCATGGATATCATTCCAAGGGCCTGTTTGCTCCTGGTGCCAGATTGACCAGATACACTTGGGGATTTAAATCCTGTGGCCTAAGCTCCAGGCCCCCAGGTGGCCCTTCCTTTCCAGGGTAGGTCTCTGAGTAGGTTACTTCCCCAGCCCTCAGCTCCTACATGGATCCTTGGTAGGAGTCCAAGTCTTGCAGGTCCCTCTCACATGTCCTGTAGGGTGTCTTACCCTATTCCCCCCCACCCAATCGGGGGAATAGGGAGGGAGCCTACGACTATCAGGGGGACCTGAGTCAGAGGGGGTAACTTTCACCCTCGTTTTGACTTCCACTGTGCATGTCTCAGTGCATTCTCCCTCCAATTTGACCCATTCCTTTTCCTTCTCACATCCCAAGTCCTACTTTACTCCTTCTAGGCCTAATGTTGCCTCCTCCTCCTTCTTCTGTGAGATAGCATTACCCATAGTAAGGGTTTCACTTACCCTGAGACACTGTTTTGCCTTGACCGGTGTCTTTTCCTTTTGTGCCCTACTTGTGGCGCCAGATGTCGGGTATTCGTCTGTCCCACAAAAGACAGACGGGGTCCAAGGAATGGTCAGTCCCCCACTAGCTGGTTCTCCAGCCTCCCTTAGCTCGGGAGACAATCAGACACAGCAAGGAGTCAACTCAAGTGAGGAAACCTCGTTTATTAACACAGAGCAAGCAGTTTTTAAAGCAAAAAAGACCAGGTGGCATGGGAGGGGAGGAAGAGGAACCCATCACTGTCAAGGTCATACCCTATCATGCACCTAAGCTTCCACAGGCTGGTTACGCACAGAACATAAAGCAAATTGGGCTCTGCCCACCAACTCCCTCTCAGTGCCATCTTTGCTGCCCATGTGCTCTACAATTAGTAATTCTATATATGGCACGATCAGGATTAGTTTGAGAGATCACATGCCAGAAATGATAGTGAGAATAGGATTAAGGATTAGTAAATAGGCAGATACTATCATTTGTGACCGTTACTCCTGTACACCAAACCACAGCCTCATGTTCCCGCTGATAGTCTCTGGCTTATTCTTAAACCCAGTTCTCCTCCACTCCTAAAAGTTGGTCTAAACCTTCCAGCAACACGAAATGTTTGAGAATGTTAGAGGAATTTTGTGTTTGGGAAGTAGAACCAATTTTTGCTTAAGGTAAGAAAAGCTAAAAATATTTCCCCCTTCCTGTGACTTTCTGCATCTTCTCATTAGGACTTGTCAGAGTTGACGAGGTCTGTCCTTTGAGGAGGTTAATTCCTTTTCATGGGGTGCCCCCCTTCCAACACTGGTAGGCTTCATTGCTACAAATACAGAAAAAGCACACACTACCATAATATGTACAACTGTCTGTAGTCACAAGGTCGTGTACAATCATGTATGTACTCAATCAAGGAGCACTAAGAAGGCTAACAAGGCAGGAGCAGAAAAGACACACCTGTAGGAGAAACAACACAGAATACCAAAATAAAATTGCAATCTAAGAAGACTCCAGGCAGACACACAATTCACAACATCACTAGAATTGTTACCATGCTCATGTTACAGCTGGGCAAAGTGAATAAATTCACATGGGTTAACAACAGAATCTCTTGGTCATGGAGTTTAAACAAAGCTCTTGGCTCTCTTAGTCTGGAGAACCATTCAACTTACTCTCAGAACTTCAAGAGTCATTTTCAGTTGTCTGTATGCACATAGTCTACTGACAATGCAAACTCATGAACTGCAAATCATTAACCCCAGAAAGGAGTAACACATGGAGTGTAGACTCAGGTCCTACACCCATCTTAGGGTTCTCACCTCACATTATTTCCAGAGCCTGAGATTCCTTCAAGTTACAGTTGTCAAGGTCCACTGAAGACTGGCTGGGCACCTGCCTCGCTACTCCAACTATGAAGTGCAAAACTGTACTTCATAGCATTTCCAGCAGCAACGAGGGAAAGAAACGAATTTACAGAGTGAAAACAATGGTGGGTGAAGAGGCGCACATTAAGTAGGTTCTGCCACCCCATACTTCCAAAAAAAAATCCCAACCCTTTCAAAGCATCTGTGCTTCAATGGACACTACAATTCCCACAATGTGATAGGCTACCCTAGAGGAAGTTGGTCTTACATAGGTTGGACCAGTGTCAGACTCTAAGTCTGAGGAGTTCCTTGATGCATAGGGAAATTTATCTCCTAACTGTGTCAGCAAACATGAGTTTCTACTTTAAAATCACCATTTGCCTCTTGAAACATTGTGAGACCAATCAGATAATGGAAATATATTGGAGAGAATTACATAATTTCACATTTTAATTCTTAGTTATGATAATGTAATTGTGGTTATGAGATTGCATTGCTTTTGCTTCTGTTTTTGCTTACCAGGTATGATTTGCTGACTGTAAATTGCTCTGTTTTTTTTCCTTAAAATTTAGAATATCTTCCATCGCATCTTCAAAAGGTTTACTGACACTAAACTGATTCCTTGACAAATTTCACCTGTTCTAATATATATATATATATATATATATATATATATATATATATATATATATATATATATATATTGAACTCAGTTATTGAACATAATAATTTTAGTTAATTCTTGTAATTTTCTAAATAAAAAATAAGGTGAGGTTTGGGAGCCAGTGGTTGCTGCCTGTAATCTTCGCTGCTCAGGAGGCTGATTTCTGAGGATTGCAGTTGGAAGCCAGTCCCTGCAAAGAAGTATATGAGACTCCTGAGACTCTTACTCCCGTTAACCATAAAAAAAAACCAGGGGTGGAGCTGCAGTTCAAGGGGTAGAAATCTCGCTTTGAGTAGAAAGCTCAGGGACAGAACACAATCCCTGGGTTCTAGGCCCAGGATGACATAAATAAAAGATAATGTTATCTTCACAAAAGATAATTACACTCTTTCCTATCTACACAGAAATGGACATTTCTATTGTCAAATTGATTTTCCTTGCAACTCCATTTCCTTCAACTTACAAGTGGTAACAGTAGATAAGGATATCTTGTTGCTGATTTTAGGAGATTAGTATAGGAATTTTCACCATTAGGTAGGATGTTGGTTATCAACTGTTCTTTTTGAAAAACAGATATTTTCATTAACATATTTTCAGTACACAGGGTAGCCTCGTGGTCACAGTTTAATGCAAGAATATAATTTATTTCATTGACCTCACTCAATCATACTTCCTCATCCACTCTCCTTCCTAATATAATTTTAACCTACTTCATTATATTGTTTTTGTAAATGCTTTTAAAGAATTTTGAATGAAGAGAATAAACATGATCAACATTGTTACTTGTATGAGAATAAAACAATGAAACATGTCCAAACTATTTTACATCATGATGAAGGGAGGGAGGTGTACCAAATAGAATACATTATAAGCATATATGAAAATGTCATATACGAAATCCTACATATATAACTGTTAACACTTTCTTTTGTTCCTGTTTGAAGTGTCTTTTACCTTTTTTTTCCCCTCTGGAGTTGCTCTCTACCACTTAATTCCATTATTTTGATCACTTTATTAGAGATTATTTTGGATTTTACTATCCAGCTTGATTTTAATCCCTGGTCTTCAGATCCTATCCTACTGACAAGCTAGTATTACAAGCATGAGCCACCAGCATATGAGTCTACATGAACTTTATAAATGTACATTTTAAACCATTTTCTCTCCCTCTGCCACTGGGGTTATCTTCCAATAGCTCTATTTCCTGTTTAGTAGTAGTAGCAGTAGTAGTAGCAGTAGTAGTAGTAGTAGTATTAGTACTAGTAGTAGTAGTATAGTCCTTAAAATCTGTCTATTAAATCTGAAATCGGGCTTCTCTCCCAATAGATATGCTTTTCCATTGTGGTCACACTTATTGACTATTTGCATATCTGATCATTGTTAATAAAATAGAACGTGTAAAGTAACAAAGAATAACAACTGTGGACAGAACTCATTTATTTCTCTGGTTCCACTAAGTTAGACTATTATAGAAAAGTTTACTTTTCTACAGAGCTGTTCCAAGGACCAAATATGAGTATGTCCACAGGCTTTTCAGGGTTTGCCTAGCAAGGTGCTGCTTCTTTGGCCTTCAGCACACTGAGAAGTTCCACTAATATTAGCTTATTGTTGTCTTGTTTATGAGAGAAATATGGGAGCCTAAGATGAGAGATACTTGTTCCCAACCTTGGAAGGCAGAAATATGTACAATTATAACTAAACGGACGAGAGGCCTCTGTGCCTCTCTCCAACTGCTCTGTGGAATTTCTGTCCTTTGAAGAGGGAGGATATACGTGTTGTGTTTTAAAAAATTATGTTCTTTAAACATAAACATAAAAGCTCTCTAAAAACTCAGATATCTTACTAGCCTTTAGTATTTTCTTCATTTGCTGTCTATCCTTAGGTTACTTCCAGACTATAATTGGTAGTTGTTATATTTTTTAAACATTGGGGTATGCTGCATGCATTTTATCACAATCACCACTACTAAACCACTGCTGCACTCTTTCTTTCTACCCTAACTCAGATGTGCAGGTTTGAGTCACTCCAGGGACAACAAGTCTGAGTAGAACATGTCTGATTTTGGAATTTCATATGCCAGAGAACGTATAATGGTCCCTTAACTTTTGCTATTGTGAGATAAGCTACATGGCCTATTTCTTAAATGTGTTTTTCGGTCCTCTAATCCTACAATACTACATGACACTGAATGGAAGATTTCTTCATATTGGATGAGAAAATATTTGAAATGATATTGCTTAAGTGGAAACTTACAGGGTCTAGTGGAAATGGAGATAGGACTGATACAATGGTTTTCTAAGGTCCCAATGGAATAATCTGTTTTATATTCAATTTTTTTCCAATTAAAGTACACACACACACACACAATAGTCTAAAAGTGAAAAAAAACAAGAATGATAAATGATACGTGGGTTGTGAGAGAACAAGGAAGGTAAATTTGGAGGTAAATGAAGTTAGCAACTGTGATGGTTAATATTGAGGATAAACTTAATTGAGATTGATTTGATTGTGTTTAGATGCACCCACCTAACTCTGGGTGTGTTTGGGGGGTTTCCAAGCAGACTAACTGAAGCAGATACGCCTCCTGCACATGGGTGGCACAGTCCCATAAGCTGGCTTTCCATATGGAATTAAAGAGGAGAAAAGAGAATCCTCCCATGGAAGCACTCCTTCTCCCTCTCTTACTCCTTCCCCTTCTCCATGTCCACCATATTCTGCTCTGCCATGACTGCCTGAAATCTATGACACTGAGCAAAATAAATTCCTAAGATATTTCTGTCAAGTATTTTGTCATAGCAAAAAAAAATTCATGATTAACACACAACCGAATTTTCCACTTCTACTTCTTGATTGATTGATTGATTGATTGAGCCCTGCCTAGAACTGGAGCTCAGTTGTAAGCACTGTCCCTGAGCCTAATTTGCTCAGTCAAGGGTAGTGCTCTACCCCTTGAGGAACAATGCCATTTCTAGCTTTTTCTAAGTACTTTATTAGAATTAAGAGTCTCATACACTTTCCTGGCCAGACTGGGTTAATCCACCATCCACAAATCTTAGCCTCCTAAGTAGCTAGGATTACAGGCTTGAGCTGCTTGTGCCTGACCACATTCCACCCCTTCTTCCTTCTTCTTGGTTCTTCCTCCTCTCCCCTCACAACCTTCCTCCTCTACACCATGCTAAATAAGTATAGGCTTTACCACTGAACTGGACAACCAGCCATAGGCTGCCATCTTTACTCAATGAAATAAAGAGTTGACGTCAATGGGTTGATGACTGTATGCTAGGCACCAACCCACCTTTTTCTTTGTGAACTTGGAAATAAACCTATGAGATAGGTAATCATTATCTTAGTCTTACAAACCAGGACACTGGAAGAGAACTAATGATTTGCCAGGGCCAGCATCACAAAACTTAAATCCTGGTCAAACAAACATTTCAATCCAATTTCAGTAGTGAAGATCAGACTCAGACCCAGGCACTCTCCTCACTAGACAGCCATGTACTTAGTCACACCTCTGGGCATTCTTGATTCCTTGTTAAAGGAATGTGAGGGTAGGGGATAACAAAAGCCACACATTAATGGAGTATTATTTGAAGGTGAGTTTTGCAATTGGAAAGTCCAGGAGAAAAGTCCCAGCTCCAGCATTTACTAACGTTTGACATCACATACAAGTAATTTCAAATTGTTTCCTGTGTTTCTGTATCTGGAAAATGGAGATAATCAGAACCCTTTCATTCATGAAGGAGCAATTCACAGCAATGTGTAATTGGCTCAGCTGCAATCCTAAGTACTAAAGAGGCTGAGATCAGAGGATCAAGGTTCAAGGCAGTCTGAGCAGTAAAGTTTGTGAAACTTTATTTCCAATTAATCATCAGAAAACCAAAAGTAGTGTAGTAATTCAAACTGGTAGAATGCTAGCCTTAAGCAGAAGAACTGAGGTACAGTGCTTGGGCCCTAAGTTCTAGCCTGACAACCAAAACCAACAACAACAAAGAGCAAGTTCCAATCATTTGTTTAACATAGTACATTGAGGCTGAAATCTGAGGATTGAAGTTCAAAGCCAGCCTAGGCAGCTAAATCTGAGAGTTTTATCTCCAATTAACGTACAAAAGCCAGAAGTACAGATGTGGCTGAAATGATAGAGCACCAGTGACAGACAGCCACTCACTGCTTTTTCTTCAACCTGGCATAAGTCCAGCACAAATGGCCCAACAGCAGATGTTTGTTGGTGAGAAACTGAATGAGTGAACACTAAAAGAGGCCTCGCCTCCTCCCATCTTTTCATGTCCAGGCCCCCTCTGACTGCACTGTTATCTGTTCTCTCATCCTGGGAAAATAACCAGAGCATAAAATGTGTCATATGAACCAGTTATAATTGTACACTTCAGTAGCTTTAAGTTTATTCACATTTTCATGCAGCCTCACTGATACCAACCTCTAGAACTTTCTCAGAATCCAACCTGAAATTAAGCACTTATTAAACAGCACCATCCATCAATCCATTTCCCCAGTCTCAGGAAACCTACCATTCTACTTCCTTTCTCACAATTTGACTGTTGCAGATCTCCTGTGAGTGGAGTCATGATATTCTAATGATAGTGATGGTCATGGTGTGTATGTCTATGTGCGTGTGTGTGTGTGTGTGTGTGTGTGTGTGTGTGTGTGTGTGTGTGTGTGTGTGTGTGTGTGTTCATGCTCATGCACACCCCAGTGTTATTGCTTGTACTCAGGTCCTGGGCAATATCCCTGGCATCTTTTGCCATTTCTACCATAAATTCACATTAGTTTTCTAAGGTAGTTAATTGGAAATGAGTCTCATAAAACTTCAATCCTCAGCTCTAAACTTCTTGAATAGCTAGAATTACAGCCTCGAGCCAACAACACATGGCTAGAGACGGTCTATTTTAACACATTATTTCTGCTAGCATGTAGTGCTTCATTTTTTAGTCAAACATTAGTGTAAATATTGCTATGAAAATATTTTTGAAGGTGATTACCATTTTAATCACATGGGTAAATATAAACAGATAGATTTAAATAATTTTTAACGTTGAGTAAAGATTTATTACGGGCTGGGAATGTGGCTTAGTGTTAGAGTGCTTGCCTAGCATGCATGAAGCCCTGGGTTTGATTCCTCACTACCACATGAACAAAAAGCTAGAAGTGACGCTGTGGCTCAAGTGGTAGAGCACTGTCCTGGAGCCAAAGAAGCTCATTGACAGTGACCAGGCCCTGAGTTCACCCTCCAGGACTGCCAAAAACCAAAACCAAAACAAAGCAAAGCAAAAATGATGATTGCCCTTCCTAAATAGAATGGACTTTATCCAATGATTTGATGAATTTCAGAATTTGAGCATACTCAAATTCTGCCACTTAGCTGCAGTATAGAAATTCTGAGTCTCCATCTACAGGCTGAATGATGCAAAATTTTTCTCTTGCTTGAGCTATTAGGCCTGATATCCCCCAATCAGCATATACACATGTATGTATACTTTCATGCATGTGTATATATGTGTGGACACATTATATATACATATACGTATACATATACATATACACACAAGTTTATAGTGGGGAGGGGTTGAAATTAAAGTGTAGACACTTTCCCCTAGCTTATTCTGCTTGAGAATAGTACTTTACAACTTGAGCCACACCTTCGGGTCTGGGTTTTTTTTTGGTGTGTGGGAGATAGTGTTAGGAGATGGTTATGAGCCATTTTTATTGTTGTTGTTTGGTGCCAGTACTAGAGCTTGAACTCAAGATCTGGGCACTATCCCTTAGCTCTTTCACTCAAAAGTAGCACTCTACAACTTGTCCTACAGCTCCATTGCAGGCATTTTAGTGGTTAATCAGAGATCATGGCTGTAAACCGTGATCCTCAGACCTCAGCCTACTAAGTAACTAAGATTACAAGTAAGAGATACCAGCACCTGCCTCAGATAGTATTCTTATCGTCATACTATTTTGATTTTGAGCTGTGTGGCTCTAGTCAGTGGCTTAATCTCTCTGAATACCATTTTCTGATATGTGAAATGAAGATTAAGTAAGCACATTAATAATAATAAATACTCTATGGGGAGGGTATGGACATTTGATGGGGTAAAAATAAAATAAATGTAACCTTCATCTCTCAATACAACAGTTGTTAGTAATCAATATTTATTATTTGTCATTATTATTTGGCCCGACCTTGATTTGAGAATCCTTATAAGGTACAGGACACAGAGAGAAGTCCCAAGGCAGCCTCATCCCTGCCCCTATCTCACTGGCTCCCTTTGAGGTCACAAGAGGCCCCCAGCAATGAAAAATATCCTAGCTCTACATGTTATGAGTTGCTCCCAGATTTGATTTTGACTTTAATCATTGGTGCTCTGGCTGTGATTTTAAGGAAAATGGCTAAATACTATTGGTGCCAATGGGGACATAGCAGCCCATTCTATCTATACTCGGTCTTTGAAGGTTCCCCCAGAAAATAGAACGAGAGGGGGGGGGTTGGTCCACAAAGTTGTTTAGTCTACTAATCACGGTTCTGGCAGTCTGTGCTGGACTAGGACTGGCAAATGGGGTAGAGAGACCCACCTATAGCCATTGAGGGAGTTTCCTTTCTTTTCCTGGTGATTTAGGTGATTTTTACATCTTTCCAGGCTACCAGAAGATAATAGGATAGGAGAAGGATCAGAGTGGGCATGTCACAGAAAGGATCAGATTCCAGGGAATGGATACCCATGTCTTCCTCTTCTTGCTATGAGAGGTCCTTGATGTCCTTGGTTTCCTAGTCTTTACAAGTGAAGCAAAGGCTAGCTCTTCCTTCCCACGGCCCAGGGAGCATTCAATAGGCCTGAACTAAAGCGCAGGATGGGCTCTGTAGAGGGAATCTCATCTTTAGCACCAGCCAAGGATGTGTTGTTAAAAAACTGTGCCTCCTGGTTCTCTGTAGGTTCCCAGATACCTAGCAGATTTTATTTCACTCAACTCTTGAACTAGTTCATTCCTTCCCTCCCTTTTTTCCTCCCTTTCCCCTTCTATCCTCTCCCTCTCTTTTTTGTCAGTCTTTGTTATTGAATACAGGGCCTGTCCCTGAGCTTTTTGCTCAAAGCTAGCTCTCTACTATTTTGAGATACAGTTCCACTACTGGTTTTCTTGCTAGGATTACATAACTGAGCCACTAATTCCATAATTCTTCCCTCCCTCCTTCTTTCTCCTCCTGCCCCCACTCCTTTTCTTTTTTCTTTCTCTTTCTTTCATTTTGTGTTTGTCCTAGAGACTGCACTGAGTACCTGGGCACTGTTTTTGAGCTCTTCATTCAAGGCTAAAATTCTACCACTTGGGCCACAGTCCCACTTCTAGAGTCTTACAGTCTTTCCTGCCCATGCTGACTTTGAACCACAGTCCTCAGATCTCAGCCTCTTCACCAGCTAGGATTAAAGGTGTGAGTCACCAACACCTGGCTTAGTTGTCCTTCTCAAGAACTTTCATCTCAGGCAGAGCAGGAATTGCTGTACTGAAACACCAGCCAGACACTGTAATAAGGACAATGTATGTCTCAACTGGCCTAGGATCAAACATTATTGAAACTAATTCATACTTAGGAAAACTAGGTAAGACAGGTTTACCCATAAGGGTGAAGAATCCATGCCTGATGCCAATGGTTCACATGTAGACTCCTAGTTACTGAAAAGGCTGTGATCTAAGGACCATGATTCAAAGCCAGCCTGGGCATAAAAGTCTGTGAGACTCTTATCTCCAATGAAAAACTAACGACCAAGAAATGGAGCTGTGGCTCAAGTGGTATAGTGTGCCAAACTTGAGAATAAAAGCTAAGGGACAGCACTCAGACTCAAAGTTCAAACCCTAGGATTGGTGTGTGCATGCATGCACGCACGTGCACATACACACACACACACACACACACACACACACACACACACACACACACACACACACACACACACACACACACACACACACACACACACACACCACAGAATGCATGTAGCCTGTCTTTTGGGCCACAGGTTTTTTTTCCAATGAAAGGTACTGAGGCAGGGGATTGGATTTAGGGTCTGGTGTCACTGATTGTCCAGGAATTTTCTTCCTCTGTAATATGGAAATAAGGATAACTGAGGGATATGGTTGTTCGGAGCATTAGACGAGCTAATAATAAGTGGTATATGTGTGTGTGTGTGTGTGTGTGTGTGTGTGTGTGTATGTCTGTGTCTGTGTCTGTGTGTGTGTGTACCATTCCTAGGGCTGTCCCTGAGCTTTTATGCTCAAGGCAGGCACACTACCACTTGGGACACTGGTCCAATTCCAGATTTTTTGATGTTTAATTGGAGTGCTGGCATTGAACCACAACCATCAGGTTGCTAGCCTCCTGAGTAGCTAGGATTACACATATGAACCACTGGCTTCAAACTATAATAAGGTTTTCATGAAGGGGAGTTGGTGATATTCTTCAGTTACTATTTCATGTTGACCTCCTCTGAGGCCCCCAAAATGCAACCAGATGGGGCTCTGCCTTCAAGGAACCAGGATGAGTCAAAACCAGCCAAGTAACGCTGCATTAACAAACAGCCCAGCAGTATTTCTACTCACAACATGAGTTTAAGTTGAGTCAGTAGGAGCTTCTTTTCTTCCTGTGAAGGACACTCTGCTCTGACAAACTTCTAAGATCACTGGCAAAGGAAATCAACTTAAGCTTCACTCTGATGTAGTTTCTACATATGTTGTAATCATGTGATTGTACCTAACCTTTTTTTAATTTTTTTGGTTGATTGTGGGGCTTGATCTCTGGGCCTGAGCGCTGTCCCTCAGCTCTTCAGCTCAAGGCGAGCACTCTACCACTTGAGCTACAGTGCCACTTCCGGTTTTCTGGTGGTTTATTGGAGATAGGAGTCTCACGGTTTCTCCTGCGCGGGCTAGCTTTGAACCGTGATCCTCAGATCTCAGCCTCCTGAGTAGCTAGGATTACAGGCGTGTGCCACCAGAGCCCAGCTAGATTGTACCTAACCTTGAAATGAACAGAAATGTTTAAGTCTATCATGTTGCATGTGTCCCATGGTGTAGGAAGGCAGGCGTGTATGTCAGCAACTACTCACAAGTGTTTTAGTCCCATAGAAGATAAGTTCCTTTATCATTTTTTAAAATTTTTAACCTGGTAGTGCAGAGTGGGACTTGAACTCAGGGGCTGGACCCTGTCCCTTCGCTATTTTTACTCAAGGCTAGGATTTTACCACTTGAGCCACAGCTCGATTTCTGGTATTTTGGGTGGTTAATTGGTTAGCATTCTCACATATTTACCTGCTCAGGCTGGCTTGAACCATAATCCCCAGCTTCTAGCCTCCTGAGTAGCTAGTATTACAAATATCAGCCAACAGTGCCCAGCTGACACTTATAAGTCTTTTGTTTATTGGCCTAGGAAGGTTGCTTCATGATAGAGTGCTTGCTTCTCATGCATGAGAAGCATATCCATATCGTGGAGTTCCTTTCAATGTGTATACTATTTTAGATAAATATGAAGAGGCACTTAAACACCTTATCTTTTATGTAGGTAAGAGTTGTGTTTTTCTGGGAAGAAAGTCTTTAACTTACCTTATGTAATGGTATGTGTGAGTCGTCACCAAATGGTTTCTACATCTTTGTCATTCTCCTGAAATTTGCCTTGGGTTCAATGATCAGGCCATGTCAACAGACACATTTGGCATTTGTCAAAAATGACAAATCCAAGGGAGGTACTGGTGGCTCACAGCTATAATTCAGTCATGAGGTTTGAGATGAGAGGATTGCACTTCCAAGCCAGCCTGGGTAAGCAAATCTGAGTCTTTTATCATTAATTAACAAGGAAAAAGAGAAAAACAAAACATGGAAGGAGCCCGGCACCAGTGGCTCATGCCTGTAATTCTAACTACTCAGGAGGCTGAGATCAAAGGACCACGGTACAAAGCCAGCCAGGGCAGGAAAATCCATGAGACTCTAATCTCCAATAAATCAGGAGAAAACCAGAAGTGGCACTGTGGATCAAGCAGTGAAGTGCTCGCTTTGAGCTGAAGAGCACAGGGACAGTGCCCAAGCTGAGAGTTCAAGCCCCATGCCCAACCAAAAAAACAGAAAACTGAAAAAACAAAACAAAAATATCCACAAAGAGAGATGTGGCTCACGAAAAAGAGCACCAATTGTGAGCAAAAACCAGCCAATCAATAATATGAGCTGGGTTTAAGGATTTAGCTCAGGGAGGAGCATTTCCCTGGCAAGTACAAGGTCCTGAGTTCCATCCTGCCTACTCAGGATGAAGAGATCTCAGAATCTTGTTTCTAAAGCATCCCTTGCAGGAAAGTCTGTACGACATTTTTTTTTGGTTTTTTTTTGGGGGGGGGGTCCGGTCGAGAGGCCTGAACTCTGGGTCTGGGCGCTGTCCCTCAGCTCTTCAGCTCAGGGCTAGCGCTCTACCACTTGAGCCACAGTGCCAATTCCGGCTTTTTTCCTTTTTTTTTGCTTATGTGGTGCTGAGGAATCAAACCCAGGGCCTCAGGCATGCAAGGCAAACGCTCTACCACTGAGCCACCTTCCCAGCCCACTCTACAACTCTTAACTCCGATGAATCATCAAAATGCCAGAAGTAGAGCTGTGGATCACGTGGTAGAGCACTGGCCAAGAGTGAAAACTAAAAGACAGAACACAGGCCCTGAGTTTAAGACCAAAGATCTGAACACATACCTACACACACACAGACACACACACACACACACACACACACACACACACACACACACACACACACAGAAATATTGATAATTTAGTCCAAATGCTCATAAACATATTCAGGTACATGAGTAAGTTTCAAAGAGGCAGAAACAAATATGATCACAGTTTGGAATATAAAAAAATGCCACGTGCCATCGGTTCATAGCAGGGAAGGAAGGCATGTGTCATTTCACCCTCAGGGAACTCCTCTAGGGGATATTTTGGGCAATCTCTCCACCAGGATATGTCTGTACTACTGGAGAGTCAAAGGTGGCAAGTTCCTCAAGAACCAGAAATTCACATTTCACCCCATCCAAGGGACCTACATTTCCAAGACGACCTTTGCACTCACTCCCCAAGGAATCAACAATACCTAAAAAACAGATAGGATGGATAGCAGTGAATTGGGAGAAGGAGCGGGGAATCCTGGGGTCCCTGTGCAAATGGTTAAATGGGAAAGGGACTGACCTGAGTAGAGACACAAGGATAAGTAGGTGGAGGTGAGGCAGGAAAGCAGAGATGATGAGGGCACTAGTCCTACAGGAGGCATCACATCCTGGGACACAGGCATGTGCAGACAGGGTACTCCCCAGAAAGAGAATGCTGGATGAGGTCAGGGGACAGGAGAGGGCAACAGAAAGAACTGATTGTAAAGTATGAAAAGTAGAAATAAGGGTCCCATACTGGGGCACCAAGGGGCCTGGGTTCTATTCTGACTCTACTGAGTGGACAAATCCCTATGCTCACAACCTCAATTGACCCCACCTGGGAGAAAAGTAGGAAGAAGCACAGACTGCTCAGGTGCTGCCACTGAGGACACCTACCAGATGAGGAGGAAGGAGAAGGAGTCACAGGTTTGGAGTAAACCCACACCATGGTGGGAGACTGGGGTGCAACATTCTGTCTGCACCATACCTAGGCACTCAGCTGTCTGGCTCCCGGCCCCTCAGGGTTCCATCAGGCTGCAGCCTACAGTGCAGAGCCCACAGCCCCACATTGGGCAGGAAGACCAGAGCCACCAGAAATGGAGCCACCGCCTGCACAAAGCACTTCTCCTTCTGCTTCTTCAGAGCCAGTCAGCCCACAGTTCAAGCAGCCTTGCTCCAAGCCCTGGCATGTCCAAATGGTGGTAGCAGCAACAACTCAGCCAAAGGGAGTTGCCCAGGCCCAACCCCAATCCATCCCCCCTTCACGTCTCCTGTTCATAGGCTAGCAAACCAGATGCTACCACTTAGTCACCACAGCAGGGGGTAGTCGCTGCCACCAATCCCAAAGTTGGGCACTATGGAGTCCTCAGACACAATATTCCCCTTTCTACACTTGTTAGAGAATGACTCTATTTGTCGACCTTGGCCTTCTTCTGGAGAGTTCTAGTCTATCCAGGTGAGATCTGTGGGTCTGATATCAGATATCCCCCTCCTCAACCAAAATGGTGCATCCTGCTACTCCATAGCTCCCTCACCTTCCCACCCAAGTGTGGTGAGAAAGAGCTAGAAATGAGTTGTTGAGCTATAAATGGTACCTGCTTGGTGCTAGTGAGCATGTAAATTTTGGTAGTTGAAGTGTACCCCAGAGATCGATTCCTCCTCACAACCTCCTCTGAGGGTGTGAGCTATCCTGGGGGAGTCGAGCTTGTCAGGCTTTGCAGATACTGCTGGAGCCCTGGCATTGCTTTATGCTCAAGGCTAACACTTTATCATTTTGAGACACAGCTTTGCTTGTGGGGTTTTGTTGCTGGTGCTGCTGTTGCTGTTGTTGTTGTTGTTTGTAGATAATTGGAGATAAGAATCTCAGGGGCTTTCCTGCCCAAGCTGGCTTCCAATCTTGATCCTCAGTTATCAGCCTTCTGAAGAGCTTGGATAAAAGCTGTGAGCCATTGGTGCCTGGTTAATCTCTTTTGTTAAATTTGACAATTTTTGCTTTCTTCTGATTTCATAGTCTATCAAAATATGTGTGGAATACCTTTTTCTGCATACTGTCACTGTGATCTTTGATTCTTTACTGGGGGCTGTCCGCAGAAGTGCCGTCAACCCTTATGAACTCTATGAGGGGACTCTATGGCAGCTGAGTGTCCAGGGCAAAGTTGGCAGAGGAGGCAGTGGCACCCGCGGGGATTTGGCAGAGTAAGGGAGGACACAGAAGAAAATGAGCACTGCTTATATGGGCAGCCTGAGTGGGCAGCCCCGGGGGTTGATGGTGTGGGTGCCCCTAGGCAGCTGAGGATGGCCTGGAGGCAGCAGTGCTTCTGCTGCAGCTCCGTGGCTTCCATCACTGCCATTGCCTCTGCAGAGCAGGTGCATTGGCTCTGCCTTGAGCCTGGGGTTATAGGGCAGCTGCTGGCCGGCCAGGACTTGCTTCCGGGCCTCTGGCTCATCCTGCGGCTGCCTGAAATTCATGTAGGCCTGGTGGAGGAGGTAGGGCATGAGCACAGTCACTGGCTGTCTCCCTGAGGCCCTTGACCTGGTGGAGAAACCAGTCCAGGGGTGCTCAGCTGCTGGAGCTCAGCTGGCAGTGTGGGACTCAGGCTGCTGATGAGCAGCATCTGGTGCTCACAGATGCTGAGCAGGGTCCATGGGCCAGTCCACAGGAGACGTCAGCAGGGGCGAGGCATGGGACAGTGGGCCAAGGCTCCTGGGTCCCTGAGGCTTCGCCGTCCCAGTCTCTGCTGCTGCTGGCGCCTGAGCCCAAGGAGCACCCACTGCTAGTTGGAGGTTCACAGCATGTTAGCTGCCCCTGCCGGCGCGGGGCTTCCCAATGACTCAAGCCTGAGATGGGTGCTGGGCACCAGAGGCCTCAGGTGCAGCCTGCCACCCTTTCAACTGCAGCAGCATTGTGTACCACAACAAGCTGTACTGACTTGGCTTCACTCTGCAGCTTCGGTGCTGGAAAGGATGTGCCCCACAGACCCTCATAGCAGCTGCATTGAAGCCCAGGAGGCAGTGTCCTTGGTGCCCCATCTTGGAAAAAGGACCCAGCGTGGTGGTGGCGGCTGGGCTGGAGTGGCCTTGCAAATGATTTAAGTACACTTTATTTGGGAGTTTACTGTCTTCTTAGTGTGTGTAAAGCATTAGTTTGGTTAGGTGACTAGTTGGACATGTCTACATTCTGACCAGGTTGGTCTAATTGAACATTTTTTATTAATTTACTTTATTAGTATTATAAAGAACATGTACAGAGGGATTACAATTAAATGAGTCAGGTAAAAAATACATTTCTGTTTGTACAGTGTCTTCTGTTCCCTCACTCTTTCCCAGCACCTTCCTTCCATTAATTAAACATTCAGGGAATTCCCTGAAGGAAATATAGACTAATGTAAAATAAAATCTTATGTCAGTAGAGACTTAACCCAATCACATTTATTTTTTTGTAGAATAGACAAATCTCTTTTCTGCAATGATGAAACAGCCATGAGGTATCCTTGGAGACTGGAGGGAAGTTGCTGAGCTACCTAACCTGGGCACTAAGGAGAAGATCAATTGGCCTAAAAGGATGCCTGAAAGAAGACAGAGCAGCAGCTACATGAGATGATCAAGCAGGTCCAAGCATTATAAAGGTGACATTAACTTACTTCTCTGCACACCATACTTAGTTTTATTTGCTGTATAAAAGAAAGGAAAGTTTAGAAAATTCATTATTGTGAATTTTCCAATGAAAAGGCAAGCCTTACGAACATTTATGTTTTGCTCATTAATAATACAGAATGGAAAAAGCTTCAATGTTGAGTATATAAATACTTTAAGTACTGTGAAGATACTCTTTGATGAGTCATGAAATTTAGTCCATGGAGCACAAATCTAACTTTTTTTTTGAATTTTAATTTTTTGTGAACATACTGTACAGAGGGGTTACAATTATATGGGCAAGATAATGAGTACATTTCTTATCAAGCATTACAGCCTCCTCCTTTGTTTACCCTTCACATACCTTCCCAGCCTCCCTCCGCCCGCCCACCCATTCCCCCCCTGCCCCTCCACACCAAAGTTGTAAAGTTTGTTTTTGACATGACAACTTGTACTTCTCATAGTTGCATATGGTCAAACTGTATACTTAAACGACTCGTTTTTCCCCATCTCCTCCACAAATTATAATGACATCAAATACAGTGAAAGCAGAGGTTATACTGTGGGGGAGAGACATACAAACCTACAAAGAAATAATCTTATAAATGCAGTAGAAACAAATGCATTAAAGAAAAAACATTTAAATACATATCTAAGGGTTCGTTTTCCTAACATCACATGATCTGAACTTTTCTGCTTGAAATACATATACTAGATATTGCAAACTAGGGAAACCATGGGACCTATGATTCTTTGGGCCTGGCTTACTTCACTTAATATAATTTTTTCCAAGCCTTTCCATTTCCTAACAAATGGGGAAATGTCAGTCTTTCTGATGGAAGCATAGATTTCTATTGTGTATATATACCACATTATCTTGATCCATTCATATACTAATGGGCATCTGGGTTGGTTCAATATCTTAGCTATGATAAATAATGCCGCAATAAACATAGTTGTGCTGGTAGCTTTAGTGTGGTCTTGTTTATAAACATTTGGGTAAAGGCCCAAAAGTGGGAATGGTGGGTCATAGGGGAGGTCTATGTGAAGTCTTTTGAGGAACCTCCATACTACTTTCCAAAGTGGTTGAACAAGTTTACACTCCCACAAACAATGAAGTAAGGATCCCTTCTGTCCACATCTTCTACAGCATCTGTTGTTGTTAGAATGCATGATTATAGCTATTCTAAATGGCGTGAGGTGGTATCTCAATGTTGTTTTGATTTGCATTTCTTTTATGGCTAGGAACGTTGAGCATTTCTTCATGTGTCTTTCTTCTTCAGAGAAGTTTCTCTTCAAGTCTTTAGCCCACTTATTTATTGGGCAGTTGTTTCTTTGAGGATTTGCTGTTGGGGGATTTAATTTTTTGAGTTCCACGTATATTTTAGATATGAGACCCTTGTCCATTGTATGCCTAGTAAAGATCTTAACCAAATCTGTGGGCTTTCTATTGATCTTGCTAGCTATGTCGTTTGCCATGCAGAAGCTCTGCAACTTCATGCAATCCCATTTGTCCAACTTTTCTTTGTTTGTTGTGTTTCCAGGTCTCTATACAGAAAATTTCGGACTGAGCCAAGGAGACCTAGGGTTTCTCATATTCCATCATGTAATGTTTTCAGAGTATGTGCTTTGACTTCGAGGGCTTTGATCCATTTGGAGTTGATTCTGGTGCAGGGTGATATATAAGGATCTAGCTTTAGTTTTCTACATGTAGTTAACCAATTTTGCCAGCACCATTTACTGAAGAGGCTGTCTTTCCTCCATTCTATTGTTTTAGCTCCCTTATCAAAGATTAAATGGCGATAGGTCTGTGGGTTCATTTCTGCGTTTTCAATTCTATTCCATTGGTCCTGGGGTCTGTTCTTGTCGCTACCGCCTCGACCAGCAAGGAAGACGGGACACCGAACTCTTCTCTTTGCAGTTTATTCAGGACCTTTTAGTAATCTTCTGACCCCCAACCCCAGGGAGAATTCCCCACAGCCTTAAGTACCCGCTGGGTACTCAACCCTGATACGCCACGTGGGAACCACCAATAGGTTCAGGTGCGCAGAAGCAAGCCAGATTCTTTGCCTTAGCCATATAAGGAGTTGTTTACCACAGAGAGCACTCGCCATCGGGAAGGCGGAGGGCGGAAGCCGGCGCCATCTTCCAGGTGCGGCCTGTCGTAGCTCTCTACAGTTCCCCCTTTTTTGTTTAAAGAACACAGATGAGAACACAGGTCTGATCCCTGTTGTGCAATGCAAGGACTGCATACAAGCCTTCTCCCAGAGGGTACCTTCTCTAGGGATGACTCAGCCTGTCCATTGATTCGTTTTTCACAAGGACGGGAAAAGGCAAATTGAACCCGTGTGCAATCAAACATGCTCTCCTCTAGGGCAAAACTCATGCCTCTCGACTGCAGTACTTTGGCTTTGCAATCTGTGTTCATTGTTTTAGGGTGGCAAGCCACGCTTCAGGGGACTGACCTGCTCCAATGACTGTAAAGGCTTGGATAATCATGGCTGCACTGTGACGCTGAGAACCTCTAATTTGGCAAATGCACCACAGGCATACCAAGGAGGCTAACACCAGAAAGCCTGTCTGGGCTCCTAAACCCGCCCATTCCTTAAGATGATTCATAGCAGCGGAGATCCATGAAGATAAGCCCTCGGCCAATCCGGCATCCAATCGGGTCGAGTTCACCATGACGATGGCAACCCTGAGCTGTTCCATCAGGATGTCGAACTCCCCAGTTCAATTACCTAAAAGATAACTAGACAACTGTTTAGACAAATTTGCAGCATTTTTTAAATAGGTTTTTTTCCTGGGCCTGAACTCTGGGCCTGGGCGCTGTCCCTCAGCTCTTCAGCTCAAGGCCAGCACTCTACAACTTGAGCCACAGCACCACTTCCGGCTTTTTTCTTTTTGCTTATGTGGTGCTGAAGAATCGAACCCAGGGCCTCATGCATGCAAGGCAAGTGCTCTACCACTGAGCCACCTTCCCAGCCCCGCTTCTTCTGGGTTAATTGCACCACAGCAGCAGCTAATCCAGCATTAATTAGTGGTCCACCCAGCTCTCTGCAAACTTTCATCCATGCTTCTAGTCCCCTATTCCTATATGGGGTTATGGCGGCTCTGCATTCCTTAGTGCACTGCTCATAAACAAGCTGTTTAATTAATGGCATGGCTGTGTCTGGGTCACCAAAAATTCTGCCAGCGGCCTCGACCATACGGGCAACAAAGTCCGAAAATGGCTCCATAGAGCCCTGCAGGATTTTGGTGAGATTGCCACTCACCTCGCTTTTATTTGGTAAGGCCTTCCATGCCTTTATGCCAATTTTATTGATTTGTTCATAAACTTGAACCCGGTAGCCTATCTGCTGATTGGCGAATCTCCCCTGTCCAAGCAGCATATCTCTGTCCCAAGCTGGGTTGTCCCCTGCCTGATTGGCCACACCCTCTTCACTAGCAAATTCAATCAAAAAGGCCTTCCAATCTAAATACTGACCTGGGCTCAAACAAGCTTGTGCGAGCCCACTCCAATCACCGGGTGTCATGCAATGTCTGTTTAGGGCCTCCACCTGGGCTACAGTAAAGGAGGCTGTGATTCCGTATGTCCACACAGACTCAGCTAAAGTTTTTATAACCTTAAAATCTAAGGGTTCATGTTACCGCTGTCCCTGTGGACCCTGAAATATTGGACAGGCTAGATGTGACTCGGTTCTGACCGCTTTCCACACGCCTGGGCTGAAAGAACAGCTGGGGCTGCCACTTCCGGAGTCCTCCGCATAGAGTGGAGGGGCCGAAGGTGTGGGGCGGTGCACGGAGGGCGTGCATTCATCTTTATCTGGGTCCTCTCTCTCCTTCCCTTTCCTACTCTTTCTTATCTTTGTTTTTTCTATTTGTTCTATGAGTGATTGTAGTTCCTCTGAATCTGTAGACTCAGAGGTCTCTAGTTCGGAAAAATCGGGGTATAACCCCCCTCTACTCTCCTCCTTTTCTTTCTTTTTTTTTTTTAATTTTATTTTATTTTATTTGAGAACATACTGTACAGAGGGGCTACAATTACATGGGCAGGATAATGCATGCATTTCTTACCAAGCATTGCAGCCTCCTCCTTTGTTTACCCTTCACCTCCCTTCCCAGCGTCCCCCCTCCCCCCACCCAATTATACCCCCCTCCCCCCAACCACCGACATTGTAAAGCTGGTTTTGACATGACATTTTGTACTTCTCATTGTTGCAACAGGTCCACCTTTATCCTTAAACGACTTGTTTGTCCCCATCTTCTCCACATGTTATACTGACATCAAATATAGTGAAAGCGGGGGTTACACTGTGGGGGAGGGACATACAAAGCAAAAAGAAATAATCTTATAAATGCATTAGAAACACATGCATGAAAGAAACGAAAACATTAAAATACATATTTAAGGGTTCATTTTCCTAACATCACATTATCTCAGCTTTTCCGCTTGACTCATACCTATACTAGATATTGCAAATAAGGGAAACCATGGGCTCTCCTCCTTTTCGCTGTCTGCCCTTTCCGATCTTTCTTCCTGCAGCATTTCTAAGGCGGCCTGACCATTCTCTACCACCTCACTGCAACACTGGTCCTTGAGACAGCCTCTTATCAGTTTCCATATTGGTCTCACTCCGCTCTTAAGCATTCCTTGTTCAAAGGCAAAATCTAGGTCCCTCCCTAGTTTCTCCGAAGAGGCCACCGTGAGGCTTCCGGAGACAGCGAACCACGGGGCAACGATGTCACATTCATTCAAAAATCTCTCTAAAGTACTCTTTTTTATTTTTAACTTTTTTGAGTGCAGTAGCTCATTGAGAGCCAAAAAAATTGGGTGCGAAGAAGAAGCGCCCATGTTTTAAACATTTCAAGCTGGTAAACAAACTTTTACTTTCACTTTTGGCTACTCTACTGACTAGCCCCTGGTTCTTGCTCTCTCTTTATCTACAGAGAAGAGCAAAAATCCCCCCGCTCTTGTCGCGGATTCCCCCTTTACCTGGGAACTTACCCCTGCTCTTGTCGTGGATTCCCCCTTTTACCTGGGAACTTACCGGTGCACCACCCTGACCACAGAGAGTTCTGAGTCCTCGTTGGGGTTATGGCTGAGTTCCCCGTACGGGCCACCACGTGTCGCTACCGCCTCCACCAGCAAGGAAGACGCGACACCGAACTCTTCTCTCTACAGTTTATTCAGGATCTTTGAGTAATCTTCTGACCCCCAACCCCGGGGAGAATTCCCCACAGCCTTAAGTACCCGCTGGGTAGCCAACCCTGATACGCCACGTGGGAACCACCAATAGGTTCAGGTGCGAGGAAGCAAGCCAGATTCTTTCCTTAGCCATATAAGGAGTTGTTTACCACAGAGAGCACTCGCCATCGGGAAGGCGGAGGGCAGAAGCCGGCACCATCTTCCAGGTGCGGCCTCTCGCAGCTCTCTACAGGTTCTTATGCCAATAACAAGCTGTTTTGATTACTATGGCTTTATAGTAGAGTTTGAAATTTAATATTGATATTCCTCCAGCAGTGTTCTTTCTGTTGAGGAGAGTTTTTGCTATTCGGGTCTTTTGTTGTTCCATATGAATTTTTGGATTGCCTCTTCCATTTCCTTGAAGAATGAGGTTGGAATTTTTATAGGTATTGCGTTGAATTTGTAGATAGCCTTGGGAACTATTGCCATTTTCATGATGTTAATCTTTACAATCCAGGAGCTTGGGAAGTTTTGCCATTTTCTAAGTTCTCTTTTGATTTCCCTTTTCATGAATTTAAAGTGTTCATCATAGAGGTCCTTCACTTCTTTGGTTAAGTTAATTCAAAGGTATTTTATTTTTTGAGGGGTATTTAAGATGGAGTTACTTTCCTAGTTTCGGCAACACTTTTCTCATTGTTGGCATACAGACAATTCATTGATTTTGGGGGGTGAATTTTATACTCTGCTACTTTGCCAAAGTTTTGAATCAGCTTGAATAATTGGGGAGTGGATTCTATGCGATTCTTTAAATAAAAGATCATGTAATCTGCAATGAGGGAGTGATTTATTTCTTCTTTCCCTATTTGGATCCCCTTTATGTCTGCATCTTGTCTTATTGCTATAGCTAGGCATTCTAATACTAGATTGAAGTGAAGTGGAGAGAGTGGACATCCTTGTCTTGTTCCTGAGTTCAGAGGAAATGACTTATTTTTTCACCATTAAGTATAATGCTGGCTGTAGGTTTGTCAGATACAGCCATTACTGTATTGAGTAATGTTCCATGGATTCCTAATTTTTCCAAAACCTTCATCATAAAGGAGTTTTGGATCTTGTCGAATGCTTTTTCTGCATCTATTGAGATACCCATGTGGTTCTTATTCTTGCTGCTGTTGATGTGCTGAATAATATTAATTGATTTGCGTATATTGAACCAACTTTGCATCCCTGAAATGAATCCTGTTTGATCGTGGTGTATGATTTTTTGGATGAATTGTTGAAGTCGATTGGCCAAAATTTTGTTGAGAAGTTTTGCATCAATATTCATCAAAGAAATGGGTCTATAGTTCTCTTTCTTTGATGAGTCCCTGCCTGGTTTTGGGATGAGGAATATGATGGCTTCATAGAATGTGTTCGGTAGTGAGCTTTCTATTTCAATTTCATTGAAGAGTTGGAGGAGTATTGGTGTAAGCTCTGCTTTGAAGGCCTTGTAAAATTCCGCTGTAAAACCATCTGGTCCTGGACTTTTCTTAGCTGGGAGGTCTCTTAATGCTGTTTCTATTTCAGTGCTTGATATGGGCCTGTTAAGATGGTTTAACTCATCTTGGTTTAGTTTTGGCATGTCAATATTTGCTAGGAAAAGGTCCATTTCTGTCAAGTTCTCAAACTTATTAGCATAAAGTTTTGAGATGTATTCCCTCATAATGTTCTGAGTCTTGGTTGTTTCCCTGGTGATGTTTCCAATCTCATCTCTGAGTGTGTTCTCTTCTTTTACTGATAAGATTTGCTAAGGGTCTGTCAATTTTGTTGAGTTTTTCGAAGAACCAACTCTTTTTTTTGTTGATTCTTTCTCTAGTTTTTTTGGATTCTAATGCATTTATTTGTGATTTAATTTTAATTATTTCTTTCCATCTACTGGATTGTGGTTTATGTTGCTGCTCTTTTTCAAGGAGGTTCAGATGTCTCATTAAATTTTTGGATTCATATCTCTCCAATTTGTTGATGTAGGAGCTCAGAGCTATAAACTTGCCTCTGAGTACTGCCTTTGCTGTGTCCCAGAGGAGCTGGTAATTTGTGTGTTCACTTTTGTTGAATAGCATGGACATTTGAATTTCCTTTCTAATCTCTTCCATGACCCACTCATGATTCAGCATTGTGTTGTCCAGCCTCCATATGATACCGGACTTTCTTTGTTGGCTTTTGGTTTTGAGTTCTAATTTTATTCCCTTGTGGTCAGAAAGAATGCAAGGTATAACTTCAATGTTTCTGAATTTAGACAAGTTTGCTTTGTGGCCTAAAATGTGGTCTATTTTAGAAAATGTTCCATGTGCTGCTGAGAAAAACGTGTATTCTGATTCTGCTGGGTGAAATATTCGGTAGATGTCTGTTAAGTCTAGTTCATCTCTGCAGCTGTTTTGATCTGCGGTCTCTCTGTTGAGTTTTTGCCGAGTTGATCTATCTAGTGGGGTGAATGGTGTGTTAAAATCCCCAACAATTAATATCTTTGGATCTATATGGGATTTGAGGGAAAGTAGTGTTTCTTTGATAAATTTGGGTGCTCCATTGTTTGGCGAATAGATATTTAGAATTGTAATATCCTCCTGAAGGAGAGATCCTTTAATTAGTATGTAGCGACCTTCTTTATCTCTTCTCACGAGTTTTAATTTGAAGTCTATTTTATCTGATTAGGATTGCAACTCCTGTCTGTTTATGAGAGCCGTTTGCTTGGTAGATTTTGTTCCAGCTTTTAACATTGAAAATGTGTTTGTTTTTACGGGCAAGATGTGACTCCTGCAGGCAGCAGATAGAAGGGTCTTGTTTTTTATCCAACTAGACATTCTATGTCGCTTAATTGGAGAGTTCAGTCCGTTAACGTTAAGAGATAGGACTGAGAGGTATGTGGGAGTTCCTGCCATGTTATCCACCTTCTTGGGGGCTGCAAAAACTGGGTTCTTCCTATGGTTATTGGCTTCTCAGTTTGGGTGCGGTTTCTTGGCCTTTATTGTGGTTTTGTTGGTTTTCTATGTGTAGGACTTCTTTAAGAATCTTTTGTAGGGCTGGTTTGGTGGAGATGTATTGTTTCAATTTTTCTGTAGTATGGAAGGTTTTTATTTGGCCTTCAGTTATGAAGGAGAGTTTAGCTGGTTACAGTATTCTTGGTTGATAGTTGTTTGTTTTTAGGGCATGGCATACGTCATTCCAGGCTCTTCTTGCTTTGATTGTCTCTGCTGAGAATTCTGAGGTGATTCTAATTGGTTTCCCTTTGTAGGTGATTAACCTTTTCTCCCTGACAGATTTACGGATCTTTTCCTCGGTCTGAGTTGATCCTGTGTGGATTATAATGTGACGGTGGGATGTCCTATTGTGGTCTGGTCTATTTGGGGTTCTAAATGCTTCTTGTATCTGAATAGGCCTATCTTTTTATATGTTTGGGAAGTTCTCTGCTAGGATCCTGTTAAAGAAATTCCCTAGACCATTAACTTCTGTTTCTACGTGCTCCTCTACACCCATTATCCTTATATTAGTCTTTCTGATGGTGTCTTCCAAGTGTTGGATAGATCTATCATATTTCTTGGACTTGTCTTGGATGGTTGCATGTTCTTTCTCTATAATATCTAGGCTATCTTCAATCCCCGAGATTTGATCTTCTGCATGGTCTAACCTGCTGTCAAGACTTTCTACTTTGTTTTTTATTTCTTTTCCTTCTAGTTGGTCAGCTTTTGTCGCTTCAAATTCTTTGTTGAAGTTTGTTTTAGATCTTGTATGAACTTCTTTACTTCCTTAATTTGGTGTTCAGTATTTGTTCTCAAATCACTTAGTTGATTGGTTATGGTTTCCTTGGAATCCCATTCCTTCTGTTGGGTTCCATTCAGCATTCACTTTGTGGTCTCCCTAATTTCCTTCAGCTCTTTCTTAATGGATCCCATGAATGCCTTTAGTGATCTTTGTGTATTCTCATCCTGGTCTCTCAACTCCTGTTTTACTCTTTGGTTAGCTTCCTCCCGTTCATGCCATTCTTGTAGTTCTTTTGAGTGTTCTCAGCCTGTTCATGCCATTCCTGCCTTTCTCTTTAAGTATTCTCAAGCTGCTCATGCAAATCCTGTATCAGTTTTTGAGTAGCTTCCTCACTCTCATGATATTCCTGTATAAACCTTTGGATTGCCTCCTCTCTCTCCCTCTCACACTCATAGAGTCCTTTGTAGGTTTTCAATCTTTTTCTGCATTGACCTATTGTTTGCCTCCTCTCTCTCCCTATCACACTCATACAGAGCCTTTTTTAGGTTTTCAATCTTTTCTTGCATTGACCTTTTGTTTGCCTCCTCTCTCTCCCTATCATGCTCATACAGAGTTCTTTGTATGTTCTCAATCTTTTCATTTATCATGTTTGCCAGCAGTTTTTGTAGAGCTATTTGGGAACTCTCCTCTGGATTATTCATTATCTGTTCTGTCCCCTGATTATCATGAGTGGGTGTGGAAATACCCGAACTTGCCATTTTTCTTGTGGTTTTCCGGCTTACTCTGCCCATTTGGGATGAAAGTAACACCAGTTTTGTGCTAGAACAGTAACTTACTGCAAGCATCAACCAAAGTCTGAATTTGCACAGTCAATAGTCTGCAGATACAATCTAGTTCAACAGATACCTCTATTCAACATCAAACAACTATATATTAATGGGCTATGAACCGCAAAGAAGAATTTGGTAAACCAGATGTTGTTACAAAATATGAATAGAGTGATGTGGGAAGCTATAGGGAGAGTTACCTTAACTAAGTCCTAGTCTCAAAGCTGGAAATTGATTGGATAGGATGAAAGTAGAGAGAGAGAAAACAAGAAGAAAGAGAAAGAATAAAAAAGACCAGAAAAAATAGAAAAATAAAAATGAATAATATGCAGAATCGAGAACAAATTATTCAAAGAATGTGAATATAATGAGAGCAGGGGAGGGATATAAAGGAGATGTGATATCTTAAAAAATACTTAAAATATTATATAGGTATAAAGAGGTAGTACTGCTTTTAAGGAATTTAAGTCTCAGAAGTTTTGAATTGAGTAATAAATTTGTGGATTAAGTGTGTACACAATGAGGGATAGATAGCTTCTAATAATCAATTACGGGTTTATCTGAGGATGTGCAGAACAACAATTAAGTCCCATAAAGAAGAACAAAAGAGAGGAAAAGGTGAGAAGGATGAGGACGAAAGAAAAAAAAGATCAGAATTTCAATGAAGCTAAGCAAAAAACAAAAAGAATTAAAAAAAAAAAAAAAAGAAAGAAAAACACACATACGCATGTATCCCAAAAATAAAGATTATAAGGGGGAAAAATTACTAGAAAAAATTTTTTTTCATAAAGAGTTAAAAATTAAAAATTAAAAAGTTTTAGAAAAGAAAAAAAATTTTGTAAAGTATTTAAAAAAAAGAAGAGGAAAAGAAAACTTATTTGATTTTTTTGGAAGGGTTGGGAAAAATCCTGTATCTCCCTTGTGTCTGTAATCAGCCTCTGGTTGGAATCTCTGGTCTGCTTGTGGTCCTGTGTCTTGGTTGGTTTCTTAAGTCAGTTTATTTGGACAGGCAGAAAAATGCTCTGCTTTACCCAGGATTTTGCGATCCTCCTCCCAGGTTAGTTAAATGGTAGGGAGATCTGCTTTGATTATCACAAAAGAGGAAGATGGCTTTTTCCTCAAATTTGGAGATGCTCTGATGAGGCTAGGTTCTGGGTTGAGTTGAGGCCTTTCAGCAAACAGTAGCTTTTCCTGGGGGCTAGTTTGTGAGAAACTCACAGAGCCCAGCCTGGAGCCACTCTCGGGGTTTCTTTTTACTGATGTCGAGGCTGCTAAAGGGAGGGGCAGCCTCTGGCTCTTATTACCCAGTGAAGAAAGCCACTACTAGGGCTGGTGCCTGAACTGAGTGACTTTTCCCTGGGTGGAGCTGAGTCTGGCAGGTCACACCGCCATTAAGTTCTTGTGACCTGCTAAATGACGCTAGTTTTATTCCAAGGCCTGAGTTGGAGCTAGCAGCTCTGCTGAGCTTTATCAGTATCCAAGATGAGGGGGGGGGGGTTGCCTTCCCTCTTCTGCTCCCTGAGAAGGAGTGAGGATGTTAGGCTTCTACTCAAGCCGAGTCTTGGTTCCTGGGTTGTCTCTGGTCTGCGAACTGCAGCATGAAGATGTCTGCTCCTTGTCGGTTCTTGCTGGTGTTGAGTAAAATCCGCTCGCCTGCCGCATCTGGCTCTTTCGTCCCAGCCTCTTTCTGTTTCATGTATGGAGGTACTGCCACTGCCGCCGCTGCCGCCACTGCTACCGCAGTGGCAGCTGCTTTCAAGAGCTCCGATCTGTCTCCTTGCCTGGATTTTCCCTCTCTGGCCTAACTCTCTGTCCTCTGATGGCACACTTGGTATGATTCTCTGGCTTAGGACTGTTCACTGGAACTCTAAAACTGTTTTCTATGTGAGAGCTTCTTTTGCCTCCAGCTTCTCCTCCACCATCTTTCCGTCACTCCCAAATCTAACTTTATATGTTTTACAGTCCTGGGATATAATACATGAAGTGATGCTGAAATTTTCTGCTATCATTAGAAAAGATACCTTTCCACACAGTGAAATCCTACATGATTTAACACTAATTAAGAAGTAAAATGTTTTATTCTGTGTCATTAGTAGAAAAATGATTGTTTTTTTGGCTCAAAATGGCAAATTTTCCTCAATGATTATGAACTATTTTGAACCTAATAAAGCGGTTTTGAATTTGAGTTCTTTTTTTTTCCTGCCAGTTCTTCTGGGACATGAACTAAGTGACTGGGTGCTGCCCTGTAGCTTTGGACCTTTTGGCTAGCATTCTACGGCTTGAGTCACAGCTACGGTTTCTTTTTTTTTGCCAGTTGCTTTTTACTGGTTGAGATAAGAGACTCATGGAGTTTTTTGCACCATCTAGCGTCAAACCATAATCCTCCAATGTCAGCCTCCTGAGTGGTGTGGATTACAAGTGTGAACCATAAGTGTGTAACTTATGTTATGCTTTTTCATGGTAAATTTTCTCAAATGAGCCCAGAAAATGTATCAATTTGTGATTCTATGAATGAGTGAATTCATTTATTTCTTCTGTGAAGTAAGTCACAAATTAAATAAGATTAAAGAATTTTTATTTTCAGACCTGAGAACAAATTCAGGGCCTGGCAGTTGTCAGGCAAGTGCTCTTCCATTTAGCAAAATCCCCAATACCAAAATTAAGATTCCTAACATTCAATAACACAAGATTCAGAGACTCAGTGGAAACTAGTTTGTTGACCACTGAATAGAATGAAAACAAATCACAAGATGAAAGGTCATGAAGGCTGGGAAAATGTAGGCTCCGATAAATAGCTCTGCACCTCTTCTCCCTGCTTCCTGTATTCACCTATTTTTAACCAGTCTTGGGGATTGAACTCAGGGTTTGGTCATTTTCCTGAGCTTCGTTTACTTAAGGCTAGCACTCTTCCACTTGAGCCACAATGTACTTCTAGCTTTTTCTGTTTATATCTTACTGAGGAATCAAACTCAGGGCTTCATGGCTGCTAGGCAAGCAATCTCCCACCAAGCCACGTTCTCAGACCTCACTTTTTGTTCTTGAGACAAGATATTCAACTACAACACAGGCTGGCCTATGTCCATGTTTTTAGTATTAATTGACTTAGGAGAATATGCAGGGTACAACTTGCCTGTATCAATGTCTGCCACCTAATTGTTTCTTGGTGTAGGCCTTTAAGTTGGGTAGTGTATGATTTCACTTCTTCAGTGTCACAGTGGGTAGAATACTAATAGAGATAGAAATATATTTTCTAAAAAAAGTCCTTAGTGATGTTTGAGGTCTAAAAATGTCATAGCATTAATTAAATCTTAACAAATGTAATTGACATTACAAAGGTAATATATGGAGGATTTATGGTTACTTTTGACTGATTGATTTAGAATGATCCCTTACCTATGGAGGAAGTCACATTCCAGAGACCCTTGACATAGATGATAATCCTAGAAATAGCAATAAGTGAAGTCTAATTATCACAAGAAACTGCATTTATTTTTTGTGCTGGTCCTAGGGCATTAATCAAGGCCTAAGTACTGTCCCAGATTTGTTTTTAATTTTAACTAAGACTATTGCCTGATGAGTTTAGCACATAAGAACAAATATACTCATGAGGGTGAGATATAAAGACCTCTGATTGAGCCCTGCTTGGCCTAGAAAATGAATGGGACACTTCTCTCCCGAAAAGAGATGGAAGTGGTTCTGTACTTCAAGGGGTAGATCAACAGCCTTGAGAGAAGAAGCAAAAGCATCTTGCCAATTCACAGTGTTCAAGTCTAAGTATTGTTATATGTACACCAGAGTGTGTGTATAACACACATACACACACACACAGACACACACAGACACAGACACAGACACACACACACACACACACACACACACACACACACACACACAAAGAAAAAAAGAAAAGGAAAAAAACCCTAATAAGGTAATTAAGACACCTAATGTGATAAAGAGGAGAGAGCTTGAGGATTAATTTTTGTATTATTAGATTATTAAGCCACAATCTACAGGTGATTTAAAGTATACAGATATAGCTGGGACACCAGAGTTTCATTCTTGTTAATGTGTGTTTGTATGCATGTGTGAGCTCATATACCCCATACCAGTGCTTGAATTCAAGCCCTTATTCACTTCATTAGCTTTTACTCTCAAGGATGATGCTTCCCCACTAAAGCTACATCTCCAATCTGGCATGCCTGTAACTCTAGCTACTTAGGAGTCTGAGACATGGGAGATTGTAGTTTGAAGCTCCATAAAGTAGAAAAGTCTGTAAGATTCTATCTCCAATTAATCAGAAAAAATAATGAGTCCAGAGGCCTGTCTCAGTAATTTTTCTGAGGTAACCTTTAGTCAGTCCTTCCTTACATTTCTCAGTGCTTATGTAACATACGGAGTCATATAGCTACAAAATATACTCAACCTTTAGACACATATGAGCATACATATATTTTCATAATATGTACATCAAGAGAAAATATACATGTTTTTGTTTCTATGATCAGTCCACACATCTCCTAGAAGGTGGTGAGTTCATCTTGCACCCATTGCTGTGCATATGGTATTACTCTAGAAAGACGAAATAGTAGAAAGAGGCAGCATATGTACCACATAAGTATCAGAATATCTTTCTTGTTGTAGGACTCTAGGTATGTACACATGCACTGTGTACATATATTAAACTCATTTACTTGCACTGTTTGACAAGTGTTAGACAGCTGGCCCTGTTTTTAGCAGTTACTTTGAACGAATATAATGGGTTCCCTAAGTTGTGTTAGAATGCAGTGCTAGACTCTGAAAACATTAAGGATGGAATAGGAGAAACCCTAGGTCACCTTGGCATAAGCTGAAATTTTCTTTTCTTTTTTTTTCACTTTGACAGATTTATTCATTTTAAATTTGTTTTAAAAGCATTCACGTTAATTAGTTCCATAGGGTATTTGGGGGTTTTGGGTTTACTTTTCAGATTGATTTTTGGTGCTATACAGACTGACATTTTGTTTGGTGCAGCATATGCACTGAAAGATCTGCTCACCAGATTTGCCATTTCACTTGCTGAAATGATGAGAAGGGACAATAGAAACCTAGAGTTACATCTCTTCACAGAGACCGACTCTTTTGACTGTTTGAAAAAAAAAGGCTTATCTCTGTAGCTAGTTTGAAATAAAACTCAATTTTTTGAAAAGGAGTTTTAGTTCCCTATTTCTAAGGAATGTAACTATTTTCATTAGCTGGGATGTTTGCCAAATTTTAAAAACAACTTCTAAAGCGTTTGTAGTAAGCAGCTAAAAACAAAACAAAAAAGTTAGTTGCTTCCCAGAGTTTGTATAATGCCATTATCTAACTGGAACAAAGACTATTTCCTTTAATAAGCTAGTATTAATGAATGAATCTCCATGCTCTGCAGATTTCTATTGTCCCTAGTCACAGGAATGAGGATCAGTGAAATGCTACAATTAATCCACATCCTTCTGCAATCTTCCTACAGTGGAAGAGAGGCGAGGAAACACCCCTGCAGGAAAAATAAACCTCAGAGATTGGTTTAAGACCAAAAAACACACCACTAGGACATTCACCACTTAATCTTACACAGGCAGGTCAAAATTTTAATATAAATTACTTTTGCCAACACATAGCTTATGCATTCTTTGTTCCTTTCTTTGGAGGATTCTCAAATTGATATCTAAAGACTTACATATGATATATAACTGTTATATGGTCTTATGACTAAGAAAATTTCTCTGGTAACCAAAGCTGATGCCATATATGGTAGTGTTCTTGGCATATACTCTATACGCCTCAGACCACTTCTACATTCTTTCTATTCAGCTAATTATAGCTTAGTAGCCACTGGTAAAGGATTGTGAAGACCCTGTCATTTCTACAGAATAGAAAGGCAAGGCTAGTTACTGCAATTCAGCCAAATAAAAAGAAAAGATAAAAGATTAATAAACCACTCCCTTGAAAAGGAGAGGTACTGCACCTTTGCAAAATTGAACGGGCTCACTGCAGCTGAGCAACAGAATCACCACTGAAGCAAGAAAATAAGTTGGTCTATACAGGAATTGTACATGATTTGAAAATGCAAAAGTTATAGCGATCAACTAATAGCTGCAACCTTAATTTCCATTGCTGCCTCAGAGTTGAAACTTAAACAGTTTCTGCAAGCCTAATGCTAGCTTCTCATCTCCTTTACTAAAACTAGGAATTTGTTCTCCGCAGCAAGGAAACAAAACACTCAAAACACATAGGTAAATACAGCAAGACATTATTGAAAACAGCTGCCTTGTGGTACAAAATGCAGTACAAGTATACGGATGTCATTAAAACATCAAAAATACTATTGCTCCCATACAATTTAGTAAACATTCTTGGCAAAGGAGAAAATTTGAAAAGAAAAGCTATAAAAATGTTTAAAAATTCTACTGTGAATGATGTGAGTAGAGAAATAGTCTGAAAAGGGCACCAATGTTTGTGACTCTTCTATTTCTTTGAACCTAAGATCAACATTATTCTGAGTCATAGTCTAGTTTTTTTTAAAAAGGCCTAATTTTATATACATAAGTATCTCCCTCCCTCTCAGCCACAAATACATGAAAATGACCGTTTTGTATATTACTTATTTCCCAATAAATAGAAAACGATTGTATAGATTGAATACCAAAATAAGATAATAAAAAGGATATGCAATAAATTAAAAAGGCAGCTCAAATAAAGGGCAGGCATGCAGTTAAAAAATACTAAGATTGTGGAGATGGGGTTACTTGCCTCCTGGTTGAGAAGGTGTCACACAAAGAATACCTGAAAACTTTGGAAAGAACCTTAGCTCCCATTCAATTCAAAGTTTCCTAGGCCTGTGACATTTCTAGAAATACCTCTTGATGGGGTGGGATTAACTTGATTAATAAAAATCATTTCTACTGAAAATCCACTTAAAATATAGAAGAGGTGATCCATGAAAACCCCAACTTTTATTCTTGAAAGACAGCTGGATAAACTGGCCAATCCCAGTATGTTGCAATTTCAAGATGGTATAAAAATGCTTCCAGGATATAGTCAGCATATTCACGTTCACATCAATTCCATTCACAGATGGATTTCAGCTTCCACCGGGTGCACTGCTTTAATCATTCATCCATCATTTGCCAACTTTGATTGTGAGGTACTAATAAGATGGATCAATTTCTTAAAAATTTGTTTTAAAGAATAAATGATGCTGTAATTCTGAACCTGATGATCTTTACTATTTGAACAAATCCACAGATTAAACTGAAGGTGAATTAAGACTTCAGTTTTAGTTATTTCCAACTTCTCTGTGAGGATGCATATTCCATTAAAGCTCAGGCTTGTAGCCATACTTTCCCTTTTGCAGAAAATCATCGTTTTACAGTTAAAAATGCAGCCAATCAGTGGCTGTAACAGACAAATTAGCCATAATTCACTTGCTCATATGCTAGAGCCATGGGATCTGGCTCTCATTCACACCAATGCCACTTCTTGGTAATGACCTCCACCTTTAGAGATCAAGGGAAGAACTTTAGTGAGCAGCAACCCATCCACTCAACGAGTTTGCCTTGTGCTTTATGCCTGACGTATTGTGCCTACCTCAGCAACCCCCAATGTAAAACTGCTTTTATTTTTTGAAAAAAAATTCCTTTTGCCCAACTTTTAAACTATTTTAGTAATGAATTCTCTAGTTCAAGCATTGGCTTTTGAATTTTTGCATCCCGGAAAACAATTCTGCAAAGAAAAGACATGGGGCCAGGTTCCATGCAAAATCATTTAAAAAAATCCAATTTGTTTTGATTCACTGATGGCTTCTTGAATTCTTTTTTGCCTTGTCCATGATTGTGTAAAGTTGCATTCCTTTTCATAAACCTGGACTCTCAGTACTGGGTAACTGCAAAGGTCTCTCCGTCTCAAGAATTTCCGTGAAGATCTCGATCCAAAAGGCTGATTAGAATAAAGGTGAAGGATAGACACTGCAACGGCGGCTCGGCCTGGAGAGATACTTTAGATTTACCCAGGTACAACACAAATTCAACTGTTATACACAGATGGATCTGGGTAAGTCAGATGTGTTTAGGGGCCCAGACTGAAATCTATCCCCTTCAGGATTATCTAGATGAGCTTAGGAACCTCGGGTGGGAAATAGAAGCTGAGACACTTGCAGGTGAGGAGATGCTGTTGTCCTCTGCAGGTTGCTGTCAATTTCTGGAACTTTACTGCTTTACTCACTGTTCAAGACTGTTGTCTTATGGTTATTTCTCTTAACTATATTATTTTTTTTTAATTTTGTTGTTTTTTTTTTTTCTCCCTTGGTGGCCTCCCGGGCTCCCTCTCCACTAGCTCACAGGGGAATGAGCAAGAATGGGAACTAGCCAGGGGGATGGGGGGTGGGGGGCGCGGGTAACAAGGTGGGGGAGGCCAGGGGGGAAAGCTGCCATTTCAATCCTCATCCACCTCCTCGCCTTAGGACTCCTCACCACCCCCCCCCCCAGCATGACACTTGTAAAGCTTATCCCTCTGCCGCTCCTAGATTTCTTTCATCTCATCCGCATACCGGCAGAAGGCGCCACCAAACTTGTCCCAGGCCTTGAAGGGCATGGTGATGGCATTGCGGTAGGACGGCTTCACCTCACTCACACAGTAGAAAAACTCCGTACTTGTTGCAGCCCACATCGAAGAAGAAATGTTTGGAGTCCACCGTAATAGAGGTGCCCTCCGGGAGTTCCCCGTACAGCCCCCCCCCCCCCCCCCCCCCCCCCCCCCCCCCCCCCCGCCACCGGCACCGACTCTTGGGCCTCCGGCCAGCTCGTGGTCTTCGCCTCCGTAGTCATCGAGGAGCTTGGCGAGCGTGTCGGAATTCGATGAGACCTTGCGCAGGCAGCACGATGGTCTGGCCGCTCTGGAGGCCGCCAGGCCCTGGGCCTGCGCCAAAGCCGCCGCCGCGGTTGATGGTCTGGCGGATGTGCAGGAAGGGGCCGCGCTGGTTCTCCTTGAGATCCAGGTAGTACTTGCAGTTCTCACGCACCAGGAACTCGCTCTTGAGGTGCGCCGGCCTGCCGCCCTCCTCAGCGCCCGCTGCCAGCTGCTCGGGGCTGCTGGGGCCCAGCTGCGCGTAGTGATCGATGAAGTCGCCCAGCGAGTCACGGAAATTGGCCGCCACCACAATCGACAGCGTGAGGCGGCTCTTGGAGACACCCGTGCCCACCTCTGCGATCTTCAGGAAACCGCCCTTGGCGTTCTGCTTCACATCCAGGTAGAAGCGCTTTTTCTGGATATCCATCCGCTTCGAGGCCAGCTCCTGCTTCTCCTGCTGGCCGCCACCGCTGCCGCCACCGCTGCCGCCACCGCCACCGCTGCCGCCACCACCGCCGCCGTGCTAGCTGCCGCTATTGCTGTCCACCATCTTCTTGGCTACTGCCTTGCCGCTGCCCACTGTGCTCGCGCCCCCGCCCTCCGCCCTGCGGCTCGCGCTCCCTGGCCCCCCAGCCTTGCCTGCCGGCTTCTCACGCGCTCCCACTGCTCATTGCCCAAGGAGAATTCTTGTGTGCTGGGCCAGTGGCTGTTACTGAGCTGGGGTACTGTACCCAAGTGGGCTTCCAGGTGCTCGCCAATGGTGACAAGGAGACTGTGGCCTGTCATCATAGGGCACCACCACCATTGGGTGACCACCTTCCAGGCTGCCTTTGCTGACCGTGATGACCGAAAGGCTGCCATACTTGCTGCCAGTGGTGAATAAGCCTATTTTATAGAGAGGAATTACTATTCTTAAGTGCGAAGACTGGCATTGGTTGAAGGTCACACGGCTGGAATGTATGGATTTGTACTCTGCTCATGCGACTTTAAATTGAGTCTCAGAATTGAGCACCATCCACTGCAGGGCTGGTTGGAGCAACAGCTGGTCGGGTTCCTCCCTCAGGATCTCTGACTCAGTGTGTGTCTGTAAAACCCACTCTTACCTTTCACCTTCTACCTTGGGTAGCCTACATCAGGGTCTTTGGTTGTGTGCCAGGCTGTGCCTGCTGCCTGCTGCCTGCTTGCAGGTTGGCCTGCTCTGCAGCCAGCAAAAGCTGAAAGTGTTTCATGTACCATGCACACCAGAGACTCTAATGCATCTATGCCAACATCCTGAGGGCCACTGCCCAGCAGAGAGCACAGCTGAGCCTCAGAGACCTAGAAAACCTCTCTTGGAATGCTGGCTCTGTTCCCTCTTCCTTTTTGTCACACTGTCAAAAAACCTATATGTGCTAGACCAAGGAGTGGGTGGCTAGGCCAGTCCCTAATGGGACTTTGTTGCTGTACATGAGCACTTCTACCTGCCACATCCTGGGCTTGCAACCCACTGGTATAAGTGCTAGATAATCAGGCCACCACTTCACACTTCAGGATAAAAGAAGCTCACCTGAGGTCTTGGTGCAAAGTCTACATGTTCAGGGCTTGTGTTACTAGCCACGTCCTCACTAGGGGATCAATAGTGTACTCTCTGGGGCTTCTTCCTCTCTGGGAATGACCAGGCCTTGCTTTATTCACAGGAGTGGCATCTTAGGCAGATCCAGGAGATGCGCAGCATGGATGTATGCCTGACTTTCATGTAGAGACTTAGATGACTGAGCCAGCCATGGATGGACAGGGAAATGCTTCTGCATCCAAGTTGCCTTGATGAATTCTTACTTAGAAGATGACCTGGCTCTAAGCAGATCTCAAGGGGAAAACAAGAGTAGATGGGCTGGGCCACATCTATAATTCTAGTACTTAGGTGGAAGAGACAGGTAGAGAGCAGCTGGAGGCCAGGATTTAACTTCATAGTGAGATTGTCTCAAAAGAAAGCCAATGACTGAGGAGGTAGACCAGTGGTTAAAGCAGGTTTCTACTGTGTGAAAGTGTCTGAGTTCAATTCCCAGCATTCTGAGGACAGCATAGACACAAGCTCTGTTTCCTGACCTCCTTTCAGAGGTAAAGGACCTAGCCACTTGATCAAGGTGCTTTACAATGAGAAAGACACCAATAGTACCTCAGTCTTGCACTGCCATTGAGCCTTTTTAATCTTTCTGTCCACTGATATGGACCAAGTCATGACTTCTGTTTCCCCACCACTATGCCAGGGGACCCTTCCCTGTCTGTTCCTTCTCAGAAGGAACACAAGCCATGCTTCTCAGGTAGAACCAGAGTATTTTTGGCAGTTCCTTGGACCTGTTAGTCAGGCCGTGGACCTCAAGGAATCTGCTGTTCAAATGTGTGCCCAGGACCAGCTCTGTCGGGACGATGGAGGACACCTAGTGGAGGAACTGCCTCAGTCGATGTGGATGTGTAGGGACTGACAAAGCCACAGCTGAGGACAGAGATGGGGCTAGGGTCGCAAGGCTCCTTCCCCATTTGCACTTATCTCTGGATTACACCCAGCCATGTCCTCTGCTGCTCTGATACTGGAGATCGCTAGCAATAGGGGATCACACTGTGCATCTGTGGATTCTGATCTATGCCAAAGCATAGCCATTGGGAGTTGGTAAGGATTGCTGAAGAATGTCCTCTGGAGTTGGGGGGGGGGGGCTTTCATGTGATGTGTGTTGGCACAGGCGAGGACAGTTCATAGGGAGTGCTGCCAAATCCCTCTTGAGGACTTCCTGCTTACCTGTGATCCTGCCCATGGTTACAGCTGGACTTGAGGTGGTTAGGTTGTGAGCTGACAGATCAGAGACCTTCTCTAAACAGAGCCCTGAGTTATCTGGAGGGACGACTTGGCCCTGTCTGATGGCCTGGTAGCTGCTACCCAGCTCTGGCTCTTTTGGCTTAGTGGGTGTGGAGGCCATGGTGCAGGTGAGGAAGGTCCTTTCCTTCTGGCAGCCCAAGGAGGAGATGTGGTTTGTCCCTACCTCTGGGCATTGCATTTTTGTCTTATAAGCTTAAATGTCTCTGGTCCTGGAGGAGCTCAGAGTCCAGAAGCAGAGAAATGACAAAGTAAATCCTGACAAACTTGCTTGTTACTAGTGGCAAAAGGTAGCCCAAGGTGTAGGCTGTCAGGCATTCTGGACCTCAGACATGCAATTATTCTAGTCCAATGCCATCAAGACCTGCCCTGCAGGCAGAACACTTATGTCATGGGAAGATATGGTGTAGTAAATGCCAGGTGGGTTTGCCATGGAGATGCTCTCCAGGGTCAGACTCTTGAGTGGGGGTGGGCAACTTCACCTACCCCTACCAAGTGCTGAAGGGCATTCTTTCCACTAGGAAATAGCATTTTGTCATTAGTGGGAAGGGAGTTTGGGGGACAGATTGCATAAGCAGGGTACAAGCAAGATAGCTGGTAGCGAGTGGTGAAAGCTGCACTGCAGAATGAGGAACAGGAGGATGTAAACAGTTTACAAGGAGCCTTGAGTAGGTTGAGGTTTAAGTGAGCTCAGTGGGCGAGACCAAAGGCAGAGAGATTAGTGTTCAAGGCTAAGACTGAAAGGGGTTTTGAGAATCGTGAGGGCCCTGAGGTTGAGGTAGCAGAGGTAGGATTGGGCTTGGCTGTATGGGGTTGTGGATGCAGGAGCATGAGGGTTGGGACATGAGGGAGTGGTGGCATTCTGGCCTGTGCACATGGCATGAGTGAAGAGGGAAGGTACAGGGAAAGGACGTCTGAGGGCTCACTGGAGTCTGGGGCTAGGCCCTTGTATTGGGCCACTGAACCAGATGTGCTCGTAGTCTCTGAGTGATGCCTACACCCTTGGGAAGCAGACACACAGAAGATGAGCCTTTTCCAGGTTGCACCTACATACATTCAGGCATTTGATCTGTGTAGAGATCTGTGGTCCCATTGTGTGTGGTCAGGTTGAATTGGCCCAGGTCACTAGACAGGAATATAGACATCCTTTGCCCATAGGTCAGCTCTGAGGACCAGCAGAGTGGCAGAAGCACAACTGGAAGCTCGGTCCATGGAAAATCCGCACTATCCTTATCCTCCTTTTCCAAAGCCTGAGGTATCAGACACAGCAGGACAAGGCACTGCTGTCAAGGTACATAGGATATGATCTCTCAGTGGTAGCTTTTGAGAGTGTGAAATTGAGTTAAGCTGGGCAGTAATCTTTATCGACAAGAATCAAGGTTTCATTTTAGACACAGTATAGGAGGCATTAGCTGGTGAGTTACTGCTCCCATCGCTCAGCTCCATGGAAGTTTGTACTGGCCAGCCCAGTACTGTGAGTCCCATACAGGCCCATCATCCTTCCCCCTCTGGGACAGGTGGGAGGCCTCATAGGGACAGACAGCAAAAGACAGGGTCCTTGCTGTCCCAGAGCCTTCACTTGGATTAGCTTGTCACTTGACACTGGGAGGCAATTCTGGCCTCACTGTCATCTCTCATCCCACATGCCCACAAGCATGCCATGCCAACCTACCATCAACAATACAAGTCTATGGGCTCTGTTGCTGTCAGGGAAGGTGCCAGGCCCATCTGCATCCACGGGGACACAAACAGCCCCAACAGCAGCCACCCCATTCCCCTCCCTCCCACCCTCATTCTCCTTACTGCCCACATGCCACCCCGGTCTTTTCAGACTTGTGCACAGGAGTTGACCCCGGCTGGCAAACATCAGCTGACCCTCCACCTGCCTCAGTGTGACCACTAGGCACCTGCGTTGGTCACTCACTTGGGTGAGTGTGTGTGCACACTTGTTCCCACACAACACACTAACACTGGGTCAGGCTTAGACACAGTCACACAGAGCTTTCTCTGCAATTACCACAATGCCCTAGGCTCCTTCCTTCCCCAGACATCCTTGAAAATGAGATCACTGAAAAGGGCCCTGTGCCAATGTAATCCTGGCCCTGTCTCCATGCCCACTATCCAACACTCCCCCAGTTTAGACACTCATCACAGGAGAAAGAAGCTTGATGCCCACATGTGAAATGAGGTATCACAAGAGCTGCCTCTACCCATCTGCATTTCACTTGGCATGCTTTGGCTGAATTCTGACATTTCCCCTCCTAGCCAGTCCCAGGCCCAATACTGCCTCTCAGCTCTGTTGCCAGGGGCCGAACACCTTCCTCACCTTTTGTAGGCTTTCACACGTGTATGTGTGTGTGTGTGTGTGTGTTTATCCCATGATCCTCCTCAGTTCCCCTTTCTAAAAGTGGTAGAGTTTTTCTGAGCTCCTGCCAGCAAGCCTCCAGGGAAATGGGTCTTACTTTGCCAAGACATTCTGCCCATACCTGGAGAGAAAATGGGATGATGGTGCTCATGATTATGGAGGACATGTACACCATATGGACAGTAACAAAGGGTACTTGTTGCAGATGCCCAGGGGGTATCCACAACCCTTTTGGCCCCATGGAGGCACGGTGCTCCAGCAAACAGGCCCTGTGAGTGACCAAGTGATCCTTGTCCTGCAAGGCTCTCACTGATTTGGTCAGCTGGAACACATCCAGGTCTCACCCAAGTGGACATGTAGGTCTTTGCAGAACCAGCTTTCACTCCTCTTCACCCCTTCACTGGCCTCTCTGTCATCTCTCCTCTTACAAGCCCCCAGGTGCACCCACTCACTCAAATTCCAGCTATCAACCCTGCAAGTCTGTGGGACTTGAAGCTGCCTGGGAAGGTGCCAGGCCCACAAACTACCATGTAACCACAAATAACCTCAACAGTTACCACACAGCATTTTCCATCCCCTCCCAACCAATGCTTCTTTCTGGCTTTATGCCACTCCCTGTCTTTTCAGACCTAGCAGTTATATAAACACATGCAAGGAAGGGCTGGCTGCATCTTCCTGTATGAGGCTCTCCCATGGAGTTCCTAGTCTCTGTCCTCCCATATCAGTGGAAACATCTGGAGGTGAGGCTGCAGGTGAAGGCGACTGGCTTGGTGCTGTTCCTTCCAAAGAAGGGATAGCCAGCCTTAGGTACAAACACACACACACACACACACACACACACACACACACACACACACACACACACACACACACACACACACAGGTGAAAGCCATTCAAGGGCAGAATACTGTCTGTTGTGTATGGCAGAGACACCAGAAGGAGAATGTGTGTGTGTGGAGGGAGGCAGCATAGTGGAAGGCCTGATGTGGATCCTTTGGGGACTGATCTCCTGAGCTCTGCCGGCACTGCTGTTAGCACTGGCTTGCACCATCTTCCAGCTCCACTGACACCAGAGCAACAGCCATCACCACAAATGCACTGACCACAAGCTTCTGCATGCAGGGAATCTTGCCTAAGGGCTCTTCAGACAGCTCCAGAACTAAGCCCCACCTTGCACCAGCCCCTGCCACACACCTGACTGCCCTCTTACTCATTAATTCTCTGCCTTCTTTCCCATATGACCTACTGTTTCCTTTCTTTCTACTGTTCTTATTGTTAATTTCAAGAAAAAACTGGTACACAATGACTTCTCTCTGGTGGAAAAAAGTTCCAATCCGTGGCCCCAAATCATGTTTGAGTTGGTGCAGCCCCTGGCACTGTCTACTAGGAAACACAATCCTTGAACAGTTACCCTTCAGAGGACGTCCCCACTCTTTGCCTCCTTGTTTTTGGCAGTCAAGAAGCCATCCACCTTCCTTATTCTGGATTCCTTACCTTTTTGCTGGTAGCCTGTTATCTGCCCATAATTGTAGGAGTAGTACCTCTGATTTAGGTCACAGGCCTCTGTGTCCCAACAGTAAATGGAACTCAGAACCGAACTCACAGGGCATCTTCCTAAGGTGGCAGGGAATTTTGGAGGACAGGAGTGCAAAGGAAAACACGGAGGGAAGGGCCTACTCCAGTTGTTGCCCAGTCCAATGCAAGGAGAACTACTCTGGAGGGTACATGTTGGGGAGACATCCTGGGGCCCAAAGTTCACATAAAGTGCTATCAGCAGTTCTGTCACACAGGGATTTATGAGGGGGAAAGAGGAAGGGAGAGCCTGTTTGTCTAAAGATATGGCCAGCCCATGTCTTATCTTCTGCTGATGACCTCACATGAACAGTTGGAACTAACACACACACAAGCCCCTACAAAACAACTAGCATGTGTGCAAACCAATGCACACAGTCTTCAGATAGCATTTCTGGCCAGCATCCTGGCAGGTAGGTTGGAAGAAGCTGCTGGCTAGCACTGAAGAGAATGTAGAATGTTGTAGACGGACCACTGGGAGAACTCTCCCTAGATGAATCTGTGCTAGCTTGGAGAACCCATCCAAGCTCTGAAGAAATAGGTCACTTGAATTAATAACAGCACCAATGCTGGGGTTTCCTGCCACAGGGACTTTTGCACAATTCATCAGGATATCTTGGCAAGACTACTTACTCCTAACAGCACTGGGAAGTCCAAGGGGTTAGAAGGCTCTAGAATGTCCTTGCAGGCAGCACCAATGTATATTTCCAGTCCATGGCTAGCAGGAAATAGTGTGTGAGGGAGGGGAACATTAGATTTTGGAAGGGAGGTGAGGGGGAAGCGGTTGGACAGTCCCAATCTCTGTCAGAGAGACTGCAAGAACCCTAGCAAAAACCTTCCTTTTACTCAACAAAACAGGTATGGATATTTCATTGTGGAAAGCACTGCATCTGGCTTAGACATTCACGTGTGAGCAGAAACAGAGCAAGGAACCTCTGGCACCACCAGACATAAACCTCTTGACCTCCCTGACTGAACCTGACTAACCTGACTGGTTCTGCTGTGGCATGAATTCTGCCAGCCATTGTTTTGCTCACCAATGGATGCCATCCTGCAATGTGCTCCTCATGGGCCTGCTTTCCTAGAGGAAGGTTCATCACATGCCATGTCTACCCTCTGCATTCTCAGTGAAAGACAGGTGGCTTCCTTCAGGGCACTGAAGCAAAGACAAGGTCTTTAATTAGAAAAAAGATAGAATTTCACAGGAATAAGAACAGGGGGATATTAAGAGTGACTTTAGTAAGGAGCCATAAATGTCTGTTCCACACCTATATATGCTCCACTCCCATACTGAGTTTTATCACAACATCTAACTCTGTCACATGCAATGTGACAGAGGCGTCCCAGGAAGGAAAGTCCTTCAGAGTATTACCTCCAATTAAACATAAAAAAACCAGAAGAAATGACATGTCTCAAGAGGTAGTCAGTGTCACCCTTCAGGACAAAACCTCCGTGACAGTTTCCTGGCCTTGAGTTTAAGCTGTACAACTGGCACTGAAATAATAATAGTAATAATTCTACAGAGATATGACAGATTTGTGGCCATTGGATAAGATGTCCACTCAAATCAGGTAATTGGGATAGTTAATATCTCTGAAAATATTTTTTGGTGGAGTCCTACTTTTCTTATCTTTGTGGCCAGGTGATCCTTGCTCTAAGTTTAGCAGTCCCATTACTATGTTGGTTTCCATTCTGTGGTTGCTGGTGGCAACTTCAGTCTGAAAGAATTACAGCCCTGCATGCCCCTGTGGAAAACATTGGAGACCATACGAAGCCTTTACCAGCTTGTTAGCATCAGACAAAGTGTTGGCACAATCATCATCTCATGCTGAACCAGACAGTCATGACGCAGAGAAGCCATGCTGCTGAAAGGAAAACCTCCCCTTCCTACTGCTTTAACTCATGCCAATGTGCACTTACTTTTCATAATGTCACCCATTCAATACTGCCATCCACATGCAATCACACTGTGCATGACTGTGAGGGACAGCACTGCAGGGACTGCTGATTTCACTGTATCTTGTTCCTTCGTTTTTCCTAGTACTACCCCAGCAAGGGGTAGGAAAACAACCACTGGGCCAAAGAGAAGCTGCACTTATAGGCTATTTTTCTAGAGTGGGTGTACCATTTGCACTCTGCTGCCATTAGATGAAATGTCTGAATCTCTCTGATCTTAACTAATATCACTATAACAAACATTGTTAGTGCAAAATTTTGTGAGGTCTGAGGTTACACCTCCAGTGTGCTTCAAATAGGTAATGGCATCCAAAACCCTGCCATGTGTTTGTCATCTATATTTGATGGTGGTCAAAGCTGACCGTACAAGTCTTTTGCTCACATTTCAGTTAGGTTGTATTTCTGTGTTCTGACCATGGAGTTGTGAGCCATGTTCCAGAACATTTTACCGGACTGCGCGAGGTGACAAAATCAGAAAAAGGTGAAGGTTGCTCAGAGTCTAAATTTTTCAAGGACAAAGCTGAGATTCAAACATGGGCAGTGCGTGCTTAGACACCATCGTGAGCAGTTGCTCACCACAATCATCACTGTGGGCACAGATGGACAGCCATTCAGAGGCACAGGTACCTCCTAGCATTATTAATTATGGGTACCTGTGACTGGTCTAGCTGATCTGAGGACAGCTAAGGAATACTTTAACTCACACACTAATGGGCTAATAAAAGTGACAATGTTTCATTATGCTACAAGGTACTTTATACTCTGGATTCAATACTTTGGACAAGGAGCACTAAATTGTGACTGTATCACTTTTTGGGAGGCAGCAGGGGAAGCAAGTGAACAATCTCTGAAATGTGAAAGGTCATGAGCTACCACCTCCTATCCACATCCTAAGGCCCCTTTGCTAGACAAGAATGCATCTCCTCCCTAAAAGCATCCCCAGAAGAATGGCCCAGTATGGACCTAAGGAGGTTCTGTAAGCATCCAAAGAAAACCAGGTTTCAAGTGACTCAGTGGCAACAATAGATTTGCCAACCAACTGCCACCATTAGGAGGTCAGAGTGAGTTTACTTTGTGGCTTGGGTAGTAGGAATTGGAGGCTGACTTGATGGGACTTCTGAAGAACCCTGCAGGGTTAAATAAAGTGGCCAAGCAGATTGACACGCCACAGTACCTGTGCCCACATCACTCAGTAGCTTATCACTAGGTGGTTCTACAGACTACCTGACAGTGCACAGAGGAAGGCTGCATAGCCAAGTGCTCAGGATACACTGACCAAAGGTTATTGCTGAGGAACAGAAATGAGCAGAACAGGCTCAGCTCCTCAGTAACCTGGACTCTCCCATTGGGTGAAGCACAAAAACTCTGAAGACATACAGGCCTGTGTTCAAGTCCTATTTCTAACACATTGGAGCAGATTAAGCCAGAGCTCAAGTTCTTCTGGTACAAAGCTGTGATAATATCCTTGTCTGTTAGGGAGAAGTCACATGTTGCTTGTTATACTCCAAGCTCAGTGGTAAAGGAAGCACATGTCCACAGACACAGATAGCTCTCATTCACTCATTGCCAATCTGGACACAGGTGACAATGCTGAACCCCAGAACCCAGACTGGTCATAAGAGGCCCTAATCCCTTCACCAACTTGGCAAAGTGAGACCTGTATTTCCAGCAAAGCAGAGGAACCACAAATTGCAGAGTCTCTGGAATTCCAGCACAAACTTCTTAATCCTGGTTCTTCACAATCTCTATAAGCGTAGTGCCCATCCCTCATGGTCACTATGTTGACTGAGTGTGGCTGAAGGCTCAGCCAATGCCAGAGGTAAAGGCAGCTTTCGGGGTATGCACAGGGTGCCTAGTGCCTGGGCCTCCAAACATTAGTGAGAACTAAGAGCAGAAATCCTGTGGTCAGGCCTCCTGAGCCCCATACAGAACAGCAGCTGAACAACTGCCTTATCTTCAGCCACAGAACCAGGGGGACTGTTATCAGACTCAGCCAAAACACACAGGCTCAGAGTTGCAAAAGAACAAAGTTTCTGAACACTATAATCAAATTCCACTCAGAAGTGAACCGGAGGGAGACACATTCATCTACAAATACTGATAGATGGTAACCTGCCTCTATAAAACCTTAAAAGAATCAAAAGATGGGGAAGATAAGGAGTAACAGCCTTCCATGATAACCCTATAAGGGAAATGCATGCAAATACATGCTCCTTCTCAATAACTTCCTACTGACACTCTGCAATCACTTTGCTTATCATGGAAAAAGTTACCTTGCTGCCTAGCCAGCCAAAGACCTTCTTATCCATCCACTAAGGCTCAGTCGTAGAGTGCTTAGAGTGCAGAAGGCACTGGGTCCAAGCCCCAGCATTTTTCACACACAGAAACACCACCACTATATTGTGACACATGATCCTGATCAAGGGCTGTCAAAAACCAGATCCACAATCTTACAAACAGCCATAAAGAAAACATTCTGTTTGTTCTGAGATAAGGACATTAATTGAATATTAATATGGCCTATCCCCTCTCCTGCTATTGAGAATGACTCAGGAAGTTTGCTGTTTCTAGGACACCAGCCCAAGCAGAAGCAGCACAAGCTTCATCAGCAGGTCCAACCTCTAGCTCCACAGAACCAAGAACATTATGCAAGACAGTTAATTCAGTCAACACTACTTCAGGATGTGTTTCATCGGTAACACAGGTCAAGCCATAGAGATCACAATGGCAGAAAACTCAACAACATCCACTTATGGCTGTTGGTAATGCTCTGGTAAAAGAACTGCTCTTACAAAAGACTTAATGGCCTTTGGATGAGGCTCCATCAATGCTTGATACAGGATGCATGGTGTACTTCCCCTCCCTTGTTCACCCACAGCTCAGTGTGTGTAGTGCAGTGACTACACAAAGACAGCTGGGAGCCTAGATTACACAGGCACCATACAAATTCTAAGGAAGAGACCTTTCAAGACCCACACCCACTGCATCTGGGACAGACACCAAGTCACTGAGTCAGCAAGCCCAGCAAGCAGCAGGCATTCAGCAAACTGGGTCTCAAAGAAGGAAAATGGTAACATCTGAAAGAGTGTGCCCCAAGACCACTGATATTCTATGGGACCAGAGTACAATGGGCAGTGGGCAACATTTGCCTTCCAAACATCAACTTCCTAAAATCTGCAGGATACTGTCTGCACCCCTCCCCTCTATGTTGAGGGATCACTGTGCTAAGATTTTGCTGCAAATCTTCTTGTAGCCCTGATTAAAACTGAAAAATACTGAAGAGGAAGAAGAGGAACAGCCAGCAGGTGGCATGTGAACTACAGGGGAGCCAAGAAAGAATAGCAGAGGCCTATTTACAATGACATGAACAAACAATGAAATGAGAAGGCAAAATCAACAGCTTATCAGGAGCAGGAGAAAAAGACACCCAATTGGCAGGAGTCAGGCAGCTGGCCCACACTGCCATAGAACCATAATCTGCTCCCAAAGGAAAACCCTTTGCAGCTGCCAGCACTGCCTGCCAGCCAGCCTGACACCATACTGTGCATTCTACCCTTCAGCCTCTAATCCATTTCACCCAAATTTCTGCTCAGATGCCCTTATAAGATCCCTAGGGCTGGGTGCTGGTGGCTCATACCTGTAATCCTAGCTACTTAGGAGGGTAAGATCTGAGGATCACAGTTCAAAGCCAGCCTGGGAAGGAAAGTCCGTGAGACACCTATCTCCAATTAGCTACTAGAAAACTAGAATTGGCACAGTGGCTCAAATGATAGATCACTCGCCTTGAGCTGAAGATTACAGGGACAGGCATAGGACCAGAGTTCAAGCCCCATGACCTACAATAATAAGTAAATAAATAAATAATTATATAAATAAATAAATAAGATTCCCTAGGAACATAGCTCTTTGGCCTTACCAGGTCTCCTAGCCCCATGAATGGGATACTGACCTGCCACCCAAGACCAGCACAGCCAACCCAGGACACTAGGGCCAAGAGCAATGTAATGAATCCAACTACTAAGAGCAAGGATCCTCATCCTGGATGCATGGCTAGTTCCACTTCAGTGTCTGACAGCTGCTGGGTACCTCATGCTCATTGGTCACCCTACTTGTCACAGAGTCCATGTGCACCAGGAGTCACACAGAGCAATGAGCCACAGCCATGTGAAGTCAGAACTTAAATGACCAGCACACAGAGTATAAAATAAAACCCACCTTGGAAAAACACACAGAATCAGGCAGGGGAGGTTCTGGGGACCTCACTTTAGACACCAGAGATGCCAGTGAATAGAGCTCATGGTGACTGCTTGCCCACAGAGAGTAAAACATTGGGTATGTCCACAGGACACACTGAGCTCATGTTTCCTCCCAGGGTGGTTGCATCAAATCTGGGTGCCCAGGAGTCCTGAGACAGGGCAGAGAAAAGGAGTGACAGGGACAAGCCTGATGCTGGAGCCTTCACTCCCCAACTTCTCCCTAAAGAAAAAGCATGAGCTATTGAATCTACACTTGTGACCCCGCAGAGGCTATACAACCATGCATATCATGCAGATCTCTGGTCCACGGGGATCTCTGGTCAGACAGCGATCTGTTACTTGTCACAGCAGTTAGTACAGAAAGTACCTCACTTTAAGCACACACTTTTCCTTTCTCTTGGTAGTGCATTCTGTTTCATACAGTAAAATGAAGAGCAACGCCAGGCTCTCTTACCAAATCACTTCTCATGCCATTCCATCCAACAGTATGTTGAAAGTGAAAAAAGCAATCTTTATCATTTTTTAAAGCAAACTGATGTTATTATGTCCAACATAACCAGCTAATTCTTTTTTGGGGGAGGGGTCCAGTCGTGGGGACTGAACTCTGGGCCTGGGCGCTGTCCCTCAGCTCTTCAGCTCAAGGCTAGCGCTCTACCACTTGAGCCACAGCGCCATTTCCAGCTTTTTTCTTTCTGCTTAAGTGGAGCTGAGAAATCGAACCCAGGGCCTCAGGCATGCAAGGCAAGAGCTCTACCACTGAGCCACCTTCCCAGCCCCAGGTAATTATTTAGTTTATTTTTTATAATTATCTTTAAGTAGTTGTACAAAGAAGTTCCCATTCTACAAAATAGTATATGAGTACAAAGTGTCTGACAACATTGTCACTCTCTTAACCCATCCCTTCTCTCACTTTTTTTATTTAATTGAGATTAGGTGATTACCTAAATTTCACATATTTACAGTATTGTGAAATAGTGATACTTAGAGTCATGATCACATTTTAACTTTCACAAGGCAAATTGTCATTATCATGGTTTATATAGTTTGTGAATTCTATGAGCTTTGACAATACAAGTTATTTTTTCCACATCTGGTGATGTTTAAATTTCTTTCTTTTTGCTTATTGTAGGATGTTTCCACTTATTCTGTTCCTCTTCCTGGCTTCCCTCTGTGTGTGTGTATATCTATCATATATATAGTCAAGAAAATGGAGTCATTTAGCAATGACATGACAAAATGGTTGGCTGTCCTTTGTTTCTTGAGTCCTGTTACTTTGCCATATCTTCTTGCATTTGGCTTTATCATCAACATATCAGGGAGACCATGTACCATTTCTCTCTTTGTTCTTGGCTTACTTTGCTCAAAATAATCTGCTCTAGTTCCATCCATTTCCCTGCAAATGTCATTATTTTGTCCTTTCTAATGACTGAATAATATTCCATTGTATATAAGTACCACAATTTTTGGGTGCACTTATCAGTAATGGGGAATCTGAGTTGTTTCCAAATCTTGGCTATTGTGAACAGTGCTGCAATAAACATGGAGGTGCATGTGTCTTTGTATACTGGTTCCTGTTGCTCAGGGTAGATGCCTAGGAGTGGTATAGCTGGGTTATAGGGGAGGTCTATATTTAGCTTTCTGAGGTACCTCCAGACTATTTTCCAAAGTGATTGTATTAGTATACATTCCAACCAGCAATGCAGTAGGGTTCCTTTTTCTTCCACATCCCCTCCAGCATTTGTCGTTGGCTGACATTAGGATGTGGACCATTCTGACTGGGGTAAGGCGGTGTCTCAGTGTTGTTTTTATTTGCATTTCCTTTACAGCCAGGGATGATGAACATTTCCTCATACCCAGCTAATTCTAAGAGCCAAGTGATATAAGAGAGCAAAGGAAAGGGTAACACTGTCCAAAAAGAAATGATTCCCTGATTTCTGTAAGTATAAACCCTCTGAACATCACCTTTATATACTTTTTTTTTTAAATTTTATTCATGGGGCTTGAAATCAGGGCCTGACCACTGTCCAGGAGCTTTGTTCCTGAATGCAAGTGGCTCTACAACTTTGAACCACTGTGCCCCTTCCAGTTTGCTGGTGGTTAGTTGAAGATAAGAGTCTCACAGACTTTCTTACCTGAGACGGCTTTGAAACATAATTCACTCTCAGCCCGCTGAGCAGCTAGGATGACAGGCATAGCCACTGTAATGCGGCTCAATTTTTAAAAGTCTTTAATACTTAAAACCAAGAAATGTACTCATTACTTGACTTAGGAAACAGTAACCTCTCTGTGTATCACCTTTGTCATAACAACAACAAATAATAATAAAATAAATTATTAAACCACTATCTCCACATGAGAAAGAGCCCGTGGCCTGACAAGCAATGGCAAGAAGGGTGGGTCTGAGCTCTCTTCACAGACCTGCCTGTCCACAGGTCGGTCTGTGCAGGGCTCTCCTCCTCACCGTGGTCAGGCAGCATTTACTCTATGGCTCTGAAGGAGCCTGATAATACAGAGTGATCCTCCACACCAGGTCCTCCAAGGAGTCAGGAATAAATGTGAGGCACCCCATGAGTGTCAAAGGTTAAAACGCAGTATTGGCAAAGCACTTGCTGTCCAGAAAAAAAAGAGGCTGAATGCTCAGAGCAAGCAGGGACACAAGAACCAGGAAGCCAACAAGCAGGTACTAGAGATGAAACTCTCCGGAGCCCTCAAGTGCCACTTACCACTTGTGATAGAAACATGGGTCATTTCCACCAGACTCCAGCCCCCAACCACTGGCTCAGACCAGAGCCAGTGAAGCACAGCCATCCCCCAAGACTTGCAAGTGTTATCACGGTACACACGCATACGGAGGTGAGACTAGATAGGCCCTAAGGTCCAAAAGAGTAATATTTCCAAAGGACTGAGTTGGATCTCAGACCCTTTCATTAGTTCTTGCAAGAGCTAATATAGATGACCGGCCTTTTTCCTCCTCCAGCTTCCTGTGAGGTGGGGTGATATCTCTGCCCACATGAGGCTCTTTCCAACCCCAGGAAGTCCCAACCATAGCTAAGGTGATTTCAGCAACAGGCTCTTTTTATCTCCAGAACTGTTAGCTAAAGCAACCTCTTCTTTAAGAAGTACCCAGCCTCTAATACCTTATCCTGTTAATGAGATACTAAGAGATCCTGAGGGTTACACAGTTTCCTCTCAATGGCCCAATGAGTCCCCATGGATGCCCTGAGTGAACATCTACCTGGTAGTGATATCACAGTGCCCGTGTGCTCCCTCAGTGACAGCTCCCATAGTTGAAGCTCCACCACAAATCCACAAAGGTCTTCTGGAGTCCTGAGAGAGGAAGAAGACTGAACACAGTCCCATGTACCCCTGGAAATGGACTTAATCCTGCACCCAAGATACAGGGCAAAAATCATACCAGCCACTGACTACTCAAGAGACCAGGACAAGTCACACATCGAGCTTTTACACCAGTAGGGTCAAAACACAGCCTCCACAAGCTACACACTGGTTCCAACCCAGTTCCTCAACTACACAAGGTTACTTTCATGAAGTCAGTTTATCCACCTGGAAAACCAAGAGACAGCACATAGCAAATAGTGTCACTTGCCCAAAAACATACCAGTCATGAGGCAGTACTGGGCAGAACTTAGCTCCTTCCTAGATTTAACAAAACATTCTGTGCAATAGCACAGGGAGGAATAGTACAAAGAAGCCTGTGAATGAGCTGCTCCATGAAAACCACTCACATCTTCCTCATTATTTCCATCCGGCTATGAGGAAACTGGGGCTTCAAGATATGTTTGGTGATGTAACATCCCCTCCATCCATGAATGTAAGCACACTCAGTGCAGACCTCACCTTCTGACTACTGCTGCCAGAAGACATGTACCCAGAGCATCATACATTGAAGAGTGGTGCGAGCGTCCCAGACACACCTGTGGGCTTGTGGCATGGTACTGGTGGGTGGCACACAAGTTTGAGGCTGAGGATGAATTCTGCTCGTCATCACCTGTCAAAGCAGTGAGCACAGAGCACACAAAAGGAATGTGCAGGCAGAGCTATGTAGTGTGAGCTGCCCACAGCCTCAGCCCTGTCCCTGTTAAGGCACCCATGGCAGCACTGACTGGGTGGAAGCAAGCTTTGCACTTGTCACTCTGCAAGGAGAGTCATAAATCACACTATAGGACTGCACTGAGGCCATCCTCCTAATCCTCCTACCTGCCTGTGGACTCTGCTGATGTCTTTAGGATGACAGCAAGCACCCCAGGATGATCTCAGGTAGGCAGTACTAGCATACAACTGAAAGACCATTCATTTTTCTAAGGAGCTCTAGGTTCCCATGGGCAGGGCCCTTGCCAGCACTGATACAAAGGAGCCACCCCAACCCACTGTCAGATTCATGCTGCTGTGGAGCCACTCTGGCCTCTTCTAATTCCTATGCGGAAGCACTAACTCTGTAGGAGGGTTTTTGAGGTGAGTAGGGTAGGTGTGAGGCCAGGAAGGTAATGTGCACTTTGGAAAGTTAATGCACTCACCACACACTTCTCAGGCCAGCACAAATCTGGACAGCAGAACACAAGGAAAAGGACATATAGAAAAGGAATAGGGGGTAAAGTTCAAGAAGCCCTGGTAGTCATAAATTAGGTTCAGCTCTGCCAAAGAGAGCACAACACTCAGCTTTCAGTGGTCCATCCTAAACACTGAGCTCTGCTGGAGAACAGGGGATTCCTTAGTTGCTGATAATCCTGGAAGATGAATACACAATCATAACCCAAACCACAATGCAAACCACAGACCTGGGTCCAGCATTCCTCCAAAAGGGAAGAAGAGGGTTTACTTTCTCAATGCCTACTGACCTGAGTGTGGGTAAAGCTACTCAGAGATGCTTACCCAGGACACTGCAGGGTTTAGACAGAGTAATACCAAGTGCCATTACAGACTACAAATATTAGCAGTGTCCACCTTGAAACCAGCACTTCACAAGTACAAAATAGAAGTAGTTGGGCTTCAAAACCCTTGAGCACAAACACAAATGACAAAAAAGCAAACACAAACACATATCATTATGAGGAAGGGCAAATGATTGGTATCGCATCTACCTTATACTGAGGACTGCTAAAATTCATCATCACCAAGCTATTCACAATATGAGGAGTTGAAAGAAAGTGAGACTAAGAGAAATGACTCCTACTTCAGAAATTTGTCTTATGGAATGCAGCTTCACACAGACGTCAGGGCACTGCAGCTTCCCAGGGTAGAACCTACTTGAAAATTTATGTCAGGGTCCCCTATCTTATTATGAACACACTATACTTTAAATTCTCCTCTGGGCCAGCTATGAGACCACAATGATTAATTCTCACCAATTAATGAGACTTGGTATATCTTAGCGATGGTAAATAATTCTGCAATAAACATAGTTGTGCTGGTAGCTTTAGTATGGTCTTGCTTTTGATCATTTTGGTAAATGCCCAAGAGTGGGATTGCTGGGTCATAGGGGAGCTCTATGTGGAGTCTTTTGAGGAACCTCCATACTACTTTCCAAAGTGGTTGAACAAGTTTACACTCTCACCAACAATGGAATAAGGTTCCCTTCTGTCTACATTCCCTCCAGCATCTTGCTTCTAGCTTCTAACTGGGGTGAGATGGTATCTCAATGTTGTGTTGATTTGCATTTCTTTTATGGCTAGTAAGGTTGAGCATTTCTTCATGTGTCTATTGGCCATCCTTCTTTGTTGTTGCTTTCTATGTCCCTCCCCCATGGTATAACCCCTGCTTTCACTGTATTTGATGTTGTTATAATTTGTGGAGGGGAAGGAAAAGAACAAAAATTTTTAATATGGATACAGGGGGATCCATTACAACAATGAGATGTACAAGATGTTATGTCGAAAAACAAACTTTACAACTTTGACTGGGGATGGTGGTGGTGGTGGTGGTGGTGATGGTGTGGATAGGGGCCGGTGGGAGGAGAAAGAAAGGGATGGGAAGGGAACACAAAGGAGGAAGCAACAATGCTTGATAAGAAATGTACTCATTATCTTGCCCATGTAATTGTAACCCCTCTGTATGGTATTCTCACAATAAAAAATAACACTTGGCAGCTCTGACCAAGGAAACACAACTTGCAAAGCCAGCCCATTGAAAATTACGAAGGATTCCTGAAAAATAATGAAATGATGGTAGAGAGTGCATTGTCAGGAACTGGAAGGTTTATGGTTAAAATGACAATTATCCCCAAACTGACCTATAAATTGAATATAATTCCAGTAAACATCACAAGGCATTTTGTAGATATCAATGACCTATTTCTAAAATATATTTTAAAAAGCAAAGGAATCTTTAACAGCAGGACAATCTTAAAAACATATTTAGGACACTGTCACTACTACCATTTTTAAAGTCAATGTAGTGTTAGGGGATGTGTCTCAAGTGGTAATATGCTTGCCTAACAGGACGGGGATAAGTTAAAACCCCAGTTACACACACACACACACACACACACACACACACACACACACACACACACACACACACACACAATTGCATCTCTACCAGTTAGCACCAAAAGAATATGGAAGACTAGCTCAAAGCTAGATATTTAAAAACAGAAAAAGAAACAGACCAATATGTATACAGCAGATTTATTTGACAAAAGCGACAAACATATTTAAGCTATTCAAAGGATTGAACTTTTCAAGAATACTAACACAACAAATTTGGGGGGACAAGATGGACCTTCATCCTACCCTCATGAAACAGGTATGATGGATCATAAATCTGTACATAAGAAGTAAAATTACGAAGCTTCAGAAAGAAAATACACTTGCAACCTCAAAAATAATTGTTTCTCTTTTTGCCGTAATAAGGTTAGAAATCACACTTTCTAATCAGGTACTCTTCAACTGGTGGCACCCTTCCTGTCCAAACAGACGCTTGTTTTGTTCTCCTTCTGACATCATGTCTCTTCTGGTCCAAGATAAAAGCCACCGGGAAAATAGAAAGTCCTCCCTATCCCCAGTATGCATAAAAATCATATTCCAGGGACCAGTTAGGTCCCATGAACATCCCTGCAACAGTTGTGATCCATAACCCAGACCTTCTCCACATCCGACTCCAACAGGGTAAATTCCTTCTAAATCTACAGGGGACCACCATTCTTAATTATACTCAATTCCAATATGCCAATCATTGACATAAAATGAACTATTGCTTTCATATAGACCACATATATTCTCCTATATGCTTTAAAACATCTGTAGTTTACATATACCAAACATTATTTTGTAAGGGATCATAACAACAACCACAAAAAAAGGTCTGTACATATCAGCACAGTTCCAAGCAACTTTTTGGAATAACTCTGAATTGCATTCTTTGGACCCAGAGATACAGAACTTAATAAGACAAAAGAACAATCGTATGAAATTAAAAGTTCCATTTATAATTTGATGGTGTTAATTCAGCCCAGTAATAAGTAATAAGTCAGGTGTAGGATTATAATGAAATAATAGGCCCTAGCTAGCATATGAAGCCCTGGATTCAAGAAGGAACATAAGAAAAAAGGAAGGCAAGGCCAGACAAGGGCAAGGGCATGGGCAAGGACAAGGGCAAGGTCAATGCCAAGGCAAATACAAGGACAAGGTAAGGACAAGAGCAAGGACAAGGGCACGGGCAAGGATAAGGGCAAGGGCAAGGCAAGGGCAAGGGCAAGAACAGGGACAGGGACAAGGACAAGGGCCAGGACAAGGACAAGGACAATGGCAAGGGCAAGGAGAGTGCAAGGACAAGGACAAGGGCAAGGGCAAGGACAAGGACAAGGACAAAGACAAGAACAAGGACAAGGACAGGGACAAGGAGAAGGACAAGTGCAAGGACAAGGACAGGGACAAGGACAAGTATAAGGGCAAGGACAAGGGCAAAGACAAGGATAAAGGCAAGCATGGGCGAGGACTAGGTCAAGCACAAGGGGAAACAAGGGCAAGGATATGGACAGCGACAAGGATAGGGACAAGGACAAGGGCAAAGACAAGGACAGGGACAAGGACAAAGACAACGGCAAGGGCAAGGACAAGGGCAAGGACAAAGACAAGAACAAGGACAAGTACAGGGACAAGGAGAAGGACGAGGGCAAGGACAAGGACAGGGACAAGGACAAGTATAAGGGCAAGGACAAGGACAAGGGCAAGGACAAGGATAAGGGCAAGCATGGGCGAGGACTAGGGCAAGCACAAGGGAAAACAAGGGCAAGGACATGGACAGCGACAAGGACAGGGACAGGGACAAGGACAAGGGCAAAGACAAGGACAGGGACAAGGACAAAGACAAGGGCAAGGGCAAGGACAAGGACAAGGGCAAGGACAAGAACAAGACTCAGAGTTTGGAGTGCCTATATACCAAGAGTAATGCCCTGGGTTCAAACCCCAGTACTGCCAAAAAATAAATTTAAAATAAGTGATCGGGGCACCCCATAATCCAATCCCTAGGGAAAATGAGTGGCTGAAGGCCAGCTGGCCAATTTTCACAGAATCCCGGGCCAAGTGGCTATGATGCAGACCAGGTTTCTGGGCAGCCCAGGGCAAGGATTCAGTTGGGCTGACCTCAGGCTAGCCCAGTGCACTTTGATATCATTGAGTCCTCCTCTCCCCCGCCTGCCCTCTACCATTTTCCCCACCCCCCTGCCCTCTCTCTCTGGCCTATCTGTCCCCCTCCAGCCCCCTGCCATCCTCCACGACCCCTCATGTCCTCGTCCTCTTCACGTCCCATCTCCCCATCCCCCACTTGTCCCCTTCCTGTCCCCCCATTCCCCTCTGCCTCCCTACCTTTCCACCTACACTCCCCCTCGTCTCCCCTCCTGTCCCCCTCCTGTCCCCTCCTCATCCCCTCCTGTCCCCCTACAGTCCCCCTAGCGTCCCACCTGCTCCCCTCCCCTTCCTTCATCCCCCTCCCTGGCAACCCCTGACCCTTCCTCCCTTGGCCGTCCCATCCACCCTGCTCCATCAAAGGTCGCTGTGGATCTCTGGCCTTGCTGCCAGCTTGCTGGCCAGCTGAGGTCTGGAGGGAGCAGGACTTGAACAGAAGGAAGCACCCGGTGCTGGCCACCCTGGCTTGATCCAGAGACCCTGGGGCGCCCCCAGACGGGACTCGAAGTGTTAGAGTGTTAGAAGCAGACTGGGTCCAGAAACAAGTCAGAACCAGGGCCAATGTCGGACTAGGGGCTGAGTCTGTCCGGGATCTCAGAGCAGCCTAGGACCAAGGGCTGGGATCCAGACCCGGATCAGGCCAGGGACCGCCTGGGGCGGTCCTTGGGCTGGCCCCTGGCACCTCCTGGCAGGGCTCACCATGGCTGCTCCAGGGCTGACGCCTCCCTCCCTGGCCTCTCTGGGCACCGCCCCTCCTGTCAAAGCTCACCTCTGAGGCCACTCCTGGCTTGGCACCTCTGGAAAGAGCTCACCTCCGTGGCTGCTCCCAGCTGGGGGCCCTCATACTCATGGCTCCCTGCAGCCCTCACCTCAGAGGCCAATCCCTGGCCGGGATCCCGGCTCCCAGCTCTGGGCAGTGCTCACCTCAGCAGCCACTCTGGGCTCCAGGATTCTGGCTGGGCTCACCTCAGTACATGCGGATACCCCGGGGCCCCATCCACGGGTCTCAGGATTCACTCTTGTGCCCCAGACTCAAACAAATGGCCAGAAAGATGGATTCTCTGTTCTACAGTAGTATGGCAAAGCCTCTCCAGCCACCAGATGAACGAGGTCTGCCAGGGTGGGCCCATGAACCTAAGACAAACCCTGGGCCCTGAGGCCCTGCCTTGGGTGCTCCCGCCAGATGCTCTGGGGAGGCAAGGAGAAAGGATGGGCAGAGGGTGGCCAGGGCCCGGGGCTGGTAGGAGGTAGGAGCCACCTGGGTCCTGGGGACCAGAGCAGGTTGGAGGGTTTGAAGGATGTGAACAGTCACCCGCCAAGGGGCCATTAGGCCGCTTCCGGTTTCTTTGACTGTGGTGGACAATGTTCTACCGACATGGGTGTGTCTACCCCTGCCTTCACCTGTTGGCATGCACTGGGATCTAGTGGTGCACACCATCTCCCCACACTGCCACTCTGCAAACTTTAGGGACATGCTAAGCACATCACTTCTTAGAACATAGCACAATCAGCCCTGTTTGTTTTTGTCACTTTAATAACTAGTGATTTTGATGCACAGTTCCCTAATTACTGGTAAGGGGCATCTTCTCCCTGTACCTCTCATGATATCCACAGGGCCTTTTGTGACCTGTCAGAAGCATTTTGCCCAATTTTTATCATGTTAGTTATTGTTACTTTCAAATAGTTTTAGAGAAGAGTTTTGACTTAACAAGTCCATTTATTTGCACAGCACATCTTGTATAATCATTTCCCTTCCTCCACCTATCCCAGTTGGGATAGGTATGAGTATATTGAGATTCCATGGCATAACCCGATCAAAAAGCTAACAGTTGAATAAAAGTGAGTATCTGGAAACTGAAATTTGTCTTGACTAGAGGATGTGGTTGCTAATTGGAGGGGAAGTGAATGGAGATAAGAATGGTGGGAAAATGTACACATCAGCCTTGCCTCCATTTTCAGCTTCATAGGGATCCACTGCCCAGTCCTCTGTGTGTCATCTGGGCCTCAGATGGAAACAAAATGGACCATCATGTATTTCAGAAGAGATGTATGCATAATGGGTAGGAAGAGCTAGATAAAACATTTCTTAGTATCTTCTGACCTCCATGCTCCATGTTTTGTACACTTTTCCTTTACCCAGGAAATTTCTGGCACCTAGGTGTGTTTTTCTCTGCTGAGCACCAAAGCATCCCTTCAGGAAAAGATTTGCTAAAATTCTTTCCACTTTGGTGTGACTGGCTTCTGCTACCTCTGAAGACAGTACTCCAAGATGAGTCCTAACTTGTACCAAAAGTTTTCTTCTGGAGAGACATTTCTAAACTCGAAATTGAATTGGAGATGATCTTTAAGGGACAGGAAATACTTTCTTTTTGAATCTTCCTAGTATCCAGATTATCAGTGATCAGTGAAAGCCAAAAAACGCATTTTCTTAAGAGTATAGGGTTTGATGCATCATAGGTCCAAGTAAATATAGTGACGACTTTTTCCACACATAAGTAAGATACCAAAAGAAAGATAAAGCTCATAAGCATATATGACATTATCTTTAAAATGTGATACCTAGGCAGTACTCAGAGGCAAATTTATAGTTCTGAGTTCCTACATCAACAAATTGGAGAGATCTGAAACCAACAATTTAATGAGACATCTGAACCTCCTTGAAAAAGAGCAGCAACATAAACCACAATCCAGTAGACGGAAAGACATAATTAAAATTAAATCAGAATTAAATGAATTAGAATCCAAAAAAACTATAGAAAGAATCAACAAAACACAGAGTTGGTTCTTCAAAAAAATTAACAAAATTGACAGACCCTTAGCAAATCTTATCAGAAAAAGAAGAGAACATACCCAAATAAATAAACTCAAAGATGAGAATGGAAACATCCCCACGGGAACAACCAAGATTCAGAACATTATAAGGGAATACTTCTCAAAACTTTATGATAATAAATTTGAGAACTTGACAGAAATGGACCTTTTCCTAGCAAATATTGACATGCCAAAACTAAACCAAGAAGAGTTAAACCAGCTTAGCAGGCCCATATCAAGCACTGAAATAGAAAAAGCAAGGAGAGACTTCCAAGCTAAGAAAAGTCGAGGACGAGATGGTTTTACAGAGGAACTCTACAAGGCCTTCAAAGCAGAGCTCACACTAATACTCCTCCAACTCTTCAATGATATTAAAAGAGAAAGTTCATTACCAAACACATTCTATGAAGCCATCATAACCCTCATCCCAAAACCAGGCAGGGATTCATTAAAGAAAAAGAACTATAGACCCATTTCTTTGATGAACATTGATGCAAAACTTCTCAACAAAATTTTGGCCAATTGACTTCAACAATTCATCCAAAAAAATCATACACCACGATCAAACAGGATTCATTTCAGGGATGCAAAGCTGGTTCAATATACGCAAATCAATTAATATTATTCATCACATCAACAGGAGCAAGGATAAGAACCACATGGTTATCTCAATAGATGCAGAAAAAGCATTCGACAAGATCCAACACCCGTTTATAATGAAGGTTTTGCAAAAATTAGGAATCCTTGGAACATTGCTCAATACAATAAAGGCTGAATATGACAAACCTACAACCAGCATTATACTTAATGGTGAAAAACTAAAGCCATTTCCTCTTAACTCAGGAAAAAGACAAGGCTGTCTACTCTCTCCACTTCTCTTCAATCTAGTATTAGAATGCCTAGCTACAGCAATAAGACAAGATGCAAACATAAAGGGGAACCAAATAGGGAAAGAAGAAATAAACTTTTCCATTCTTTGCAGATGACATGATCTTGTATTTAAACAATCCCATAGACTCGACTCCCAAATTACTCAAGCTGATTCAAAACTTTGGCAAAGTAGCAGGGTATAAAATTAACTCCCCCAAAATCAATGGCTTTTCTGTATGCCAACAATGAGAAAAGAATGGCTGAAATTAGGAAGTAACTCCATTTGTAATAGCCCCTCAAAAAATAAAATACCTAGGAATTAATTTAACCAAAGAAGTGAAGGACCTCTATGCTGAAAACTTTAAAATCTTGAAAAAGGAAATCAAAACAGAACTTAGAAAATGGCAAAACCTCCCATGCTCATGGATTGGCATGATTAACATCGTGAAAATGGCAATACTTCCCAAGGCTATCTACAAATTCAATGTGATACCTATCAAAATTCCAACCTCATTCTTCAAGGAAATAGAAGAGGCAATCCAAAAATTCATATGGAACATTAAAAGACCCCGAGTAGCAAAAATGCTCCTCAATGGAAAGAACACTGTTGGTGGAATATCAATACCAAATTTCAAACTCTACTATAAAGCAATAGTAATCAAAAGAGCTTTGTACTGGCATAAGAACAGACCTCAGGACCAATGGAATAGAATTGAAAACCCTGAAATGAACCTACGGACCTATAGCCAAGTAATCTTCGATAAGGGAGCTAAAATAATAGAATGGAAGAAAGACAGCCTCTTCAGTAAATGGTGCTGGAAAAATTGGTTAAGTACTTGTAGAAAACTAAAACTAGATCCTTATATATCACCCTGCACCAGAATCAACTGCAAATGGTTCAAAGTCCTCGGAGTCAAAGCAGACACTCTGAAAATATTACAGGACGGAATAGGAGAAACCCTAGGCCTCCTTGGCTCAAGCGGAAATTTTCTTAATATAGACCCAGAAACACAACAAATCAAAGAAAGTTTGGACAAATGGGATTGCATGAAGTTGCAGAGCTTCTGCATGACAAAGGACATAGCTAGCAAGATCAATAGAAAGCCCACAGATTGGGAGAAGATCTTCACTAGCCATACAATGGACAAGGGTCTCATATCAAAAATATACTTGGAACTCAAAAAATTAAATCCCCCAACAACAAATTCTCAAAGAAACAACTGCCCAATAAATAAGTGGGCTAAAGTCTTGAAGAGAAACTTCTCTGAAGAAGAAATAAGTATGGCCAATAGACACATGAGGAAATGCTCAACCTCCCTAGCCATAAAAGAAATGCAAATCAAAACAACATTGAGATACCACCTCACCCATGTTAGAATGTCTATAATTAAGAATTCTAACAACAACAGATGTTGGAGGGGATGTAGACAGAAGGGATCCTTACTTCATTGTTGGTGGGAGTGTAAACTTGGTCAACCATTTGGAAAGCAGGATGGAGGTCCCTGAAAAGACTTCACATAGAGCTCCCCTATGACCCAGCAATCCCACTTTTGGGAATTTACCCAAATGTTTACAAACAAGACCACACTAAAGCTTCCAGCACAACTATGTTTATTGCAGCATTATTTACCATAGCTAAGATAGGGAACCAACCCAGATACCCCTCAGTAGATGAATGGATCAAGAAAATGTGATATATATACACTATGGAATTCTATGCCTCCATCAGAAAGAATGACATTTCCCCATTTGTTAGGAAATGGAAAGGCTTGGAAAAAATTATATTAAGTGAAGTAAGCCAAGCCTAAAGGAACATAGGTCCCATGGTTTCCCTTATTTGCAATATCTACTATATGTATGAGTCAAGCAGGAAAGGTCAGATAATGTGATGTTAGGAAAATGAAACCTTAGATATGTATTTAAATGTTTTTTTTTCTTTCATGCATTTGTTTCTAACTCATTTATAAGATTATTTCTTTGTACCTTTGTATGTCCCTCCCCAACATTATAACCCCTGCTTTCACTATATTTGATGTTGGTATAATTTGTGAAGGAGATGGGGTGGACCTAATGCAACTATCAGAAGTACAAGTTGTCATGTCAAAAACAAACTTTACAAGTTTGGTGCGGGGGGGGGGGAGGGATTGGGAGGGGGGGCGAGGGGGAACCTGGAAAGGCATGTGAAGGGTAAATAAAGGAGGAGACTGCAATGCTTCATAAGAAATGTACTCCTTGTCTTGCCCATGTAATTGTAACCCCTCTGTACAGTATGTTCACAAAAAAAATAACAATTAAAATTTAAAAAATAAAACAAAATGTGATACCTGATGTAGTGCCATATATCTGTATGACTCAGCACTATAGCAATTAAGGTAGGAGAAATGAAAGTTTAAGGCTAGCCTGAGCTGCATAGTAAGACCTCAAATTCAAACAAACAGCCCTTTTAGAAAATTAAGAGGGTTTTAGTTAAAGGGCACACTGTGTATTTGTGATAGAATCACAGGAAAATACCTATGAAAAAGCTAAGAAGAGGCTGAGTAAACATGGAGGCCAAAAAAGGAGTGAGCAATGTAGAGACACTGATGTGCTTGTTGTGATCATATTTTGAATCGATTACCTTCCATTAGGACTTCCTGCAATGATGGAAGTGTTTTCAGGTTCAGATTCCAGGATGGCCATCCTCAGCCACACTTGGCCTACTGGGCACAGAAAATCTGGCTAGTGTGACTAAGCAAGTGGATGTTAATCTTGAGGGATGTGAACTTATTTAGCTACCCAGAACTAGTAGTTTACACATTGTAAACTGTAGTTATAAAAACCATTGCTTTTGCCAACTGCAATTCTAAAAATATTTTTTTAATAAACACTCTTGATAGGGAAATGATAGAACTACCAATATTTCACAGCTTTCAAGATGCAAACAGCTTATTTATTGAAAAGATGATTTCTTTTTTTTTCTTTTTTTGTGAAAATATTGTACAGAGGGGTTACAATTACATGGACAAGATAATGACTACATTTCTTATCAAGCATTGTAGCCTCCTCCTTTGTTTCCCCTTCCCATCCCATCCTCTCCCTGCAACCAACCCTCCTGCCCCAGCAAAGTTGTAAAGTTCGTTTTCAACAAAACGACTTGTATGTCTCATTGTTGCAATGGGTCCACCTGTATCCCCATTTAAACGATTTGTTTTTTCCATTCCCCGCCACAAATTATAACATCATCAAGTACAGTGAAAGCATGGGTTATACCGTTTGAGAGGAACATACAAAGCAACAAAAAAATAATCTTATAAATGTGTTAGAAACAATCGCATGTAAGTAAAAACATTTGGATAGATATCTTAGGGTTCATTTCCCTAACATCAACTTATCTGAACTTTTCTATTTGACTCAGACATATACTAGTTATTGCAAATAAGGGAAACCATGGGACCTATGTTTCTTTTGTCCTGGCTTACTTCACTTAATATAATTTTTCCAAGTCTTTCCATTTCCTAAAAAATGGGGCAATGTCATTCTTTCTGATGGAGGCATAGAATTCCATTGTGTATATATATACCATATTTTCTTGATCCATTCATCTACTGATGGGCATCTGGGTTGGTTTCATATCTTAGCTATGGTAAATAAGGCTGCAATAAACCAAGTCGTGCTGGTAGCTTTAGTGTGGTCATGTTTGTGAACATTTGGGTAAATGCCCAAAAGTGGGATTGCTGGGTCATAGGGGAGCTATATGTGGAGTCTTTTGAGGAACCTCCATCCTGCTTTCCAAAGTGGTTGAACAAGTTCACACTCCCACCAACCACTTCTGTCCACATCCCCTCCAACATCTGTTGTTATTAGAGTTCTTGATTATAGCCGTTCTAACTAGGTTGAGCTGGTATCTCAATGTTGTTTTGATTTGCATTACTTTTATGGCTAGAGAGATTGACCATTTCTTCATGTGTCTATTGGCCATCCTTCTTTCATCTTCAGAGAAGTTTCTCTTTAAGTCTTTAGCCCACTTATTTATTGGGCAGTTGTTTCTTTGAAGATTTGTTGTTGGCGGATTTAATTTTTTGAGTTCCAGGTATATTTTAGATATGAGACTCTTGTCTGTTGTATGGCTAGTGAAGATCTTCTCCCAATCCGTGGGCTTTCTATTGATCTTGCTAGCTATGTCCTTTGCCATGCTGAAAACATGATTTCTGACTGACTCATCTCCTGCTCCAACCCATTACCCAGTTTTCATAGCCTTGGTGTCTTTCACTGGTTTCTAGAATGACCCTTCAATACTGGATTTTGGAACAAAGTGGCTGAACTTAACTCTCCAGGAGATAGTTTTCTGCCTGCTCAATGAGAGGACAAAGCAGTGGCATCAAGGCACCCATGTTATTAATGAGCTGCTTTTCCAGGGGTGACAACTCTGTCTGTGAGTGGTGTTGACTCTTAGGAGCATTATTTGACCTTGCATGAAGATCTATTTCCAAACATGCAAGAGATGTGGTTTTCTTCAGTATGCTTGGACTCATACCATTGCTTAGAGAAAAAGAAAATACAAGCTGTTAGGTGTCAGAATGCCACACAGGGCAAATAAAGGGTGAATGTATAAAAGGTGTCTTAGAGTGACAAAATCCTGAAGAGGAGAAAAAAGTGTAACAAAAGTTCCGATCTTATCACCCCATTGTTTCCTAGACCAGTGTGATCCTGTCAATCCTTCTTCGAAGTTGGTGAGGGCACAAGAGGGCTTACTGATCTCATAGTAGCTAAACTTGACTATATATGACACACTTGTAATACTGAATATCAACAGGGAAGTCATCAGGCATAAAATTCTGTCTTTAGGGAAGGTAACATTGATGGATTCCACCCACACTTGAAGATAATCTATCAGAATGAAGTTGTCATCCTTGATCTGCATGGGTTTGTTAGAGCTAGGGGAAATCTCTTTCAGGTCATCTGTAACTGATGACGAAGGATCACAGATTGGGGGGGCTCACTATGGACTTGTACAGAATGATGTCATTGTTCAAATCTGGGTACATACTCATCCTGAAAGAATTTGGCTGCATGGAATGTAACTCTTACACAGAGACTCACAACTAGAAAGTGATTCCTACTCGGAGCTTGTGGTCCTTTCTGTAGAAAAATTTGTACCTTCTCAATATCAAAATAAAACCTGAACAGACAACTCTTGGGCTCTCTCATTCCGTGTTTCAGCTCTTTGTCAAGAGCCGTGCCTTTGGCTGCGTGGTGCTTCAGTCTTAGGGCTGCAGACAGAAGGGACACTGTGGGAAGGTCCTGGGGAGAGCGGTGGACATTCGGTGTACTTTCTGATTATGCATGAGAATGGACGAAAAATGCTTTGAAGTTCTTTATACTGTAACCAGACCCTTTACCTCATTCCTGTTTGGTTGTTGCCATACACTACAAATGATCAGGAAAATGCCTGCCAAATGAGATGACACAGATGAGTGTACCATACTCCATCGTGGCACGTGCCTTCAAGTGTCCATTTTTATGTTTGACAATAGTCACACTGCCTGTTTTTACCCCTCACCCCCCCCTCCCACCCGCCTTGTTTCCTGCTAGCTGTGGGGCTTAAACCCAGGGCCTGGGAACTGTCCCTGAGCTTTTCTGCTCCAGGTGAGCACTCTACCTTTTGATCCACAGTGCCACTGGAGATTTTCTGGAGCTTCATGAGAGGCGGGAGGTATCATGGCTACTGCGTGGCAGCAGCAGCGGTTGGAGGGGAGCGGCCTGAGCCTGGTCCAACCCTCCAACAGCCGGGCCATTGGGGAGGAGCCCTCGAGCATCCTGGGATCCCTGGAGCACCCCTGGAGCATCCTGGAGACCCCTGGAGTATTTCGGGGAGGACTGGGACTGTCGTGCAGGGATGGGCACCTTTACTGCTGCCTCTTTTGGCCTCCACACCCTCAGAACTTGGAAGCCCGCTGGCCTCTGTGCCCATGAATCCTGGATGTAGCCTAGCCTCAGCACAGAGCTAGTCTGTCCTGGATGCCTTCACCCTGGGCCCCAAGGCCATTCAGAAAGGGGTCAGGCTGTCCTGCTTGTCCCGAGGCCTCATCTGAGCCTTGTCTAGGTCTTTACACTGGCCATTCAGGCCACAGACCCTGGTCCTGCACTGCCCTGGGACCCAGCCACAGATGGCCCGGCCCCTCTGCCTGGTGGACCCCGAGACTGTCATAACCCATAGGCCCTGATAGTCAGCAGGGGCCTGATAGTTAGCGCAACCCCTGGTCAAGCCTGCAGTAAGGGGCAGGCATCAAGAGGCAAGCATCACTGATCTACAGACTGGGGCCTCGCAGACTGATCTTCGCACACCCGCGCTCGGCACACCTGGCCACTGGACAGAGCTGGACATTGAGGTTCTGACGTCACTGCCCCACCTGGTGCTGCAGGAGGGACATGCAGCTGAAAGGTGCATGTCAGGCCGCCAAAAGAGGGTGTGGAGGCTCACATGGCGAGCTGCCTATTGGGATTGGACAGGGGGCAGCTTGGGGGATGAGCATGAATGGTGGCTTGAAACCATTATTGGGGGAAGGCAGCAGCCTATTTGGGTATATATAGGCTGAGTGCTCTGAGGTCATGGGAACTTAGGGGGTAAACAGTCCATAGGGAGGAGACCAGGAGTTCTGGGGGAGGGGAGTCCAGTGCAGACAGAGACTTGAGGATATCAGGAGTACTGAGGAGAGCAGTCCGGAGCAGATTGGGAGTCCCAAGGGGAGGAGTCTGGAGCAGACCTGGAGTCCTGAGGGGAGGAGTGTAAAGGAAAACCCTGAGTTTTGAAGGGAGTAGAGGAGGGAGTAGGGGAAAGCTTGTTGCAACACAGCAGGGCGGGCCTGTGGAGGCCATTTGGGGCCTCCTCTGGAGGTCATTTGGGACCTCCTCTGGAGCTCATTCGGGGCCTCCTCTGAAGGTCATTTAGTGCCTTTTCTGGAGGCCATGTGGGACCTCACTCTAGAGAGGCTTGTGGAGAGGAACCTCCTAGAGCAGAGCAGGGCAGGCCTGTGGAGAATGGAGAGGCCTGCAGTGGAGGACTGGAAAAGCCTTCCCCTTTGGAGGTTCAGAGCTTTGGAGCTTTGGAGGTCTGAGGTTTGGAGGTTTGCAGACCTACTAATTGGTGGTTTGCAGAGCAACTAATAAAGGTGGGAGGGTTGGGGCTGCCCACTGGAGGCTTGGAGGTTTGGTGGTTGAGGCGGCTCTTGGTTCTGGGTATCTAGCCGAGGACAAGGTAGACTCAGGACCCCTTTCTGGTGTAAATAGTGTAAACTAACTTCTTTTGTTCAACTTTCACTGTACCTCTATGGATTGTCTTGCTCTCAGGATGTCATAGGTAGACCTGTTCTGGCACACAGCTTCTGGCTTTGTGCTTCTCTGAGGATCTTGCAGGCCCTTGGTCCCTTGCCTGGACTTGTCTAGGTACTAGGATCATCTACGCTGTTTCCACACTCCATTTTGCTAAGGTTCTCCTGAAGTGGTCAGAGTTGCAACTCTGCCTCTAAGGCGTCTGTCCCACTGGGACATCCAGAGGAGCCCTTCTGCAGGTAGACTTACTAGGGGACTAGCACAGCTGGATTGTCATTGGAGGGCATGCTTCCTGGACAGTGTGTAAGTTTCTCCTGCAAAAGGCATTTTATTTGTCTCATTTCTTAAATGAATTGTCTGTTCTCGGTGCTCTGCATACTTTTATTGAGTTGTTATCTTTATTGGTGTTGATTTTTCCACTATCTTCCTTTCAGAGAAAAGTCTTTCATTAAGAAATTTCTAATGGCAACAGTGCCAGCCAGTCTGTGGTTTGCCTTTTCATTTTCTTGAGTGTTAGTATTGAAATGTAATTTATCTTCTATGAAATGAATAGTTTCAATATGTATGCTTTAGCAGCATTTAGTGTATCCAGAAGATTGTACACAGGGACTGTTGTTAACCAGGTTAGGCAGGTTAACCAGGAAAGGCATTCATCATTCCTTTTCCCCTCTGCCCCTTGTAGCCACTGCTCTGCTTTCTGTCTCTGTGACTTGCTACTCCATCTTAAATGGGTAAAACATACAGCAGTATGGCTCTTTCACTTGGCATGGGGTTTTCAAGCTTGTTCTTGAATTTTTGAGATAAGGCATTACCATCCAGTGTATTGCCCAGGTTTGCTTTTAATTCATAGTGCTCCTATTTGCTGAGGTTATAGGCTTGTGCCACCACTCCTGGCTTATTTATTCTTATTTTTAAGTCATATCAGACATTTTACTTGAGATGAAATAAACAGCTTACCGAAGTGAACTCCAAGAAGTAGAAACAAGAAGCTCTTTATTTTAATTTTTGCAATTCTTGTGTTTTTCTGGTTCCCCCCACACCTTTTGCCTCTGTTTTTGATATCTGTACATTTTGTCTTGTATGAAAGTTTATCTGATTTGTGGAGGGGAAGGGGAACTACAGAAACGATGAGAGAAAGGGTGAACTAATTCAGCAGTGATACTCATTAGATGTTGGAAATGCCTTTATTGTGATTAAGTGATTTCATATATTTCACAAATTTCACAGTATTGTGAAATAGTGATAATCCAAGTCACAAATATACTTTAACCTTCACAAGGCAAATGGTCGTTATCATGGTCTATAATGTTTGAATTCTATGAGTTTTGACAATACAACTATTTCTTCCACATTGGGTGATATGTACATTTCTTTCCTTTTGCTTAGTGTAAGCTGTTCCCTCTTTGTTTCTCCTTCGCTCCCTCCCATGGCTGCCCTTGAGTTGCTTAGTTTATTTTCATCAATGTCCATTGCAGCTGATGGGCCCCTCTGTTGTATATTTTCCTGTTTCACTCTGATTCTGTGTCTTCCTTCTAGCTTCCCTCAGATTTGCATATATATATATATATATATATATATATATATATATATATATATATAATGTCAAGTACATTGAGTCATTTAGAAATGATAAGACGAATTGAGTGGAGATCCTTTGTTTCTTGAGACCTGTTTACTTGGTCATATCTGCTTGCATTTTGGATTTAACTGCTTTCAACCATGCATTCTTCTTGGTTAGAGGGAAGGTTCTGTTGTAGGTGTTGTTCTCTGGGAGGGAAGGAGGATGTCTTTTGTGGAGTACTCATGCTTTCCCTACAAAAAATAAACTGAAATGTATTAGATTACCTGAATATATTTGTTTACAATAAAATCAGAGTCTGCTCCCAAGAAAGGTATCATCAGACCTCTATGTTCTGCCTGTTCAATGCCACTGGACAGCTGTTGAATAATTGATCCAGGCTGATACTACATCCTGTACATCATAGAGGTTGCCTCATTTCCCAGACTTTGTGTTAGAACAGCTTCTTGAGTTGTTCATTCCTGTTCAGGGATCTAAATTGCCATGTCACTGCTGTTCACTCATCTATTTTGCAACTTCTGAAGGCTTTTGATGTGGGGTCCTTTTTATATTTTATCTTCAGGGGTAAGCCTCAGAGATCAGGAAATCCTTTACTCCTGCCTTATTGCTACTACGAATATTTGGTCCTGGAGCCACTGTCTTGAACTAAAGTCTCTGTTTTTCCCTTTTCTATAGTGTGTGTGTGTGTGTGTGTGTGTGTGTGTGTGTGTGTGTGTGTGTGTGTGTGTGTGTGTGTGTGTGGTGTGTGTTATTTTGTTTTGTTTGCCAGTCTTGGGGCTTGAAATCAGGGCCTGGGCACTATCCCTGAGCCTTTTTGCTCAAGGCTGGTGCTCTATCACTTGAGTCACAGTGCCACTTCTGGCCTTTTATATGGTACTGAGGAATAGAACCTAAGGCTTCATTCATGCTTGGCAAGCCTATACCACTAAGCCACATTCCAGCACTTTCCTGTTTTATACAAATCAAAAGCACTTTATTTGCAGTCTGTTTTTCCACTTTATATTGTAGATTTCATAGTTTCAAATACTACATAAAAGTTTGCCTCCCTTCTTCCTTCCCCTCTTCTACACTTCTCTGCCCTCTTGTCTCCATTTCTGCCCTCTGTGTCCTTTTCTTCCCTTTGTGCTAGGAATCAAACCTAGGAAGTTTTGCATATGATACCAACTGCTTGCTCCAGTAGTAGCAGTTTTAGGTGTGACTAGTAAAAGGGTGCTAAGTTTATTTCCTCCACTGTAGACCAGACCCACAAAGTGCACTAAGTTCTATAGGCATCCTTAGAAGGTTTAATCCTCCCTACCTTTTGAGATTGGTTTCCATGAAGCAGAGTAAGTCCATTTTAAGCTGTTTTCTTTTCTTTTCTTATTTTGCAGGGCAGGGGCAATTCTGGGGGGTTGAACCTAGTGTCTTGCACTAGGTAGGTAATTAGGTGCCCTACTTATGGAGGTAGGGCCTCCCAGCCCTTTTGCTTTATTTTCTGAATAGGGTTTTGGGGTTATTCTTGGACCTCTGTACTCTTGTTTATACATCCTCCATAACTGGAACAACAGGCATGTGCCACCACACCAGTTTTTCTTGAGGTGAGGGCTTGTGAATTTTTGACTGGCCTTGAATTACTGTCCTCTTGATCTCCACCTTCTGAATAGGAAGGATTACAGGTGTGGTCTACTGTCCCTGTGTCCACTGAAGTTTAATCACTGAATCAAGGCTGGGGCAAAGCTATCGTCCATCTAGGAGCAAGTCAGAATATATGAAGATCTTTGAAGTATTTCTGGTTTTTGTTTTTCAATTTTTAGGTTTGGTTTGTTGTGTGGTTGCTTTGTTGCTCTGTGATTTGAATTCAGAGCACTGTGTTGGTAGGCATTTTCTGAGTCAGGTACTTTAGTCTTGGGTCTAATGTTGCTTCAGTTTGTTTTGAGATAGGATCTTGTGCTTTTGTGGAGGCTGGCCTGGCCTACAGTCTTCTTTATGATCCCTACATATCTGCATGACAGACATGGACCTCCCTTCTAAGCTTTTACTGTGAGAAATGAAGACTCACGACCATTTTACTCTGGCTGGCCTTGAAGTGTAATGCTCCTGATCTCTGCCTGCCAAGTAGCTGAGATTACAGCTTGTGCTACTACACTTAGCTATCTTTGGTATTTTCAAACAATGATAAAGCCAATTAAAACAATATCTTCTTGTTACCTTCGCCATGAGTCTGCAGAGTTGTAAAGAACAGGAGTGATCAGACTCTTCTCCCACCTTCACCCTTCAGCGTACAGGAGTGTATTCTGGCACACAATCATGAGTCTTACCTGCCCAATTTTGAGGCAACGTGGAGTTTATGTAGGATCCTTCTCTACTCATGGGCTTTCTCCCTAACCCTGAAATCCGGTCCTGTCCTTTTTCCCAGGGTCCTTAGATTAGGAGAAGCTGTGTTCACTGGAAAGGCAGGATATATAATCTTCAATAATTTAGTTCATTAACCAAGCCTTATTCTGATAACCTGTTCATAGAGCTGACTTCTCTGTTTAGCCTGTGTGGCATATCATAAGCAAGGTCAGTCTAATCTTTGATAGCCTTGAATGCACTTCTCAATCAAATTCCCAAATTATTGACTATTATGAAAGAGAGCGGAGGGGGCTGAGATGATTAGGACCAAATGAAGATACCAGTGTATGTGTCTTGAGAGTATAAAAGTTTTGCACAAGAAGGTGACACACTTTCAAATAAGTGCACATAATACTTGTTTCATGCACCTGTCTATTGAGACTTGTTTAGAATCTAGCATATTAATGTATGTATCAGATTAAAGTTATCATGTGCATTTTTCTCATTTATTTTGATAAAATCTTTTTTCTAACAGTCCTCTTGCAGTACCACCTTTGGGCAGACCATGCTATGGAAAACCACAAACCTGGAGTACCAGTCAGCACTCCAGAAGACTTGGTAAGATAAGGTGATAGGTGTTTTTGGACACTTGTAATTTTGAATGTTGTAAATTAGATTTGTGCTGTCTTCTTGGGAGGGATTGGAGTCTAGTTTTAGATCATTGGTACTGTTTCTTTTAAGTAATCTTTACTATTAGTCTCTGATAGGGATATCAGCTATCTTCATTTCATAGAGAAAGAGACTGACACCTACAAATGTTTTAAAACAGCAACTACGGTTAAACCTTAGGTAGGTGGCTCAGTGGTAGAGCGCTTGCCTTGCATGCCTGAGGCCCTGGGTTCGATTCCTCAGCACCACATAAGCAAAAAGAAAAAAGCCGGAAGTGGCACTGTGGCTCAAGTGGTAGAGTGCTAGCCTTGAGCTGAAGAGCTGAGGGACAGCGCCCAGGCCCAGAGTTCAGGCCCCACGACCGGACCCAAAAAAAAAAAAAAAAAAAAAAAAAACCTTAGGTAGGATGTGATCGGAAAGATTTTGTATTTGGAACCAGAAGCTTTTTATACAGTGGATACACAGGCACACAATCAATACAGACTTCAGTGTTTGGAGAGGTAAATGGTTAATCTTCATGTTCCCATGAAAAATTAATGGTAAATTGTAGGCATTTAAGACAATCTGAAAATGGGAGTCAAGCAAAGTTTTCAATGTGGGCTTTTACAGAAATCCAGTTGAAATTAAAAGAAAGCTTAAAGACTGATTGGTAAAGTCCATCCTGTTGACTCTGATAATCAGAAGAGTCAGGTTACAAAAGAGATACTATTCTGAATTGTTAAAGAGAAGCAGAAGATTGAGAACCACAAATTATGTAGCAGGATGGCAGAAAAGCTTTGAGAAATCAAGTTTCAAGAAAGCTGATCTGAAAAGTGAGATGCATGTAGTGCAAGTTTTGTTGTGAGAGCAGAAGTAGATTGATGTCAGAGCTCCAGTACACAGGCAGAATAAAAGGAATTTCTCCTTTACTCAATCTTCTTTAAAAAATTCTGTTGTGTAGGAACTAGATGATATTCATTCACATTAGGAATGGCCATCTTCTTAATTGAGTCCACTCATTTTGATGATCATCTCATTTGTTATCATCTGGCCAGATGCAGCCAGATATAATGTTCAACCAAGTAAAGGGCACCCTATGGTTCAATTGCATTTACTAGTATCATTATCTGTCAGAACATGGATGCATGGTGGATCTTTTTATTAGCTCGGAAGCTTTCATCTTATCAATCTTATGACACCTCCTTTTCCCCTTCCCTTCCACTTCCCCTTTCTCTTTCCTCTTTCCCCTTTTGCTTTTCCCCTTCCTACTCCACCTCTCCCTTTTCCCTTCTCTTCCCTTCTTTTCCTTTTCTTTTCCTTTTCCTTTTCCCTTTCCTAGTCCTAGCCTCTTTGTCCTTTGCCTTGCCTATGCTTTGAATTTCCTTTTGAGTTTGCTTTTATTCTTGGCACTGCTCCCACCTTTTCCTTTTCCCTTCCCTTGCCTTTGTCTTGCCTTTTTCTTTCTTATGTTCAATCTCAAACCCAGGACCTCATATATGTTAGCTAGTGGCCTATCATTGAACTACTTCCCCAGCCCTAACTTAAATTTATTATTAGACTGAATTATCCCTTCAAATTACTTTCATTTTCATACAATTTTTCTTTTATCTTAGTGGCTTCCATATCTCTGGGTTCAAAAAATGTAGTTCAAAATTATTCAGAAAAGATACTTGCAACTTTGCTGACATTTTTAAACCTTTTTTCTTGCATGATCCCTTTAAATAATACTGTATAAGGCATTTAACATAATGCTTACATTATATTAGGTACAAGTAACCTACAGATCATTTAAAGCACATAAGAGTATGTATATAGGCTATATGAAAATAGGCTGTTTTAAGTAAATGACTGTGAATATCATTTGATTTTGATATTATTAAGAATGTTACACCCTTGTAGACTCTGAAGGAATTTACCTTGTTCTAGATGAATGTGGGGCAATTTCTGGATTATGGATTTTGTTTCAGGGATGTTCATGTGGCTTATCTGGTCTTAGGCATGTGATTGTTAGGAATTCTATGGGGGGAATGTCTCCCCAATCCCATCGGCTTCTGTCTTAGACTAGAAGAGACTTTATGAGGAAATGAGATAACATGAGGAAAAGAAAATCTAGAGACCATGACTAAGAAGCTTCATTTCCTGTGTTTTGTGGAAAAACCTAGGCCCATAAACACAGAATTGAGCTGTGAATTGAGGTGAATCAAGTGTGTGGTGCTGCGGTTTAGTTGTATGCTACCCTTATGAATGGTCATCAGCTTCTCTTGGTAAATCAATCATTTTTCCAAAATGCAGATCTAGATATGATTTTTCATCTGTTTATGAATAGGTATGCTTTCTTATCTGGTTATGAAAATGTTGGCTCCAACATCCAACAAAAGCCCTGCAACCAACAGCAAAACACACAAACAAAAACAAGGCAAAACAAAACAAAAATCTTGTCTTTAAACTGCTCTCCCCTACAATGGTCAGTGTTTAGTTGTAGAACATTAGTGTTTTTAATGTTTATTTCTCGATATAAAACCCAGGCCTCACACATGTTAGGCATTTTCTCTAACATGTCTCCAGCTTTTTTTCACTTTTTTGATTTTTCAGATAGGCTTTTTCATTTTTGCCTAGGTTTAGCTTTGTCTTACAGTATTTTTACCTACACCTTCCATGCCACTGGGTTTACAAGTATGGATCAGCAGGCTGAACTTGTTTACGATGGAGTGTCACTTTTTCTTGGCTATCATCAAACTTCTGTATTTCCAATCTCTGTCTCTTGATAAGCTGGGGTTATAGATATGCATCAGCATGCCTGATTGGAGACTTTTAAGTGTTCAAATTATTTTTAAGTTTTAAAATGATGGGTACTGCATTTTGAAGGTGAAGGACATAGGTTAGTGGCTAGACTAGGGAATGGAAAAATGCCAAATCACACAAAGGTAAAAAAATGGGACTTTGATCAATGTCAACATGAAAAATTGACAATTTGGGCATGTGCTGGAATGATGAGTAAGTGTAACTTTGCTTTATGTCATTTTGATGAACATTTCTGCTGATAAGTACTAGAGAATGGCAAGTAAACAGGAATAATGGTAAAGGATCCTAACATAGTATGAAGAGATGAAAATGTTCATCATACATCCATGCATAATCAGAATTGTACACTGAATTTCCACTGTTCTTCCCCAGAAGCTACCCACAGTCTGCATTCTTTCTGCATCTCTAAGATGGAAACACCATAGTCTCTAAGGCAAAACCTGGAACAAAGAGATGGAAACATGTAGTAAAGGTCGTCATAACTGTCTTCTGTTCAGATTTATTTGCTTATGAATGTATTTATTTTTATTCACTTTTTGGTTAGTCATATGGCTTGAACCTAGGCCTGAGTGCTGTCCCTCACCTCTTCAGCTCAAGGGTAGCTCTCTACCACTTGAGCCACAGCACCACTTCCGGTTTTCTGGTGGTTTATTGGAGTTAAAAGTTTCATGGGCTTTCCTGCCCGGGCTGGCTTTGAACTTTGATCCTCAGATCTCAGCCTCCTGGGTAGCTAGGATTACAGGTGTGAGCCACCAGTGCAGGGCAAGATTTATTTATTTTGTTTTTCCAGTCTTGGGGCATTAACTCAAGGCCTGAGTACTGTCTACTTGAGCCACAGAGCCACTTCTGGTATTTTCTGTTTATTTAATGCTGAGAAATGGAACCCCAGGGCTTCATGCATGCTAGGCAAGTACTCTACCACTAAGCCACCTTCTCGGCCCCATGTTCAGATTCATTTTGATGCTAAGAAGGCACAATGTTTTTTTTTCTAGAAAATGTTTAAGTGCACTGTAGGAAACTCTTAGTTTTCAGTCTATCCCAGTATAAGAGGTTACATTCTATGTACCCAACTTCTTTTAGCATGTGTATATGCACAGATTTTAACAGTGAAAACATTCTGTACAAGACCCTAGTAAGTTCTCTAAAATCTGTAACTTTAGTGGGATGTGTATATGAGGACTCATTTTTGGATCATGCGGATGACCTAAAAGTGATCCACTCTAGCTCTACCAAGCTTAGATCAAGGATGACAACTTCATCCTGACAGGTGAACTTGTACACACTAGATACATCGTCCTCAAGTATGGATGGAAGACTTTCCCTAAAGACAGGAATTTCTTGCCTGATGACTTCCCTGTAGTTGTTCAGTGCTCAGAGAGTCTCATATATAGTACAGTTCAGCCACTATGAGATCATTAAGCCCGCTAGCGCTCTCATCAACTTTGAAGAAAGGCATGGTACGAAGATTCTTGTTACAGGGTTGTTTTCCTTACTTCATGATTTTCTTTGTCACTCTGAGACATCTTTCACACAGTCACCTTTATCTTACCCTGTGTGTCATTCTGAATTTTCTTTTCATTTTCTAAACAATGTTATTTGGTCTAAGCATAGTGAAGAAATATCCAGGGGGGGGACACATCTCTTGGGTTGCTAGCAGTAGGGAGATATCTGCGGCAAGATCGAAAAATGCTCCTAAAACAAATGATCCCTTAGGAGTACCACCTCCTCTTTTTGACTCTACCTACCACCTGGAGCAACGCCATCAAACACTCCCCTACAGAGCCATTACCTGTTACTGCCCAGTTGTGTTAAGAAATGGTTTTTCTTTCTTGCTATTGTTTCTAACATATTTATAAGATGATTTCTTTGTTGCTTTGTATGTCCCTTGCCCATGGTATAACTCCAGTTTTCATTGTATTTGATGTTGGTATAATTTGAGTAGGGAAAGGAAAAAAACAAATTGTTTAAATAGAGATACAGATGGACCCATTGTACAAGACGTTATGTCAAAAATCAAACTTTACAACTTTGGCACTGGGCGGTGTGTGTGTGGGGGGGGGAATAAGGGAAGGAATGGTAAGGGGAAACAAAGGAGGAGGCAACAATGCTTTTTAAGAAGTTTACTTATTACCTTGATCATGTAAGTGTAACCCCTATGTATGGTATTTTCACATTAAAATATAATGAAAGGGAAACAGAACAAAAAAGAAAGGAGTAAACCAGTGAGTTCACAAAACTTATCAACCTTTGGTCCTCAGTACAGAGAAAGATTTCTCTACCACTTCTAGGACAGGAACAATTAATCGATGGAAGAATTGCAGCATAGCCTGTCATGCAGTTGGCAATATGCTAAGGTAGGATCCATCTTCTCCACCTTTACTGGTAGAGAAAGAGGATTCAAGAGTAGGGTCATCTATTCCTTATAGAGACAATAGGGGCAGTCAGGAAAAGCTAACCTCATTTTATTTTCTCCTAAACACTAGCCATAGATAACCCTAAACCCATACCAACAAAACAGAATGTAAAAGACGGAACTGCTATAAGGGCATTTATTGGAGATGAGAACAAGGTAATGTATTGGAGGTTTATTAGGGGGAAGTTATGAATTATTTTGAGGGAGGAAACTCTTGTCCCTGCAAATGATGGAGGAAAAGTTTCCCTTTCAAAAGGGAACCACTCCCAACACACTGCCATTAGGAATGGTAGGGGTAGCCAGAGGCACTTGAAGCACTTGCTGTCTGCAGGTGGGTCTGCTGTGGAGCCCTAGTTCCCTGTATTCCATGGCTGTGAGATGCCTTCGCTCAGGAGTTAGCACACTCTTTGTTGGCTCTTTGTGCCAGCCTGTGCCCTGCCTGTTCTTCTCAAGGTAACTCTCTGTCTAAGACTAGCAGCTTCTTGTGTGTAGGACTTGACACATGCCACTTTAGAGCAGGAAGCTTTGTGGGGTGCTTGCCCTGGCTACATTCTGTCTGTGTCTGAAGTTCTGCCTTTGGTTGAGATTTCCCAGACTTCATGGGAGATACAAGGGATTCCTGGGGGCATGTGACACCTACTCCATGCCTCTGCCTTTATTTTGCCACTGGGACTTTACCAGTGTCTCTGGTGACTTTCTGATTTTCAGTGTTCCCAGATAAAGAAGCTTTCCCTTTACCTAGGCTTCTGGCCTGAGCGGATGATCATGGAGAACTGCCCTTTCCAAGATAGCTTTCTTGTCATTTGCCCTTTTTACCTGTACTAAGCCACTGACAAAAATGTTTCATGTGGTTTCTGAAATGGTTTTCAGGAGGAGGCTGTCCCTTCTGTAACAGAATATAGGATGTCCCCGCAGGTGTCTCCTTTAATGTTTTATTTTGAGGATGGCAGCTTCTCTTCTGAGTTGTGATGTCCCAAGCCATGTATCTCCTCCACCAGACTTGTCTGATTTTACTGTTGGAGGACTCGTGTCATTGTTACTTTGTGGAAAATTTTTACCTTGGCCCTTGTGGAGGTCACTATGGTGCAACGCTTCTGGCCCTGCCCTCTGCTGATCGTTGTCTTGTCCAGTTGTTCATGCAGTTCATGGGAAGCTGCCATGTCCACACTGGTGACACTAGAGTTTAAAGTAAATAAAGTCACATTTTTCAAGTTATCTGACTCCAGAGGCTGGTCATCCTGAAGACTCTGGGCCTTTCCTATCTTTCTGCTCTGCAGTTTCAGTTTTAATTCATTGAAAAGTCCATTTTTTAAAGTCTGATAACTCAGACTTTGGGAAACCAATGTATCTATTGGGGTCTTTTTAGTGGTCAGGATACCCTGTGCTTTGCTTTGATTGATAGGTATCACTACGGAAGCTTTGCTCTCATTGGTGATGTTGCTTTTAGCTTCTAATGGAAGATTACAGAATTCCTTTGTCTTGAATATCTCCTTAGAGATATTATATAGGGAAATTTTCTTTGAACATATCCCTTTTTCATCAGTCTTTTGAATGCTTTGTCTAAAAATTTGTTTCTTATCATCTGCATCAGGTGCAGCCACTGCTGTCCTCAGGAACACATTTGGACTGCATATATTGTCTGCTATGGATTGTGTCACACTGGCTTTTTCTAGGACACCATGTGTTGGGTGCAGAAAAGGCCATCTGCCCTCTTTCATTCTATGTAGGTTCTCAATGTACTCGTTGTTGGTATCAGAGAGTAATTGTCTCTGAAACCACTGTTCTTTCTTGCTCACAGGTGAGGCTGAATTTGTTGTTCCCATCTTCTTTGGCTATTAGCAAAAGACTTTTGTCCATGGGGCTGGGATACCCCAAGTTTAGAATATACTCCAGAAAGAGGTGGATGGGGAGGAAAGTTTAGAGTTGGAGCAAACCAAGATGGACCTTCTTTCACATAAGTGGTTTCTATTGATTCCTGGGCCTTCTGGGGAAGACATTGCATTGTCTTCATTTGAAAAAAATGTAATTCTGTCTGCCACGATATTTGACTTGCTGGAATCAGGGAAAGAAATATCATGGGGTGTGGCCAGACTTCTGTCTTTCCCTACGAGTGGTGCCAAATCTCTCTGTTTCTTTTGGCTAGGGGATTTTTCACACAAGGGCAAGTACATGCTGTTGGAATGACATGAACCATGGAACCTGATACTCTTTGATTTCTGTAAATTTCTTGTTCCAATGTACTTCCAGGCATCCTTGAATTGTTTCTGATGCAGAATTACCAGTCGGGTACTAAAATCATTGCCTGACACAATCCCTGTGAAACTTTCAGAATTTGACTCAGACTGACACTGTGAACTATTATGTGGAGCCCCCACTGAGGCATTGGACAGATGGTCTTTGGGGCCAGTCTCTGCACTGTGTCCTTCTTCCTTCCCTACTTCCTCATCTACCAGAGGTATCTCTATGCTCTTCTCATTAAAACTTTAAAGTTAGCTAGACTCAAAGTTTGGATGTTTGCACTTCTGATGTTTAAAGGAGGAAATCCATGAGAGACTCTGACTGCTGTTAGACTCAGAGCTTTGGGGAATTTCTATCCTACGACTTACCAGTAACAGAGACTCCTGGATCCTGGGGGCAGGCCCCAGTGCTGCTGGATGAGCCTCTTTCTGATGCTCTAGTTCTTGCCGTAGGTCACCGGTGAGGGGGAAATTACTAGGAAGGATGGAGACCATAACTTTAGCTTTAGAATACTGTCTGACCAATGGAAGTTTTGGAGCTGGAGAACAAAAGTCTTCCTGAGATCTCTGGACCACAGAGGGTAAATCCTACACATTCTCTTGCTTTTTCTGCAATATATTATGTTCTGGGTGATAAATTTCAGATGGTGTAAGGAGCTGTGCCTCACTCTGCAGTCCATGAAAACAGACTCCAGAAGCCCTAACCTGAGGTTCAGGAGATGGCAGGCCATGGAGCAGAGAGTGAAGCTGGGCCTGTGCCTGGGTTCCTAGAAGATGTTGGTGCAAAGCCTCAGGCAAGACTTGAGATTGGATCTCAGGCAATGGCAGAAGCTTAGGGTCAGGGATTACTGGCGATTTGTGGTCTGTGAAGACGTTGGAGATTATATTGAAGGAGACAAATTTCAAAGAATAGTCACCTAAGCCATAGATAGTGGAGCTTAACGCTCACTGGACAAAGATGGAAGATCCCAAAAGAGTTGCATAGACTTTTGCCGAGAATGGCCTTCATAGGGATTTGGACATGAGGCCTGCATTTAATTGTGCAGCTCCCCTTGCTTGCTGTTGGAGCTCCCAAATGGAAAGGAAATTGCCAATTCCTGCTGCTCAGCAACCGACACTAACACTTTCCCTACAGAATTCAATTGGCATCGTAGCTTATCTTGTTGGGCATAAGAATCAGTTTTTCTTTCCCTTTCTTTCCACATAAAGAAGCCACCTCTCTTCTTGATTTGGATCTCCAAGAATGCTAGAATGCCAAGTCTGACAATTGCGTGGTTATCAGGCTCGATGTGTTAGGATGCAGCAATACCTTCATTAGAGTCCTTGGAAGGTAGAGGGCAAGGGATTCCCGCTTGGTCTCGCATTCTATTAACTCACAAGGGAGCGGGCTTTTCACACCCAGCTCTCTGCAGGACAATTCTCTGGTTAGTGGGTCATGAGTGGGCAAGTCAGAAGCTTTGCCAGTCATTCCACAAGTGGAAGCATGTTGGAGAACATCTCCTATTCCCCAAGTATGATGTTCTAGGGGAGGAAGATTTGAGGCGAGTTGTTGGGATGGTAATGGAGCTGCTTGAAACTTAGTTTCCAAAGGAAACATAGTCTCTAGTGACAGAGCATGATCTGGTGGTAAGATCACCTGCTTGGGAGAGTCTGTGGAGGGTAGAGTTAGAGAAGGGTCGGGTGTTGTAGCTGGAATTACATTTTCTGCCAGGTTTTCTGAGAGAGGAGTGTTCAGTGATGCAGATGACTTTTTCACAAGAGTTTTGGAAACTAATGGAGACCCTGAAGAGTCAGCGACTTTCACAGATGCTTGAGATAGCAAGTGACTGGCCTCCACCACTGTCTTGCTACACATCTGACAGAGGGGGTCTGGACATAGCAGTTTCCAAAAGTGAGTAGTGTTGGGATGCTTGTTCAATAGGCTACAGATAATAAAATGTACAAACTTGTAACTAGGACCAGTCCTGTGAATAGAGGGTCTGCTGGTCTGTAGTACAGGAGTAAGTAGGATGGGGCAGGGAGAAGGGTGCAAAGAAAGGACTCTTATTTTGTTGGTCGTGGACCTTGAACTCTGGGCATGAGCACTGTCCCTCAGCTCTTCAACTCAAGGCTAGCACTCTACCAATTGAGCTATAATGCCACTTCCAGAGAAGGGACTTTTGAATCTAGCTACGGTCTTCATAATCTTCTACATCTACTCCTTATCGTGTCCTCATAATAGTAGCCATTACTTTATCCCTCTCATGACTCAGGCTAGCTGTACTGAATCCCATGTATGCAAAGAACAGTAGTGACCAGTCACCTTGACACCACAGAAAGCAGCTTCTGCTCCTCTTCAGCTTCTTTACTCAGAGGTCTCCGTCTTGTAAAATCAGGATGTAGTTTATACGTGATAAAAGTCAGAACACAGAGATGTTACAGGAGAGCACCTCTTAGTATAAGGCTCTGCTTTAAATAAAGGTCTAAAGCTCCAAGAAGTAATAGAGAAAGTCAAAAGTGCAACAGTAATGTTAAGATTATTCACTTGTTTATGTGACTTCATTTTCACAGCATCTGCATGTCAACCTATACAATACAATACAATATCAAACTCCCATGTGAAGCACAGAAGTGACTGGACCCCTCAGACATGAAGACAGAGAAAGCACTTTGCACAATGTTAGGACACAGGCATTGTGACTCAAAGCATCTTCTAGTCCTTTCTCCACATTTTACCTGGCCAGCAGCACCCACTCCAGCACCCACCCAGATCCTTCATGTTGGCAGAGCTGGGACTTTGAGAGGCTTCTCAGTCCTGTCTGTAAGCCTCTGCTCTGAGCGTCATTTTCTGGTATTCTGTGCCTAGCAACGGTTGTTCTCATGGGCCTGTTATCTCCAGAAAAGAAAAGCGGAATTCAGTTGTGGCAAGCTTAGATCAAGGAAGAAGAAACATACCTCTAAATTCTCTCTTTTTTCTGTACAATATTGTTGGTCTCTGAAAAGGTTACAAAATATTTGGAGATTAAATTTGGAAATTATAAAGTATATAAACCATTTCTATAGATATCATTTTTATTTAATTATCATTTTTCTCAGTTAATTAAAAGTGCTTTATAAGTATAATTTTAATGACCATGTTGGCTGTTTGGACAAACACCTATGGGACTTGAATGACTTATTTCCCCTGATGGAATCTATGACCTCAGAAAGGAAGTTGGCACCATTAAACCATCCTGTAAGAAGAATGGCAGCCTGTGTCTACACAGAACACGCTGGTTTTAATTATACGGTCATTTTCTTCCTCCTTCTTTGGCCCATCTGTTTACACTGTGGGAGTTGGTTTCTACAGTGATGGTGTCAGGGTATTTGCTTCACCTGCTGTCTTAGTAACTAAATCTCCTTCTAATCACTCCTTGTTCTGAAGCATTTCTAATGAATGCTCCCAGAAGCTAAATGTGTATCCTGAATTTCAGGAGACAAGGTCCTGGTCCAGGCAGAATAGTTGATAGTAGTAGATAAGTTGCTATGGGGCCACAGATGTGGGCTTCGTGGCTCTTATTCAAGGTACCTCATCAAAGTTTATCTGTCTTTTCCCCATTGTAGTTGCATATAGTAATTTAAGTTTCTTAAGTTTACTTACACAGATACATTGAATGTTTCTTGCAATTTCTTTCCCTCAGTTTACAGGCACCATGAGGAAATTACTCTCAGAGAATGGTTTCTTTTACTAATTTCCTCTATCGCTTGGTTTACATGTATCATTTGGGGATTTTTTAAAATAGGTTTTTATTTGTTACAGCAGAAATAATTTTCTTAAGCAAAAAATAATTGGTTATTTTATGGAAACTCTAAGGAAATACTATTTAAAACCAATAACTAATAGATGTACAAATATCAATAGTCTCCCCTTCCCTTCCCTTCCCTCTTTCCCTTCCTTCTGATCATTCTGACCAAATATTCCCACCAAGATTTCACAGTGCTATATTTGGAGGATGGTTTCTTGACACAGATAGAAATGTCATACTGATCTTGTTTCTGAAGGGTGTTTTAATCTTATTAATTAAGCAACCTTTACTGCTATTCAGTAAAGTTCTCTTGAGAGTGAAGGATCTTTGATTAGTGAAATTTCCTAATTTGATCAAACTCTCATCAGAAAATATCACAACATGCTTTACCTCACCCTTAGGATCCCATTGTTTAGCATAAAACTACTTCAACAAGAATTCGATCAACCTGTGTCAATATTAGCCTGCAGATATTTGGACCTAGAGAAAAGATCAAGTCACTTAAGCAATCCCGGAATTTAAGGAAAAGGGATGGAGTTTTGATTCATAATAGTATAAATACATATCGTATATGAATTTGGGTTTCTATATAGTTACTCTCCTACACTGATTGCAAATTTTAATACTTCTTTTTCCTGTGCATCTCACCTTGGTTTTAAAGGGTTTATTATGTGAATACTGTATTCATGCACAGACAAAGGTATTGCAAAGTGTTTTTTGTTTGTTTGTTTGATTGATTGATTTTGCCGGTCCTGGGGCTTGAATTCTGGACCTGGCCACTGTCCTAAGCTTCTTTTTGCTCAAGGCTATTGCTGTACCATTTGAGCCTTAGCACTGCTTGTGGTGGCTTCATCCTCCTCCTCCTCCTCCCCCTCCTCCTCCTCTTCCTCCTCCTCTTCCTCCTCCTCTTCCTCCTCCTCCTCCTTCTCTTCTTCTCTGCCCCCACCTCCTCCTTCTCCTCCTCAACCTCCTCCTCCTCCACCTCCTCCTCCAACTCCTCCTCGTCCACCTCCTCCTGTTCCTCCTCCTCCTTCTTTTTGAGTCGTTTATTGGAGATAAGAGTATTGCAGAGTCTCCTGCCCTGGCTGGCTTGGAATTCTGATCCTCAGAGCTCAGCCTCTTGGGTATGGAGGATTACAGGTGTGAGCCACCGGTTCCCATCTGTAGTTTTAATGGGTTCATCTTCAAGTCTTAATTATTATTACTATTTCTATTTTGTGTCATCAGTGCCTTTAGCTTTTCTGTTTGTTTTTTGGGATAATTTAAAGCAAAACTCACCTATAAACACTTCAGTTAATCTTAAGAAATGAAAAGAACTAAAGTAAGTACTAACACATTGAAGTACTAATGTATAATATTTTATTAGGTTATCATAAAAGGTTGTTAATTATCTGCTCACGATTGAGCAGTTTTTTTAAAGAAAAAGTTGTGTTTCAATGAAAACTCCATAGTGGCAAGTGATTTCTACAACTTCATTATGCTGTATGTATGACCATATCAAGTGAAAAATTATGTCCTTGGGTACTATACTTTAGTTACTAGCAGAAGCTCTCTTCTTTAGTTTTGTCCTCTCTGTAGACCAATTAAAAGAAGTTGAAGGTGGCCAGAAGGAAGTGGTCACTATAGATGTGTAGTGACCACTTTTCATGGGGCTTGAACTCTGGGCCTGGGTGCTATTCCTCAGCTCTTCAGCTCAAGGCGAACACTCTACCACTTAAGCCACAGCGCCACTTCTGGTTATCTGGTGGTTTATTGAGATAAGAGTCTCACAGACATTCCTTTCTGGGCTGGTTTTGAACTGTGATCCTCAGATCTCAGCTTCCAGAGGAACTAGGATGACAGGTGTGAGCCACTGGTGCCTGGCTCAAAGACAACTTTTTATTCTGACATTTTGGTACTTGGGACCTTGTTGATCTGGAGAGAATATCCTTTCCAGGGATTACCACACTTTATTCCACTACCCATCTGCTGGGGAATGGTCTGAAATGTGAGGACCAGGTAAAAGACTTACCACAACTAGTCTGGGCCTATGCTGTAGAGGTTGTTAGATTTATTCAAATTAACACATTCTAAATCTTCTTTTGTGCCTCAGTGGTTGTTTCCATAAAATTCACTCTGTTGGGTCTTGCCTGTGTTTTGCCTAGTCTCTTACTGCCTCCTGACCAAACTTTGTGCTCCCTGTATGTGTTCCCAGCGTGGTAAGCATTAGAAACTAGCCCGTCAACTAATGAATAAACAAAATGGAGCATAACCATACAATAAGATATTTAACCATAAAAAGGAATGACGTGCAGGTCTATGCTATACATGGATGAATCTTGAAAATAATTATGGTAAATTAACATTATGCTAAGAAAAGATCACACTATTGTAGGACTCCAGTCATAGGACATGCATAGAAGACAGAGAAATGAAGGAATTAATTTTGTTCAGGAGCTGAGGGGGAAGATGGAATGGAAAGTAAATAGCTAATGTGTGCAGGGCAGAATTTTCAAAATATTCTGGAATTAGTGATGACAGATTCACAACTTTGTGAATATCAATATATTATATACTTTATTTTTAGCTCTTGATGTTTTATTTTTCTCATGCCAGCATATATTAATGTTACATGACATATCATGCATGTGCATAGTATACTTTGACCATATTCACCACCATCATCATTTCTTGGTCTTCTCACACAGATCCTCTTTCTCTTCCAAAACCATACTCTTTCTACTTCCAATTTTTCTCTTAAAATCTAGTTTTTTCCTATGAGAGAAAATATGCTTTTTCCACATCTGACTTATTTTTTATCACCATAATTATATTCAGGTCCACCTACTTTCCTGCAAATAACATTTTCTGTTCTTTATTATTGTGAATAATTCTCCTTGTGTTTAACATAAATACACAAGGAGACATACACACACACATAAACACATACACACAGCACATACATACAAACATTTCCTCTACATCCCCCACCCACATTAAGAGGGTATTCTTTTTGCATCTATTATCTGCTGCTATTTGTGGATATTTTTCCCTTCTGATAACAGTTGTTTTGACTGAGATGAGATGGAATCTCAATGTAGATTTGATGACTGTCTGTGAGCTTCTTTTGCTCAAGGCTAGTGCTCTACCACTTGAGCCACAGCACCACTTCCGGATTTTTCTGTGTTTGTGGTACTAAAGAATCGAACCCAGGACTTCATGCATGGTAGGCAAGCACTCTAACACTGAGCCACATTCCCAGCCCCCCATTGGTACTTTTGAGAACTGTCTCATTCATTTGGCCATTTATTGATGGGATTTTTTGCTGTTTATTTTTTTATTTTGTTTATATTATAGATATGATTTCCCTGCAGATCAATTAAACTACCTGAGCATTTTCACTCATTTACTACAGATATATACCTTGATATTTGTAGATCACTGGTCTTGCAAATTTCTATTTAATTTGTAAATCAGACATATTTCCATTTCCATTTTCTACACTACAATGTCACTCTTCCTTTTCTTTTTGCTTTTTTACAAGTGTCAGGATTTGACATCAGAGCCTAGCACTCAGTTAGCATTCTACCACTTCTGTCAGCCTTCCAGAATAATTATTTTGCTAAACATTTTTGGGAATGCAGTCTCATATCCCTTTCTACTTGGGATGACTTCAAAGTAGGATCCCTGAATCTCAGCCTCCTGAATAGCTAGAATTATAAATGTAAACCACTGGCTCCCAGCTCATCCTTCTTTCTAATTATGATGCTATCCATTATTCCTCTTATGATTTATGCAGCAGTTTATAGCGGGTAAATTTGCAGTTGATAGAAAGTACATTTGTAAGATTACAATAGATTGTTTAAACAATTGTTAGGAAGAAAGTGCCTATCATTTCATAAGTTAACAAATGAGTACATTTCCTATCTTTGGGGAACGTCATCCTTCCCTTTCCTTTCCCTCAGTCCAATAGATTTTTATATAAGAAAGATAGTCAAAACAAGTTCCAAGGAAGATGCAGTAAGTTTACTTCATTGCTACCTGAGTCTAATTTTAATTTGGATCTAACTTTTGTCTAGATCCTATTACAGATGGCAATTGCCTTCTGTTTTTGTCTGTCTTAGTGATTGCCTGTTTTGCTTGTTGCTACTGGTTTTACTGTTCTCTAGTTTTAAATTTTAGACAGGGTCTTTCTTTGTAGCTCAGCTTGGCCTCAAACTTTAGAGCATCTTGTGTCTGACTCTTGAGTGCCAGAGTTGCTGAGGTACACCTGCGCTTCATCTGCTAATAATCTATATAAAGATGAGCATTATGATCCCTTTGATGTGCTTACTATATATATATATTTGAGCTTCCCCTTTAAGCCTAGCTGAACTGTAATGGAGAGTGAATACAGAGTGTGCTGTGACAGGCTATAAGGCCCTGTGAAATGTGAACTTCAAATTGTGTCCTTTGAAACAAGAGCAGCTAGCTCCCCATACTGACATGGAACTACAGAAAGGTGTTATTCATTTGGAACGAGTTTTCTCCGGGTAGCCATGGCAGTGGGCTTCCGTGAATGATTGATAAGTTTATAACATTTTCCACTTAGAAAATTACCTTCATTTTCAAGATGGGATGTGCCACATAACTGGCAAAACGTTCTAAGAATTATACATTGCCAACTGGTAAGAAGAAGATACTTTTCTCCATTCAGGCTTCCTTCCTAAATCCAAGATCATAATAATTAAGGTACAGAGGACAGAATGTCTCCAGTGTTATGAGTTTATTGGGTCACATTTTCAATATCTTCCTGATAATGACAGTCCCAGCTCTGTTTCCTGATAACCATGGCAACATTCCCATTTCATTGATCCTCCTGGCACTCTCATAGGATTATCTAGTGGATGCTTCCATTTATATTTTACTTCCCTGCCTTGAATAAAACATTCAGTTGACCCAAATGTAAATTAATTCAGTTACAGCACAGTTTTTAAGGCACCCAAGCCAGTACTTCAGTAGTTCAGTTTATGGAGAGTTGATTAATAGGTAAATATTTGATAAACACTCATGTGTTTCATTGTTTTACTACAACTCTTGAAATTACAGGTGTCCCTGAGTAGGGTTGCCTAGTTTAGCAAGACCTACTCTATTACGAGAGGAAAGAAGTTTCCATTCTAATAGTGACGGGAAGTTCCACTGCTGGCTAACTTATTCTGAGAGAAACACATTTAATAAACATGAAACCTGCCCTCATGTGATCTTCCCCACATGAATGGATATGTTTCCTTAAAGTAATCCTTATGCTTCCAAAACCACCCAATAGAAATGAGTGTCTGCATTTTGTGGTGCAACCACAAGCATTTTTGTCAAGATTTAGAGTGAGCCAGAACTGAATAGGTACAGTGAGACAAAATTGGAGTCCTGTTTACTCATTTGCTAACAGACTGCTACTAATGAGAATCACAGGCCATTCTCTGTGTGAAGCAATAAGACTTCTAACTAATAAAGCACTCAGAGTGTGGGCGGGAAACATTCTATGTTTACATACATACATGGGAATAGCTTTCATTTAATTTGAGAGCTAGAATTGATGTGGACTATGGAGTACAATTCTCAGGTCCAAACTACAGCTCTTTTATTAGCTGTGTGACCTTGGTTAAGTTATCTAAACTCCTCTGTGTTTCTGTTTCTTCATCAATAACAAAAGGAAAACACCAACACCAGGGCCAGAAAGGGGATGAACTGGGTTAATACAGGAAAGGATTTAGGAGGTGAGCAGATTGAAGCACACTGCTCAGGCTGCTTATTTGCTCATATTTCTATTAAATTTTTCTTTAATCCAAGGCTTAGTTATTACAAACAAACTCCTGTTACTGATTTAAGAAAAAATGCTTCTCTGTTCAATAATATTTTGAGAGAAGAAATATCAGGATTACTGAATTTAAATCTATTTTGAAGATTTCAGAATTTCCATAATTATGAAATTGTTAGGAAAGAAGACATTTTCAAAATTGATTCATTTGAATAATCATTGCAACCCAATTTTTTACCAAGCTGAGTGCCAGTAGCTTATGCCTAAAATCCTAGCTACTGAGAAGGCTGGGGTCTGAGGATCTCAGTTTCAAGTTAACACAATGGCATACCAGATTTCAGTATTTATGGAGCCAAATGGAGAGTACAGTGAAATGTATAGCTCCTCTATAAATTCCATATTATTAATATATAATTAGAAGGAAGCACACAATGAGTTTTATATTTTTAGAATATTTCTGGACATTGAGAGGTTAGGCCTCAAGGTACTTGTACCCTCAGCAGAGACGTGAGGATCCCAGTATAAAGCCAGGTCAGGCAAACACATTCATGAGACTTTTACCTCCAGCAAACCTGCAAAAGAAGTGGAGCTGTGGCTTAGGTGGTAGTATGTCATCTTTGAGTGGAAAAGCAGACTAAGAGTACTTGGCTCTGAGTTCAAGCTATAGTACTTCATTTCACTATTTTACAGAAGTTTTCAATTTTTCTGCTTGAAGATTAATTTTTTTGAGACTGGGACTTGAACTCAGTACAGGATACTTTCACTCACTGACAAGTGTTCTACCCACTGACCCATGCCTCCACCTCAACAGGGCTGGCCATTTCAATTACTTTTTGTCCAGTGTAGATTAGCTTTTAACTATTTGTTTGTGCAATCTTTTAAAGGTTTTTAAGTTTGTGTGACATCTTTGAAGATGATTTTCTGCCATCAGATTTCTCTACTCTTTCTTTTCTATACTGATACTAGGGCTTGAACTTAGGGTCTGGGGCTATCCCTCAACTTTTTCACTGCCATTTAAGCCAAAGGTCACTACAGCTTTTTGGTGCTTAATTGAAGACAAAAGTGTCTCATAGATTTTCGGGCTCAGACTAGCTTTGAACCACAACCCACAGATCTCAGCCTTCTGAGTAGGTAGAATTACAAGCATAAACTAGGATTACTGGCTTAGCAGTAGATTTTTAAATCATTATGTCACAGATGAATTTAGTATGTGACTAAGGTTATGTTCCAATGTGCATTGGAGCACAAATTTTCAAGAAATGGTTTGAAGAAACAGCAATTTATGACTAAGGCAACTTCAAAACTGATGTAGTTCAAAGGATCCGTGGAGGAAATACAAGGGAAGATTTCTTTTAATCAGTTCCCTATGTGCTCTGTACGAGCTGTGTGTCCAGTTTTTAACTTAAGATTATATGATAATTAGTTTTCAGAGGTACTACATGTCATAGTTTGCTATCAGCCTTCCTCAGCATTTTTAAACTTTATTCTGTCTCCTTTCTTTTCCCTCTTCTTCAAGAAAGCAAATTTACATTTGAATATCAGTATTATGTCACTGAAAACAGATCACCACAAGATTCACAGCTCAAAACAAGTCACATTTATTGTCTCACAGTCCACTAAGTCAAGGAACAGGTTAACTGGGTCCTTGGATCAGGGTCTCAGAAGGTTAGAATCAAGGCCTTATTTCTAGCTGGGGCTGTGTTCTCATTTTATACCCAGATTCCTCTTCCAAGCTCATTCTGGTGGTTGGCCATATTCAATCCTTCTCGGTTTTAGGACAAAGGCATCCTTCCTTGCTGGCTGTGAGTATGGTCATCCTCAGCTCCTAGAGGCTTTCCTCAGATATCTTCTAGGCTTCTTAAACGGTTGCTCAGGACCTAGCTGCCCAGCCTTCTCATGTTATGATAGCTCCTCTCTTCACAGGCAGCAGGGGAAGAGAGTTTCATTTCATCTAAAGTTATCACAGCCCTGATTTCTCATCATGTTCTTGGGTCCTGTTCCCTGTAGTGTTCAGAGCTTGAACACTAAAGGGAGGGAATTTGGGAGCTCTTGTAGAATCATATTTTAAACAGTTAGCTGTTTTTGATAACCAATTAAACTGAGAGCCATTTTTGTTTTTGCTACACATACTATAAATGATAAAGTTTTGTTTCAACTGAGAGGAGCAAGATGTTCAAGAACCATATTGTGTACATGTGGGAAAATGACACAGGAGTCTTGTTCCATCATTACAGAAGAGATCAAAAGTTTTGAACGCAGCATTCCTCCCTCAGTTCCAGGAACGAATGTCAGCAACAATCTGGTTTGACTTGTAAAATAGTGTGTGATTCACTTTGGAGCACAATAAAGATGTCTGGTGTTTAATAATAAGAAGTTCATCCAAGCCTAATATCTGCTAATAGAGCACATAGATAATGTTGTAGATGAGTTCCAGAAAAATACGATGAAGTGAAAAGTTCAACTCAATCGCTAATGCTTTATTTGAAAAATAAAACAGATCAGAGTTAAATATGCTATAGTATTCCCATTGTATCCTACTCTGTAAGAGTATATGAGTATTATTTTATTTTCTTCCTTTTATATGCATTACATAAGTAAGTAAATATGTATGCTAACTCATTTGTGCTAGGAAATTCTTTAATATTTTTCTTTTCACTTTCTTTCAAATAGTAAGCTATGTGTATGTAGTTAGTTGCTTATGAGAAAAGACTCCAGCACGCCAGCTCTTTCAGTGGTGCATAAGTTTCAGAGAATTCTCAAACATACCCATAACTTCCTTTAGTGGTATTCCATTACTTGGCTATCTAGGTCTATCTTAAATTGAATATCAGATCTTTCTAAGGCAGAGTAACTTCAGGAGTAAAACAGTTACTGAGGATGCTCTTATGCAATAAGGAAATTATACATGGTTCATTGCAACAGGCTTTCATTAAAAGCTTATTTCAGCAGGTGAAAAGCAGGTTGCATTGCTGATTCTCAATACTGCTTTGGGATGTTGGGTTGATTTATGATGCAAACAAGGAATAATTTCTTACAGTAGCCCTCCCTAGTCATTGTCTACCATGAAGTTTTCCAAAGTATGTTCTCAACAGCCATTACTCTGGAAAATTCATAGGAATTCCAACCAAAACCTTGAACTAAAAGCTTTCATAATAAAATTCAACTAAGAAATATATATCTGTATTTCATCCCAGAAGGAAATGATAGGAATGTTTTTCAATTTTTTATGAAAGTATTTGATCACAAAATTTCTTTTGCAAGGATATCTTTTCACTATTTTAAAAACATGCTCTAACAAGATTATCTCTAATTTTTAAACTTCTTGAGCAGCCAGAGAGCAAGCTGATCTTTCTAAAAGGCATGATGGATCCTTATTCCATCCAATTCACTGGCTCAAAGACTCCACTTTTAGTTCCAATTCCTGTCTGGTTGTTCCTGGATGCAAGAATAGAAAAGAAAGGTTTCCTGTTTCATTCTTTCCTCTGTTGCTTGAAAATAACATTATATTACATCACAAAACCTTGGCTTTTCCTAAGAGCACTCATGGAGATCTTCAAAAACTTTCCTGAAGCTCTTACTTGAACTGACATAAGAACACTCTGAGTGTCGCATTTGTTAAGTGTCAAATCACAATGAAATTGTGGAACCATATTCAGAAAAGCAGAATCCTACTGAAGCTGAGAAATGGCTTAGATGGAAGAGAGAAGGCCTTTTGTTTCTTTTTAGCTTTCTCAGCTTTATCACTACTAGCATTTTTGATCAGGTAATTTGCTTTAATGGGATGAGGGGATAGAGGCTTTTACATGATATGAACTATTATTACTAGCATCTATCTAATAAATACCAGTAGGAAACACCTCAAATGAGGAAACTAAAAATGTCTTCAAATATTGTGTGTATCCTATGGAACAAAACTGTCATCTGACTGGGACTCATTGAACTGGTAAATAATGGAATAATTAGTGTTTAAAAAGGACTGTCCAGCAAGTACTTATGGTTTGAAGCTAGTTTAGACACATAAAGCCTCCAGATTTTTACCTTAGATTAACCAGCAAAAAAGTTGAATTGGAGGTGTGGCTCAAGTGGTAGAGTGCCAGTTGTGAGCAGAAAAGCTGAGCTAGTGTAAGGCCCTGTGTTCAAGCCCAGGTGGTATAGGATGAATAGGAGAATAGTAGATTAAGACCCCAAGAAGATGTAGTAGAATGTCCAGTTACCCGGGTGTAGTTTACTGCCGTAACAAGAACCTTCAATGAGGCATATCTTTCTGTATAAATGGCTGTGTAGTTCCCTCTTACATGTGCTCAGAGCTTGTCAGGTGACTTGCCATGGCCAATGAAGTATCAGCAAGTACAAGCTGAGAGCTGAAAAGTATTCCACCTGCCCACTCTGGGAATACTGTTACTTTAGGACCAACTCACTGCCAGTCTCCACCAGACACTGCCGGCCACTGCCAGCCTCTGCCATCCACTGCCATCCACTGCCAGCCACTGCCAGCCTCTGCCGGCCACTGCCAGCCTCTGCCGGCCACTGCCAGACTCTAAGCTGTGGCCAACCTCCTACCTGAGCCTTGCCCGGTTAAAGGTGAAGGTTATGAGGACATTACAAAGTTACTGTGTCCACACTGTATGTGATGGCTTGCATTGGCCATGGCCGTGTGGGTGGAGAAGACAGACACTTGTGGAGAGGTGGAGATAACTCACCGTATTTGCAAGCCTGTGTTCTCGATGACTTCCAAGGAAGGGCTCCAGGGAAGGGGTGTAAAAATTCAGAAACCAGGGTGGAAGGTGAAGTGGAGACTCTGACTGGAGGCTGCCAGGCCAACTCTGAACCATGCCCACGATGTGGTTTAAAACATGAACTTGTTTGGAAAGACTCCACTGTGCATGTCGGATGGGGAAGATATTTAGTAATGGTCTGAAGCAGCTGGAAAGCCCTAGGGTTAACAGATGCACTGAAAAGCGGCTTATAGTGTGTGGAGAGACCGGCTGCGGAGCCGCAGGAAGACATGGACTAAACCTGCTTCCAAGAGGAGACCCATTTCACCGCATGAGCCGCCCCATGTCCTCAGACACTCCCTCCAACTCAGGCCTCTGAGGTGATGGCTGGGGCAGCCTGGGTGCAGGGCCCATCCTGAGGCCAGGGAGCCCTCAGACCTTGCCAGCAGGCCAGAGAGCCATGGATCCCCGCTGTGCGGCAGCCATAGTGCACCACAGCTGAATGAAACATGCAGAGGCTGGACTGCCCGAGTTGCCTGTCTGGTTCCGGAACAGAAAGGCCTCCAAGCTACCGTTTTTGCCTAGGCATTCTACTCCTGCTGGTCATCTTTCTGCCCCGCAAAGCTCGGCAGGCCGGGCCCCAGCCCCACCGCTGCCTCACCCTATCCCGGCTCTGCCCCCCTGCCTGGCTCCACCCCACCCAGGCCTGTCCCACCATGTCCAGGAAAGCAGAAGCTCACAGCTGGAGGTGGAGGCTAGAGACCGAGCCTTCATCCCTGCCTTGGAGGGCAAAGTCAGGTCCTGTGAAATGAGCAGCCAGTGCTGCATGCTGGGTGCTCCAGGGAGGTCAGGGGCACATCGCCCCGAGTCCCAGGAACCAGGTGGAAGCCCCGCTCGCCCGGCCACGGTGACGGGCCTGGATGCTTCATCCCTCTCGGACACTTCCGCCAGTGGTTAGCGCCCCTCCCTCAGACTAAGGAACTGGCCACTCCTTGCATGGACCAGCCCCTGGCCTGACCCCTGGTGTGGCTCCTGGACTGGTCTAGGACCAAGTGCAGCTCACAGCAAAGAGCTCCCTGGCCAGCGCTGGCAGCACGGATGTGCTTAGGGCCCTGGAAGAGTGGGCCCAGGCATGGCTGCACTCAGACTTCACTGGCTGCCATGTGAACTGCTCAGGCAGCCTGAAGTAGGAGGAGTTCAGGGCACTGTGCTGTGAGCTGAGTCTGCGGTCCATAGACACTAGGCCATGGCCCAATGCCTGGACTCCAACTCCGATGGAGCCATCACCTTCCAGGAGTTTGTGAGCTGCTTCCCAAGGGCAGCAGAGTGCCAAGGGCCCAGAACGGGGGTCGAGGTCCAGAAACACAACCAAAACCACCACAGCCTCAACCACGACCACCAGCACCATGAACACCAGCACCACAAGGACGAGGATGAGGACAACGAGGATGAGGACTGGGAAGGTGGCCCGGATGTCCTGGGGAGCCTGGCAAGGCCCGAAGGCCGCTCTTAGTGGGACTTCTAGGGAGGACTGGGGGCAAAGCCAGACTCATTCCCAGGTGTGCAGGTGGTGATGGTGGTGGTGGTGGTGGTGGTGGTGACTTTTGGGGTGTTCAGTCTCAGTCCCTTTCTGGGCCCCTTTCTCCTGCTCACTTGGCTTTTCCCAGGAGAGGCCTGAGGGATCTCCAAGGAGCCAGGTAGCAGGCTGACCCCTGGCAGGGCTGTCGGGATGCAGGGATCCATAGACCAGGCTCCTGCCCAGGCAGCGAGCCCATTCAGCATCCTCCAGGTAGGCAAGGAAACTTGGTTGTGCTTAGGCTCAGATTGTTCACAAGTGCCCACTACACACAAGGCATTGTACACAGGTGTTCACAATTGCCCAGCACTCACCGGGCCTTCTACACAGGTGTTCACGAGTGACCACCACACTCTGTTCTTAGGAACAGAAGAACTGGCTTATTACACAATAGAATAAAATAACAAATCTCTGTCTATGAGAGAAATAATTGAATACCACATTTCTCATTTAGTTCCCAGGAGGGAAGGGATGCAATCAGGCCAGACTATAAGACGTCCAGGGAGGAAAAACAAAGAAAAGTTTCATCTTCATCTGCATCAATCCCTGCCTTGGAGTCAGGTCTCCAGTTGTTAGTTCTACTATTTATTCCCCATCTCTCCCATTCAGTTAATGCTGAGAAGGTTCTTCTGCTTTCTGTTTGGATTTTTAGTTAAAATTGTATTGAGCTCTTTTTGTTATTACTAAAATTGAAAAGATAGTACATTGGCTGATGGTTTGCCTGAGTCTCAGAAAAGGATATTTTGTTCCTATGTGTATCAGGGTGCTTACTACTTACTGGCTTTGCACTCCACACATTTGTAAGGCAGACTTGAGGTTGGACAGGGAAGAGAGAAGTTCCGCCTCCCTCCCAACCTCCAGTCTGGGGAGTACAGGGCTCTGGAACTGCTTCTAGAGAAGGAGCAAGTGACTCATCCTGCCATCAGAGGGCTTGTGTAGAGAAAGTGAGTGTGGCAGTTGATCTTTTCTATTTACAAATGGGGTGAAACCAGTGTCTCCTTCAGGGTGGGAGGAAAATGTAAACATGGCTGCACATTCTGCTCTTTCTTTGAATCATCTTTCAGTGTAACTTGGTCCAGCAAACTAAGAATAATAACACTTTCAGGAATGAAAGCCTGTTCTTGAGGGTTCACTTCTATAATCCTAGCTACTCAGGAGACTAAAACCTGAGAATCTTATTTTAAGCTAGGCTGAAAACAAAAGTCCAGGAAATTCTCATCTTTAATTAAATCCACAAAAAGGTGGAAGAAGAGTTGTGGCTTTGCACAAAATAAGCAAGGGGCAGTGCTGGCACCCAAAAACAACAACAACAAAATCGTAAATCAGCTTTAGGAATGAAGTAGTCATACTGTCCATATTTGTGTACATAAGATCTTTCCAAAGTTATTCAGTATAGGAACAGATGGTTAACTTTTAAATGATTATTGAACTTTTTTTGTTTTTAAAGATCATTCCACCAATCAGGACTTCATATCATTGGTAGAATTATTACTATCATATGCCTTTCCAAACGTTCATAGGTTATTATATTTAATTAGCACGAGTCTCACCTGGCAGATTTGTCTCCTAAGCCCCACCTTTCATTGTGAGGTTAACAAATACAATATTTGCTTTACTGAACTTGTCACAGTAGAAAAGAAGTCCACTTGAGTTGGTTCACCTGAACTTACCATGACAACCATTGGCTGTTTTGGTAAATTGGATTGCTTTTACCCAGTTTCTTGATGTAGCTGTTGATCCACCTATCCTTTCAACCAAAAGTTACTAAAAAAAGTCTTTTGTTATTGATAATGTTGTCATTAGTTTTGCAAACTTTAGTGAGTGTCCTATTTATACCAGATACTGTCTTAGCTATTCTTGTATGTTCTAGGGGACAAAGATAAGATAAAATTCAGAGTATGGGTGAAACATTTCTCAAAAGTTTCACTAAAGAATATTTAAAGGCAAGAGGGTTATTTGCAGGAAGTTGCGATATTGTGGACCCCTTTAGTAGAAGTTTTTTCTGTATACAAAACTGGGACCTGATTTTAGAAACCTGTGCTAACTAGGCGGTGCTCTATCATGCTTTCAGCCCCTTCTTCATTTTTTTATTTTATTGTGAAAATAATGCACAAAGGGGTTACAATTACATGGGCAAGATAATGAGTACATTTCTTATCAACATTAGCCCCTTCTTCTTTAGTTTTTTTTCTTTTTTCTTCAAATACCGTCTTGGCATTTATGCCCTGGTGGTTCTGGTCTATAATATTGTTTAATCTACCTACTTCAGCTGGGGTGACAGGCCCATGTCATTAAACCTAGCTTTTTATTGGTTGAGAAGAGGTCTCAGGAATTTTTTTGTTGTTGTTCAGATGGGATCTTGAGAGTTTTTTGATCGGACTGTGGAAATCTTGATTGTCCTTATCTCTACCTACATGCAGCTGGGATACCAGATGTGAGCCACTTCACTGGTCCTTGTAATTTTACCTTTAACTACTTGTTCATTTTATTAATCATTAAGGGGAGTGTGTGTGTGCGTGTGTGAGTGTGTGTGCATGCGTGCATGCGTGAGCAAGCTCATGCATGTGCATGCATGCACACATATGTGCTAAAACTGGGGCTTAAACTCAAGGCCTGGGTGTTATTCCTTAGCTTTTTTACTCAAGGCTGGCACTCGACCACTAGAGCTGCAGCTCCATTTCTGGCTTATTGCTCTGTAATTGGAAATGAATCTCATGGACTTAATCCTGCCCCAGGTGGATTCAAATAAAATCCTCCAGATCTCATCTTCCTGAGCGCAAAGGATGATAAGCATAATTTTAATGACTGGCAGGGCTTATTTTAATATAAAACATTGTGTCTTCTTCTGAGGGGAAAAGTGTCTGTCTAGGAGAGTGAGCTTTGTGTCTTTGTTCCCCACCCGACACTGTCTTATCAGATAGCTCTCTTCCCCATGCCTGTCCAGTTTGAGAGGAGTGGTTGGTAGATTTAAGATTGTAAAGAGGTAAGAGGTAAAGAATGGTCATTTTGACAGGATTTCCTCTTCAACATTGAATCATAATATTGAATGACTTTGGATTAAATTCTCTAATCTCCAATAACTGTGAGATTATAGAAGAAATAAAATTATGTGGTAAGAGGTTGAAAGTAGCATTTTTGATGTGTGTCAATACATTCTTTAGTTTGGATCTCTTAGGAAGTCAGGGACTGCTTTCCTCAGGTTGGTGAGAGAAGTGGCCTAGAAGGCATGGGACCTGTCATCTTCCGTTTGGCAGGTGTAGATGGTCTACAAGCTCAGTTTGGGTTTACTACTTCCTGTTGAGATAAAATCAGATTTTCCTTATTCTGTCTGTCTGATGAGACAGAATGCAGGATGGAAGGGGATACCAGTTCAAGAGAAGATCTGGAAATAGGAATTGTGTTCTGGAGGGTGATGTGGGGAGGCAAGAGGGAAAATTTACAATGCAGCTTAGCTCATGTCTGGCTCCTGGGTCTTTGTCTTGGTGAAAGGGAGTTTTGTATATAGTAAGTATTCAGCAGATGTTTGCTGAGTGAATCAAATAGTCTATACTCTTGGATTCACTTCCCAGTTTATATAATAAACCAAATATCCTTGAGATTTGTGCATAAAAAACAAGGAGTTTTATGAAGAATTTATTTTTCAATGACAGAATGAATAAGGAGAAGTAGACAAAAAGAGGACTTGAAGATATTGGCCCTTGACGATGATCTTTATACTTTCTGAGCTGGAAAAATATCTTTAGCAATTTCTAATCTTTAGAAAATTCTTCTAGAATGGTAAAATGTGTCAGGTCTATTCAAAATGCAGGTAACCGTCAGGACACCATTTTTCTGGACATGCTTTTAATTCTTTCTGTTTGTTGTAAAGACTTCAGAGGACAGCCTTTTGATCATCTCAAAGAAGTTAGATTTAGATAGCCTCTTTATGTCTTCTAACTCGCCTAATTTCCACTAGCCCTGAACTACATCCTAAGCACTGGAGAAAATACACCTAATCAACTAGTCAGCCAGTCAGCCAGCCAGCCAGTCAACAGGTCAGCCAACCAATCAACCAACAAATAAATTTCATTGAGAAAAACCAATACTATGCATGTGCAAACTGTACATATTGGAAATGAATGTATCTCAGTCTAACTCTGCCAATAGAAGTGATCTCTAAACTCAAAGGGAAAGGCTTAACAATTGTAAATCAGTTCCACTCCGTTGTGATGGCTTGAATAAACAAAGTAGCAGAAGCTAAGTTTCCTTAGTGGTCAGGGTTTCTTAGTATTTCTTCTTCTCGGTTTCCTTGTTAGGCTTTTCCAATGTGGAAAGGACTGAAAGAGCACTTCTTTGGTAATAACTTTCTGTGTAGTCTCTTCTCTTCTCTTCTTTGGCTGCCTTAATTTACATTATTTTGCAAAATGGTAACAGAAAAGAGAGATGGAGGCCAAAGAAGACATGAACCCAACAAGGAATAACAGAAGGAGGGGCTGCATCGTGAGAGGGAGCCAAAGACTGATCAGCAGAGAGTTGGAGGGAAAGAGAGACAGGCTCATTGATTCCATCTTGTCTCAGTTTCCCCCATCTTCCACCTAGTGAGCTTTTGGCTTTGACCCATCTTGAGATGATAGAAACAAATATACTTTTCTCTCTTTGGTCTCAGCTTTTCTCTTCCACAGGTGAGTATTTCAGCATTCAGAGTGTGGTTGTAGAGTTAAAAGACAAATGTACATTTTAATGCACATGTGCTATAATACTTGATTCTCTCCCAAGGAGATATTTATTCCAGCCTTGAATCCCAAGGTTGTGTTGCACTACAGTCCTGGGTGAGGTTTAAGGGTAGTTTTGATAATGGGTTTAACATCAGTTTTCTGGAGGTATCTGTGTCTTTTCTGGATCTGAACCATGAACCAGTGTTCTACCCTCACCTTTACATTTCTGCCGATGTCTATATCTGTCTATAAATATCTGTATCTGTATCTTTAGATACATACCTATCCATAGATAACTATATGTAGGTATATACAGATATAGACATAGGTAGATATAGACATAGATAGGTAGATAGATATAGACACAGGCAGAAATATATATGTATATATATATATATATATATATATATATATTTCTTTGATCTTTTAAACTATTGCTGTTCTTACTCCATTTAATATATATTCCACTATAATCATGTATATAATTGCCCTGCTGAATGAGAGAAGCAGTGTGTTAAAAACCACAGCTCCACTTTTAACCTTTTGGCTTCCTGGCGCCTTTTCACTATGTGCATAGCTTAGGTTTTATTGTGTGAACTTGCTGGTAGTAGTCATATTGGATTCTAATATTTGAATACAATCTGTTCTGGCTGTATATGGAAGGTGGCCTACTCTTACCCTCAGATCTCACTGTCCAGAGGTTTATTCTCAGAATTTGAAAAGAGATGATTTATTTTGCTCTTACAGTTTAGTCAAAAAGGAAATAAGCTCCCAGGCACAGGTGGCTCACGCCTGTAATCCTAGCTACTCAGGAGGATGAGATCTGAGGATGACGGTTCAAAGCCAGCCAGGGCAAGGAAGTCCATGACAACCACTAGAGAACCAGAAGTTGTGCTATGGGTCAAGTGGTAGAGTGCTCACCTTGAGGTGAAGAGTACAGGAACAGTGCCCAGGCCCAGAGTTTAATCCCTATGAACACGAACAACAAAAAAGGAAATGAGCTTTAAACTAAGTGTCTTTGATACTATAAGAACTACAGACACTTATCTAGGTTTTGTTTTAACATGAACTTTTCTCCAAAATTATACCTCAAATTCATGGTCCTACTAGTCTTCTCATTTTAAGCATTTAACATCTTTACTATAATCATCCTTTTAGCTTGGATTACTTCATCTTTTCCATCACCTCCATCCTGCTGTCCTGCTTTGAATAGACAGGTGGATGGATGAAAGGTGCATTTTTTTCCCATCAGTTGTAGGGCTTGAACTCAGGACCTGGGTGCTGTCCTCCAGCAATTTTTGCCCAAGGCTAGCACTCTACCACTATGAGCCACAACTCCCTTTCTGGTTTTTTGGTGGCTAGTATAAGATAAGAGTCTCATGGACTTTCCAGCTCATGCTAGCTTGTAACTGTGATGCTCAGATCTCAGCCTCTTGAGTAGCTAGGATTACATATGTGAACCTCCAGTGCCTGGCTTGAAAGACTGGAGATGTATTTCCTCTTTCTAGCATTAGAGTATAGATAAAATCGTCATCACTGCATCACACATAACTGTAAAATACAGGTGGCACTTGGATGCAGGATGTAGTTGGAATGAAGAAATGGTATGAGATAACTTATCCTGGGTTCAGACTGCTTCCTTCCACTGTACTAACTTTGCATCATGTAACAAAGTGGAAAGTAAACACGAACTCCCAAAGGAAAATGCTGATGGTGAAATCTCTCTATGATGTTTAACATTTCCTTTGAATCATTTTCTTGAACAAATTCATTGCTTCATCTTGTAAGCATTAAGGATCTTCTAAGTGAAAATTTATTATAATCTCTCAATTATAAAAGGAGAAAAGCTAATTTTAACTCTTGTCTATTTGCCCTTATAAAAACAAGATAGCTGAATCCATACTACCAACAGAGTTCTCTAATTCTTTTTCTGGTTCACTATTTTTTTTGGTCTGCCGTGGGGCTTGAACTCTGGGCCTGGGTGCTGTCCCTGCACTCTTCAGCTCAAGGTGAGTGCTTTACAACTTGAAGCACAGTGCCACTTCCAGTTTTCTGGTGGTTTAATAAAGATAAGAGTCTCATGGAATATTCCTGCCGGGGCTGTCTTTGAACTATGATTCTCATGAACCCTGACCCTCAGATGTCAGCCTCCTGAGTAGCTAGGATGATAGGCGTGAGCCATCGGCGCCCAGCCTGATTCACTACTGACATTGTCTTTGACATAGAACTCAACGTAGACCTGACATTGACCTCAAACTTTTTAAATATCCAGTAGTCCCTGGTACCTGAAAGACCTAGGATGCAGAGTAACAACCAGAACAGTGATGTTCTTGCATAACAGAGCTTGGATACTCTTGGACACATCTCAGTCTATTCTCAAACGAGTCATCAAAGACACTTCAGGGTGCTTACTTTTGTGTTGGAGGGTTTTTGTTTTGATAACAATCTAAGACAAATTAGTAAAAGCACATCCTTAGAAGAGCACAAAGGGTTGAAATTTTTGTGGTATCCATAGGAAAGTGATGAGAGGAATGGGTTTTGTCTGTGGCAGTGTGCTTGAGAAAGCCACCTGCAAATTGCCAGTACCATCTTGACATTGCCCCGGTTAATTTCATTTGAGTAAAATTGTATCTTCTGTCAGGTTAGCTGGACACTGTTAATTCTGACTGCACTGATTTTTTAAATATTGGCTATACGGCATAAAGATTTTGTATTGGTTATTTGTTCATTGAGAAGAAATGTGATAGAAAAATAAGCCAACTCTGGAACTTTAGGAAATACTTCCTTTCATAAGTTCTACATGTTAATCAGGGATATGAGATATTTTCCTAAAGGGATTTGAAGTCTTCAAAAACTGTATAGATTTGATATTGATCTATTTTTTGTCCATCTGGATCATCTCCATAAATTAAATTGTGGAAGATGTTCATATTCAGCTACTAAATGATAAACAAAGTATCGCTTCTCTTCCCCCAAGAAAGAAACTCTTGTTTCATTTGCTAGTTGTTAATCATTCATTCATCCATTCATTTCCTTACTTAAATCTGTGTGTGTATGTGTGTGTCTGTGTGTCTGTGTGTATGTGTGTATCTACTATGAACCTGGTATTGTACCACACACTGAGTCCTTTAAAACAATATCCTGTGAAAGGTCAAAAATTGAGTGGGGTGCTGGTGGCTCATGCCTGTAATCCTAGTTACTCAGGAGGTTGAGATCTGAGGTTTGTGGTTTGAAGCCAACCTGGGCAGAAAAGTCCATGATACTCTTGTCTCCAATTAATCACAGAAAAGCCAGAGTGGTGCTGTAGCTCAAGTGGTAGAATGCAAAAAGCTTAAGGACAGTGCCCAGGCCCAGAGTTCAATGCCTAGGAAGGGTGGAGGAAAAACAAGAAAAAGAAAAAAAGAAAAATTGCCTAGAAATATTCTCTCTATCCAGAAGGTGAAAACACCAGCAATGTTGTCAATTGGGGGGAATGGCTTGGCCCAGAACTTACTTGTGATGAAGAATCAGGCCAGATGCTGATTTTAGAGTCTGTTTCTCCCTATGAAAGAGAAGTGACATCTTCTCTCTTCTGTGAACCAGCCACCATTCCCTATCGTCTTGTGGTGGCAGAATAGTTCCCTTGAGAGGATTTCACCATGTGTGGGCTGCATTTGGTGAAGTGGAGCTGGATGGGGCTTATGGACCTGGAAGCTAGGGATAATTGCCCTTTACCTATGCGAGGAAGAATCTTCAACTCAATATTCTTCTGCTACTTCTCAGCTCAGGAGAGCCTGCTGCTCTGCAGGAGATAAAAGCACTGCTTTCAACGATGTCTGATTTTAAGGGGGAGGGCATTTCTAAGTTTACATATGCAGTGAAAGTCCAGTGAAGAGGCTAGGAAAGGGCATTTTTGCTCACTCCTACCTGTGAGTATGTGCTGTGGACTCACATGTCAGGGATGGTCCCCTTTTCAAGATCTCTATTGCTCTGAGCTTCTAGTTCCAGCCTGACTTAGAACTTGAGTGGGGTTGCTTTCCTCTTACAGGGGAGGGGTTAAGACTTTTTACTTAACGAATTTCTGTATCTTCGCTATTATTTTTATCTTGCGTATTGTCTCCTTTGCAGAATTACTTTGACAAAGTTCAAAAACTGTTGTCCAATATTTTTTTTAATTTTATTTTATTTTATTTGAGAACATACTGTACAGAGGGGCTACAATTACATGGGCAGGATAATGCATATATTTCTTACCAAGCATTGCCGCCTCGTCCTTTGTTTACCCTTCACCTCCCTGCCCCGCCTCCCCCCTTCCCCACCCAATTATACCCCCCTCACCCCACCCAATTATCCCCCCTCCCCCCCTCACAACGACATTGTAAAGCTGGTTTTGACATGACATTTTGTACTTCTCATTGTTGCCACAGGTCCACCTGAATCCTTAAACGACTTGTTTGTCCCCATCTCCTCCACATGTTATAATGACATCAAATATAGTGAAAGCGGGGGTTACACTGTGGGGGAGGGACATACAAAGCAACAAAGAAATAATCTTATAAATGCGTTAGAAACACATGCATGAAAGAAACGAAAACATTAAAATACATATTTAAGGGTTCATTTTCCTAACATCACATTATCTGACCTTTTCCGCTTGACTCATACCTATACTAGATATTGCAAATAAGGGAAACCATGGGACCTATGCTTCTTTGGGCCTGGCTTACTTCACTGAATATAATTTTTTCCAAACCTTTCCATTTCCTAACAAATGGGGAAATGTCATTCTTTCTGATGGAGGCATAGAATTCCATTGTGTATATATACCACATTTCTTGATCCATTCATCTACTGAGGGGCATCTGGGATGGTTCCATACCTTAGCTATGGTAAATAATGCTGCAATAAACATAGTTGTGCTGGAAGCTTTAGTGTGGTCTTGTTTGTAAACATTTGGGTAAATGCCCAAAAGTGGGATTGCTGGATCATAGGGGAGATCTATGTGAAGTCTTTTGAGGAACCTCCATACTGCTTTCCAAAGTGGTTGAACAAGTTTACATTCCCACCAACAATGAAGTAAGGTTCCTTTGTGTCCACATCCCCTCCAGCATCTGTTGTTGTTAGAGTTCTTGATTTTTGCTGTTCTAACTGGAGTGAGGTGATATCTCAATGTTGTTTTGATTTGCATTTCTTTTATGGCTAGGGATGTTGAACATTTCTTCATGTGTCTATTGGCCATCCTTCTTTCTTCTTCAGAGAAGCTTCTCTTTAAGTCTTTCGCCCACTTATTTATTGGGCAGTTGTTCCTTTGAGGATTTGTTGTTGGGTGGTTTAATTTTTTGAGTTCCAAGTATATTTTAGATATGAGACCCTTGTCCGTTGTATGGCTAGTAAAGATCTTCTCCCAATCCGTGGGCTTTCTATTGATCTTGCCAGCTATGTCATTTGCCCTGCAGAAGCTCTGCAATCTTATGCAATCCCATTTGTCTAACCTTTCTTTGATTTGTTGTGCTTCCGGGTCTCTATTCAGAAAATTTCGGCCTGAGCCAAGGAGACCTAGGGTTTCTCCTATTCCATCCTGTAATGTTTTCAGAGTGTCTGCTTTGAGTTCAAGGTCTTTGATCCATTTGCAGTTGATTCTGGTGCAGGGTGATATATAAGGATCTAGTTTTAGTTTTCTACAAGTACTTAACCAATTTTTCCAGCACCATTTACTGAAGAGGCTGTCTTTGTTCCATTCTATTGTTTTAGCTCCCTTATCGAAGATTAGATGGCTATAGGTCTGTAGGTTCATTTCTGGGTTTTCAATTCTATTCCATTGGTCCTGAGGTCTGTTCTTATGCCAATACCAAGCTGTTTTGATTACTATGGCTTTATAGTATAGTGTGAAATTTGGTATTGATATTCCTCCAGCAGTGTTCTTTCCGTTGAGGAGCGTTTTTGCTATTCGGGGTCTTTTATTGTTCCATATGAATTTTTGGATTGCCTCTTCTATTTCCTTGAAGAATGAGGGTGGAATTTTGATAGGTATCGCGCTGAATTTGTAGATAGCCTTGGGAAGTATTGCCATTTTCACGATGTTAATTTTGCCAATCCAGGAGCATGGGAGGTTTTGCCATTTTTAAAGTTCTGTGTTGATTTCCTTTTTCAAGATTTTAACGTTTTCATCATAGAGGTCCTTCACTTCTTTGGTTAAGTTAATTCCTAGGTATTTTATTTTCTGTGGGGCTATTACAAATGGAGTTGCTTTCCTAATTTCAGCCACACTTTTCTCATTGTTGGCATATAGAAAAGCCATTGATTTTGGTGTGTTAATTTTATAACCTGCTACTTTGCCAAAGTTTTGAATCAGCTTGAGTAATTTGAGAGTGAAGTCTATGGGATTCTTTAAATACAAGATCATGTCATCTGCAAAGGGGGATTATTTTGTTTCTTCTTTCACTATTTGGATCCCCTTTATGTCTGCATCTTGTCTTATTGCTGTAGCTAGGCATTCTAATACTAGATTGAAGAGAAGTGGAGAGAGTGGGCATCCTTGTCTTGTTCCTGAGTTAAGAGGAAATGGCTTTAGTTTTTCACCATTCAGTATAATGCTGGCTGTAGGTTTGTCATATACAGCCTTTTTTGTATTGAGGAATGTTCCATGGATTCCTAATTTTTCCAGAACCTTCATCATAAAGGGGTGTTGGATCTTGTCAAATCCTTTTTCTGCATCTATTGAGATAACCATATGGTTCTTATTCTTGCTCCTGTTGATGTGATGAATAATATTAATTGATTTGCGTATATTGAACCAGCTTTGCATCCCTGAAATGAATCCTGTTTGATCATGGTGTATGATTTTTTGGATGAATTGTTGAAGTCGATTGGCCAAAATTTTGTTGAGAAGTTTTGCATCAATGTTCATCAAAGAAATGGGTCTATAGTCCTCTTTCTTTGATGAGTCCCTGCCTGGTTTTGGGATGAGGGTTATGATGGCTTCATAGAATGTGTTCGGTAGTGAGCTTTCTCTTTCAATTTCATTGAAGAGTTGGAGGAGTATTGGTGTGAGCTCTGCTTTGAAGGCCTTGTAAAATTCCGCTGTAAAACCATCTGGTCCTAGACTTTTCTTAGCTGGGAGGTCTTTTATTGCTGTTTCTATTTCAATGCTTGATATGGGCCTGTTAAGCTGGTTTAACTCATCTTGGTTTAGTTTTGGCATGTCAATATTTGCTAGGAAAAGGTCCATTTCTGTCAAGTTCTCAAACTTATTAGCATAAAGTTTTGAGAAGTATTCCCTTATAATGTTCTGAATCTTGGTTGTTTCCGTGGAGATGTTTCCATTCTCATCTCTGAGTTTATTAATTTGGGTGTGTTCTCTCCTTTTTCTGATAAGGTTTGCTAAGGGTCTGTCAATTTTGTTATGTTTTTCGAAGAACCAACTCTTTGTTTTGTTGATTCTTTCTATAGTTTTTTTTGGATTCTAATTCATTTAATTCTGATTTAATTTTGATTATTTCTTTCCGTCTACTGGATTGGGGTTTATCTTGCTGCTCTTTTTCAAGGAGGTTTAGATGTGTCATTAAATTGTTAGTTTCCTATCTCTCCAATTTGTTGATGTAGGAGCTCAGAGCTATAAACTTGCCTCTGAGTACTGTCTTTGCTGTGTCCCAGAGGAGCTGGTAATTTGTGTGTTCATATTTGTTGAATAGCATGAATATTTGAATTTCCTTTCTGATCTCTTCCATGACCCACTCATGATTCAGCAGTGTGTTGTTCAGCCTCCATGTGATGCCGGACTTTCTTTGGTGGCTTTTGGTGTTGAGTTCTAATTTTATTCCCTTGTGGTCAGAGAGAATGCAAGGTATAACTTCAATGTTTCTGAATTTAGACAAGTTTGCTTCGTGGCCTAAAATGTGGTCTATTTTAGAAAACGTTCCATGTGCTGCTGAGAAGAACGTGTAATCTGATGCTGCTGGGTGAAATGTTCGGTAGATGCCTGTTAAGTCTAGTTGATCTATGCAGCTGTTTAGATCTGCAGTTTCTCTGTTGAGCTTTTGCCGAGTTGATCTATCTAGTGGGGAGAGTGGTGTGTTAAAATCCCCAACAATTAATGTCTTTGGATCTATATGGGATTTGAGGGAAAGTGGTGTTTCTTTGATAAATTTGGGTGCTCCATTGTTTGGCAAATATATATTTATGATTGTAATATCCTCCTGAAGGAGAGATCCTTTAATTAATATGTAGCGACCTTCTTTATCTCTTCTCACGAATTTTAATTTGAAGTCTATTTTATCTGATATTAGGATTGCAACTCCCGCCTGTTTATGAGGGCCGTTTGCTTGGTAGATTTTGTTCCAGCCTTTAACATTGAAAATGTGTTTGTTTTTATGGGCAAGATGTGACTCCTGCAGGCAGCAGATAGAAGGGTCTTGTTTTTTAATCCAACTAGACATTCTATGTCGCTTAATTGGAGAGCTCAGTCCGTTAACGTTAAGAGATAGGGCTGAGAGGTATTTGGGAGTTCCTGCCATGTTATCCACCTTCTTGGGGGCTGTGAAAACTGGGTTCTTCCTAAGGTTCTTGGATTCTCAGTTTGGGTGCAGTTTCTTGGCCTTTGTTGCAGTCTTGCTGATTTTCTATGTGTAGGACATCTTTAAGAATGTTTTGCAGGGCTGGTTTGGCGGAGATGTATTGTTTTAATTTTTCTTTGCTATGGAAGGTTTTTATTTGGCCTTCAGTTATGAAGGAGAGTTTAGCTGGGTACAGTATTCTTGGTTGATAGTTGTTTGTTTTTAGGGCATGGCATACGTCATTCCAGGCTCTTCTTGCATTGATTGTCTCTGCTGAGAAATCTGAGGTAATGCTAATTGGTTTCCCTTTATAGGTGATTAACCTTTTCTCCTTGACAGCTTTAAGGATCTTTTCCTTGGTCTGGGTTGATCCTGTGTGGATTATAATGTGACGGTGGGATGTCCTATTCTGATCTCGTCTATTTGGGGTTCTAAAAGCTTCTTGTATCTGAATAGGCCTATCTTTTTGTATGTTTGGGAAGTTCTCTGCTAGGATCCTGTTAAACAAATTTCCTAGGCCATTAACTTCTGTTTCTAGGTGCTCCTCTACACCCATTATCCTTAGATTGGGCCTTCTGATGGTGTCTCCCAGGTGTTGGATTGACCTATCTATTTCTTGGACTTGTCTTGGATGGTTGTATGTTCTTTCTCTATAATATCTAGGCTGTCTTCAATCCCTGAGATTCGATCTTCTGCATGGTCTAACCTGCTGTCAAGACTCTCTACTTTGTTTTTTTATCTCTTTTCCTTCTAGTTGGTCAGCTTTGATGGCTTCAAGTTCTTTGTTGAAGCTCTGTTTTAGGTCTTGTATGAATTTCTTTACTTCCTTAATTTGGAGTTCAGTGTTTGTTCTCAAATCACTTAGTTGATTGGTTATGGTTTCTTTGGACTCCCATTCCTTCTGTTGGGTTCCATTCAGCATTCCCTTTGTGGTCTCCCTCACTTCCTTCAATTCTTTGTTAATGGATTCCATGAATGCCTTTAGTGGTCTTTGTGTATTCTCTACCTGGTCTCTCAATTCCTGAATTACTCTTTGATTAGCTTTCTCCCGTCTGTGGGATTCCTGCAGTTCTCTTTCTTCCCGTTCGTGGGATTCCTGCAGTTCTCTTTGAGTGTTCTCAGCCTGCTCACGCCATTCCTCCCTTTCTCTTTGAGTATTCTCAAGTTATTCACGCAAATCCTGTATCAGTTTTTGAGTAGCTTCCTCACGCTTATGATATTCCTGTATAAATTTCTGGGATGCCTCCTCTCTCTCCCTATCACGCTCATACAGAGTCCTTTGTACATTGTCAAAATTCTCATTTATCATGTTTGCTATTAGTGTTTGTAGAGCTATTTGGGAACTCTCCTCTGGATTATTCTTTATCTGTTCTAATCCCTGATTATCAAGGTTGGGAATTGAGATACCCGAATTTGCCATTTTTCTTGTGTTTTTACGGCTTACTCGGCCCATTTGAGATGAAGATTGCACCACAGTTTTGTGCTAGAACACTATCTTAAGGCAACCATCAACCAAAGTTTGCATTTGTACAGTCAATAGTCTATAGATACAATCTAGTTCAACAGATACATCTATTCAACATCAAACAACTATATGTTAAAGGACTTGGAACCGCAGAAAAGAATTTGGAAAACCAGGAATTATTAGGATTAGGGAGAGATGTGGGTAAAAAATAGGAATAGATTGGTGTGGGGTGGCACAGGGAGAGTTAACTATGTCCTAATCACAATGCAGGAAATGGGTTGGGTAGGATGCAAGTAGAGAGAGAGAGAAAAAGAAGAGACAGAAAGGGGAATAAAGAGAGACCAGAAAAAAATAGAAACGTAAAAATTAATGTTATTATACAGGTTAAAAGACCGTCTATTTAGAGAGGAATGTGAATATGTTCAGAGAAGGGGAGGGACATAGAGGAGATGTGACAAAGTTTAAGGATGGGAAAGGGAGAAGAAAAGATCAGAAGTTCAGTAGAGCTAGATAAAAAACAAAAAGATAATTAAGAAAGAAAGAAAAAGAGAAAGAAGACAAGAAAAAAAAGGAAAACGCTCATTCACGTATTCCTAAAATAAAAATTATAAGATGAGAAAAAAAAAGTTACTGGAAAACAATTATTTTTTCAGAAGAAGCAAAAATTAAAGATTAATAAAAGTTTTAGAAGGGAATAAATTTTTATATATATATATATATATATATATATATATATATGGTAACAAAAAACAAAAGACAAGCAAAAAAAAGAAAAGAAGAAGAAGAAGATAAAAAGAAAAAAAAGTCTTTTGATTTTTTTTTGGGGGGGGAGGAGTGGGAAGAATTCTATATCTCACTTTTGTCTGTGACCAGTCTGTTGTTGGAGTCTCTGGTCAGCTTGAGGTCCTGTGGCTTGATTGGTTTCTTAAGTCGGTTGGTTGGAAGAGGCAGAAAAATGCTCTGCTTTACCCACAATTTTGAGATCCCCCTCCCAGGTTAGTTTTCTGTGAGGGTGGTCTGCTTTGAGAATCACAAAAGAGGGGGATGTGGTGATGAGGCTAGGTTCTGGGTAGAGTTGAGGCCTTTCAACAAACAGTAGCTTTTTCCTGGGGCTATTTTATGATAAAGCTCACAGCGCCCAGCCTGGAGCCATTCTCAGGGTTTCTGTTTTTCAATTGATTGTGGTGGCTGCTAGAGGGAGGGGCAGCCTCTGGCTCTGGTTACCCAATGAGGCAAGGCACTCCAATGGCTGGCGCCTGAGCTGGTTGCCTTTTCCCTGGATGGAGCTGAGTCTGGCAGGTCACTTCGCCGTTAAGTTCTTGTGACCTGCTAAATGACTCATTTTATTCCAAGGCCTGAGCTGGAGCTAGCAGCTCCTCCGAGCTTTGTCGGTATCCAAGATGGAGATCACCGGTGCTGGGGGGGAGGGGTGGCCTTCCCTCCTCTGCTCCCTGAGGAGTGAGGACCTAGGGCTTGTACTCACGCCGAGTCTTGGATCCTGGGTCGTCTCTGGTCTGCAAACAGCAGGATGAAGATGTTCGCTCCTTGTCGGTTCTTGTTTGTGTTGAGTAGAATCCGCTCGTCCACTGAGTCTGGCTCCTTCGTCCCCGACTCTCTGTGTCTCAGCTATGACCCCGCAGCGGTTGTCGCCGCCTCGACCCTGCCGCCGCAGCGGTAGCTGATGCGTTTCCTTGGCTTCCCCTCTCTTGTCTAACTCTCTGTCCTGTAATGGCACACTTGGTGTGATTCTCTGGCTTAGGACTGTTCACTGGAACTCTAAAACTGCTTTCTATGTGAGAGCTTGTTCAGATTCCAGCTTCTCCTCCGCCATCTTCCTGGAACACCTTTCTCTGTTGTCCAATATTTTCTGCTCTAGGTTTTGCTGCATTACTTAATAGGTCCATCTTTGGGAAGCCAGCCTGAGTAAAAGTACATGACTCTTTCTGTAGAATAAACTAAAATAAATAGGGAAAGGATCAGGGGTTAGCAAGTGATAGCACACTAGATCTAAGCAGGGAGCTCTCCATCCTGGAATATGAACACACTGGCAAAAGAATAGTTTTGTGGTTGGTTGCCAGGATCTCCAGGCAAAAGCTTTGTTTCCAGGCCAGAAGGCTCCTGGGAGGCTGGGGCAATATTCATTAAGGCTGACCTGGGCAGCAATGGCAGACGGTTTTTTCATACATGATACGTTAACCTGTAATTCATAACTTCTGTACCCAAGAGTTGCAATCTCCTCTGGATTGAGGTGGAATAATTCCATAACCACCAGCTCATGTTTGTTTAGGAAAGGAATGTTTTAGGATCTTCCTGTGTCATATTCTTTGACAGAGACACCTTTTGCTAGCATGAGTCCTTGGGATGCAGAATACTTTTCTTATATTCCTCAGAGATCTGTTGGCCTAGTACCTGCTTCCCACTGTGGCTTGGTTAGATGGATATGCAAATGAAGGAAGGAAGGAAGAAAGGAAGGAAGGAAGGAAAGAAGGAAGGAAGGAAGGAAGGAAGGAAGGAAGGAAGAAATCACAGTGCTGGAAGCTCTCTTCTAATATAATAGATGCATTCAGGGAAAAGTAATATTCTGCAAGCACACAGCAGAGGAAAAAAGCACAGACCTCTCAGTGTATGTATAATTCTCTAACCATAAGACTCAAACAGAGATAATCCAGATGAAATACAGCACCATAAGGAAGTCATGTAAGATTGTTCACATAGAGGAAAAAACAGTCTGAAATATCTGTAGATGATTGACTAAGTGATAATAAATAGGTTTGTTTTCCTGAGGTGAAGCGAGCTTGAGAGAAAGTGGTGTGTGTTTTATGGCTGCTTAGTTATGGTGACAAGGACAACATATACAAAGATAGGAGAGAACACAGAGAAAACAAGTGGACAGTCTGTGCCTGGAGGGAAAGCATGGCAATAATTCTACTTCTTACTTACAGAGTGCCGGAGCCTACCGACAATGAAAGGGAATCCTGAATTAGGGGGTGAGGATTCGGAAAAATAAAGACATAAGACAAAAGATGGGGTTGGGAGGTCTGCAGCTCAAGACTGCAGCACTGTTTATGTTTAACTTTCCCTAATATATACTATTAGAAGTCAAGAGGTAACATAAGGTTACAATAGTCCAGAAAAACAAGGAAAATTTAAGTAAAAACAGAGTGCAGTAAAAACAAGACAAGGTCACCTGGTAGAAAGTAAAACAAACTCTGCAGACATAGCAAAGCAATCCCAGTCACGTGGTCTTTTTTAAGTAAGCCAGTTTCTTGTACATGCCCCACGTTGAGTACTTTAAACTTTACTGTCAGCTCCCAACATCTCCCCCATCTTTGTTTAAAGAAGTGAACTCGCCTGTCTTAGGTTGGGTGGATCACCTTGTCTGCCTTGTCCATCATCGGGAACTTCTTCAGAGCGAAGCTGAAGGCCCTGTCATAGGTTGGTCAGACTGGCACCCCCTCTTACCCTTCTCTGGCTGCAGTTCCTTTCAGGGAGAATTCATTTATATGGAGCTTGATCTTATGTAGCTGGCTGGCTAAACGCATAAATGAATTTTGCAGTGTCCGTATAATACAAGGAAGGCATAGAAAAACCACCAGCAAAAGCACTCCCAGGCCAAGCAATGACATTAGCAATCCTTTAACATAAGTCAGGGAACAGATATAGCGTTGAAATTATTTAAACAGTTTTGTAGCAGTTTTTGCCACATTAGTGTCCAGAGGTAGGGCTTGTTTTAGTCTGGCTATTTGTCTGTGGAGTTGAAAAAGATCTAAAGATAAGTTATTATGGTGCCAAATACCGTTGAGATGTGATACAACTTTTTCCCATGAGTAATTTGATTCATTATATATGTGAGGGGTCACACAAATAAAATCAAACTTGGCATGACAGCACACTCGCTGTAAAGTTTGCAGAGCACAGACTTGTTCTCCTAAAGATAATACTAACTCATACAGTGCTTCTAGTTTTTGTTCTACCTTGTCATAAACCCGGCCTTGAAAGTATAGAGCCTGTGTAGTATTATGAGCAAGCTGATTAAGATAATGGGCAGTTTGTAATTTTTGTGTTAGCACCTCAGCAGCTGCTGCTGTGGAGGCAGCTATCGAAATAAAGGCCAAAACATCAGCTACAAGTAGCCCAACAAATTGACAAGGGCACATTAGTTCTTTCAATTGTCTTAACACCTGAATGCCAGAATCTTCATACCAAGTTTCAGAAATATTTACAGGAAGCATAACAAAAGATCGTTTTCTAACAATAAGTATGGATTAAGTTATGCTGCTATATGAGCAATTAGTAAAAGAAAAATTAGAGCAGGTAACATTAAAATAATTAGCTCCTACAGAAATATTAAACGGTCCATACATCATGACATAGGGTGGTGATACACAACTCATGAATATTTTTTAAAGGATTAATTTGGCCAGGTTATGTTATTGAGTGCAGCCACCAGCATTCAAACATGATGTTGAGCATGCCCATTCATCCACCACAGTCCAAGATTGTATTTATTAGTAAGATTAGCTCCAGACCAGTCCATTAGTTGAGAGTTAGTTCCAGAAATATTGGTAACAAATGGCTGTACATGCCTGTACCTTATTGGATGAGGCTATCCTGTAGATACTACTATTTGTGAAGAATTAATGCAACGGGGTATCATATAGGATGGAGTAGAATTTGAGTGAACTGGGTGCCCAGTTGGTAAAGATGCCATCTGTATATTGCACATTTGATTTTTGTCTGGGATCTAAATTTTGTGAGTCACGGATAGCATTATAATACAGACTGGAATGGAGCCTTTAGAGCTGGTGATAAAGCAAAAAGGAGTTCCAATGTGTGAGGCTGAGATATCTCCCATCTTGGTGTGCTGGATGAAGGGATCGGGGGCTGTACTGTATGCTGATCTATTGATGTGAATGAGTACTTCAACTCCCTCCCAAGTTGTAGGGTGCACAATCGGGGGATCCAGAATATAAGCCCAATGTGTCAGCTTTTGTGTCATCTGAATGAGCCTCCACAATCCTAACGCAATGCTCAGGCAACTAGTGGGATTTATTTTCTTCCTGCGAAAAAACCAAACATGTCCTCGACCCCATGTTAAAACCGGATCGGGTCCATGCCAATCACCTGTTAAAGGATCCTTCCACTTAACTTGGGCAAAAGCTCTTTGCTCTTTTTTCCCCAAAACCGCTGTGCTGTGAAATTTCATTACAATCTAAACTTTAAAAATTTAGTACAAATAAAACATGAGAAGAATATTAACAGGAGAGAAGGGGTATAATTCCCCACATTTTAATTTAAAAATTTGGTGTTTGAGCAAACCATTAGCTCGTTCAACAATTCCTTGACCTTGAGGATTATAGGGAATACCTGTAGTGTGAATAATCTGGTAAGATTTACAAACATTTTGAAAAGCTTGTCTGACATATCCCAGACCATTATCAGTTTTAATATGTAAAGAAGTCCCATAGTGGCAAAGCTGTGTAGGGAATGAGCAATACAATGTTTGTTAGTCTCCCCAGCAAGAGGAATAGCCGTAATAAAATTAGAGTAGGTATATGGTAACATGGACAAAGCGAAGCCATCCAAAAGATTGAATCAGGCAGGAATTTAATCTACTTTTTCCATGGTGGAGGTGTTCAGGGTAATGATGTAGATTTCCTCCAGGTGACTGTCAGGCTGTAGCAGCAGCAGCCACAGCAGCAGGGCTTCTCAGTGGCTCCAAGAGACACCAGCTCACCTCGTGCTGGGCTGTAAATTTCTACACAGACTGGTTAAGGATACAAGTAATACATAGGCTTGGCAGGCTATGGCCCCACTAGTTTATAAGACTATTTAGACAATAGCCCAGGACAATTTACCAAGATGACAACTTTTTTAACTAGATAGTTCTTTTAATAGGGCTGATTTTCTAGGCAGATATAGAGGGCTCAGGCCTGTACTACTATTTTCCAAGCCCTTTTCTTCTGTCTATTTTGCCACATTTTTTTTATGACTCTGGTCCCTTGTTCTAAAAAGGGGATGATGGGCGAAGTTTCATCTTCTGTAACTTCTTCACGCTGACTCAGGGGTGTTGATCCTACCTAGGCAGGAACCTATAACTTTATTCCATCTTACGAAGAGGTTACCAGGATTAGATGTCCTTAAGAACAATATTTTAACTTTTGACAAATGTACAGATTTTTTTTCCAGCTACAGCAGGGTAGCTTGTTTAGCACTCTGGTTTGCAAAAGCATCTTTAGGAATGTAACCTTTAGTGACCCTAACAATGCCTAAGTCACGTGTCCAAGCCTTTAGACTAATGTTAATAGAAACACACTCTCATGTTTACAAATTTTTTTCTTGAACAGATAGATTTCATGTAGCTGGAGTTAGTTCAAAAGTTACTGCCAAGCGGTTCCGGGAAGATGGCGGAGGAGAAACTGGAATCTGAACAAGCTCTTGCATAGAAAGCAGTTTTAGAGTTCCAGTGAACAGTCCTAAGCCAGAGAATCACACTAAGTGTGCGATCCCAGGACAGAGAGTTAGACAAGAGAGGGGAAGCCAAGGCAAAAAGACACATCTGAGCGCCTGCCAGCTGCCGCCGCGGCGGCGGCAGGGTCGTGGCGGAGTCCGCAGCCTGGGCCATAACTGAGCACTCACACAGAGAGTCCGGGACGAAGGAGCCAGACGCAGCAGGTGAGCATATTCTACTCAACACCAGCAAGAACCGACAAGGAGCGGACATCTTCATCCTGCAGTTTGCAGACCAGAGACAACCCAGGATCCAAGACTCGACGTGAGTAGAAGCCCGACGTCCTCACTCCTTCTCAGGGAGCAGAGGAGGAAAGGCCACCCCTCCCCCCCCCAACACCAGTGATCTCCATCTTGGATACCGACAAAGCTCGGAGGAGCTGCCAGCTCCAACCCAGGCCTTGGAATAAAACGAGTCATTTAGCAGGTCACAAGAACTTAATGGCAAAGTGACCTGCCAGACTCGGCTCCACCCAGGAAAAAGTCACCCAGCTCAGGCACCAGCCATTGGAGTGGCTTTCCTCACTGGGTAACCTGAGCTAGAGGCTGCCCCTCCCTCTAGCAGCCTCCACAATCAATTGAAAAACAGAAACCCTGAGAACGGCTCCAGGCTGGGCTCTGTGAGTTTTTTTTCACAAAATAGCCCCAGGAAAAAGCTACTGATTGTTGAAAGGCCTCAACTCTACCCAGAACCTAGCCTCACCACTGCTTCCCCCTCTTTTGTGATTCTCAAAGCAGATCACCCTCCCAGTAAACTAATCTGGGAGGGGGATCTCAAAATCTTGGGTAAAGCAGAGCATTTTTCTGCCTGTTCGAACAAACTGACTTAAGAAACCAATCAAGCCACAGGACCTCAAGCTGACCAGATACTCCAACAAGAGGCTGGTTACAGAGAAAAGGGAGATACAGGATTCTTCCCACCCCTCCCCAAAAAAATAAAAAAAAAAATCAAAGAACTTTTTTTTTCTTCCTCTTCTTTTCTTTTTTTTTCTTTTTTTCTTTTTTTTGGTACTTTATATATATATATATATATATATATATATATATATATATATTTTTTCCCTTTTCTAAAAATTTTATCAATCTTTAATTTTTGCCTTTTTTGAAAAAATAATTGTTTTCCAGTAACTTTTTTTTTCTCTTATAATTTTTATTTTAGGAACACATAAATGTGAGTTTTCCTTTCTTTTCTTGTCTTCTTTCTCTTTTTCTTTCTTTCTTAACTATCTTTTTGTTTTTTTTTTGTCTAACTCTACTGAACTTCTGATCTTTTTTCTCCCTTTCTAATCATTTTCACCTTTTCTTCTCTTTTGATCCTCTTTGTGTGACTTAACTCTTGTCCTGCACATCCTCAGATAAACCCGTAGTTAACTAGTAGACCTTATGCCCCATTGTGTACAAACTTAAACAACAAATTTATTACGCAATTCAAAACCTCTGAGACTTAAATTCCTTAATAGCAGTACTACCTCTTTATACCTATATAATATTTTATGCATTTTTTTAAGTTTTTCACTTCTCCTCTATGTCCCTACCCTTCTATTAATATACTCACATTTCTCTCTAAATAGATGGTCTTTTAATCATAATAATATTAATTTTTACGTTTCTATTTTTTCTGGTCTCTTTTCATTTCCCATTCCCATTCTTCTTTTTCTCTCTCTCTCTACATGCATCCTAACCAACCTATATTAGGACATAGTTAACTCTCCCTGTGCTTCTCCACACCAATCTATTCCTATTTTTTACCCACATCTCTCACTAACCCTAATAATTTCTGGTTTTCCAAATTCTTCTCTGCTGTTCGAAGACCATTAATATAGTTGTTTGATGTTGAAAAGATGTATCTGTTGAACTAGATTGTATCTGTAGACTATTGACTGTACAAATGCAAACTTTGGTTGATGGGTGCCTTAAGATAGTGTTCTAGCACAAAACTGGTGCTATTTTCATCTCATATGGGCAGAGTAAGCCAAAAAAACACTAGAAAAATGGTAAATCTGGATATCTCAAGTCCCAATCTTGATAATCAGGGGTCAGAACAGATAATGAATAATGCAGAGGAGAGTTCCCAAATAGCTATACAAACACTGCTGGCAAACATGATAAAAGACAAGTTTGACAACTTACAAAGGATTCTGTATGAGCGTGAAAGGGAGAGAGAGGAGGCATCCCAAAAGCTTATACAGGAATATCATAAGCGTGAGGAAGTTACTCAAAAACTGATACAGGATTTGCGTGAACAACTGGAGAATACGCAAAGAGAAAGGGAGGAATGGTGTGAGCAGGCTGAGAACACTCAAAGAGAACTGCAGGAATCCCATTAACGAGAGGAAAGAAAACTACAGGAATCCCTTGAACGGGAAGAAGCTAATCAGAGAGTAATACAGGAATTGAGAGACCAGGTAGAGAATACACAAAGATCACTAAAGGCATTCATGGAATCCATTAACAAAGAGCTGAAGGAAGTTAGGGAGACCACAAAGGGAATGCAGAATGGAAACCAACAGAAGGAATGTGAGTCCAAAGAAACCATAACCAATCAACTAAGTGATTTGAGAACAAACACTGAACACCAAATTAAGGAAGTAAAGAAATTCATACAAGACCTAAAACAGAGCTTCAACAAAGAACTTGAAGCCATCAAAGCTGACCAACTAGAAGGAAAAGAGATAAAAAAACAAAGTAGAGAGTCTTGACAGCAGGTTAGACCATGCAGAAGATCGAAACTCAGGGATTGAAGACAGCCTAGATATTATAGAGAAAGAACATACAACCATCCAAGACAAGTCCAAGAAATATGATAGATCTATCCAACACCTGGAAGACACCATCAGAAGGCCCAATCTAAGGATAATGGATATAGAGGAGCACGTAGAAACAGAAGTTAATGGCCTAGGAAATTTGTCTAACAGGATCCTAGCAGAGAACTTCCCAAACATACAAAAAGATAGGCCTATTCAGATACAAGAAGCTTTTAGAACCCCAAATAGACGAGACCAGAATAGGACATCCCACCGTCACATTATAATCCACACAGGATCAACTCAGACCAAGGAAAAGATCCTTAAAGCTGTCAAGGAGAAAAGGTTAATCACCTATAAAGGGAAACCAATTAGCATTACCTCAGATTTCTCAGCAGAAACAATCAATGCAAGAAGAGCCTGGAATGACGTATGCCATGCCCTAAAAACAAACAACTATCAACCAAGAATACTGTACCCAGCTAAACTCTCCTTCATAACTGAAGGCCAAATAAAAACCTTCCATAGCAAAGAAAAATTGAAACAATACATCTCCACCAAACCAGCCCTACAAAAGATTCTTAAAGAGGTGCTACACATAGAAAACCAACAAGACCACAATAAAGGCCAAGAAACTGCACCCAAACTGAAAATCCAAGAACCATAGGAAGAACCCAGGTTTTGCAGCCCTCAAGAAGGTGGATAATATGTCAGGAACTCCCAAATACCTCTCAGTTATATCTCTTAATGTTAACGGGCTGAACTCTCCAATTAAGCGAAATAGACTGTCTAGTTGGATTAAAAAACAAGACCCTTCTATCTGCTGCCTGCAGGAGTCACATCTTGCCCATAAAAACAAACACATTTTCAAAGTTAAAGGCTGGCACAAAATCTACCAAGCAAACGGCCCCCATAAACAGACGGGAGTTGCAATCCTAATATCAGATCAAATAGACTTCAAATTAAAATTCGTGAGAAGAGATAAAGAAGGTCGCTACATACTAATTAAAGAATCTCTCCTTCAGGAGAATATTACAATTATAAATATATATTCACCAAACAATGGAGCACCCAAATTTATCAAAGAAACACTACTTTCCCTCAAATCCCATATAGATGCAAAGACATTAATTGTTGGGGATTTTAACACACCACTCTCCCCACTAGATAAATCAACTCGGCAAAAACTCAACAGAGAAACCGCAGATCTAAACAGCAGCATAGATCAACTAGACTTAACAGGCATCTACCGAACATTTCACCCAGCAGCATCAGAATACAAGTTTTTCTTAGCAGCACATGGAACGTTTTCCAAAATAGACCACATTTTAGGCCACAAAGCAAACTTGTCTAAATTCAGAAACATTGAAGTTATACCTTGCATTCTCTCTGACCACAAGGGAATAAAATTAGAACTCAACACCAAAAGCCACCAAAGAAAGTCCGGCATCACATGGAGGCTGAACAACACACTGCTGAATCATGAGTGGGTCATGGAAGAGATTAGAAAGGAAATTCAAATGTTCATGCTATTCAACAAAAATGAACACACAAATTACCAGCTCCTCTGGGACACAGCAAAGGCAGTACTCAGAGGCAAGTTTATAGCTCTTAGCTCCTACATCAACAAATTGGAGAGATCAGAAACTAACAATATAATGACACATCTAAACCTCCTTGAAAAAGAGCAGCAAGATAAACCCCAATCCAGTAGACGGAAAGAAATAATTAAAATTAAATCAGAATTAAATGAATTAGAATCCAAAAAAACTATAGAAAGAATCAACAAAACACAGAGATGGTTCTTCAAAAAAATTAACAAAATTGACAGACCCTTAGCAAATCTTATAAGAAAAAGAAGAGAACACACCCAAATTAATAAACTCAGAGATGAGAATGGAAACATCACCACGGAAACAACCAAGATTCAGAACATTATAAGGGAATACTTTCAAAACTTTATGCTAATAAGTTTGAGAACTTGACAGAAATGGACCTCTTCCTAGCAAATATTGACATGCCAAAACTAAACCAAGATGAGTTAAACTATCTTACCAGGCCCATATCAAGCACTGAAATAGAAACAGCAATAAGAGACCTCCAAGCTAAGAAAAGTCCAGGACCAGATGGTTTTACAGAGGAATTTTACAAAGCCTTCAAAGCAGAGCTCACACCAATACTCCTCCAACTCTTCAATGAAATTGAAAGAGAAAGCTCATTACCGAACACATTCTATGAAGCCATCATAACCCTCATCCCAAAACCAGGCAGGGACTCATCAAAGAAAGAGAACTATAGACCCATTTCTTTGATGAACATTGATGCAAAACTTCTCAACAAAATTTTGGCCAATCGACTTCCACAATTCATCCAAAAAATCATATACCACGATCAAACAGGATTCATTTCAGGGATGCAAAGCTGGTTCAATATACGCAAATCAATTAATATTATTCAGCACATCAACAGGAGCAAGAATAAGAACCACATGGTTATCTCAATAGATGCATAAAAAGCATTCGACAAGATCCAACACCCCGTCATGATGAAGGTTTTGGAAAAATTAGGAATCCATGGAACATTCCTCAATACAATAAAGGCTATATATGACAAACCTACAGCCAGCATTATACTGAATGGTGAAAAACTAAAGCCATTTCCTCTTAACTCAGGAACAAGACAAGGATGCCCACTCTCTCCACTTCTCTTCAATCTAGTATTAGAATGCCTAGCTACAGCAATAAGACAAGATGCAGACATAAAGGGGATCCAAATAGGGAAAGAAGAAATAAAACTCTCCCTCTTTGCAGATGACATGATCCTGTACTTAAAGAATCCAATAGACTCCACTCCCAAACTACTCAAGCTGATTCAAAACTTTGGCAAAGTAGCAGGTTATAAAATTAACCCCCCAAAATCAATGGCTTTTCTGTATGCCAACAATGAGAAAAGTGTGGCTGAAATTAGGAAAGCAACTCCATTTGTAATAGCCCCACAGAAAATAAAATACCTAGGAATTAACTTAACCAAAGAAGTGAAGGACCTCTATGATGAAAAGTTTAAAATCTTGAAAAAGGAAATCAACACAGAACTTAAAAAATGGCAAAACCTCCCATGCTCCTGGGTTGGCAAGATTAACATCGTGAAAATGGCAATACTTCCCAAGGCTATCTAAAAATTCAACGCTATACCTATCAAAATTCCAACCTCATTCTTCAAGGAAATAGAAGAGGCAATCCAAAAATTCATATGGAACAATAAATGACCCAGAATAGCAAATACACTCCTCAACGGAAAGAACACTGCTGGAGGAATATCAATACCAAATTTCACACTATACTATAAAGCCATAGTAATCAAAACAGCTTGGTATTGGCATAAGAACAGACCTCAGGACAAATGGAATAGAATTGAAAACCCAGAAATGAACCTACAGACCTATAGCCATCTAATCTTCGATAAGGGAGCTAAAACAATAGAATGGAACAAAGACAGCCTCTTCAGTAAATGGTGCTGGCAAAATTGGTTAACTACATTTAGAAATCTAAAGCTAGATCCTTGTATATCATCCTGCACCAGAATCAACTCCAAATGGATCAAAGACCTTGAAGTCAAAGCACACACACTGAAAACATTACAGGATGGAATAGGAGAAACCCTAGGTCTCCTTGGCTCAGGCCGAAATTTTCTTAATAGAGACCCGGAAACACAACAAATCAAAGAAAGGTTGGACAAATGGAATTGCATTAAGTTGCAGAGCTTCTGCAGGGCAAATGACATAGCTAGCAAGATCAATAGAAAGCCCACGGATTGGGAGAAGATCTTTACTAGCCATACAACGGAAAAGGGTCTCATATTTAAAATATACTTGGAACTCAAAAAATTAAACCCCCCAACAACAAATCCTCAAAGAAACAACTGCCCAATAAATAAGTGGGTGAAAGACTTAAACAGAAACTACTCTGAAGAAGAAAGAAGGATGGCCAATAGACACATGAAGAAATGTTCAACATCCCTAGCCATAAAAGAAATGCAAATCAAAACAACATTGAGATACCACCTCACCCCAGTTAGAATGGCTATAATCAAGAACTCTAACAACAACAGATGCTGGAGGGGATGTGGACAGAAAGGAACCTTACTTCATTGTTGGTGGGAATGTAAACTTGTTCAACCACTTTGGAAAGCAGTATGGAGATTCCTCAAAAGACTTCACATAGAACTCCCCTATGACCCAGCAATCCCACTTTTGGGCATTTACCCAAATGTTTACAAACAAGACCACACTAAAACTACCAGCACAACAATGTTTATTGCAGCATTATTTACCATAGCTAAGATATGGAACCAACCCAGATGCCCCTCAGTAGATGAATGGATCAAGAAAATGTGGTATATATGCACAATGGAATTCTATGCCTCCATCAGAAAGAATGACATTGCCCCATTTGTTAGGAAATGGAAAAACTTGGAAAAAATTATATTAAGTGATGTAAGCCAGGCCCAAAGAAGCATAGGTCCCACGGTTTACCTTATTTGCAATATCTAGTATATGTATGAGTCAAGCAGAAAAGGTCAGATAATGTGATGTCAGGAAAATGAACCCTTAGATATGTATTTTAATGTTTTTTTTCTTTCATGCATATGTTTCTAACACATTTATAAGATTATCTCTTTGTTGCTTTGTATGTCCCTCTCCCACAGTATAACCTCTGCTTTCACTATACTTGATGTCAGTATAACTTGAGGACAAGATGGGGAAAAACCAGTTGTTTAAGGATACAAGTGGACCTGTTGCAACAATGAGAAGTACAAGTTGTCATGTCCAAAACGAACTTTACAACGTCGGTGGGGGGGGAAGGGGGGGAAGGAGCAGGATTGGGATTGGGGGGGATGGGGGAGGCTGGGAAGGGACGTGAAGGGTAAACAAAAGGAGGAGGCTGCAATGCTTGGTAAGAAATGTACGCATTATCCTGCCCATGTAATTGTAACCCCTCTGTACAGTATGTTCACAAATAAAATAAAATAAAATAAATTTTTTTTTAAAAAGTTACTGCCAATTAGGGCTTTTGGCACATATAGGAGTTGGGATTTAAACCATCCCCCACATTTTATAACTTTAGCTTTTTAGTACTATCACAGATTACTAACAAGTTTCTGTCCCTACAAGGTAGATAGTCATGGACATTAGGCATGCTTACAAACTATCTTTCCATGACCTCCTGGCTTTGACCAATTTTTGAAGGGCCATGCACACATGATTCTAAGATCTGACATTTTTGCCATCCAAGCAGTGGCTTACTGTCTCTGGATGTTCCTCCATTGCTCTTGTCCCAGGAATGTCTTCTCTATATTGGAATAAATGCCTCTTCTGCATTTCCCTTAGCTGGTCACTGGACTTGAACTCGGGGCCTGAGTGCTGTCTCTCAGCTCTACAGCTCAAGGCTAGCACTCTGTTTCTTTGAGTCCCAAAGCAACTCTGCTAGCTCTTTCAGCACTCTGCTGGCTGAGTAGAGGTTACAGTCTCACAAGGACCTATTTTTGCCGAGGCTGGCTTTGAACTACTTTGTAGATCAATGAGTCTTATAAAAGGCCACTTTGCTACAATTAAAAGCAACAAGGTGGTCAACATAGAAGTAGCTTTTAAGCATGCTCTTACCTGAAACTTATTAAGAGCCAAAGTTATATCTGACAAACTTGTAAGAATACTCTGTGCTTTGCCCTGGGCTTGCTGGAAACTTAAAAAACACATAAGAGCGAACTGGAATAGCAATTAATTTGGTAATCCTATTTTTTCCATTTTAAGACAAATGTTAAGAACAATTTACTTTTAAACTTTATATCCAGAAATCCATTTCTAATATTTAAGCCACCTACTAATTTCTTTAATTATTTTATATTTGAGTTTTTACTTACATTAAAAAATCCCTTAAAATCTCTAGGCCAAGTGTCACTCATTGTCTCTTGGCTGCTTCTTTTAAAACACATACACATTCAAACTTTTAAACTGAAATGACAATTTTTTCTTAATGTAAGAATTACAATCACCATCACTGTACAAAGAAGCTAAACTTAACACCTTTATGACTTTTAAAAACATATCCTAATTGTAGAACATCATTGAAAGGAAGTCACATTACACAAATACATTTTTAACCCTCTTTTTAAGTCCAAGGGGTCAGTTTTAGCAATACTAATCAGATCATCACATCACTAATTTTTACCATCATGTTTCTGGTATTTATCTGTAGAGAAAAAGGACAGAATAAAGATGGGCCACTTGGCCCGTCTGTGGAATGGGAACGCACCTAATCTCACTCTTTAGGGTAAAATGAACTGCGTTTGTGCCAGCTTGTCCTCTTTTACGATGTGTGGAATCCTCCCATGGCCCGTCCCACCATGTGTGACCAGCTCAACTGCACTTTTGAATGTTTACCTCTTACCCCTAAACATGGGTCTTTTGTTGGAGTTTAAGTTTTTTCCTTTTCTTATCTCTTGGTTTTTGAATGAAAAAAAAATAGTTTTAGACAGACAGAACAGGTAATGTTTTTGACAGTGTTAAACAAACTTTTATATTTAAACTACTATTATTTATCCCCAAATTTTAGCCAAGGGAAATAAACTCCAAACATCCAATGCATTTTTGTTAAGCCAGATAACTTGATTACAGTGTAAACAGCCTTATGCATTTTAAAATACCAGATTTTTTAATTTTTAAGTTAAAGAATCCTTGAAAAGTCATTTAAAACAATGTGAAAATCTTTAAAATATTTGATAATGTCCAAACCACATAACCCTTTGAATTTTAAACTCACCCAATTGTTACAGCATGCTGATAATTTTTATCTTGAACATATTCACAAACACACACAGATCTTAAAGCGTGCAAAAATCAAAATCAATCAAAACAGCTTAGTACTGGCATAAGAACAGACCTCAGGACCAATGGAATAGAATTGAAAACGCAGAAATGAACCTACAGACTTATAGCCATCTAATCTTCGATAAGGGAGCTAAAAAATAGAATGGAAGAAAGACAGTAAATGGTGCTGGCAAAATTGGTTAACTACTTGTAGAAAATAAAAGCTAGATCCTTATATATCACCCTGCAACAGAATCGATTCCAAATGGATCAAAGACCTCGGAGTCAAAGCAGGCACTGAAAACATTACAGGATGGAGTAAGAGAAACCATAGGTCTCCTTGGCGCTGGCCGAAATTTTCTTAATACAGACCAGGAAACACAACAAATCAAAGAAAGGTTGGACAAATGGGATTGCATGAAGATGCAGAGCTTCTGCATGGCAAACGACATAGCTAGCAAGATCAATAGAAAGCCCACGGATTGGGACAAGATCTTCACTAGCCATACAACAGACAAGGGTCTCATATCTAAAATATACTTGGAACTCAAAAAATTAAATCCCCCTACAACAAATCCTCAAAGAAACAACTGCCCAATAAATAAGTGGGCTAAAGACTTAAAGAGAAACTTCTCTGAAGAAGAAAGAAGGATAGCCAATACACACATGAAAAAATGCTCAACCTTCCTAGGCATAAAAGAAATGCCAATCAAAACAACATTGAGATACCACCTCAGACCAGTTAGAATGGCAAAAATCAAGAACTCTAACAACAACAGATGCTGGAGAGGATGTGGACAGAAGGGAACCTTACTTCATTGTTGGTGGGAGTGTAAACTTGTTCAACCACTTTGGAAAGCAGTTTGGAGGTTCCTCAAATGTCTTCACATAGAGTTCCCCTATGACTCAGCAATCCCACTTTTGGGCATTTACCCAAATGTTTACAAACAAGACCACACTAAACTTCCAGCACAACAATGTTTATTGCAGCATTATTTACCATAGCTAAGATATGGCACCAATCCAGATGCCCCTCAGTAGAGGAATGGATCAAGAAAATGTGGTATATATACACAATGGAATTCTATGCCTCCATCAGAAAGAATGACATTGCCCCATTTGTTAGGAAATGGAAAGACTTGGAAAAAAATATATTAAGTGAAGTAAGCCAAGGCCAAAGAAACATGGGCCCCATGGTTTCCCTTATTTGCAATATCTAGTATATGTATGAGTCAAGCAGAAAAAGTCAGATAATATGATGTTAGGATAATGAACCCTTAAATATGTATTTTAATGTTTTTTTTCTTTCATGCATTTGTTTCTAACGCATTTATTTATAAGATTATTCCTTCATTGCTTTGTATGTCCCTCCCCCACAGTATAACCCCTGCTTTCACTATATTTGATGTCGGTATAATTTGTGGAGGAGATGGGGAAAAACAAGTCATTTAAGGATACAGATGGACCTGTTGCAAGGATGAGAAGTACAATTTTTCATGTCGAAAATGAACTTTACAACTTTGGTGTTGGGGGGGAGGGTTGGGTGGGGGTGCGGTGGGGGAGGCTGCAAAGGGATGTGAAGGGTACACAAAGGACGAGGCTGCAGTACTTGATAAGAAATGTACTCATTATCTTGCCCATGTAATTGTAACTCCTCTGTACACTATCTTCACAAAAATTAAAAATCAAAATTAAAAAAAAGTCAAAATCAGTTGTACGTTCATTTAAAACTGATGCCAATTCTAAAACAGAACTAGACAAGACAACACCAAAGGCTGAGTTTGGGGCTAATGGGCCCCCAATTTATCCCTACCTTAGAAAACATAGGACAGAAAACACACCGAAGTAAACACGACAAACAAGTGGCCACAAAGACAAAATCAGGTCTCAGTTAATGGGGCGACATCTCACTCCCGTTGACAATTGGGACTCAAATCCACTTACCAGGGGACTTGAACCCCCTCTACTCACCTCTGAAGAATTTTTTTCTTTTAGATTCTTGCAAACCTTGACCCAGGGCCTTCTAAGGTGGAGGAGAACTCCCAGTCATCTTGGGGCAAGGGAAAGAAGTCCCTAGCGGCTGTCCCCTCAGACTGACAGGTTCTCCCCCATACTCAGACCCCCTGGGCCAAGGCCCTAGGCTAAGATCTTGCTGGTGTCACTTGCAGGTGTTCAGTAGCAGTTTCCTCTGGCTGCGAGTTCTCCCTGATGGCCTTTTTAAGTTATTGTTAGATCCTGCAGGTTTCTCATCCCCTACCCTCCCACATCTGTATCCAGAGAGGGTGGAGGAGGTGGCAGTGAAGGGTAGAAACGGGGGTCAGTTTAAAGTGTAAATATAAAAGAAGGAGCTAGAGATAAACAGATATTAAGAGGGTGTTGAAACAGATATTAAAAGGGTGTTATCCAGTCTCCTCCGGGCTCTCGCGTTAGGATGCATCTCAGAGAAGAAACATTCCAAGAATTCCAGAATACATACACACAAACATTGAGACAAAACACATTTACAGCATGCACGTTGTAGACTGTCAGACAGAGAGTACCGGACTACAGAAGTGCCCAAATGCCCGCACTAGTGGATAGTTTACCCTGATGGTGATCCAGGGGATAGCTCCCACCGGCCCAGTTGGCTGTCGTATACTTTGTCTGCCAAGACCGCTTGCCAACCCCAATACAGAACCTGCAGGCTACACAGATACCAGACAATTACAAAGCAGCAATATTTCAACTTACAGGCCATTTGCATCATAGTGTCCCTGAATCCTTTTTTTCCATTTTTTTTTTGCTAAGTTTCTAAACTAATGGTTCCTTTCTCTGGGAACCTTGGGTATACTTCCTCAACAAAGTGAAAGAAACATTCTAACTGACTCTGTCTAACTTTCACTCCTTGAGCGTGAAGCACACCCTTGAGAGCCTGCACATATAGTGTGCAGCTGTTACCTTGCCCCATAATTTCTTGCTCCTGACTATACTCTCCCTTGCTCTCTATTTTTGGACATCCTCTTAACTTAGAGGGGTCTTCTGCCATGATCCCAGGTTTTCAGGTCCCTGTTCGGGTGACATTTGCCCAAGCCTGTCAGCAACGAAAGGCAATCCTGAATAGGGCGAGGATACGGAAAAATAAAGACGTAAGACAAAGGATGGGGTCGGGATGTCTGCAGCTCAAGAATGCAGCACCGTTTATTTTTAACTTTCCCTAATATATACTATTAGAAGTCAAGAGGTAATATAAGATTACAATAGTCCAGAAAACAAGGAAAATGTCAGTAAAAACAGTGTAGTAAAAACAAGATAAGGTCAACTGGTAGAAAGTAAAACAAACTCTGCAGACATAGCAAAGCAATCCCAGGCACGTGGTGTTTTTTAAGTAAGCCAGTTTCTTATACATGCCCCACATGGAGCACTGGGGTCAAGATGACCTTTAAACTTTATTGTCGGCTCCCAACAACAGAGCAGTTGGTGGTATTCATATCCCTGCATTGTGGGGCTGTGACATGGAGAGACTCAGTAACATGCCTGACAAAACACAGAAGAGTGTTGTTTCTGCATTTGTGTCTCTCACCTGCTGACCTGGAGAAGGAGCTGATTAATTTCCCATGAGCCTGCATTAGGGTAGAGCGGCCCTGCCTTTGTAGGGAGTTACAGAAAGCCACAGGCAGACTACATTTGGTTCTGTGTACATGGATTTGTGTATGTATGAATGTGTATATGGATGTGTGTGTGTGTGTGTGTGTGTGTATGTGTGTGTGTGTGTGTTGGCCTAAAGAATAATGTATCAGCTGTCTCCTGAGAGAATATGGGGAGTACATTCTCATTTCATTAATAAAGTTCACTGATATATTAGGCAGATTGTTTAATTTTCAAATGTATCTGGAAACATTTTCATATGTGTTTACCCTAATAACCACTACCTTGAGTTAAAATATGACAGTCTAGCTGTGCATCTGAGACTTTAGAAAGTGGCCTGTTCTACTGAATAGTATTTCAATGTTGTAAACTCAGAAACAACTAGAGTTCTCTTGTGTTTTTAGAATGTTGGCAATACCATCTCTACTGTCAGGCTGGTACATTAGTTTACATGTGATTAAAGGGTGAAATGACTTCAACCATTTGCACTAGAATTCCTCTGAGAAACATGACCAATAATTGATGTGTGCATGCACATGCATGTGTGTGTGTACACACACAAAATACATATACACAACATATTAAATAGGGTAGGGTTGATGTTAAGGGATTGACACATTATTGTGGAGTTACAGGGGAGGATGACAGGTTGGAGACCCAGGGAAGTGCTGATAGGGAGAAAAAAGTCTGTTTGTGCTCATCTCTATAATCTCAGCATTGGGAGGCAGTGACTGGAGGATTATGGTTAGTAGTCAGCCCAAACAAAATGCACAAAGCCCAAACTCAACATCTGGCAAGGTGGTATATCACTGCTACTCCACCTATGTGGGAAATATAAATAGGAGGGCTAAAGTCTAGACTGGTCTGTGGGAAAAAGCAAAGATGTATTCTTTAAAAATGCTAAAATCTGGGGGCATGTCTCAAGAAAGAGTAGAGTGTCTGCCCAGTCAGTACAAATCCTTAAGTTCAAATCTCATTACTGCTAAAAAAAAAAAAAGCAATTACAATAAAAATCACAAACGACCACAAAAATCCACCATTAAAATCATCTGCAGGCTTTCTCAGGGATGTCAGAGGTCAGTCTGTTCTGTTTGGGCATTCACTCTTAGATGAGCCCTGCCCACGTACAGAAGGTCATCTGCTGTACTCAGAGTCTCTGGATTTAAAGGCTAATGCTTCTCACTAACATCCCTAAGAACGGACTATATATAAAAGTAGCAAGTTAACTAAGAAACTATCAGATAGCCTGGAATTTGAGAACACTCTGTTGTGGGGGTCAGTTTCACAAAATTCAGAGAGAATTCTAGCAGAAAATTTTCAAATTATTTATATATGAAAAAATCCTTATACATTGTCTTTTCCCATCCTTCCCCAGCACCATGTTCCTTCAAATGACTAAACATTCAAAAACACTGTACCTAATTTCTGTAGTTGCTTTAAAATTTGGAACATTTTTCTCCCTGTCAAGAAAAGGCTGGCTTACCTCTGTGCATGGCTCTGAAGGCCCACCTAGAAGAAGAGAGCTTATTATTTATTCCTGGTTCCTACTGAAGGGTTAAAGTACTTGAGCCAGTGACCATTTGTTGCTTGTTTCAGAGCAGAGCAACACGTGGTGCTAAACCACCTGGTTGTGTGCCTTTATAAGACCTGCCAATCCTTAGCTCCAGGCTCTCCTCCTGGGCTCTGCTGTGTCAGAGTGTAGGACAAGGCCCGAGCTGCAGCCCATTTAAACAAAACAGCTGTCGAGTCTGAGTCTCGGTGACCTTCTTGGTGGGGGGTCCTGTGACCTTGGCTTAACATATTAGTGGGGGCTTGTCCGGGATCCCCACAAAGACCCCCCAGACGTCAGACTCCAAAGGTAAAACAGTGCTGTCCTTGTTAATTTTTCTTGTCCTGTCATTTGTCTGTTTTACTTTCATTTCCCTTGTGAGGATGGCCGCTCCGATTCGTAAAGGGTTGTCAAAATGGACGTGCTTGCACAACAACCCTGGAGGAACTGGGAGACGTCCCAGATCCTCTTGTGGGGCGAGGGTAACCCTGCCGTGTGGAGCAGGGGTCCTTGGAACCATGCCGTGTGGGGTGGGGGTCCTTGGAACCCCACTGTGTGAATTGTGGGGCAGGGGTCTGTTCGGTGTTGGGCCAGAACTGACCAATAGGGCCTCCTAACTGAGGCCCAACTGGCCCACTGTGGGTCTGCTCCTTCTGCTGTGGGGCATGGGTATGGAACCCTGCCATGACAGGAGTCAGCAGACCAATTCCGGGAATCTCCACTTAGTAAGCTTTTTTTTTTTTTGTAACTGTCAGGCCTGCGTGTGTCTTGTTTGTACTGTTTATTGTTTTTGGACTAAATGACTGATGGGAATGGAAACAATGGGCACCACTCCATCTATCCCCCTAGACATACAAAAAGAAAAGAGGAAAAGAAAAGGTACCCCCTGGTTTTTTCAGGGAAATAACTTGGAAGAAGAAATGTTTCTTCCTCCATATTCCCCTTCCCAGGTTCCTTTTGCAGAATCTGAGAATGATCAAGAGGAGGAGGGAGCTATAGAACACTTGGCACCTGCCCTTAAAGTTTCTGAGGGGCCAGTCACTCGATGACACCATGGGATCAGCCCCCCTTCTAGTGCAGCTGTTGTTTCCATACTCGCCATAGGACCTGTGGATGTGGATGGTGAACAGAAACTCCAATATTGGCCATTTTCTACCAGTGATCTATACAATTGGTGCACCCAAAATGCCCCCTTTTCTGAGAAACCCCAGGATTTAATTTGTTTGCTTAAAACTATTCTCTTTACTCATCAGCCCACTTGGGATGATTATAGTCAGCTTTAACAGGTCCTTTTTACCACCGAAGAGAGAGACCGTATCCAAGAGGTGGCCCCACAGGAGCACCCATCACGGATCCTGCCCTGATTGCTGCCCATTTTCCTGAGATCCGACCAACATGGGACTACAATGCGGTTGAAGGTAGGGAGTGACTCCTTGTCTATCACCAGGCTCTGTTGACAGGTCTCAATGCGGTGGCTCGCCGACCAACTAATTTGGCCAAAGTTTATGTTAGACAGAGAGGAAGTGAAAGTCCGACAGCATATCTTGAGTGGCTCATGGAAGCTTTTAGTCAATATACTCCATATGATCTTGAGACCCAGAAGTTGGCCCAGATGATTATGTTTGACTATATAAATCAAGCTGCACCAGACATAAAGCAAAAGTTGCAGGCTCTAGACAGACTTGGTGACAAGTCTATTAGGGATCTAGTAGCCGTGGCAGAAAAGGTTTACAATAAGAGAGAGAAAGAGGAGCAAAGACAGGAAAGGAAGGACAGAGAACGTGTAATTGAGCATGAAAAGAGAGACTGAGCCAAGGAAAAGAGACCAGATTTGTTGGACTTGACACTATCACATGTTGAACATACCTGGTTCTCATACCTCAACAATTTCATTCAAGATGGAAAAAGGTACTCGGGTTCAGCAGTCACCATGGACACTGAGATAGTGTGGGCAGAAGCACTCACCCAGGGAACGTCTGCACAAAAACCAAAAGTAGTGGCACTAACAAAATCCCTAAAAATGGGAAAAGGAAAGAGACTAAACGTACACGGACAGTCAGTATGCTTTTGCCCCCGTCCATGTACATGGAGCCATTTACCAAGAGGGGGGGCTACTGACACCTGAGGGAAAGACTATTAAAAACAAACGAGAAATTTTAAGCCTCATCTGGGCCTTAAGGGAACCAGCAAATATTGCCATTATGCACTGCCCTGACCATCAAAAGGGAACTGATTCTATAACCAAAGGAAATACCTTGGCCAATCAGGCAACTAAGGAGGCGGCCCTCCAGCCAAGAGTGGAAGTACTGACTCTAGTAGACCCAAAGCCATGAGCTTTGCCTCCTGAGCCTCAGTACTCCCAAGAAGACTTGGAGTTGATAAAGAAAATTCCCATGGCCTATAAACCCCCGGACAGAAGGAAACAAAGACTGGTGGAAAACTGGTGAGGGGAAACTTATCTTGCCACAAAGATTGGGCAAGGGGATTCTTAAGAGAATCCATCGGGTCTCTCACAGGGGAACCCGAAGAATGCAGGACTTGCTCCGATACTCAGAAGTAAAAATTAGGCAAGGAAATCAACTCATTGAGGACATGGTTAAAAATTGTAAAGCCTGTCAGCTCACCAATGCCCCCAATCAACCTGTTACAAAACGAGCTCGCCACCATGGAGATAGTCCAGGTGTGTATTGGGAAGTATACTTCACAGAAATTAAAACTGGAAAATCTGGATATAAATATTTGCTAGTTTTTGTAGACACTTTTTCAGGATGGGTTGAAGCCTACCCAAAAAAGCATGAGACTGCAAAGGTTGTGGCTATGAAGATCCTGGAATATATCCTACCCAGGTATGGCTTCCCATCCACCGTCGGGTCGGACAATGGATGGGCCTTCATCTCAAAAGTAAGTCAGGGAATAGCTGCGGCACTGGGGATGGATTGGAAATTGCACTGTGCTTATAGACCCCAGAGTTCAGGGCAGGTAGAAAGAATAAATCGGACTCTAAAAGAGACCTTAACTAAATTGGTCATGGAGACTGGCACAGACTGGGTATCGCTCCTTCTTTTCGCCCTGTTTGGAGTAAGACATTCACCCTATCAGCTTGGCTTTACTCCTTTTGAAATAATGTATGAATACCCTCCACCCATTACCCCTAGCCTTCAGACTGAATTGCTTACTGATTTGGATGATACTGAATTTCTGTGTAAGCTTGAATGTTTACAGCTGGTACATAAGAGTATGTGTCCCCAGCTTAGAGCATTATATGATTCTGCTTCTATTCCTACCCCCCATTTGTTTAAACCAGGGGACTGGGTGTTTGTTCGAAGGCACAACTTGAGATCTCTGGAACCACGGTGGAAGGGACCTTACATGGTGCTACTGGCTACTCCTCCTGCCCTTAAGGTGGATGGCATTGCTGCTTGGATCCACTGCTCCCACGCCAGGCCGGCGGACCCCTTTGCCCTGGACCATGGAGAAACATGGGAAGTCTCCAATCATCCTACCCAACCAATCCGCATATGCCTCAAGAAAAGCAAAATGGACTGATTGTTATTGGTATACATGCTCAAGATCAAAAGCTGTTGGAGTTTAGTTTTGGGTCGGAGCCACAAGATTGTGTCTCAGGACCATAAGTCAAGGGGGGGGAATGAAAGATTAAAGTAATTGAGGCAGTGACCATTTGTTGCTTGTTTCAGAGCAGAGCAACAGATGGTGCTAAACCACCTGGTTGCGTGCCTTTATAAGACCTGCCAATCCTTAGCTCCAGGCTCTCTTCCTGGGCTCTGCTGTGTTGGAGTGTAAGACAAGGCCCAAGTTGCAGCCTGTTTAAATAAAACAGCTGTAGAGTCTGACTCTTGGTGGTCTTCTTGTTGGGGATTCCTGCGACCTTGGCATAACACTATCTAAGCATCATTACCCAGTAAGCTCAGTCTTCATCAAAATATCCATGACTCCAAACTAAGCAAGCATACCTCGGAGAAGGCCCTTTGGATATGGGTAGCTCGGACCATTTGGCAAGTTCTTCTAGCCTTCCCATGACTCTATGTTCCCAGGCAAATTAACTACTTGCTGTCTTGCTTTCTTTCTTCATCTTCTTCCTTTTTCTTTTATTTCTGTGAAACAAACACACTGTACCAATAAGTCAAGGCTGGTGTTTTGATGAGGAACATAAGAAACTCTACAGAACAAAAATGAGTTCTTATTCTACTGTCTACACCTACTATTTTTGGTGTCTGAGTTGGTATGTATTTTGAGTGATATAACTTGAGTGCATAGAGTCTCAAAAGTGTATTACCAAATATAGGTCCTAAAACACGACCACAAGAGAGGGAGATTGCTTATTCATTTGCCAGGAGCTCAGCAGGGAGTGGTTTTAAATCACATCTTTTCTTATGCTTTGCTGAACAAGGAACTGAGACCTGCAGCCTTGGTTCCCCCAGGAACTTCCGAAAATTGCAGACCCCTGTCCACCGACTACTTGCTGAAGAGTTGGGATCTGAACAAGGTCCCTGTGCTGTGTGTCTCCTGTTGAGCTCTCCTAAGGAGATCTTGAGATACAGACATAGCACCTGGAATTGCTGAAAAAGGAATAAAAGACCCAGGAAGAGAAGAGAATTGAATAAAGGAAGAAAAGATGAACTTTATGGAAGTAGAGCTGTGAGACAAGTGGTAGGGCACCAACCTTGAATGAAGAACCCAAGTTAGTATGCGAGGCCTTGATTGAAAAGGACACACACACACACACACACACACACACACACACACACACACACGACACAACACGACAAACTTCACTGATTTCCAACTTTGACCTATTTCGATTTTGGAGGGTCCAAGAATATAATGAGACTTGGTTCTAAGTGGCCGTATTATGCTTTGTTTGTTCACGGTGTTGTTTATAACCTTGAGTTATGTCTCATGATTATTTAATTGGATATTATAGACATTAGCAATTGATAATTCTGTGTAGATGATAATGTTTTATACTAAGAACAACACTCTAGTGCTAAAATGTATAAGCATAAAACAAGTCTGAAAAAATGAGGGAAAATAAGGATACAGGTGGACCTGTTGCAACAATGAGTACAAGTTGTCATGTCAAAAACGAACTTTACAACTTGGGGGGGGGGAGAATTGGGAAGGGAGGGAGGATGGGAAGGGATGGGAAGGGTAAACAAAGGAGGAGGCTACAATGCTTGATTAGAAATGTACTCACTAATAGACACATGAAGAAATGTTCAACATCCCTAGCCATAAAAGAAATGCAAATCAAAACAACATTGAGATATCACCTCACACCAGTTAGAACAGCAAAAATCAAGAACTCTAACAACAACAGATGCTGGAGGGGAGGTGGAAAGAAAGGAACCTTACTTCATTGTTGGTGGGAATGTAAACTTGTTCAACCACTTTGGAAAGCAGTATGGAGGTTCCTCAAAAGACTTCACATAGATCTCCCCTATGACCCAGCAATCCCACTTTTGGGCATTTACCCAAATGTTTACAAACAAGACCACACTAAAGCTACCAGAACAACTATGTTTATTGCAGCATTATTTACCATAGCGAAGATATGGCACCAACCCAGATGCCCCTCAGTAGATGAATGGATCAAGAAAATGTGGTATATATACACAATGGAATTCTATGCCTCCATCAGAAAGAATGACATTGCCCCATTTGTTAGGAAATGGAAAGGTTTGGAAAAAATTATATTAAGTGAAGTAAGCCAGGCCCAAAGAAACATAGGTCCCATGGTTTCCCTTATTTGCAATATCTAGTATATGTATGAGTCAAGCGGAAAAGGTCAGATAATGTGATGTTAGGAAAATGAACCCTTAAATATGTATTTTAATGTTTTCGTTTCTTTCATGCATGTGTTTCTAAAGCATTTATAAGATTATTTCTTTGTTGCTTTGTATGTCCCTCCCCCACAGTGTAACCCCCGCTTTCACTATATTTGATGTCAGTATAACATGTGGAGGAGATGGGGACAAACAAATCGTTTAAGGATTTAGGTGGACCTGTTGCAACAATGAGAAGTACAAAATGTCATGTCAAAACCAGCTTTACAATGTCGGTGTGGGGGGGGAGGGGGGTATGATTGGGTGGGGGGAGGGGGGAGGCTGGGAAGGGAGGTGAAGGGTAAACAAAGGAGGAGGCTGAAATGCTTGGTAAGAAATGTATGCATTATCCTGCCCATGTAATTGTAACCCCTCTGTACAGTATGTTCTCATATAAAATAAAATAAAATATAATATAAAAAAAGAAAAAAGAAATGTACTCACTATCTTGCCCATGTAATTGTAACTCCTCTGTACAGTATTTTCACAATAACAAAAAGAGAAAAAAATGAGGGATACTCTCAATTCTTGTGTTTGGTTTTACAATGTATAAATGGTGGCATATATAATGTTTTTGTTTGTTTTGTTTTTATGTACCAGTCCTGTGGTCTGAACTCAGGACTGCTTGGGTGCTGTATGTGAGTTCTTTTACTTAAGGCCAGCATTCTACCACATGAGCTACAGCCTCACATTCAGGTGTTTTGTTTTTTTTTTTTGGTGATTAATTGCAGATAAGAGTCTTAGTTTTTCCTGCCCAGGATAGCTTTGAATCAAGATCCTCACATCTCAGCCTCTTCAATAGCTAGGATTACACATATGAACCACTGGTGCCTGGCTAATGTTTTAACCCACAATGACATTAGTTCTGTGTTATTACTTCTTTCCTTTTTATTTTTAATTTTATTTTATTGTAAAAATGCTGTACAGAGGGGTTACAGTTAGATGAGTAACGCAATGAGTACATTACTTGTCAATCTTTGTTATCCCTTCCCTTATTGTTGTTGCTCTATCACTACCCTTTCCCTCTTCCACCTCCCACACTCCTCCCTACCCCACCCCACTCCTGGAAGTTGTAAAGATCATTTCCAATATATTGTCCTGTGGATAACATTGTTGAAATGGTCATCCTTTGTCCTTATTTCACGGTTTTGTTATTCCCCTTCTCCTCCTCAGATTAGACAAATGTATATACCAGATGCAGGGTACCAAAATCTGTAGTGACCGTCTACTCGACCAGCGAGGAAAAACGACCACCACACCAGGAGTCTTCTCAGATCACGCTTTATTGGAGAGCCTTTTAGTTGTAGGAGAGCTTGGGCGCGAGAGAGCGTGCACCCGAAACACAGCCGCTTATATAGGAGAATCGGAACGCGGGTCTTTCTATTGTTGGTCGCCTGCCTTTCACCGTCACCAGGTGTCATGGGATTGGCTGGGGGCTCTACCTGGCTCGTGCACGCGCACAGCCCAGGCGTCCCACCAAGCACCGTCTGGGGTGGAAACCTCAAAGCTGCAAGGGAGTGGGTGGAGTCTCGCCTCGGCTCCCTACAGTTCCCCCTTCTTTGTTTTATGGCAACAGGTAAGAGTAGAGGTTGGGCCTCTGTCTAAGACATTAATGAGAGGACCTTGCACTGGCCTTCGCCTGAGGGGCGCGCCTTCCCCAGTGATGACCAGGCCCGTCCGATGCCTTTTTTGCAGAGGTGGGATCTTGGGCATCAACCCACTTGCAACCCAGCATGCTCTTCTTGAGGAGGTGAGAACCATCTCCTCAAGTGCAGTGCACTTGCCTTGCACCCTGTCCCAAATTGCAAATTGCATACCTGTCCCGGTGCAATGGGATCCCCTGATCCCTCGGGGTGCTAAGGCTATGCAGAATGGTAAGGCTTAACTGCCTCTTAGGGCCGACAGCCAAATCTGGGGTGAGGATCCACTCTCCAAAGTGGCTAATGCTTGCGAGATAACAACCTTGTCCCTTCTGGTTTGGGCTCGAAGGCGATAGACCAACCATAGGCAGACCACGCATCCTCCCAAGCAGCAGGCTAAAAACATTCTGACTCCCACCCGCTCTTTGGAAAAGGACACCGCAGAGGCAATCCAGTCAGTAAATTGTAGCAGCCCACAGCATCATCGGTTTAGCTATCACAGGGATTGCTATTAGCAGTGTTGCTAACAGCAGGAAGATCAGCTTTATCAGGAGACGAGTGGATGGCATCTTCAAGATGGGGTTCTTCTGCAGTCTCCACCGGCCTGGTCAGTCTCATTGGCACCCAGTGAGGTACTTCTTGACTCTGTGGAAAAACACAAACAGCTCCCCTGGATCTCGTTATTACCGGATCCGGTCCATACCATTTATTATTAATAACATCCTTCCACATAACCATGTCTTTAGTATCCATGGGGTCTCTTGTCATATGCCGATCTGCGGCAGACTGATCGTTGTCATTTAGAATTAAAAAATTAAGGGTAAAGAGCGCAAGAGAAAGTCTTTCCCTGGGGGATGCGGACTCAGCAACTCCCCCTTTTTGTTTTTGAAGCATTTCTTTTATGCTTCTATTAGCTCTTTCCACTATACCTTGTCCTTGAGGATTGTAGGGCAATCCGGTGGTGTGGGCAACCTGCATTTGTGCGCAAAAGGCGCGAAAACCATGGGAAGTATAAGCAGGGCCATTATCCGTCTTGAGTCTAAGGGGCTTTCCCCAAGCTGCCCAAGCTTCTAAGCAGTGTATTCTGACGTGAGACACCTTTTCTCCTGCCAGAGGTGTGGCATGAATGACACCAGAAAAGGTGTCCACAGACACATGTAAATATTTCAACTTACCAAATTCCGTCAGATGAGTAACATCCATTTGCCATAGGGCGTTTGGTCTCAACCCCCTGGGGTTTACACCCACATGGGGAGGATGAAGAAAGGTAACACAAGATTTACAGGCATTAACAATATCTCTTGCCATATGCCTGGACAAATTATATCTTTTCCTAAGGGTATTAGCAGGTACATGATACAATCTATGAAAGTCTTTTGCCAATTCTACAGGATCAGCAGCAACCAGAGCCATAGCCCGAGTTGCCTGGTCCACCAAATCATTACACCTTGCCATCGGGCCTGGCAACATAGAGTGGGCGTGAATATGTCCAATATAAAAAGGATGTTTTCTGTTTAAGATAAGGGATTGAATCTGTAACAAAACATTAGAAATTGTACTGGCCTGCTTAACTGAAGCAGCAACTTCAAGAGAAGCAACGGCATTTACAACATATAATGAATCAGAAAATAAATTAAAAGGTTGATCAAATCTTTTAAAAACTTCAAGCACAATTAAACATTCAACAGCCTGTGGGACATTCGGCCGAAAATTAAAGACTACCGGCTGTTTGTGTCCTTGAACAAAAAAGGCACCTTGTCCAGATTTTGATCCATCCGTAAAGATGGTTAGAGCATCAGCCAAGGGCTCCTTTGAAGTGACAACAGGAAAATACACTAAATTTTTGTTAACTATGGCAAGCAGAGGATGCTTAGGATAATGATTATCAATTACATTTGGAAATGAGCAAACAAGGATTGCCCACATATCCATTGTGGCTGCTAAAATTTCAACTTGCTCACGGATGTATTGAATAATTAATTTATCTGGAATTTTTGCAAAGTGCATCAAACAATACTTTATACCCAAAATTGCCTCTTTTTTTAATTTTTTTTTCTCAGATCAAAATTGCCTGTTTAGCCACTAATTCAGGAAAATATTGAACAGTTTTTGCTCCCACAGAATCATAGCATTAATAGTTAGCCTTTGAAGCAAGGCAGTGGTATAATTGGCCGTCACTCCATAAGTCCTGACTGCCTCAACTAAATCTTTTAACTGGGAGTAGGAAACCGGCTCAAAAATTCTCTCATTGGTAATGGGATTCTCAAAGACTGGGAAAGCGGCTGCTAATCGCGACCAGGTTTTTTCTTTTATAAAGTGACTCTTCCCTACCGGCGGGCTCGGCGGGGGGGCCGACGGGTGAGGGGCAGCTCCGTTTCCTCTCCCTGGCTGCTGCTGTACTCCCACCCCTAGGGGGCGCCACCCTCCATATCTGTCTGCCACGTGCTCCGCCGCAGCCTCTTCTAACTCTTCACTATCAGCTGGATCGAGCTGTTCTCCCTCCTCCTCTAACATTTCTTCCTCTGAGTCACTCACAAGATTACTATATTCTTGATCCCGCCCTTCCACATGTAGGGCTGAGAACCGGTTTGCTTTTAAAGAAGGGCACGGGGGTCTCCTCGAGAGCCCCTCCCTAAAACCCTTCTCCTTTTGTGAGGGCTGCAGCCCCTCTTTCTTTAATTCTTTAGGATCCTTTTGTCTTTTTTCCCTTTTTCTTTTAGGCCTATTTTCCTCCCCCTTACTGTATGCTGACTCTGATAGACTATCCTGATGCCGTGTTAGTACTTTGCATCCTTCCTGGATTAAATCAAACCCTCCCTCCTCGAGGCAAGTGCGCACCATCAAAAAGACAAGCCACAAGGGAAGAAGCAATGCAAGCAA